>NC_140594.1:511535694-512135694 GCF_964204655.1 Triturus cristatus
GAGGCCAAGCCCAAAACAGCATTTTCTACCCCGGGTGGGCATTATCAGTTCGTGGTAATGCCCTTTGGTTTGAAAAATGCACCTGCCACCTTCCAAAGGCTGGTGAATCGAGTTCTCACTGGGTTGGACGACTTCTGTGCGGCGTATCTGGACGATATCGCTGTCTTTAGCTCCACCTGGGAGGATCACCTGGTCCACCTGAGGAAAGTGTTAGAGGCCCTGCAGAAGGCAGGCCTCACTATCAAGGCCACCAAGTGCCAGATAGGGCAGACACAGGTTGTATACCTGGGCCACCTTGTAGGTGGAGGCCAAGTTCAACCATTGGAGAGCAAAATACAGGCCATCCAGGACTGGGCTCCTCCAACCACCCAGACTCAGGTTCGAGCTTTCTTGGGCCTGACTGGTTATTACCGGAAATTTGTCAGAAATTATGGATCCATTGTGACCCCGCTAAACGACCTGACAGGTAAAAAGATGCCAAAAAAAGTTCAGTGGACAGCAAGCTGTCAGAAGGCATTCGATAACCTA
Source organism: Triturus cristatus (assembly GCF_964204655.1). Lineage (NCBI taxonomy): Eukaryota > Metazoa > Chordata > Amphibia > Caudata > Salamandridae > Triturus > Triturus cristatus. Next base: position 511,536,223 of record NC_140594.1, read on the forward strand.
AAGCAGGCCATGTGCACAGCACCTATCCTAAAGAGTCCAGACTACTCCAAACCATTCATTGTCCAAACAGACGCTTCGGAGCTGGGTGTGGGAGCTGTTCTATCGCAACTGAATTTTGATGGTCATGACCAGCCCATAGCTTTTATTAGCAGGAGGCTGACCCCCAGAGAGAAGAATTGGTCAGCTATTGAGAGGGAGGCCTTTGCTGTGGTTTGGGCCCTGAAGAAGTTGAGGCCATACTTGTTTGGCACTCACTTCAAGATTCAGACCGACCATAAGCCCCTCTTGTGGCTAAATCAAATGAAGGGTGAAAACCCCAAACTACTTAGGTGGTCCATTTCCCTACAGGGGATGGACTTCACAGTGGAGCATAGACCTGGCACTGATCATGGCAATGCAGATGGGCTCTCCAGGTATTTCCACTTAGAGCAAGAAGACTCACCTGGTCAAGGTTAGCTTATTGTCCCGAAGTTTGGGGGGGGGTCATGTAGGAGAGTAGGGTCTGCAATCCTATGATCACCCAGATTTTTTGCTTTTGCTTCATTGGTTTACGACTTTCTCCGGCTGTGGGCCTGCCAATCAGGCCCACAGCCTAGCTGTTCTCTCTCGAAATTAACACACCTGTACGTTAGGTGCATCCACTAATTGGAACTGGGCCGCCTTGTCAGTCCCTGTCTCAGCATACCACAGGTATCCAGGGCATCGGTGTACCCAGGGCCTACCAGGGGCTGAAGCATGTATTATGCCACCCCTGGAATGGCCGCCCAAATCTGACACAACTGGCTGCACGACAGCTGGGGCCACGTGGTGTAATCACCCGTTGCTGTAGGTGTAGTATTCCTACACCTAAACCCTAAAATGGACACATGGATTCCTATCAGTCACTCCTATAGCAGGCCTTATCAATCCTGAAGGCAGAGTGCAGGGGATCATGTGGGACGGTGCTCTGGCGCGAGCTGAGCCCGTCGACGGCTTGCGGAACCAAGTCCTAATAGCCGTTCCATGGTGACGCGGGCCAACTACTTTTAATGCAATTGCTAACTTTGGCCTCACCTCCCCTATACATGTCGAGTAAGGTGTCATACGAATGGGAATACGAACCCCTCGCCAGTCCTGGTGACGGGGTTAGCATTCCCCCCCTTTTAGAGGGACACGACATGGAAGTAACCTTGAACCCCGGTTAAAGTTGACTCAAGCCTCAGCATCACAAAATGGATGCTGCCACCAGACACAAGTCTGACCTCCCGCTGCTGGGGGACCTTCCAGCAAGGGGAGCTTGGACAAAGGGTTTCCTGTCGAGGGCGGTGTTAGCACCGTCCCAGACAGGGTTTGTGTATCCCAGGTAGGCAGGGCTGAAAGGAAGGTGATTGCAAGTGGCACCCCGGTGCTCACTGTGCATAGCCCGGCTCAAACCAGTTTCGGGGGCACACCAGCCCCTGAGCTGGCGCGAAGCCGGACAAAGGTTAGGGGTGTAACCACCCCCCTCCTGGCTCCACCCATAGGTAGAACCTAGTCACGGGCCAGCCCCTTTTCTTAGAATAAAGGTAGGAGCGAGTCCCCTTCCCAAATTGGATAATCAGATAATCGGATAACTCCGAATCACGAACCACTTTCCACGAAAGGAACTCTTGACTATTTCTGAAGACTCTCCCTTGTGGCTAAGGAGTAGCCACCCTGCACCAGCAGGCACCACCTAAGCGCTTGCGGTTTGCTGTAAGTCTCTCCTACGGATCAAGACTGCCCAGCTCGACGAGACCCGAGTACCCTGCCATCTCTGACCTTTTACCTACCTCATCAGCCCAGCTGAGAGACGTAGGTGTGACGAGACCTGCGGGACCGGCTATCTTCAGAACCTGCACGACGCTTATCTAGCACGCCCACCGAGGGACCCTCGAGTGAGTGCACCTAGGGTTTGAGAAGCCCTAAACCCTGAGCAGCTCCAGCATCGAAGTCTGCCTCCCCAGCATCCCCGAGATCTGCGTGGGGGCCCTTCCGCTCCTTGTTGTTCACCGCGTTGTTCGACCACTTGCCGACCGGCTTGTGGCCCTCTTCACGACGCACCATGATTGTTTCATCACTAGTCTGGTTGCTCCAGACTGGCTCTTGCTCCCCTTCAACAGAGGAGTACCACGGACCCTCCTGGTCCACTCCCGACGCCATCTTGACTCCCCCGCTTGGGTTGCCCCTGCCAAGATCCGCTGCCCCTGCCTGGGCCCAGCATCATCGACAGCAGACACCTTCGTGGGACAGCTCGCCCTCCATCCTGGTCGCCGCCGCGCCTCCTGGCCCGAGGAACAGCCGAGTCCGACGTCACCCACTCACCTGGTCGAGGTGACTTCAGCCGGTACCCTCCTGGTACCCACACGATCGCCGGCTAGCGGTTGAGAACTGAGTCCCCTCTGCTTTCAGGTTTCCTTCATCACCGATCCAGGCGTGGATCGCTCTGAACATCGTCACTGGTCGCCTGCCAGCAACTGCTTCTTTCAGGCTCCTGAGACTACACGAGGACTCCCGACATCTTGCCGAACTTCACGCAGCCGCAGCCTCCGGGCTAGGTAACTCGAGCATCTCGGTGCTCCATCGCAGGTTCGCTCTACAAGTGTCCAGTTCCTTTTTCGTTTAGTCCCACTGATCGGATCACTCCGGAATCAGTACCTCCAGACTCTAACCATTCGCATTTTCACTGTTAGTGTAGATGGTTTCTCGTGCCCCTCGGGCATTTGTGTAAATTGTGCAACTGAAGTATTTTCCTAAGAGTTTTGTAGTGTGCTTAGCTCCCTGACTCATAAGGAGCCAGGGTAGTCTTGTTATAAATAAATATCCTTTTATTTTCATAACAACTTGTGTGGTGTCCTTTCACTTGGTGTTCAAGGGGTATATGTGATGGTAAACAGCTGGCTTAACACGCCCTCTAGAGTTTAGCCTAAAGACTGCTCGTATCCACGCTACTAGGATAGCTGGTCTAAAAGGTTGACTTACAACCAATCATCAATAAGGGTCGTTTGGAATGATACACAGTGATCACTAGAATAGTGAGCACTACATATCAGGCCAACTTCTCACAAAGGGTAAACAGATCAATAATATGGAGTCCATTTTATTGTGAAAATCAAGAGCTCACTAGAAAATCAAATCTCAATGTGTGTTTTTAACCTCCCATACTTCTCTGCATCCCTTGCCTCATTTGCTAACACTCTCTCAAAAATTGTAGCACGTACATTAGGGCATAGATAAAAAGATCTTTTTGCCAGCCAAGTGGCAGCGAACCCTTCTCACTTTCTTCGTTTCAGGATATGGTACACCAGTAGCAATTAAGCCAACTCAGAAGTGTAGAGGTGAAGGGTTATGCTACAGTTAATGGGAATAATAAAGACTATGAATATCATAATTACCATCTTCATTGTAGACAATTCCTACTAGTTAAGCAATGGTGAAGTTGACTCTTATGCTCAAACTTCCGTTCATACAAATTTAGAAGTCTCAAAAAATGTCTAATTTCTTTCATCTTACCATCTTGGTTTTCAGTTGGACATCCTGTTTACCCTGCTATTCATTTCATTACCAAGCTAAATGTATCCTACTGCTTGTTAGGCAACAGAGTGGCCCTCATGTCAGACAACATCTTGCCTTAGCTTTATGATGTCAGCTTGCTAGGCAACAGAGTGGCCTTCCTGTCAGACAACATCTAGCTTTAGCTTTATGTCAGAGCAGCTCTGGACCAATTGTCCCAGTGGAAGATGACCACACAGGAGTATGAAATATCAGGAGGTTATGCAGTAGGTTACTATCTGTATTCATGACTACAAGGCAAGTAGGAGGGAGCATGGTCAGTCTTTTATGATCAACACCAAACCAATGTGATCCATATTAGTTCTATCTTGATAGAAATATCATTCAGGCTCAGGCTCCCACTGTAAGGTAGGGAGGACATTCTGATGCTGTGAAAGTCTTTGTAAGACCTGAAGGAATGATTGTGAGTTTTACTTACCATATAAATTGGTAAAATGATGCCGTATGCCGGAAGACTGCCTTTTTTTTTCTTTCTTCAGTCTCGGCAATTCAGAGAAACTCTGTTGTGAAACACTGCCACTGCTGGTCATTCAGTATAACCTGCAGATGGAAAAGTCCACTGTTAGCACATTTACTATAAGCAATACCATTTTTTTGTTGATTTTTATAAAGGGTAAACAGATCAATAATATGGAGTCCATTTTATTGTGAAAATCAAGAGCTCACTAGAAAATCAAATCTCAATGTGTGTTTTTAACCTCCCATACTTCTCTGCATCCCTTGCCTCATTTGCTAACACTCTCTCAAAAATTGTAGCACGTACATTAGGGCATAGATAAAAAGATCTTTTTGCCAGCCAAGTGGCAGCGAACCCTTCTCACTTTCTTCGTTTCAGGATATGGTACACCAGTAGCAATTAAGCCAACTCAGAAGTGTAGAGATGAAGGGTTATGCTACAGGTAATGGGAATAATAAAGACTATGAATATCATAATTACCATCTTCATTTTAGACAATACCTACCAGTTCAGCAATGGTGAAGTTGAGACTCTTATGCTCAAACTTCCGTTCATACAAATTTAGAAGTCTCTAAAAATGTCTAATTTCTTTCACCTTACCATCTTGGTTTTCAGTTGGACATCCTGTTTACCCTGCTATTCATTTCATTACCAAGCTAAATGTATCCTACTGCTTGTTAGGCAACAGAGTGGCACTCATGTCAGACAACATCTTGCCTTAGCTTTATGATGTCAGCTTGCTAGGCAACAGAGTGGCCTTCCTGTCAGACAACATCTAGCTCAGGGGTCTCCAACAGGTCGATCGCGAGCTACCGGTAGCTCGCTGACCCTCAGAGTAGCTCGCTCTGCTATTTAATTTTTGAGACGTCATTCACAATTTTATTTTGTATCCCGTCATTTTCTTTCACAACTTTCAGCTCTTTTCCACAAGTAAACAGCCCTTGCCCGCCCTCACACAAACCAGCTGCTCTGATTGGCTGTAGTGAGCTTAGTTGGGGCGGGGCGGGCTGAAGACCGTGACGTTTTTCCTCCTACTAACGCGCCACCTGCCTTTTCCAGGCTGGCACCGCGCTTCCCATCATCTTCCACTCCACTGACTTGGGCCTCCCGGAGCAGCTCTGAGGTAAGAGGGGCCCCTGACCCTGAATGAGCCGAGTCGCTGGGTAAAAGCACTCAGTGCTGTCAAGGCCTTTTGATTTTAGCGTTGTCTGCCACTGCACTTTAGAGATCTGGCTTCAGTAAAAAAGCGCAGTGGCAGGCAACTTTTAAAATTAAAAGTCCTTTCAGGCACTGACTGGGGCTGGGCCGAAATTGCTGTGGGAGTGGATGCCTGTGTTAAGTTAAATTAAAAAATGTAAGATTCTTATTATTGCCTGGCGAACGTGAGGTTTTTCCTCCGATTCACGCACAACCAGCCTTTTCCAGGCTGGCACCGCGCTTCGGATCACATTTCATTTTTGTGGCCTCCTGGAGCAGCTGTGTGCTAAGAGGGGCCCCTGACCCTGAATGAGCCGAGTCGCTGGCTAAAAAACACTCCGTGCTTGCAAGGCCTTTCAATTTTAGCGTTGTCTGCCCTGCACTTTAGATCTGCCTTCAGTAAAAAAGCGCAGTGGCAGGCAATGTTTAAAATTAAAAGTCCTTTCAGGCACTGTGACTGGGCCGATATCGCGGTGGGAGTGTGTTGTGTCCTACTTTAGTGTCGTGTGTCTCGTGGTTTCGAGTGTACCTAAGGTGAGTGTGTGTGCGTGCATGGAATGTCATAGTCTCTGTGACATTCAGGTTCTGGGAGTTGCTGTTAGTCTGGCTTAGGATGTGGAGGTGTGTCCTGGCGCTCACCTGTTTCATACTTAGTTCTTAATAAAGAACTTGTGACTTACTACAAAGCGTACCGACCAGCACTTCAATTGGCGACGATTGGGATTGGAGTAGCGGCGTGCGAAGGATTTAAAAAAAAAAAAAAAACGGAAGAAGTCGATATTTTTTTTTGTTATTGTGGGTTTCCTTCTCAAGTATTTGCCATCGGGACGGACGACGGTGGACGGAAACAAGAAAAAAGCAGGAAAAGGAACTTGTTTCTTACTTGTCTGTCCAGAAGAGTCTCGGACGGTTGGAGGGTCCGCGCTGTTGGCGAGATACGAATCGCTGTGGAGATTCCGGAACTGTACGCGCGAAGCGCTCCTGACGTAAGAGGAACATCTGGACACGTCAGGAGCATGCGCAGTGTTTAGGAATATTTCTACGCAGCCACGCAAGGTCACGTTGCGTGACCCAACGTGGCGGCCATTTTGTTTTAATCAATTTCAGCGTTGGTTACCTAGCAACACATTCGTACGGCGAATAAAAGGAACCACAAGGTGTTTGAAGTAGCGGAGCGCTGCGGAAACAGGTGAGATTGCCGGGGGAATACCCCAAATAAAGAATTTAGGACCAGAACTTAAGTTGCTGTTATAAAAAAAAAAAAGAAGAAAGATTGAAAATGAGTGAAGGGGATAACGAAGGAAATCCCACAAATATAGAGATGGCACATCAGAATTATTCAATAAGTAACCCACACACCTTTTGGGCAACAGGAGCAGAACCAGGTATCAAATGGTTAGAGTGGAAAGAATATTTTATTAACTATATCTCGGCTGTGGATGAAGCGGGGAAAATGAAACCAGAGCAGAAAAAGAGAATACTTCTACATTCCTTAGGACCTATGGGGCTGAAAACTTACTCAAGAATGTCCAAAGTGTCAGATGCAAATTTAAATACTTTTGAGAACGCAATAAAAGATATGGACAAGTATTTTGCCCCGAAGGTATGCATAGGTGTAATTAGGCACAGATTTTTTCAGAGGAAGCAAGCCAAAAATGAGACTGTTGATGACTGGTTAGATGATTTGAAGAAATTGGCGATAGATTGCAAGTTTGGTGATCTACATGATGACTTAATTAGAGATCATTTGGTTATGCATAATAACAATTCGCCTCTACAAGATCGCTTATGGGTGAATGGGGATGCACCACTGGAGGACGTACTGGCCATAATGAGGAAGTCAGAAATGTCTGGGAGATGTGCGACAGTGGTCAAGGCAGCAGAGAAAGATCCGGAAAAGGCGACAGAGGGAGTATTTAAAATTCAAAGTAAAGCTAAACCAAATTTTCAACGTACGCAAGGGAGATGGACAAGTCAACCCATGAGGAGCCAAGCGAGAGATTTTAAGACTGAGGAGAGAAGATGCTATCGTTGCGACAGCAAAGAACATTTAGCTTTTAGCAAAATGTGCCCGGCTTTGAAGAAAAAGTGTGGTATTTGTGGATTGTTAGGCCATTTTAGCAAAATGTGTCGTAGGCGCAGCAATGTAAAGTACATATGGAATGATGAGGAGGAAGATGGTGAGGACGAGGAAGAATGTGTGAAGAGCGTGAGGGGAAGCTTCATGTTGAACATAGAGGATAATTCTATGGAGGGGAAACCTATTTGTGAGCTATCCTTGGATGGAGTTAAAGTAATGGTGTATGCGGATTCAGGATCACCGTACACAATTATAAATTAAGAAATTTGGAAAGAAAAATTTGTAGGAAAAATTGGGAACCATTTAAACAAATCAGATGTAAATCCTGTGAGTTACACTGGTGAAAAAATTGACATGTTAGGTTTCAGATGGTTGACATTCCTATTTAAAGGGAGATCCACAAGAGGGAAATTGTACATAGCTAAGAGGGGACCGTCAGTGTTGGGATGGTTCGATCAAAAGGATCTGCATGTAATTCTTGATCCTAATAGTGTGGAAAAAGTGCTGATAATGGATGAGTGCAGTAAGATGAGTGAAATGTTGAGTAGGAAATTTCCTATGGTGTTCGGGAAAGTGCTAGGGGAGCTCAGAGGGTTTGAGCACAAAATAATACTGAGAAAGGATGCACAACCTAAAGTTCACAAAGCAAGACCCATTCCGATATTGATTAGGGATGAGGTAAAGAGTGAAATACAGAATTTGTTAAGCAAAGGAGTTATTGAAGAGGTGGAGACATCAGCATGGATTTCTCCGGTTGTCGTGGCCCGCAAGCCTAACGGAAAAATCCGGCTTTGCATAGACTTGCGCCATTTAAACAATAACATTGTTATAGAAAAGTTTCCTTTACCCAAAATCAATGAGATGGTTTCATCTTTGAGAGGGGCTACGTGGTTTTCTACCATTGACCTGTCTGCGGCTTACCATCAGGTTGTGTTGGAAGCAGATTCAAGGAGCCTCACAGCTTTTATTACGCCGTTTGGGTGCTTTCAATTCACACGAATGCCTTTTGGGCTGGCATCTGCTGCAGCAGTTTTTCAGAGACTAATGCACAGATTGTTTGGTGATGTTGAGGGTGTACGTTTTTTTCAAGATGACATTTTGGTAGCAGGGAAAGACAAACTGGAACATGATAAAAAATTGATTCAAGTTTTGGAAACTTTACAGTCAGTGGGGTTAACAGTTGAGTTAACTAAATGTAAATTCGGTCAGAGGAGTGTCTCGTATCTGGGGCACATTATAAGTGAGGAAGGGGTAAGACCTAAGCCAACATTGGTCGAAAACATCATTAGGTCACCAGCCCCTGTGTCTAAGGAAGGGATAAGGTCATTTTTGGGTATGGCAGAATATTGTGCGAAATTCATAAAGAATTTTGCATCGAAAGTGTACAATATTCGTTTACTTTTAAAGAAAAATGCAAACTTTGATTGGAATAAGGAGTGTGAAAGAGAATTTAGGGAAGTCAAGGTGGATCTTCAAGTAGTGAATGCTCTTGCTAGTTTTGATCCGAATTTAGATTGTTTCTTGACTACGGACGCTAGCGATAAAGGGCTTGGTGCTGTGTTGTCACAAAAAGGGAAGGACGGAAGAGAGGAGATTATCTTATTTGCTTCTAGAGCATTGTCACCAGTAGAAAGTAAATATCCGATCATAGAAAGAGAGGCATTGGCGTGTGCATGGGCACTTGAACATTTTCGTGCCTTTGTGTGGGGGGAAACCTGTGGTGATTTGTACGGATCACCGACCTTTGGTTCGTATTTTATCTAGTGAGGGTACAGCAGTTGCTTCGGCTAGATTGGCCAGAATTTCAATGAGGATGAAGGAGTTCATTTACAGGATGGTGCATGTTCCCGGCAAAGAAAATGTAGTGGCGGATTGCCTATCAAGATTGCCCACTCCGTTGGAGGAGTGTGTGGATGATCCTTGGGGGAACTGTAGTATAGCTTTAGTACATGATTCTGGTGCAGCTGCTATCAGTAAAGGTGAATGGCTAGAGGAACAGTCTATGGACGAGGTGTTGGAGAGAGTTGTGGAGTACGTTTCTAAAGGGTGGCCGAGGAAGGCGAGTATTTTGGGAGGTTTGCAATCTTATTGGGAGGTACGGATGGAATTGGTTCTAGACAGGGATCTGTTGTTAAGAGGTGATAGAATAATTCCTCCAAAAACATTGCGTGGAAGGATTTTACAATTATGCCATGAGGGGCATTTTGGAATTGTCAGAACGAAGTTGATTGTGAAGGGGATGTTCTGGTGGCCAGGAATTGACAAGGAGATTGAAAGTTTTGTGAAGACTTGTTCGGTTTGTTGCTCGGCGGACAAGTCTTTGAAAACTTTAAGACCCACAATGAGTGAAGGGTTAATTCCGAGTTTGCCATGGGATACTATTGCGGTGGACATTTTTGGACCGGTTGGTGAATTAAAAGAGTATGGGTTGGTGGCTATAGATTTGTTTACCAAATGGCCAGTTGTAGAAATAGTAGAGAAGGCAGATACTCAGTCCGTTTTAAGGTTTTTGGATAATATCTTTGTGATGGAAGGCTTACCGGGTTGCATTCTTACGGACAACGGGGTGCAATTTCTTTCTAATATGGCTAAAGAGTATTTTAAAAGGTGTGGGATTAAACATAAAACCACGGCGCTGTACAATCCAAGTGGGAATGGTACGGTGGAACGTTTTAATAGGGTGATTAAAGGGGTCATCCAAGCGTCAATGAACAAAAATCTGGATTGGAGGATACAAGTGCAAAAAGCGGTGTGGTCATACAGAATTACTTCTCAAATTCAAACTGGTTTGCCTCCTTTTGTCATGATGAGGGGTAGAATGCCAAGGAGTAAGCACAATCCAAAGTGGTTAGTACAAAGTGGAGTACATCATTGGTCTCCTAATGAGGTACGAGGTAAATTGGAAGAAGTACATGCAAAAACTCAAGTTTATTATGATAGGGTCCATGGTGCCAAGGAGGTGGATATTGAAGTTGGCGATTGGGTACGGGTCAGGAAACCGTTCAAAGTTGTTAAAGGAGAGAGTAAATTTGAGTCACCTCAGCAAGTTATGGAGGTTTTGAGGAATTCGGTTAGGTTAAGTGATGGGTAGGTGTGGAATTTGAAAGACATAGCTGTGATTGGTGGTCAAGATAGTGGTAATCTTGTGGAGGATCAAAGGGAAGATTTTGAATGGGTGGAGGATTATTTTGAGAACAGTAACCTACGGTCACAGTTAGGTGTGGAAGATGTACGGGAACATGAGGTGGTTCAGGAGGATGAATTCTGTCATGGGGGTGCCAAGGACACTTCTTCTGTTACAGAGGGGGAAGGGTCTATGTCGTGTCAGCCAAGCATGGTACCTCCACAGGAATGTGTCACATTACCTATACAGGGGGATGTTATTTCTGGTGATGGTGGCATGGGGGTAGGAAAAAGGAAAAAGATTTTGCCTAGTTGGCTTAAGGAGTATATTGTGTAGTACTGTTGTTTTGTGCTTGGTGTTCTTTCTGTGTTTGTGGATATAAGCTGTTTTTGTTTTTTTTATTGTGTTTGTATTTTGGTTTTGTTAGTTGTTTGTTTGTTGTGTTAAGGGGGGGGATGTGTTGTGTCCTACTTTAGTGTTGTGTGTCTTGTGGTTTCGAGTGTACCTAAGGTGAGTGTGTGTGCGTGCATGGAATGTCATAGTCTCTGTGACATTCGGGTTCTGGGAGTTGCTGTTAGTCTGGCTTAGGATGTGGAGGTGTATCCTGGCGCTCACCTGTTTCATACTTAGTTCTTAATAAAGAACTTGTGACTTACTACAAAGCGTACCGACCATCACTTCAGAGTCGATGTTAAAGTCTAAGATTCTTGTCTGCACTAATCCACTTTCACTGACTTTATCACGCTTTCATTTGCCTTTGCGTAGTAGTCAGTGAAAGTGGATTATTCTGTGAAAGTGCATGCAAGTAAAGTACCTTTGATTTTAACATTGGCTGCCACCTTGCTTTACATATGCATGATGAGGAATAAAGCGCGGTGGCAGCCAACGTTAACATCAAAGGTCCTTGCAGGCACTCTACCACTGTGGCAGCCAACTTAAGTGCTCGCCTGCACTGAACACCTCCAAATTCACGCAAAGGCAAATATATAGCGCGGTGTAGTAATCTGTGAAAGCCTTTCACTGATTACTACACCGCGCTGTATATTTGCTTTTTTATGACCGTGACAGCTGTTACCAGGCCTGGTTAGCATGCACCCATGCAAGGACCTTAGGCTTAGATTTTAACATCGGCTGCCACCGTGTTTTAATACTTGCCTTAACAGTAATAAAAGCACAGCGGCAGCTGACATTCAAATTAAAAGTCCTTGCATGTACTGTGCTGAAGCTAGGGCAGCGCGACCTAATGCCCCCGGGTGCAAAGGCTAACTTTATGTGGGGTCGCCAATATAAATATAGAATACACCTGCTACTGTGTTCCTGGCCTGGAACTAATTTCTGCCAACAATAAAAATGTCAAAGTGGATGATGAATGTACTTCTTGGAAACAGAGCAAGAGATTGTTTGTATAATTTGTAAACTTACAATACACAGGAAGTTTTTACTCGCTATAGGATAGCACAGAGGGTTAATATGCCTGCTGCAAAGAAGGTGCAGATTGTTGCTAGCTAGCTCTTTGAGTTAAAATCCAAATGTAGAACAGTGAGCAAGTAACTTATCAAAGAGCTGCATGAAAACTGCAAGGTATAGGCTGGCTGGCCGGACTGGACCATTATGATTTCCCCCAGTTGTTGCAAAATAGGTTCATTAGGGTACAAATCAATTCCTATTAGAATCCCCCAACCATGTTGTTAGGTCGGAGTTAGGTTTAAAAAAAAAAAAATCTATGTTTCTGCCTCTCCTGACCAAGTACTCTTAAACTATCCTGCCTACCAGTATGGATGACTTGTGACTCCTATACCTTCTTGTCCTCTGTCTTAAGTAACATTTCACTGATTGATTGTCTGTGTAAATCTGTGTCATGTAAAGTGTTCTGACACCTTACACTGGTTGGTAGGAGTGGCGCTATAAAACTAATTAAAATAAATGTATCTGAGAGAGAGTGGTTATGAAGGCTTGAGAGGCACTGTTAAAGGATGGTTATGAAGGAATCCGTAGCGGAGGTGGTCACTTGGGGGGTCAACAAGCATTGCCGCACTGGGCGCCACCAGCGCTAAAGCCAGCCCTGGCTACCGTGTTTTACATCTTCCTGCCTTCAATAGAGCACGGTGGCAGTCAGCACAAAAATCGAAGGTGCTTGCCTGCACTGAATTGCTTTCACAGTCAATCAAAGGCAAATATATAGCGCAGTGTAGTAATCAGTGAAAGCCTTTCATTGACTTCTACACTGCGCTATATATTTACCTTTGCATGACTGTGAAAGCAGTTCAGAGCATGCAAGGATCTTGGATTCTAACGTCACCTGCTACCGCGCTTTACATCCTCATTCAATGGTAAAGTGCGGTGGCAGCCGAGGGTGAAATCAAAGGGCCTCACATGCACTGAGCTGCATTTTTGTCATTAAAATGAGGTGCACTTTGAAAATGAAGGTCAGACTGGTCACTGGTGCCAACAAGAACAGTAATCGCACCTTCAGCATTACAATGATTATTTCAGTGACAGCTATTAATTGAAAGGTCTTGATTTTGAAGCTATTAATTATAAGGTTTCGAAGCGTCTTGACAACACCAATCCAAAGTCATTCTTTTCAGCGTTTCTAGACAGGAACTCTAGCATTTTGTTCAAACCACAGTATGGGCTCTGAAGAACTTAGGCTTAAAATTAATGAAATTGAGCGTGGGCAGGTCTCTCGGAAAAATGTGCGAGTTGCTTGGGGTTTAGTAGCTCACGACGATTTTCACTGACCAGAAGTAGCTCTCACTACACAAAAGGTTGGAGACCCCTGATCTAGCTTTAGCTTTATGATGTCAGAGCAGCTCTGGACCAATTGTCCCAGTGGAAGATGACCACACAGGAGTATGAAATATCAGGAGGTTATGCAGTAGGTTACTATCTGTATTCATGACTACAAGGCAAGTAGGAGGGAGCATGGTCAGTCTTTTATGATCAACACCAAACCAATGTGATCCATATTAGTTCTATCTTGATAGAAATATCATTCAGGCTCAGGCTCCCACTGTAAGGTAGGGAGGACATTCTGATGCTGTGAAAGTCTTTGTAAGACCTGAAGGAATGATTGTGAGTTTTACTTACCATATAAATTGGTAAAATGATGCCGTATGCCGGAAGACTGCCTTTTTTTTTCTTTCTTCAGTCTCGGCAATTCAGAGAAACTCTGTTGTGAAACACTGCCACTGCTGGTCATTCAGTATAACCTGCAGATGGAAAAGTCCACTGTTAGCACATTTACTATAAGCAATACCATTTTTTTGTTGATTTTTATAAAGGGTAAACAGATCAATAATATGGAGTCCATTTTATTGTGAAAATCAAGAGCTCACTAGAAAATCAAATCTCAATGTGTGTTTTTAACCTCCCATACTTCTCTGCATCCCTTGCCTCATTTGCTAACACTCTCTCAAAAATTGTAGCACGTACATTAGGGCATAGATAAAAAGATCTTTTTGCCAGCCAAGTGGCAGCGAACCCTTCTCACTTTCTTCGTTTCAGGATATGGTACACCAGTAGCAATTAAGCCAACTCAGAAGTGTAGAGATGAAGGGTTATGCTACAGGTAATGGGAATAATAAAGACTATGAATATCATAATTACCATCTTCATTTTAGACAATACCTACCAGTTCAGCAATGGTGAAGTTGAGACTCTTATGCTCAAACTTCCGTTCATACAAATTTAGAAGTCTCTAAAAATGTCTAATTTCTTTCACCTTACCATCTTGGTTTTCAGTTGGACATCCTGTTTACCCTGCTATTCATTTCATTACCAAGCTAAATGTATCCTACTGCTTGTTAGGCAACAGAGTGGCACTCATGTCAGACAACATCTTGCCTTAGCTTTATGATGTCAGCTTGCTAGGCAACAGAGTGGCCTTCCTGTCAGACAACATCTAGCTTTAGCTTTATGATGTCAGAGCAGCTCTGGACCAATTGTCCCAGTGGAAGATGACCACACAGGAGTATGAAATATCAGGAGGTTATGCAGTAGGTTACTATCTGTATTCATGACTACAAGGCAAGTAGGAGGGAGCATGGTCAGTCTTTTATGATCAACACCAAACCAATGTGATCCATATTAGTTCTATCTTGATAGAAATATCATTCAGGCTCAGGCTCCCACTGTAAGGTAGGGAGGACATTCTGATGCTGTGAAAGTCTTTGTAAGACCTGAAGGAATGATTGTGAGTTTTACTTACCATATAAATTGGTAAAATGATGCCGTATGCCGGAAGACTGCCTTTTTTTTTCTTTCTTCAGTCTCGGCAATTCAGAGAAACTCTGTTGTGAAACACTGCCACTGCTGGTCATTCAGTATAACCTGCAGATGGAAAAGTCCAATGTTAGCACATTTACTATAAGCAATACAATTTTTTTTTGATTTTTATAAAGGGTAAACAGATCAATAATATGGAGTCCATTTTATTGTGAAAATCAAGAGCTCACTAGAAAATCAAATCTCAATGTGTGTTTTTAACCTCCCATACTTCTCTGCATCCCTTGCCTCATTTGCTAACACTCTCTCAAAAATTGTAGCACGTACATTAGGGCATAGATAAAAAGATCTTTTTGCCAGCCAAGTGGCAGCGAACCCTTCTCACTTTCTTCGTTTTAGGATATGGTACACCAGTAGCAATTAAGCCAACTCAGAAGTGTAGAGATGAAGGGTTATGCTACAGTTAATGGGAATAATAAAGATTATGAATATCATAATTACCATCTTCATTTTAGACAATTCCTACCAGTTCAGCAATGGTGAAGTTGAGACTCTTATGCTCAAACTTCCGTTCATACAAATTCAGAAGTCTCTAAAAATGTCTAATTTCTTTCACCTTACCATCTTGGTTTTCAGTTGGACATCCTGTTTACCCTGCTATTCATTTCATTACCAAGCTAAATGTATCCTACTGCTTGTTAGGCAACAGAGTGGCCCTCATGTCAGACAACATCTTGCCTTAGCTTTATGATGTCAGCTTGCTAGGCAACAGAGTGGCCTTCCTGTCAGACAACATCTAGCTTTAGCTTTATGATGTCAGAGCAGCTCTGGACCAATTGTCCCAGTGGAAGATGACCACACAGGAGTATGAAATATCAGGAGGTTATGCAGTAGGTTACTATCTGTATTCATGACTACAAGGCAAGTAGGAGGGAGCATGGTCAGTCTTTTATGATCAACACCACACCAATGTGATCCATATTAGTTCCATCTTGATAGAAATATCATTCAGGCTCCTGCTCCCACTGTAAGGTAGGGAGGACATTCTGATGCTGTGAAAGTCTTTGTAAGACCTGAAGGAATGATTGTGAGTTTTACTTACCATATAAATTGGTAAAATGATGCCGTATGCCGGAAGACTGCCTTTTTTTTTTCTTTCTTCAGTCTCGGCAATTCAGAGAAACTCTGTTGTGAAACACTGCCACTGCTGGTCATTCAGTATAACCTGCAGATGGAAAAGTACACTGTTAGCACATTTACTATAAGCAATACAATTTTTTTTTTTATTTTTATAAAGGGTAAACAGATCAATAATATGGAGTCCATTTTATTGTGAAAATCAAGAGCTCACTAGAAAATCAAATCTCAATGTGTGTTTTTAACCTCCCATACTTCTCTGCATCCCTTGCCTCATTTGCTAACACTCTCTCAAAAATTGTAGCACGTACATTAGGGCATAGATAAAAAGATTTTTGCCAGCCAAGTGGCAGTGAACCCTTCTCACTTTCTTCATTTTAGGATATGGTACACCAGTAGCAATTAAGCCAACTCAGAAGTGTAGAGGTGAAGGGTTATGCTACAGTTAATGGGAATAATAAAGACTATGAATATCATAATTACCATCTTCATTGTAGACAATTCCTACTAGTTAAGCAATGGTGAAGTTGACTCTTATGCTCAAACTTCCGTTCATACAAATTTAGAAGTCTCTAAAAATGTCTAATTTCTTTCATCTTACCGTCTTGGTTTTCACTTGGACGTCCTGTTTACCCTGCTATTCATTTCATTACCAAGCTAAATGTATCCTACTGCTTGTTAGGCAACAGAGTGGCCCTCATGTCAGACAACATCTTGCCTTAGCTTTATGATGTCAGCTTGCTAGGCAACAGAGTGGCCTTCCTGTCAGACAACATCTAGCTTTAGCTTTATGATGTCAGAGCAGCTCTGGACCAATTGTCCCAGTGGAAGATGACCACACAGGAGTATGAAATATCAGGAGGTTATGCAGTAGGTTACTATCTGTATTCATGACTACAAGGCAAGTAGGAGGGAGCATGGTCAGTCTTTTATGATCAACACCAAACCAATGTGATCCATATTAGTTCTATCTTGATAGAAATATCATTCAGGCTCAGGCTCCCACTGTAAGGTAGGGAGGACATTCTGATGCTGTGAAAGTCTTTGTAAGACCTGAAGGAATGATTGTGAGTTTTACTTACCATATAAATTGGTAAAATGATGCCGTATGCCGGAAGACTGCCTTTTTTTTTCTTTCTTCAGTCTCGGCAATTCAGAGAAACTCTGTTGTGAAACACTGCCACTGCTGGTCATTCAGTATAACCTGCAGATGGAAAAGTCCACTGTTAGCACATTTACTATAAGCAATACCATTTTTTTTTGATTTTTATAAAGGGTAAACAGATCAATAATATGGAGTCCATTTTATTGTGAAAATCAAGAGCTCACTAGAAAATCAAATCTCAATGTGTGTTTTTAACCTCCCATACTTCTCTGCATCCCTTGCCTCATTTGCTAACACTCTCTCAAAAATTGTAGCACGTACATTAGGGCATAGATAAAAAGATTTTTGCCAGCCAAGTGGCAGTGAACCCTTCTCACTTTCTTCATTTTAGGATATGGTACACCAGTAGCAATTAAGCCAACTCAGAAGTGTAGAGGTGAAGGGTTATGCTACAGTTAATGGGAATAATAAAGACTATGAATATCATAATTACCATCTTCATTGTAGACAATTCCTACTAGTTAAGCAATGGTGAAGTTGACTCTTATGCTCAAACTTCCGTTCATACAAATTTAGAAGTCTCTAAAAATGTCTAATTTCTTTCATCTTACCGTCTTGGTTTTCAGTTGGACGTCCTGTTTACCCTGCTATTCATTTCATTACCAAGCTAAATGTATCCTACTGCTTGTTAGGCAACAGAGTGGCCCTCATGTCAGACAACATCTTGCCTTAGCTTTATGATGTCAGCTTGCTAGGCAACAGAGTGGCCTTCCTGTCAGACAACATCTAGCTTTAGCTTTATGATGTCAGAGCAGCTCTGGACCAATTGTCCCAGTGGAAGATGACCACACAGGAGTATGAAATATCAGGAGGTTATGCAGTAGGTTACTATCTGTATTCATGACTACAAGGCAAGTAGGAGGGAGCATGGTCAGTCTTTTATGATCAACACCAAACCAATGTGATCCATATTAGTTCTATCTTGATAGAAATATCATTCAGGCTCAGGCTCTCACTGTAAGGTAGGGAGGACATTCTGATGCTGTGAAAGTCTTTGTAAGACCTGAAGGAATGATTGTGAGTTTTACTTACCATATAAATTGGTAAAATGATGCCGTATGCCGGAAGACTGCCTTTTTTTTTCTTTCTTCAGTCTCGGCAATTCAGAGAAACTCTGTTGTGAAACACCGCCACTGCTGGTCATTCAGTATAACCTGCAGATGGAAAAGTCCACTGTTAGCACATTTACTATAAGCAATACAATTTTTTTTTGATTTTTATAAAGGGTAAACAGATCAATAATATGGAGTCCATTTTATTGTGAAAATCAAGAGCTCACTAGAAAATCAAATCTCAATGTGTGTTTTTAACCTCCCATACTTCTCTGCATCCCTTGCCTCATTTGCTAACACTCTCTCAAAAATTGTAGCACGTACATTAGGGCATAGATAAAAAGATCTTTTTGCCAGCCAAGTGGCAGCGAACCCTTCTCACTTTCTTCGTTTTAGGATATGGTACACCAGTAGCAATTAAGCCAACTCAGAAGTGTAGAGATGAAGGGTTATGCTACAGTTAATGGGAATAATAAAGATTATGAATATCATAATTACCATCTTCATTTTAGACAATTCCTACCAGTTCAGCAATGGTGAAGTTGAGACTCTTATGCTCAAACTTCCGTTCATACAAATTTAGAAGTCTCTAAAAATGTCTAATTTCTTTCACCTTACCATCTTGGTTTTCAGTTGGACATCCTGTTTACCCTGCTATTCATTTCATTACCAAGCTAAATGTATCCTACTGCTTGTTAGGCAACAGAGTGGCCCTCATGTCAGACAACATCTTGCCTTAGCTTTATGATGTCAGCTTGCTAGGCAACAGAGTGGCCTTCCTGTCAGACAACATCTAGCTTTAGCTTTAGGATGTCAGAGCAGCTCTGGACCAATTGTCCCAGTGGAAGATGACCACACAGGAGTATGAAATATCAGGAGGTTATGCAGTAGGTTACTATCTGTATTCATGACTACAAGGCAAGTAGGAGGGAGCATGGTCAGTCTTTTATGATCAACACCAAACCAATGTGATCCATATTAGTACTATCTTGATAGAAATATCATTCAGGCTCAGGCTCCCACTGTAAGGTAGGGAGGACATTCTGATGCTGTGAAAGTCTTTGTAAGACCTGAAGGAATGATTGTGAGTTTTACTTACCATATAAATTGGTAAAATGATGCCGTATGCCGGAAGACTGCCTTTTTTTTTCTTTCTTCAGTCTCGGCAATTCAGAGAAACTCTGTTGTGAAACACTGCCACTGCTGGTCATTCAGTATAACCTGCAGATGGAAAAGTCCACTGTTCGCACATTTACTATAAGCAATACAATTTTTTTTTGATTTTTATAAAGGGTAAACAGATCAGTAATATGGAGTCCATTTTATTGTGAAAATCAAGAGCTCACTAGAAAATCAAATCTCAATGTGTGTTTTTAACCTCCAATACTTCTCTGCATCCCTTGCCTCATTTGCTAACACTCTCTCAAAAATTGTAGCACGTACATTAGGGCATAGATAAAAAGATCTTTTTGCCAGCCAAGTGGCAGCGAACCCTTCTCACTTTCTTCGTTTTAGGATATGGTACACCAGTAGCAATTAAGCCAACTCAGAAGTGTAGAGGTGAAGGGTTATGCTACAGTTAATGGGAATAATAAAGACTATGAATATCATAATTACCATCTTCATTTTAGACAATTCCTACCAGTTCAGCAATGGTGAAGTTGACTCTTATGCTCAAACTTCCGTTCATACAAATTTAGATGTCTCTAAAAATGTCTAATTTCTTTCATCTTACCATCTTGGTTTTCAGTTGGACATCCTGTTTACCCTGCTATTCATTTCATTACCAAGCTAAATGTATCCTACTGCTTGTTAGGCAACAGAGTGGCCCTCATGTCAGACAACATCTTGCCTTAGCTTTATGATGTCAGCTTGCTAGGCAACAGAGTGGCCTTCCTGTCAGACAACATCTAGCTTTAGCTTTATGATGTCAGAGCAGCTCTGGACCAATTGTCCCAGTGGAAGATGAACACACAGGAGTATGAAATATCAGGAGGTTATGCAGTAGGTTACTATCTGTATTCATGACTACAAGGCAAGTAGGAGGGAGCATGGTCAGTCTTTTATGATCAACACCAAACCAATGTGATCCATATTAGTTCTATCATGATAGAAATTACATTCACGCTCAGTCTCCCACTGTAAGGTAGGGAGGACATTCTGGTGCTGTGAAAGTCTTTGTAAGACCTGAAGGAATGATTGTGAGTTTTACTTACCATATAAATTGGTAAAATGATGCCGTATGCCGGAAGACTGCCTTTTTTTTTCTTTCTTCAATCTCGGCAATTCAGAGAAACTCTGTTGTGAAACACTGCCACTGCTGGTCATTCAGTATAACCTGCAGATGGAAAAGTCCACTGTTAGCACATTTACTATAAGCAATACAATTTTTTTTGATTTTTATAAAGGGTAAACAGATCAATAATATGGAGTCCATTTTATTGTGAAAATCAAGAGCTCACTAGAAAATCAAATCTCAATGTGTGTTTTTAACCTCCCATACTTCTCTGCATCCCTTGCCTCATTTGCTAACACTCTCTCAAAAATTGTAGCACGTACATTAGGGCATAGATAAAAAGATCTTTTTGCCAGCAAAGTGGCAGCGAACCCTTCTCACTTTCTTCGTTTTAGGATATGGTACACCAGTAGCAATTAAGCCAACTCAGAAGTGTAGAGATGAAGGGTTATGCTACAGTTAATGGGAATAATAAAGACTATGAATATCATAATTACCATCTTCATTTTAGACAATTCCTACCAGTTCAGCAATGGTGAAGTTGAGACTCTTATGCTCAAACTTCCATTCATACAAATTTAGAAGTCTCTAAAAATGTCTAATTTCTTTCACCTTACCATCTTGGTTTTCAGTTGGACATCCTGTTTACCCTGCTATTCATTTCATTACCAAGCTAAATGTATCCTACTGCTTGTTAGGCAACAGAGTGGCCCTCATGTCAGACGACATCTTGCCTTAGCTTTATGATGTCAGCTTGCTAGGCAACAGAGTGGCCTTCCTGTCAGACAACATCTAGCTTTAGCTTTATGATGTCAGAGCAGCTCTGGACCAATTGTCCCAGTGGAAGATGAACACACAGGAGTATGAAATATCAGGAGGTTATGCAGTAGGTTACTATCTGTATTCATGACTACAAGGCAAGTAGGAGGGAGCATGGTCAGTCTTTTATGATCAACACCAAACCAATGTGATCCATATTAGTTCTATCATGATAGAAATATCATTCACGCTCAGTCTCCCACTGTAAGGTAGGGAGGACATTCTGGTGCTGTGAAAGTCTTTGTAAGACCTGAAGGAATGATTGTGAGTTTTACTTACCATATAAATTGGTAAAATGATGCCGTATGCCGGAAGACTGCCTTTTTTTTTCTTTCTTCAATCTCGGCAATTCAGAGAAACTCTGTTGTGAAACACTGCCACTGCTGGTCATTCAGTATAACCTGCAGATGGAAAAGTCCACTGTTAGCACATTTACTATAAGCAATACAATTTTTTTTGATTTTTATAAAGGGTAAACAGATCAATAATATGGAGTCCATTTTATTGTGAAAATCAAGAGCTCACTAGAAAATCAAATCTCAATGTGTGTTTTTAACCTCCAATACTTCTCTGCATCCCTTGCCTCATTTGCTAACACTCTCTCAAAAATTGTAGCACGTACATTAGGGCATAGATAAAAAGATCTTTTTGCCAGCCAAGTGGCAGCGAACCCTTCTCACTTTCTTCGTTTTAGGATATGGTACACCAGTAGCAATTAAGCCAACTCAGAAGTGTAGAGATGAAGGGTTATGCTACAGTTAATGGGAATAATAAAGACTATGAATATCATAATTACCATCTTCATTGTAGACAATTCCTACCATTTCAGCAATGGTGAAGTTGACTCTTATGCTCAAACTTCCGTTCATACAAATTTAGAAGTCTCTAAAAATGTCTAATTTCTTTCATCTTAACATCTTGGTTTTCAGTTGGACATCCTGTTTACCCTGCTATTCATTTCATTACCTAGCTAAATGTATCCTACTGCTTGTTAGGCAAAAGAGTGGCCCTCATGTCAGACAACATCTTGCCTTAGCTTTATGATGTCAGCTTGCTAGGCAACAGAGTGGCCTTCCTGTCAGACAACATCTAGCTTTAGCTTTATGATGTCAGAGCAGCTCTGGACCAATTGTCCCAGTGGAAGATGACCACACAGGAGTATGAAATATCAGGAGGTTATGCAGTAGGTTACTATCTGTATTCATGACTACAAGGCAAGTAGGAGGGAGCATGGTCAGTCTTTTATGATCAACACCAAACCAATGTGATCCATATTAGTTCTATCTTGATAGAAATATCATTCAGGCTCAGGCTCCCACTGTAAGGTAGGGAGGACATTCTGATGCTGTGAAAGTCTTTGTAAGACCTGAAGGAATGATTCTGAGTTTTACTTACCATATAAATTGGTAAAATGATGCCGTATGCCGGAAGACTGCCTTTTTTTTTCTTTCTTCAGTCTCGGCAATTCAGAGAAACTCTGTTGTGAAACACTGCCACTGCTGGTCATTCAGTATAACCTGCAGATGGAAAAGTCCACTGTTAGCACATTTACTATAAGCAATACAATTTTTTTTTGATTTTTATAAAGGGTAAACAGATCAATAATATGGAGTCCATTTTATTGTGAAAATCAAGAGCTCACTAGAAAATCAAATCTCAATGTGTGTTTTTAACCTCCCATACTTCTCTGCATCCCTTGCCTCATTTGCTAACACTCTCTCAACAATTGTAGCACGTACATTAGGGCATAGATAAAAAGATCTTTTTGCCAGCCAAGTGGCAGCGAACCCTTCTCATGTTCTTCGTTTTAGGATATGGTACACCAGTAGATATTAAGCCAACTCAGAAGTGTAGAGGTGAAGGGTTATGCTACAGTTAATGGGAATAATAAAGACTATGAATATCATAATTACCATCTTCATTGTAGACAATTCCTACCAGTTCAGCAATGGTGAGGTTGAGACTCTTATGCTCAAACTTCCGTTCATACAAATTTAGAAGTCTCTAAAAATGTCTAATTTCTTTCATCTTACCATCTTGGTTTTCAGTTGGACATCCTGTTTACCCTGCTATTCATTTCATTACCAAGCTAAATGTATCCTACTGCTTGTTAGGCAACAGAGTGGCCCTCATGTCAGACAACATCTTGCCTTAGCTTTATGATGTCAGCTTGCTAGGCAACAGAGTGGCCTTCCTGTCAGACAACATCTAGCTTTAGCTTTATGATGTCAGAGCAGCTCTGGACCAATTGTCCCAGTGGAAGATGACCACACAGGAGTATGAAATATCAGGAGGTTATGCAGTAGGTTACTATCTGTATTCATGACTACAAGGCAAGTAGGAGGGAGCATGGTCAGTCTTTTATGATCAACACCAAACCAATGTGATCCATATTAGTTCTATCTTGATAGAAATATCATTCAGGCTCAGGCTCCCACTGTAAGGTAGGGAGGACATTCTGATGCTGTGAAAGTCTTTGTAAGACCTGAAGGAATGATTCTGAGTTTTACTTACCATATAAATTGGTAAAATGATGCCGTATGCCGGAAGACTGCCTTTTTTTTTCTTTCTTCAGTCTCGGCAATTCAGAGAAACTCTGTTGTGAAACACTGCCACTGCTGGTCCTTCAGTATAACCTGCAGATGGAAAAGTCCACTGTTAGCACATTTACTATAAGCAATACAATTTTTTTTTGATTTTTATAAAGGGTAAACAGATCAATAATATGGAGTCCATTTTATTGTGAAAATCAAGAGCTCACTAGAAAATCAAATCTCAATGTGTGTTTTTAACCTCCCATACTTCTCTGCATCCCTTGCCTCATTTGCTAACACTCTCTCAACAATTGTAGCACGTACATTAGGGCATAGATAAAAAGATCTTTTTGCCAGCCAAGTGGCAGAGAACCCTTCTCACTTTCTTCGTTTTAGGATATGGTACACCAGTAGCAATTAAGCCAACTCAGAAGTGTAGAGATGAAGGGTTATGCTACAGTTAATGGGAATAATAAAGACTATGAATATCATAATTACCATCTTCATTTTTGACAATTCCTACCAGTTCAGCAATGGTGAAGTTGAGACTCTTATGCTCAAACTTCCGTTCATACAAATTTAGAAGTCTCAAAAAATGTCTAATTTCTTTCACCTTACCATCTTGGTTTTCAGTTGGACATCCTGTTTACCCTGCTATTCATTTCATTACCAAGCTAAATGTATCCTACTGCTTGTTAGGCAACAGAGTGGCCCTCATGTCAGACAACATCTTGCCTTAGCTTTATGATGTCAGCTTGCTAGGCAACAGAGTGGCCTTCCTGTCAGACAACATCTAGCTTTAGCTTTATGATGTCAGAGCAGCTCTGGACCAATTGTCCCAGTGGAAGATGACCACACAGGAGTATGAAATATCAGGAGGTTATGCAGTAGGTTACTATCTGTATTCATGACTACAAGGCAAGTAGGAGGGAGCATGGTCAGTCTTTTATGATCAACACCAAACCAATGTGATCCATATTAGTTCTATCTTGATAGAAATATCATTCAGGCTCAGGCTCCCACTGTAAGGTAGGGAGGACATTCTGATGCTGTGAAAGTCTTTGTGAGACCTGAAGGAATGATTGTGAGTTTTACTTACCATATAAATTGGTAAAATGATGCCGTATGCCGGAAGACTGCCTTTTTTTTTTCTTTCTTCAGTCTCAGCAATTCAGAGAAACTCTGTTGTGAAACACTGCCACTGCTGGTCCTTCAGTATAACCTGCAGATGGAAAAGTCCACTGTTAGCACATTTACTATAAGCAATACAATTTTTTTTTGATTTTTATAAAGGGTAAACAGATCAATAATATGGAGTCCATTTTATTGTGAAAATCAAGAGCTCACTAGAAAATCAAATCTCAATGTGTGTTTTTAACCTCCCATACTTCTCTGCATCCCTTGCCTCATTTGCTAACACTCTCTCAACAATTGTAGCACGTACATTAGGGCATAGATAAAAAGATCTTTTTGCCAGCCAAGGGGCAGCGAACCCTTCTAACATTCTTCGTTTTAGGATATGGTACACCAGTAGCAATTAAGCCAACTCAGAAGTGTAGAGATGTAGGGTTCTGCTACAGTTAATGGGAATAATAAAGACTATGAATATCATAATTACCATCTTCATTTTAGACAATTCCTACCAGTTCAGCAATGGTGAAGTTGAGACTCTTATGCTCAAACTTCCGTTCATACAAATTTAGAAGTCTCAAAAAATGTCTAATTTCTTTCATCTTACCATCTTGGTTTTCAGTTGGACATCCTGTTTACCCTGCTATTCATTTCATTACCAAGCTAAATGTATCCTACTGCTTGTTAGGCAACAGAGTGGCCTTCCTGTCAGACAACATCTAGCTTTAGCTTTATGATGTCAGAGCAGCTCTGGACCAATTGTCCCAGTGGAAGATGACCACACAGGAGTATGAAATATCAGGAGGTTATGCAGTAGGTTACTATCTGTATTCATGACTACAAGGCAAGTAGGAGGGAGCATGGTCAGTCTTTTATGATCAACACCAAACCAATGTGATCCATATTAGTTCTATCTTGATAGAAATATCATTCAGGCTCAGGCTCCCACTGTAAGGTAGGGAGGACATTCTGATGCTGTGAAAGTCTTTGTGAGACCTGAAGGAATGATTGTGAGTTTTACTTACCATATAAATTGGTAAAATGATGCCGTATGCCGGAAGACTGCCTTTTTTTTTCTTTCTTCAGTCTCGGCAATTCAGAGAAACTCTGTTGTGAAACACTGCCACTGCTGGTCATTCAGTATAACCTGCAGATGGAAAAGTCCACTGTTCGCACATTTACTATAAGCAATACAATTTTTTTTTGATTTTTATAAAGGGTAAACAGATCAGTAATATGGAGTCCATTTTATTGTGAAAATCAAGAGCTCACTAGAAAATCAAATCTCAATGTGTGTTTTTAACCTCCAATACTTCTCTGCATCCCTTGCCTCATTTGCTAACACTCTCTCAAAAATTGTAGCACGTACATTAGGGCATAGATAAAAAGATCTTTTTGCCAGCCAAGTGGCAGCGAACCCTTCTCACTTTCTTCGTTTTAGGATATGGTACACCAGTAGCAATTAAGCCAACTCAGAAGTGTAGAGGTGAAGGGTTATGCTACAGTTAATGGGAATAATAAAGACTATGAATATCATAATTACCATCTTCATTTTAGACAATTCCTACCAGTTCAGCAATGGTGAAGTTGACTCTTATGCTCAAACTTCCGTTCATACAAATTTAGATGTCTCTAAAAATGTCTAATTTCTTTCATCTTACCATCTTGGTTTTCAGTTGGACATCCTGTTTACCCTGCTATTCATTTCATTACCAAGCTAAATGTATCCTACTGCTTGTTAGGCAACAGAGTGGCCCTCATGTCAGACAACATCTTGCCTTAGCTTTATGATGTCAGCTTGCTAGGCAACAGAGTGGCCTTCCTGTCAGACAACATCTAGCTTTAGCTTTATGATGTCAGAGCAGCTCTGGACCAATTGTCCCAGTGGAAGATGACCACACAGGAGTATGAAATATCAGGAGGTTATGCAGTAGGTTACTATCTGTATTCATGACTACAAGGCAAGTAGGAGGGAGCATGGTCAGTCTTTTATGATCAACACCAAACCAATGTGATCCATATTAGTTCTATCTTGATAGAAATATCATTCAGGCTCAGGCTCCCACTGTAAGGTAGGGAGGACATTCTGATGCTGTGAAAGTCTTTGTAAGACCTGAAGGAATGATTGTGAGTTTTACTTACCATATAAATTGGTAAAATGATGCCGTATGCCGGAAGACTGCCTTTTTTTTTCTTTCTTCAGTCTCGGCAATTCACAGAAACTCTGGTGAAACACTGCCACCGCTGGTCATTCAATATAACCTGAAGATGGAAAAGTCCACTGTTAGCACATTTACTATAAGCAATACAATTTGTTTTTTATTTTTATAAAGGGTAAACAGATCAATAATATGGAGTCCATTTTATTGTGAAAATCAAGAGCTCACTAGAAAATCAAATCTCAATGTGTGTTTTTAACCTCCCATACTTCTCTGCATCCCTTGCCTCATTTGCTAACACTCTCTCAAAAATTGTAGCACGTACATTAGGGCATAGATAAAAAGATCTTTTTGCCAGCAAAGTGGCAGCGAACCCTTCTCACTTTCTTCGTTTTAGGATATGGTACACCAGTAGCAATTAAGCCAACTCAGAAGTGTAGAGATGAAGGGTTATGCTACAGTTAATGGGAATAATAAAGACTATGAATATCATAATTACCATCTTCATTTTAGACAATTCCTACCAGTTCAGCAATGGTGAAGTTGAGACTCTTATGCTCAAACTTCCGTTCATACAAATTTAGAAGTCTCTAAAAATGTCTAATTTCTTTCACCTTACCATCTTGGTTTTCAGTTGGACATCCTGTTTACCCTGCTATTCATTTCATTACCAAGCTAAATGTATCCTACTGCTTGTTAGGCAACAGAGTGGCCCTCATGTCAGACGACATCTTGCCTTAGCTTTATGATGTCAGCTTGCTAGGCAACAGAGTGGCCTTCCTGTCAGACAACATCTAGCTTTAGCTTTAGGATGTCAGAGCAGCTCTGGACCAATTGTCCCAGTGGAAGATGACCACACAGGAGTATGAAATATCAGGAGGTTATGCAGTAGGTTACTATCTGTATTCATGACTACAAGGCAAGTAGGAGGGAGCATGGTCAGTCTTTTATGATCAACACCAAACCAATGTGATCCATATTAGTACTATCTTGATAGAAATATCATTCAGGCTCAGGCTCCCACTGTAAGGTAGGGAGGACATTCTGATGCTGTGAAAGTCTTTGTAAGACCTGAAGGAATGATTGTGAGTTTTACTTACCATATAAATTGGTAAAATGATGCCGTATGCCGGAAGACTGCCTTTTTTTTTCTTTCTTCAGTCTCGGCAATTCAGAGAAACTCTGTTGTGAAACACTGCCACTGCTGGTCATTCAGTATAACCTGCAGATGGAAAAGTCCACTGTTCGCACATTTACTATAAGCAATACAATTTTTTTTTGATTTTTATAAAGGGTAAACAGATCAGTAATATGGAGTCCATTTTATTGTGAAAATCAAGAGCTCACTAGAAAATCAAATCTCAATGTGTGTTTTTAACCTCCAATACTTCTCTGCATCCCTTGCCTCATTTGCTAACACTCTCTCAAAAATTGTAGCACGTACATTAGGGCATAGATAAAAAGATCTTTTTGCCAGCCAAGTGGCAGCGAACCCTTCTCACTTTCTTCGTTTTAGGATATGGTACACCAGTAGCAATTAAGCCAACTCAGAAGTGTAGAGGTGAAGGGTTATGCTACAGTTAATGGGAATAATAAAGACTATGAATATCATAATTACCATCTTCATTTTAGACAATTCCTACCAGTTCAGCAATGGTGAAGTTGACTCTTATGCTCAAACTTCCGTTCATACAAATTTAGATGTCTCTAAAAATGTCTAATTTCTTTCATCTTACCATCTTGGTTTTCAGTTGGACATCCTGTTTACCCTGCTATTCATTTCATTACCAAGCTAAATGTATCCTACTGCTTGTTAGGCAACAGAGTGGCCCTCATGTCAGACAACATCTTGCCTTAGCTTTATGATGTCAGCTTGCTAGGCAACAGAGTGGCCTTCCTGTCAGACAACATCTAGCTTTAGCTTTATGATGTCAGAGCAGCTCTGGACCAATTGTCCCAGTGGAAGATGACCACACAGGAGTATGAAATATCAGGAGGTTATGCAGCAGGTTACTATCTGTATTCATGACTACAAGGCAAGTAGGAGGGAGCATGGTCAGTCTTTTATGATCAACACCAAACCAATGTGATCCATATTAGTTCTATCTTGATAGAAATATCATTCAGGCTCAGGCTCCCACTGTAAGGTAGGGAGGACATTCTGATGCTGTGAAAGTCTTTGTA
Organism: Triturus cristatus; assembly: GCF_964204655.1. Taxonomy (NCBI): domain Eukaryota; kingdom Metazoa; phylum Chordata; class Amphibia; order Caudata; family Salamandridae; genus Triturus; species Triturus cristatus. The sequence goes on from NC_140594.1 coordinate 511,565,295, forward strand.
AGACCTGAAGGAATGATTCTGAGTTTTACTTACCATATAAATTGGTAAAATGATGCCGTATGCCGGAAGACTGCCTTTTTTTTTTTCTTTCTTCAGTCTCGGCAATTCAGAGAAACTCTGTTGTGAAACACTGCCACTGCTGGTCATTCAGTATAACCTGCAGATGGAAAAGTCCACTGTTAGCACATTTACTATAAGCAATACAATTTTTTTTTGATTTTTATAAAGGGTAAACAGATCAATAATATGGAGTCCATTTTATTGTGAAAATCAAGAGCTCACTAGAAAATCAAATCTCAATGTGTGTTTTTAACCTCCCATACTTCTCTGCATCCCTTGCCTCATTTTCTAACACTCTCTCAACAATTGTAGCACGTACATTAGGGCATAGATAAAAAGATCTTTTTGCCAGCCAAGTGGCAGCGAACCCTTCTCACTTTCTTCGTTTTAGGATATTGTACACCAGTAGCAATTAAGCCAACTCAGAAGTGTAGAGGTGAAGGGTTATGCTACAGTTAATGGGAATAATAAAGACTATGAATATCATAATTACCATCTTCATTGTAGACAATTCCTACCATTTCAGCAATGGTGAAGTTGACTCTTATGCTCAAACTTCCGTTCATACAAATTTAGAAGTCTCTAAAAATGTCTAATTTCTTTCATCTTACCATCTTGGTTTTCAGTTGGACATCCTGTTTACCCTGCTATTCATTTCATTACCAAGCTAAATGTATCCTACTGCTTGTTAGGCAACAGAGTGGCCCTCATGTCAGACAACATCTTGCCTTAGCTTTATGATGTCAGCTTGCTAGGCAACAGAGTGGCCTTCCTGTCAGACAACATCTAGCTTTAGCTTTATGATGTCAGAGCAGCTCTGGACCAATTGTCCCAGTGGAAGATGAACACACAGGAGTATGAAATATCAGGAGGTTATGCAGTAGGTTACTATCTGTATTCATGACTACAAGGCAAGTAGGAGGGAGCATGGTCAGTCTTTTATGATCAACACCAAACCAATGTGATCCATATTAGTTCTATCTTGATAGAAATATCATTCAGGCTCAGGCTCCCACTGTAAGGTAGGGAGGACATTCTGATGCTGTGAAAGTCTTTGTAAGACCTGAAGGAATGATTCTGAGTTTTACTTACCATATAAATTGGTAAAATGATGCCGTATGCCGGAAGACTGCCTTTTTTTTTCTTTCTTCAGTCTCGGCAATTCAGAGAAACTCTGTTGTGAAACACTGCCACTGCTGGTCATTCAGTATAACCTGCAGATGGAAAAGTCCACTGTTAGCACATTTACTATAAGCAATACAATTTTTTTTTGATTTTTATAAAGGGTAAACAGATCAATAATATGGAGTCCATTTTATTGTGAAAATCAAGAGCTCACTAGAAAATCAAATCTCAATGTGTGTTTTTAACCTCCCATACTTCTCTGCATCCCTTGCCTCATTTGCTAACACTCTCTCAAAAATTGTAGCACGTACATTAGGGCATAGATAAAAAGATCTTTTTGCCAGCCAAGTGGCAGCGAACCCTTCTCATGTTCTTCGTTTTAGGATATGGTACACCAGTAGATATTAAGCCAACTCAGAAGTGTAGAGGTGAAGGGTTATGCTACAGTTAATGGGAATAATAAAGACTATGAATATCATAATTACCATCTTCATTGTAGACAATTCCTACCAGTTCAGCAATGGTGAGGTTGAGACTCTTATGCTCAAACTTCCGTTCATACAAATTTAGAAGTCTCTAAAAATGTCTAATTTCTTTCATCTTACCATCTTGGTTTTCAGTTGGACATCCTGTTTACCCTGCTATTCATTTCATTACCAAGCTAAATGTATCCTACTGCTTGTTAGGCAACAGAGTGGCCCTCATGTCAGACAACATCTTGCCTTAGCTTTATGATGTCAGCTTGCTAGGCAACAGAGTGGCCTTCCTGTCAGACAACATCTAGCTTTAGCTTTATGATGTCAGAGCAGCTCTGGACCAATTGTCCCAGTGGAAGATGACCACACAGGAGTATGAAATATCAGGAGGTTATGCAGCAGGTTACTATCTGTATTCATGACTACAAGGCAAGTAGGAGGGAGCATGGTCAGTCTTTTATGATCAACACCAAACCAATGTGATCCATATTAGTTCTATCTTGATAGAAATATCATTCAGGCTCAGGCTCCCACTGTAAGGTAGGGAGGACATTCTGATGCTGTGAAAGTCTTTGTAAGACCTGAAGGAATGATTCTGAGTTTTACTTACCATATAAATTGGTAAAATGATGCCGTATGCCGGAAGACTGCCTTTTTTTTTTTCTTTCTTCAGTCTCGGCAATTCAGAGAAACTCTGTTGTGAAACACTGCCACTGCTGGTCATTCAGTATAACCTGCAGATGGAAAAGTCCACTGTTAGCACATTTACTATAAGCAATACAATTTTTTTTTGATTTTTATAAAGGGTAAACAGATCAATAATATGGAGTCCATTTTATTGTGAAAATCAAGAGCTCACTAGAAAATCAAATCTCAATGTGTGTTTTTAACCTCCCATACTTCTCTGCATCCCTTGCCTCATTTTCTAACACTCTCTCAACAATTGTAGCACGTACATTAGGGCATAGATAAAAAGATCTTTTTGCCAGCCAAGTGGCAGCGAACCCTTCTCACTTTCTTCGTTTTAGGATATTGTACACCAGTAGCAATTAAGCCAACTCAGAAGTGTAGAGGTGAAGGGTTATGCTACAGTTAATGGGAATAATAAAGACTATGAATATCATAATTACCATCTTCATTGTAGACAATTCCTACCATTTCAGCAATGGTGAAGTTGACTCTTATGCTCAAACTTCCGTTCATACAAATTTAGAAGTCTCTAAAAATGTCTAATTTCTTTCATCTTACCATCTTGGTTTTCAGTTGGACATCCTGTTTACCCTGCTATTCATTTCATTACCAAGCTAAATGTATCCTACTGCTTGTTAGGCAACAGAGTGGCCCTCATGTCAGACAACATCTTGCCTTAGCTTTATGATGTCAGCTTGCTAGGCAACAGAGTGGCCTTCCTGTCAGACAACATCTAGCTTTAGCTTTATGATGTCAGAGCAGCTCTGGACCAATTGTCCCAGTGGAAGATGACCACACAGGAGTATGAAATATCAGGAGGTTATGCAGTAGGTTACTATCTGTATTCATGACTACAAGGCAAGTAGGAGGGAGCATGGTCAGTCTTTTATGATCAACACCAAACCAATGTGATCCATATTAGTTCTATCTTGATAGAAATATCATTCAGGCTCAGGCTCCCACTGTAAGGTAGGGAGGACATTCTGGTGCTGTGAAAGTCTTTGTAAGACCTGAAGGAATGATTGTGAGCTTTACTTACCATATAAATTGGTAAAATGATGCCGTATGCCGGAAGACTGCCTTTTTTTTTCTTTCTTCAGTCTCGGCAATTCAGAGAAACTCTGTTGTGAAACACTGCCACTGCTGGTCCTTCAGTATAACCTGCAGATGGAAAAGTCCACTGTTAGCACATTTACTATAAGCAATACAATTTTTTTTTGATTTTTATAAAGGGTAAACAGATCAATAATATGGAGTCCATTTTATTGTGAAAATCAAGAGCTCACTAGAAAATCAAATCTCAATGTGTGTTTTTAACCTCCCATACTTCTCTGCATCCCTTGCCTCATTTGCTAACACTCTCTCAACAATTGTAGCACGTACATTAGGGCATAGATAAAAAGATCTTTTTGCCAGCCAAGTGGCAGAGAACCCTTCTCACTTTCTTCGTTTTAGGATATGGTACACCAGTAGCAATTAAGCCAACTCAGAAGTGTAGAGATGAAGGGTTATGCTACAGTTAATGGGAATAATAAAGACTATGAATATCATAATTACCATCTTCATTTTTGACAATTCCTACCAGTTCAGCAATGGTGAAGTTGAGACTCTTATGCTCAAACTTCCGTTCATACAAATTTAGAAGTCTCAAAAAATGTCTAATTTCTTTCACCTTACCATCTTGGTTTTCAGTTGGACATCCTGTTTACCCTGCTATTCATTTCATTACCAAGCTAAATGTATCCTACTGCTTGTTAGGCAACAGAGTGGCCCTCATGCCAGACAACATCTTGCCTTAGCTTTATGATGTCAGCTTGCTAGGCAACAGAGTGGCCTTCCTGTCAGACAACATCTAGCTTTAGCTTTATGATGTCAGAGCAGCTCTGGACCAATTGTCCCAGTGGAAGATGACCACACAGGAGTATGACATATCAGGAGGTTATGCAGTAGGTTACTATCTGTATTCATGACTACAAGGCAAGTAGGAGGGAGCATGGTCAGTCTTTTATGATCAACACCAAACCAATGTGATCCATATTAGTTCTATCTTGATAGAAATATCATTCAGGCTCAGGCTCCCACTGTAAGGTAGGGAGGACATTCTGATGCTGTGAAAGTCTTTGTAAGACCTGAAGGAATGATTGTGAGTTTTACTTACCATATAAATTGGTAAAATGATGCCGTATGCCGGAAGACTGCCTTTTTTTTTCTTTCTTCAGTCTCGGCAATTCAGAGAAACCCTTTTGTGAAACACTGCCACTTCTGGTCATTCAGTATAACCTGCAGATGGAAAAGTCCACTGTTAGCACATTAACTATAGGCGATACAACATTTTTTTGATTTTTATAAAGGGTAAACAGATCAATAATATGGAGTCCATTTTATTGTGAAAATCAAGAGCTCACTAGAAAATCAAATCTCAATGTGTGTTTTTAACCTCCCATACTTCTCTGCATCCCTTGCCTCATTTGCTAACACTCTCTCAACAATTGTAGCACGTACATTAGGGCATAGATAAAAAGATCTTTTTGCCAGCCAAGTGGCAGCGAACCCTTCTCACTTTCTTCGTTTTAGGATATGGTACACCAGTAGCAATTAAGCCAACTCAGAAGTGTAGAGGTGAAGGGTTATGCTACAGTTAATGGGAATAATAAAGACTATGAATATCATAATTACCATCTTCATTTTAGACAATTCCTTCCAGTTCAGCAATGGTGAAGTTGAGACTCTTATGCTCAAACTTACGTTCATACAAATGTAGAAGTCTCTAAAAATGTCTAATTTCTTTCATCTTACCATCTTGGTTTTCAGTTGGACATCCTGTTTACCCTGCTATTCATTTCATTACCAAGCTAAATGTATCCTACTGCTTGTTAGGCAACAGAGTGGCCCTCATGTCAGACAACATCTTGCCTTAGCTTTATGATGTCAGCTTGCTAGGCAACAGAGTGGCCTTCCTGTCAGACAACATCTAGCTTTAGCTTTATGATGTCAGAGCAGCTCTGGACCAATTGTCCCAGTGGAAGATGACCACACAGGAGTATGAAATATCAGGAGGTTATGCAGTAGGTTACTATCTGTATTCATGACTACAAGGCAAGTAGGAGGGAGCATGGTCAGTCTTTTATGATCAACACCAAACCAATGTGATCCATATTAGTTCTATCTTGATAGAAATATCATTCAGGCTCAGGCTCCCACTGTAAGGTAGGGAGGACATTCTGATGCTGTGAAAGTCTTTGTGAGACCTGAAGGAATGATTGTGAGTTTTACTTACCATATAAATTGGTAAAATGATGCCGTATGCCGGAAGACTGCCTTTTTTTTTTCTTTCTTCAGTCTCGGCAATTCAGAGAAACTCTGTTGTGAAACACTGCCACTGCTGGTCCTTCAGTATAACCTGCAGATGGAAAAGTCCACTGTTAGCACATTTACTATAAGCAATACAATTTTTTTTTGATTTTTATAAAGGGTAAACAGATCAATAATATGGAGTCCATTTTATTGTGAAAATCAAGAGCTCACTAGAAAATCAAATCTCAATGTGTGTTTTTAACCTCCCATACTTCTCTGCATCCCTTGCCTCATTTGCTAACACTCTCTCAACAATTGTAGCACGTACATTAGGGCATAGATAAAAAGATCTTTTTGCCAGCCAAGTGGCAGCGAACCCTTCTAACTTTCTTCGTTTTAGGATATGGTACACCAGTAGCAATTAAGCCAACTCAGAAGTGTAGAGATGTAGGGTTCTGCTACAGTTAATGGGAATAATAAAGACTATGAATATCATAATTACCATCTTCATTTTAGACAATTCCTACCAGTTCAGCAATGGTGAAGTTGAGACTCTTATGCTCAAACTTCCGTTCATACAAATTTAGAAGTCTCAAAAAATGTCTAATTGCTTTCACCTTACCATCTTGGTTTTCAGTTGGACATCCTGTTTACCCTGCTATTCATTTCATTACCAAGCTAAATGTATCCTACTGCTTGTTAGGCAACAGAGTGGCCCTCATGTCAGACAACATCTTGCCTTAGCTTTATGATGTCAGCTTGCTAGGCAACAGAGTGGCCTTCCTGTCAGACAACATCTAGCTTTAGCTTTATGATGTCAGAGCAGCTCTGGACCAATTGTCCCAGTGGAAGATGACCACACAGGAGTATGAAATATCAGGAGGTTATGCAGTAGGTTACTATCTGTATTCATGACTACAAGGCAAGTAGGAGGGAGCATGGTCAGTCTTTTATGATCAACACCAAACCAATGTGATCCATATTAGTTCTATCTTGATAGAAATATCATTCAGGCTCAGGCTCCCACTGTAAGGTAGGGAGGACATTCTGATGCTGTGAAAGTCTTTGTGAGACCTGAAGGAATGATTGTGAGTTTTACTTACCATATAAATTGGTAAAATGATGCCGTATGCCGGAAGACTGCCTTTTTTTTTCTTTCTTCAGTCTCGGCAATTCAGAGAAACTCTGTTGTGAAACACTGCCACTGCTGGTCCTTCAGTATAACCTGCAGATGGAAAAGTCCACTGTTAGCACATTTACTATAAGCAATACAATTTTTTTTTGATTTTTATAAAGGGTAAACAGATCAGTAATATGGAGTCCATTTTATTGTGAAAATCAAGAGCTCACTAGAAAATCAAATCTCAATGTGTGTTTTTAACCTCCCATACTTCTCTGCATCCCTTGCCTCATTTGCTAACACTCTCTCAACAATTGTAGCACGTACATTAGGGCATAGATAAAAAGATCTTTTTGCCAGCCAAGTGGCAGCAAACCCTTCTAACTTTCTTCGTTTTAGGATATGGTACACCAGTAGCAATTAAGCCAACTCAGAAGTGTAGAGATGTAGGGTTCTGCTACAGTTAATGGGAATAATAAAGACTATGAATATCATAATTACCATCTTCATTTTAGACAATTCCTACCAGTTCAGCAATGGTGAAGTTGAGACTCTTATGCTCAAACTTACGTTCATACAAATTTAGAAGTCTCTAAAAATGTCTAATTTCTTTCACCTTACCATCTTGGTTTTCAGTTGGACATCCTGTTTACCCTGCTATTCATTTCATTACCAAGCTAAATGTATCCTACTGCTTGTTAGGCAACAGAGTGGCCCTCATGTCAGACAACATCTTGCCTTAGCTTTATGATGTCAGCTTGCTAGGCAACAGAGTGGCCTTCCTGTCAGACAACATCTAGCTTTAGCTTTATGATGTCAGAGCAGCTCTGGACCAATTGTCCCAGTGCAAGATGACCACACAGGAGTATGAAATATCAGGAGGTTATGCAGTAGGTTACTATCTGTATTCAGGACTACAAGGCAAGTAGGAGGGAGCATGGTCAGTCTTTTATGATCAACACCAAACCAATGTGATCCATATTAGTTCTATCTTGATAGAAATATCATTCAGGCTCAGGGTCCCACTGTAAGGTAGGGAGGACATTCTGATGCTGTGAAAGTCTTTGTAAGACCTGAAGGAATGATTGTGAGTTTTACTTACCATATAAATTGGTAAAATGATGCCGTATGCCGGAAGACTGCCTTTTTTTTTCTTTCTTCAGTCTCGGCAATTCAGAGAAACTCTGTTGTGAAACACTGCCACTGCTGGTCATTCAGTATAACCTGCAGATGGAAAAGTCCACTGTTAGCACATTTACTATAAGCAATACAATTTTTTTTTGATTTGTATAAAGGGTAAACAGATCAATAATATGGAGTCCATTTTATTGTGAAAATCAAGAGCTCACTAGAAAATCAAATCTCAATGTGTGTTTTTAACCTCCCATACTTCTCTGCATCCCTTGCCTCATTTGCTAACACTCTCTCAACAATTGTAGCACGTACATTAGGGCATAGATAAAAAGATCTTTTTGCCAGCCAAGTGGCAGCGAACGCTTCTAACTTTCTTCGTTTTAGGATATGGTACACCAGTAGCAATTAAGCCAACTCAGAAGTGTAGAGATGAAGGGTTATGCTACAGTTAATGGGAATAATAAAGACTATGAATATCATAATTACCATCTTCATTTTAGACAATTCCTTCCAGTTCAGCAATGGTGAAGTTGAGACTCTTATGCTCAAACTTCCGTTCATACAAATTTAGAAGTCTCAAAAAATGTCTAATTTCTTTCATCTTACCATCTTGGTTTTCAGTTGGACATCCTGTTTACCCTGCTATTCATTTCATTACCAAGCTAAATGTATCCTACTGCTTGTTAGGCAACAGAGTGGCCCTCATGTCAGACAACATCTTGCCTTAGCTTTATGATGTCAGCTTGCTAGGCAACAGAGTGGCCTTCCTGTCAGACAACATCTAGCTTTAGCTTTATGATGTCAGAGCAGCTCTGGACCAATTGTCCCAGTGCAAGATGACCACACAGGAGTATGAAATATCAGGAGGTTATGCAGTAGGTTACTATCTGTATTCAGGACTACAAGGCAAGTAGGAGGGAGCATGGTCAGTCTTTTGTGATCAACACCAAACCAATGTGATCCATATTAGTTCTATCTTGATAGAAATATCATTCAGGCTCAGGCTCCCACTGTAAGGTAGGGAGGACATTCTGATGCTGTGAAAGTCTTTGTAAGACCTGAAGGAATGATTGTGAGTTTTACTTACCATATAAATTGGTAAAATGATGCCGTATGCCGGAAGACTGCCTTTTTTTTTTCTTTCTTCAGTCTCGGCAATTCAGAGAAACCCTTTTGTGAAACACTGCCACTGCTGGTCATTCAGTATAACCTGCAGATGGAAAAGTCCACTGTTAGCACATTTACTATAAGCAATACAACATTTTTTTGATTTTTATAAAGGGTAAACAGATCAATAATATGGAGTCCATTTTATTGTGAAAATCAAGAGCTCACTAGAAAATCAAATCTCAATGTGTGTTTTTAACCTCCCATACTTCTCTGCATCCCTTGCCTCATTTGCTAACACTCTCTCAACAATTGTAGCACGTACATTAGGGCATAGATAAAAAGATCTTTTTGCCAGCCAAGTGGCAGCGAACCCTTCTCACTTTCTTCGTTTTAGGATATGGTACACCAGTAGCAATTAAGCCAACTCAGAAGTGTAGAGATGAAGGGTTATGCTACAGTTAATGGGAATAATAAAGACTATGAATATCATAATTACCATCTTCATTTTAGACAATTCCTTCCAGTTCAGCAATGGTGAAGTTGAGACTCTTATGCTCAAACTTCCGTTCATACAAATTTAGAAGTCTCAAAAAATGTCTAATTTCTTTCATCTTACCATCTTGGTTTTCAGTTGGACATCCTGTTTACCCTGCTATTCATTTCATTACCAAGCTAAATGTATCCTACTGCTTGTTAGGCAACAGAGTGGCCCTCATGTCAGACAACATCTTGCCTTAGCTTTATGATGTCAGCTTGCTAGGCAACAGAGTGGCCTTCCTGCCAGACAACATCTAGCTTTAGCTTTATGATGTCAGAGCAGCTCTGGACCAATTGTCCCAGTGGAAGATGACCACACAGGAGTATGAAATATCAGGAGGTTATGCAGTAGGTTACTATCTGTATTCATGACTACAAGGCAAGTAGGAGGGAGCATGGTCAGTCTTTTATGATCAACACCAAACCAATGTGATCCATATTAGTTCTATCTTGATAGAAATATCATTCAGGCTCAGGGTCCCACTGTAAGGTAGGGAGGACATTCTGATGCTGTGAAAGTCTTTGTAAGACCTGAAGGAATGATTGTGAGTTTTACTTACCATATAAATTGGTAAAATGATGCCGTATGCCGGAAGACTGCCTTTTTTTTTCTTTCTTCAGTCTCGGCAATTCAGAGAAACTCTGTTGTGAAACACTGCCACTGCTGGTCATTCAGTATAACCTGCAGATGGAAAAGTCCACTGTTAGCACATTTACTATAAGCAATACAATTTTTTTTTGATTTGTATAAAGGGTAAACAGATCAATAATATGGAGTCCATTTTATTGTGAAAATCAAGAGCTCACTAGAAAATCAAATCTCAATGTGTGTTTTTAACCTCCCATACTTCTCTGCATCCCTTGCCTCATTTGCTAACACTCTCTCAACAATTGTAGCACGTACATTAGGGCATAGATAAAAAGATCTTTTTGCCAGCCAAGTGGCAGCGAACGCTTCTAACTTTCTTCGTTTTAGGATATGGTACACCAGTAGCAATTAAGCCAACTCAGAAGTGTAGAGATGAAGGGTTATGCTACAGTTAATGGGAATAATAAAGACTATGAATATCATAATTACCATCTTCATTTTATACAATTCCTTCCAGTTCAGCAATGGTGAAGTTGAGACTCTTATGCTCAAACTTCCGTTCATACAAATTTAGAAGTCTCAAAAAATGTCTAATTTCTTTCATCTTACCATCTTGGTTTTCAGTTGGACATCCTGTTTACCCTGCTATTCATTTCATTACCAAGCTAAATGTATCCTACTGCTTGTTAGGCAACAGAGTGGCCCTCATGTCAGACAACATCTTGCCTTAGCTTTATGATGTCAGAGCAGCTCTGGACCAATTGTCCCAGTGGAAGATGACCACACAGGAGTATGAAATATCAGGAGGTTATGCAGTAGGTTACTATCTGTATTCATGACTACACGGCAAGTAGGAGGGAGCATGGTCAGTCTTTTATGATCAACACCAAACCAATGTGATCCATATTAGTTCTATCTTGATAGAAATATCATTCAGGCTCAGGCTCCCACTGTAAGGTAGGGAGGACATTCTGATGCTGTGAAAGTCTTTGTAAGACCTGAAGGAATGATTGTGAGTTTTACTTACCATATAAATTGTTAAAATGATGCCGTATGCCGGAAGACTGCCTTTTTTTTCTTTCTTCAGTCTCGGCAATTCAGAGAAACTCTGTTGTGAAACACTGCCACTGCTGGTCATTCAGTATAACCTGCAGATGGAAAAGTCCACTGTTAGCACATTTACTATAAGCAATACAATTTTTTTTTGATTTGTATAAAGGGTAAACAGATCAATAATATGGAGTCCATTTTATTGTGAAAATCAAGAGCTCACTAGAAAATCAAATCTCAATGTGTGTTTTTAACCTCCCATACTTCTCTGCATCCCTTGCCTCATTTGCTAACACTCTCTCAACAATTGTAGCACGTACATTAGGGCATAGATAAAAAGATCTTTTTGCCAGCCAAGTGGCAGCGAACCCTTCTAACTTTCTTCGTTTTAGGATATGGTACACCAGTAGCAATTAAGCCAACTCAGAAGTGTAGAGATGAAGGGTTATGCTACAGTTAATGGGAATAATAAAGACTATGAATATCATAATTACCATCTTCATTTTAGACAATTCCTTCCAGTTCAGCAATGGTGAAGTTGAGACTCTTATGCTCAAACTTCCGTTCATACAAATTTAGAAGTCTCAAAAAATGTCTAATTTCTTTCATCTTACCATCTTGGTTTTCAGTTGGACATCCTGTTTACCCTGCTATTCATTTCATTACCAAGCTAAATGTATCCTACTGCTGGTTAGGCAACAGAGTGGCCCTCATGTCAGACAACATCTTGCCTTAGCTTTATGATGTCAGCTTGCTAGGCAACAGAGTGGCCTTCCTGTCAGACAACATCTAGCTTTAGCTTTATGATGTCAGAGCAGCTCTGGACCAATTGTCCCAGTGGAAGATGACCACACAGGAGTATGAAATATCAGGAGGTTATGCAGTAGGTTACTATCTGTATTCATGACTACACGGCAAGTAGGAGGGAGCATGGTCAGTCTTTTATGATCAACACCAAACCAATGTGATCCATATTAGTTCTATCTTGATAGAAATATCATTCAGGCTCAGGCTCCCACTGTAAGGTAGGGAGGACATTCTGATGCTGTGAAAGTCTTTGTAAGACCTGAAGGAATGATTGTGAGTTTTACTTACCATATAAATTGGTAAAATGATGCCGTATGCCGGAAGACTGCCTTTTTTTTCTTTCTTCAGTCTCGGCAATTCAGAGAAACTCTGTTGTGAAACACTGCCACTGCTGGTCATTCAGTATAACCTGCAGATGGAAAAGTCCACTGTTAGCACATTTACTATAAGCAATACAATTTTTTTTTGATTTGTATAAAGGGTAAACAGATCAATAATATGGAGTCCATTTTATTGTGAAAATCAAGAGCTCACTAGAAAATCAAATCTCAATGTGTGTTTTTAACCTCCCATACTTCTCTGCATCCCTTGCCTCATTTGCTAACACTCTCTCAACAATTGTAGCACGTACATTAGGGCATAGATAAAAAGATCTTTTTGCCAGCCAAGTGGCAGCGAACCCTTCTAACTTTCTTCGTTTTAGGATATGGTACACCAGTAGCAATTAAGCCAACTCAGAAGTGTAGAGATGAAGGGTTATGCTACAGTTAATGGGAATAATAAAGACTATGAATATCATAATTACCATCTTCATTTTAGACAATTCCTTCCAGTTCAGCAATGGTGAAGTTGAGACTCTTATGCTCAAACTTCCGTTCATACAAATTTAGAAGTCTCAAAAAATGTCTAATTTCTTTCATCTTACCATCTTGGTTTTCAGTTGGACATCCTGTTTACCCTGCTATTCATTTCATTACCAAGCTAAATGTATCCTACTGCTTGTTAGGCAACAGAGTGGCCCTCATGTCAGACAACATCTTGCCTTAGCTTTATGATGTCAGCTTGCTAGGCAACAGAGTGGCCTTCCTGTCAGACAACATCTAGCTTTAGCTTTATGATGTCAGAGGAGCTCTGGACCAATTGTCCCAGTGGAAGATGACCACACAGGAGTATGAAATATCAGGAGGTTATGCAGTAGGTTACTATCTGTATTCATGACTACACGGCAAGTAGGAGGGAGCATGGTCAGTCTTTTATGATCAACACCAAACCAATGTAATCCATATTAGTTCTATCTTGATAGAAATATCATTCAGGCTCAGGCTCCCACTGTAAGGTAGGGAGGACATTCTGATGCTGTGAAAGTCTTTGTAAGACCTGAAGGAATGATTGTGAGTTTTACTTACCATATAAATTGGTAAAATGATGCCGTATGCCGGAAGACTGCCTTTTTTTTCTTTCTTCAGTCTCGGCAATTCAGAGAAACTCTGTTGTGAAACACTGCCACTGCTGGTCATTCAGTATAACCTGCAGATGGAAAAGTCCACTGTTAGCACATTTACTATAAGCAATACATTTTTTTTTGATTTGTATAAAGGGTAAACAGATCAATAATATGGAGTCCATTTTATTGTGAAAATCAAGAGCTCACTAGAAAATCAAATCTGTGTGTTTTTAACCTCCCATACTTCTCTGCATCCCTTGCCTCATTTGCTAACACTCTCTCAACAATTGTAGCACGTACATTAGGGCATACATAAAAAGATCTTTTTGCCAGCCAAGTGGCAGCGAACCCTTCTCACTTTCTTCGTTTTAGGATATGGTACACCAGTAGCAATTAAGCCAACTCAGAAGTGTAGAGATGAAGGGTTATGCTACAGTTAATGGGAATAATAAAGACTATGAATATCATAATTACCATCTTCATTTTAGACAATTCCTTCCAGTTCAGCAATGGTGAAGTTGAGACTCTTATGCTCAAACTTCCGTTCATACAAATTTAGAAGTCTCAAAAAATGTCTAATTTCTTTCATCTTACCATCTTGGTTTTCAGTTGGACATCCTGTTTACCCTGCTATTCATTTCATTACCAAGCTAAATGTATCCTACTGCTTGTTAGGCAACAGAGTGGCCCTCATGTCAGACAACATCTTGCCTTAGCTTTATGATGTCAGCTTGCTAGGCAACAGAGTGGCCTTCCTGTCAGACAACATCTAGCTTTAGCTTTATGATGTCAGAGCAGCTCTGGACCAATTGTCCCAGTGCAAGATGACCACACAGGAGTATGAAATATCAGGAGGTTATGCAGTAGGTTACTATCTGTATTCAGGACTACAAGGCAAGTAGGAGGGAGCATGGTCAGTCTTTTATGATCAACACCAAACCAATGTGATCCATATTAGTTCTATCTTGATAGAAATATCATTCAGGCTCAGGCTCCCACTGTAAGGTAGGGAGGACATTCTGATGCTGTGAAAGTCTTTGTAAGACCTGAAGGAATGATTGTGAGTTTTACTTACCATATAAATTGGTAAAATGATGCCGTATGCCGGAAGACTGCCTTTTTTTTTTCTTTCTTCAGTCTCGGCAATTCAGAGAAACCCTTTTGTGAAACACTGCCACTGCTGGTCATTCAGTATAACCTGCAGATGGAAAAGTCCACTGTTAGCACATTTACTATAAGCAATACAACATTTTTTTGATTTTTATAAAGGGTAAACAGATCAATAATATGGAGTCCATTTTATTGTGAAAATCAAGAGCTCACTAGAAAATCAAATCTCAATGTGTGTTTTTAACCTCCCATACTTCTCTGCATCCCTTGCCTCATTTGCTAACACTCTCTCAACAATTGTAGCACGTACATTAGGGCATAGATAAAAAGATCTTTTTGCCAGCCAAGTGGCAGCGAACCCTTCTCACTTTCTTCGTTTTAGGATATGGTACACCAGTAGCAATTAAGCCAACTCAGAAGTGTAGAGATGAAGGGTTATGCTACAGTTAATGGGAATAATAAAGACTATGAATATCATAATTACCATCTTCATTTTAGACAATTCCTTCCAGTTCAGCAATGGTGAAGTTGAGACTCTTATGCTCAAACTTCCGTTCATACAAATTTAGAAGTCTCAAAAAATGTCTAATTTCTTTCATCTTACCATCTTGGTTTTCAGTTGGACATCCTGTTTACCCTGCTATTCATTTCATTACCAAGCTAAATGTATCCTACTGCTTGTTAGGCAACAGAGTGGCCCTCATGTCAGACAACATCTTGCCTTAGCTTTATGATGTCAGCTTGCTAGGCAACAGAGTGGCCTTCCTGTCAGACAACATCTAGCTTTAGCTTTATGATGTCAGAGCAGCTCTGGACCAATTGTCCCAGTGGAAGATGACCACACAGGAGTATGAAATATCAGGAGGTTATGCAGTAGGTTACTATCTGTATTCATGACTACAAGGCAAGTAGGAGGGAGCATGGTCAGTCTTTTATGATCAACACCAAACCAATGTGATCCATATTAGTTCTATCTTGATAGAAATATCATTCAGGCTCAGGGTCCCACTGTAAGGTAGGGAGGACATTCTGATGCTGTGAAAGTCTTTGTAAGACCTGAAGGAATGATTGTGAGTTTTACTTACCATATAAATTGGTAAAATGATGCCGTATGCCGGAAGACTGCCTTTTTTTTTCTTTCTTCAGTCTCGGCAATTCAGAGAAACTCTGTTGTGAAACACTGCCACTGCTGGTCATTCAGTATAACCTGCAGATGGAAAAGTCCACTGTTAGCACATTTACTATAAGCAATACAATTTTTTTTTGATTTGTATAAAGGGTAAACAGATCAATAATATGGAGTCCATTTTATTGTGAAAATCAAGAGCTCACTAGAAAATCAAATCTCAATGTGTGTTTTTAACCTCCCATACTTCTCTGCATCCCTTGCCTCATTTGCTAACACTCTCTCAACAATTGTAGCACGTACATTAGGGCATAGATAAAAAGATCTTTTTGCCAGCCAAGTGGCAGCGAACGCTTCTAACTTTCTTCGTTTTAGGATATGGTACACCAGTACCAATTAAGCCAACTCAGAAGTGTAGAGATGAAGGGTTATGCTACAGTTAATGGGAATAATAAAGACTATGAATATCATAATTACCATCTTCATTTTATACAATTCCTTCCAGTTCAGCAATGGTGAAGTTGAGACTCTTATGCTCAAACTTCCGTTCATACAAATTTAGAAGTCTCAAAAAATGTCTAATTTCTTTCATCTTACCATCTTGGTTTTCAGTTGGACATCCTGTTTACCCTGCTATTCATTTCATTACCAAGCTAAATGTATCCTACTGCTTGTTAGGCAACAGAGTGGCCCTCATGTCAGACAACATCTTGCCTTAGCTTTATGATGTCAGAGCAGCTCTGGACCAATTGTCCCAGTGGAAGATGACCACACAGGAGTATGAAATATCAGGAGGTTATGCAGTAGGTTACTATCTGTATTCATGACTACACGGCAAGTAGGAGGGAGCATGGTCAGTCTTTTATGATCAACACCAAACCAATGTGATCCATATTAGTTCTATCTTGATAGAAATATCATTCAGGCTCAGGCTCCCACTGTAAGGTAGGGAGGACATTCTGATGCTGTGAAAGTCTTTGTAAGACCTGAAGGAATGATTGTGAGTTTTACTTACCATATAAATTGGTAAAATGATGCCGTATGCCGGAAGACTGCCTTTTTTTTCTTTCTTCAGTCTCGGCAATTCAGAGAAACTCTGTTGTGAAACACTGCCACTGCTGGTCATTCAGTATAACCTGCAGATGGAAAAGTCCACTGTTAGCACATTTACTATAAGCAATACAATTTTTTTGATTTGTATAAAGGGTAAACAGATCAATAATATGGAGTCCATTTTATTGTGAAAATCAAGAGCTCACTAGAAAATCAAATCTCAATGTGTGTTTTTAACCTCCCATACTTCTCTGCATCCCTTGCCTCATTTGCTAACACTCTCTCAACAATTGTAGCACGTACATTAGGGCATAGATAAAAAGATCTTTTTGCCAGCCAAGTGGCAGCGAACCCTTCTAACTTTCTTCGTTTTAGGATATGGTACACCAGTAGCAATTAAGCCAACTCAGAAGTGTAGAGATGAAGGGTTATGCTACAGTTAATGGGAATAATAAAGACTATGAATATCATAATTACCATCTTCATTTTAGACAATTCCTTCCAGTTCAGCAATGGTGAAGTTGAGACTCTTATGCTCAAACTTCCGTTCATACAAATTTAGAAGTCTCAAAAAATGTCTAATTTCTTTCATCTTACCATCTTGGTTTTCAGTTGGACATCCTGTTTACCCTGCTATTCATTTCATTACCAAGCTAAATGTATCCTACTGCTTGTTAGGCAACAGAGTGGCCCTCATGTCAGACAACATCTTGCCTTAGCTTTATGATGTCAGCTTGCTAGGCAACAGAGTGGCCTTCCTGTCAGACAACATCTAGCTTTAGCTTTATGATGTCAGAGGAGCTCTGGACCAATTGTCCCAGTGGAAGATGACCACACAGGAGTATGAAATATCAGGAGGTTATGCAGTAGGTTACTATCTGTATTCATGACTACACGGCAAGTAGGAGGGAGCATGGTCAGTCTTTTATGATCAACACCAAACCAATGTAATCCATATTAGTTCTATCTTGATAGAAATATCATTCAGGCTCAGGCTCCCACTGTAAGGTAGGGAGGACATTCTGATGCTGTGAAAGTCTTTGTAAGACCTGAAGGAATGATTGTGAGTTTTACTTACCATATAAATTGGTAAAATGATGCCGTATGCCGGAAGACTGCCTTTTTTTTCTTTCTTCAGTCTCGGCAATTCAGAGAAACTCTGTTGTGAAACACTGCCACTGCTGGTCATTCAGTATAACCTGCAGATGGAAAAGTCCACTGTTAGCACATTTACTATAAGCAATACATTTTTTTTTGATTTGTATAAAGGGTAAACAGATCAATAATATGGAGTCCATTTTATTGTGAAAATCAAGAGCTCACTAGAAAATCAAATCTGTGTGTTTTTAACCTCCCATACTTCTCTGCATCCCTTGCCTCATTTGCTAACACTCTCTCAACAATTGTAGCACGTACATTAGGGCATACATAAAAAGATCTTTTTGCCAGCCAAGTGGCAGCGAACCCTTCTCACTTTCTTCGTTTTAGGATATGGTACACCAGTAGCAATTAAGCCAACTCAGAAGTGTAGAGATGAAGGGTTATGCTACAGTTAATGGGAATAATAAAGACTATGAATATCATAATTACCATCTTCATTTTAGACAATTCCTTCCAGTTCAGCAATGGTGAAGTTGAGACTCTTATGCTCAAACTTCCGTTCATACAAATTTAGAAGTCTCAAAAAATGTCTAATTTCTTTCATCTTACCATCTTGGTTTTCAGTTGGACATCCTGTTTACCCTGCTATTCATTTCATTACCAAGCTAAATGTATCCTACTGCTTGTTAGGCAACAGAGTGGCCCTCATGTCAGACAACATCTTGCCTTAGCTTTATGATGTCAGCTTGCTAGGCAACAGAGTGGCCTTCCTGTCAGACAACATCTAGCTTTAGCTTTATGATGTCAGAGCAGCTCTGGACCAATTGTCCCAGTGCAAGATGACCACACAGGAGTATGAAATATCAGGAGGTTATGCAGTAGGTTACTATCTGTATTCAGGACTACAAGGCAAGTAGGAGGGAGCATGGTCAGTCTTTTATGATCAACACCAAACCAATGTGATCCATATTAGTTCTATCTTGATAGAAATATCATTCAGGCTCAGGCTCCCACTGTAAGGTAGGGAGGACATTCTGATGCTGTGAAAGTCTTTGTAAGACCTGAAGGAATGATTGTGAGTTTTACTTACCATATAAATTGGTAAAATGATGCCGTATGCCGGAAGACTGCCTTTTTTTTTTCTTTCTTCAGTCTCGGCAATTCAGAGAAACCCTTTTGTGAAACACTGCCACTGCTGGTCATTCAGTATAACCTGCAGATGGAAAAGTCCACTGTTAGCACATTTACTATAAGCAATACAACATTTTTTTGATTTTTATAAAGGGTAAACAGATCAATAATATGGAGTCCATTTTATTGTGAAAATCAAGAGCTCACTAGAAAATCAAATCTCAATGTGTGTTTTTAACCTCCCATACTTCTCTGCATCCCTTGCCTCATTTGCTAACACTCTCTCAACAATTGTAGCACGTACATTAGGGCATAGATAAAAAGATCTTTTTGCCAGCCAAGTGGCAGCGAACCCTTCTCACTTTCTTCGTTTTAGGATATGGTACACCAGTAGCAATTAAGCCAACTCAGAAGTGTAGAGATGAAGGGTTATGCTACAGTTAATGGGAATAATAAAGACTATGAATATCATAATTACCATCTTCATTTTAGACAATTCCTTCCAGTTCAGCAATGGTGAAGTTGAGACTCTTATGCTCAAACTTCCGTTCATACAAATTTAGAAGTCTCAAAAAATGTCTAATTTCTTTCATCTTACCATCTTGGTTTTCAGTTGGACATCCTGTTTACCCTGCTATTCATTTCATTACCAAGCTAAATGTATCCTACTGCTTGTTAGGCAACAGAGTGGCCCTCATGTCAGACAACATCTTGCCTTAGCTTTATGATGTCAGCTTGCTAGGCAACAGAGTGGCCTTCCTGTCAGACAACATCTAGCTTTAGCTTTATGATGTCAGAGCAGCTCTGGACCAATTGTCCCAGTGGAAGATGACCACACAGGAGTATGAAATATCAGGAGGTTATGCAGTAGGTTACTATCTGTATTCATGACTACAAGGCAAGTAGGAGGGAGCATGGTCAGTCTTTTATGATCAACACCAAACCAATGTGATCCATATTAGTTCTATCTTGATAGAAATATCATTCAGGCTCAGGGTCCCACTGTAAGGTAGGGAGGACATTCTGATGCTGTGAAAGTCTTTGTAAGACCTGAAGGAATGATTGTGAGTTTTACTTACCATATAAATTGGTAAAATGATGCCGTATGCCGGAAGACTGCCTTTTTTTTTCTTTCTTCAGTCTCGGCAATTCAGAGAAACTCTGTTGTGAAACACTGCCACTGCTGGTCATTCAGTATAACCTGCAGATGGAAAAGTCCACTGTTAGCACATTTACTATAAGCAATACAATTTTTTTTTGATTTGTATAAAGGGTAAACAGATCAATAATATGGAGTCCATTTTATTGTGAAAATCAAGAGCTCACTAGAAAATCAAATCTCAATGTGTGTTTTTAACCTCCCATACTTCTCTGCATCCCTTGCCTCATTTGCTAACACTCTCTCAACAATTGTAGCACGTACATTAGGGCATAGATAAAAAGATCTTTTTGCCAGCCAAGTGGCAGCGAACGCTTCTAACTTTCTTCGTTTTAGGATATGGTACACCAGTAGCAATTAAGCCAACTCAGAAGTGTAGAGATGAAGGGTTATGCTACAGTTAATGGGAATAATAAAGACTATGAATATCATAATTACCATCTTCATTTTATACAATTCCTTCCAGTTCAGCAATGGTGAAGTTGAGACTCTTATGCTCAAACTTCCGTTCATACAAATTTAGAAGTCTCAAAAAATGTCTAATTTCTTTCATCTTACCATCTTGGTTTTCAGTTGGACATCCTGTTTACCCTGCTATTCATTTCATTACCAAGCTAAATGTATCCTACTGCTTGTTAGGCAACAGAGTGGCCCTCATGTCAGACAACATCTTGCCTTAGCTTTATGATGTCAGAGCAGCTCTGGACCAATTGTCCCAGTGGAAGATGACCACACAGGAGTATGAAATATCAGGAGGTTATGCAGTAGGTTACTATCTGTATTCATGACTACACGGCAAGTAGGAGGGAGCATGGTCAGTCTTTTATGATCAACACCAAACCAATGTGATCCATATTAGTTCTATCTTGATAGAAATATCATTCAGGCTCAGGCTCCCACTGTAAGGTAGGGAGGACATTCTGATGCTGTGAAAGTCTTTGTAAGACCTGAAGGAATGATTGTGAGTTTTACTTACCATATAAATTGTTAAAATGATGCCGTATGCCGGAAGACTGCCTTTTTTTTCTTTCTTCAGTCTCGGCAATTCAGAGAAACTCTGTTGTGAAACACTGCCACTGCTGGTCATTCAGTATAACCTGCAGATGGAAAAGTCCACTGTTAGCACATTTACTATAAGCAATACAATTTTTTTTTGATTTGTATAAAGGGTAAACAGATCAATAATATGGAGTCCATTTTATTGTGAAAATCAAGAGCTCACTAGAAAATCAAATCTCAATGTGTGTTTTTAACCTCCCATACTTCTCTGCATCCCTTGCCTCATTTGCTAACACTCTCTCAACAATTGTAGCACGTACATTAGGGCATAGATAAAAAGATCTTTTTGCCAGCCAAGTGGCAGCGAACCCTTCTAACTTTCTTCGTTTTAGGATATGGTACACCAGTAGCAATTAAGCCAACTCAGAAGTGTAGAGATGAAGGGTTATGCTACAGTTAATGGGAATAATAAAGACTATGAATATCATAATTACCATCTTCATTTTAGACAATTCCTTCCAGTTCAGCAATGGTGAAGTTGAGACTCTTATGCTCAAACTTCCGTTCATACAAATTTAGAAGTCTCAAAAAATGTCTAATTTCTTTCATCTTACCATCTTGGTTTTCAGTTGGACATCCTGTTTACCCTGCTATTCATTTCATTACCAAGCTAAATGTATCCTACTGCTGGTTAGGCAACAGAGTGGCCCTCATGTCAGACAACATCTTGCCTTAGCTTTATGATGTCAGCTTGCTAGGCAACAGAGTGGCCTTCCTGTCAGACAACATCTAGCTTTAGCTTTATGATGTCAGAGCAGCTCTGGACCAATTGTCCCAGTGGAAGATGACCACACAGGAGTATGAAATATCAGGAGGTTATGCAGTAGGTTACTATCTGTATTCATGACTACACGGCAAGTAGGAGGGAGCATGGTCAGTCTTTTATGATCAACACCAAACCAATGTGATCCATATTAGTTCTATCTTGATAGAAATATCATTCAGGCTCAGGCTCCCACTGTAAGGTAGGGAGGACATTCTGATGCTGTGAAAGTCTTTGTAAGACCTGAAGGAATGATTGTGAGTTTTACTTACCATATAAATTGGTAAAATGATGCCGTATGCCGGAAGACTGCCTTTTTTTTCTTTCTTCAGTCTCGGCAATTCAGAGAAACTCTGTTGTGAAACACTGCCACTGCTGGTCATTCAGTATAACCTGCAGATGGAAAAGTCCACTGTTAGCACATTTACTATAAGCAATACAATTTTTTTTTGATTTGTATAAAGGGTAAACAGATCAATAATATGGAGTCCATTTTATTGTGAAAATCAAGAGCTCACTAGAAAATCAAATCTCAATGTGTGTTTTTAACCTCCCATACTTCTCTGCATCCCTTGCCTCATTTGCTAACACTCTCTCAACAATTGTAGCACGTACATTAGGGCATAGATAAAAAGATCTTTTTGCCAGCCAAGTGGCAGCGAACCCTTCTAACTTTCTTCGTTTTAGGATATGGTACACCAGTAGCAATTAAGCCAACTCAGAAGTGTAGAGATGAAGGGTTATGCTACAGTTAATGGGAATAATAAAGACTATGAATATCATAATTACCATCTTCATTTTAGACAATTCCTTCCAGTTCAGCAATGGTGAAGTTGAGACTCTTATGCTCAAACTTCCGTTCATACAAATTTAGAAGTCTCAAAAAATGTCTAATTTCTTTCATCTTACCATCTTGGTTTTCAGTTGGACATCCTGTTTACCCTGCTATTCATTTCATTACCAAGCTAAATGTATCCTACTGCTTGTTAGGCAACAGAGTGGCCCTCATGTCAGACAACATCTTGCCTTAGCTTTATGATGTCAGCTTGCTAGGCAACAGAGTGGCCTTCCTGTCAGACAACATCTAGCTTTAGCTTTATGATGTCAGAGGAGCTCTGGACCAATTGTCCCAGTGGAAGATGACCACACAGGAGTATGAAATATCAGGAGGTTATGCAGTAGGTTACTATCTGTATTCATGACTACACGGCAAGTAGGAGGGAGCATGGTCAGTCTTTTATGATCAACACCAAACCAATGTGATCCATATTAGTTCTATCTTGATAGAAATATCATTCAGGCTCAGGCTCCCACTGTAAGGTAGGGAGGACATTCTGATGCTGTGAAAGTCTTTGTAAGACCTGAAGGAATGATTGTGAGTTTTACTTACCATATAAATTGGTAAAATGATGCCGTATGCCGGAAGACTGCCTTTTTTTTCTTTCTTCAGTCTCGGCAATTCAGAGAAACTCTGTTGTGAAACACTGCCACTGCTGGTCATTCAGTATAACCTGCAGATGGAAAAGTCCACTGTTAGCACATTTACTATAAGCAATACAATTTTTTTTTGATTTGTATAAAGGGTAAACAGATCAATAATATGGAGTCCATTTTATTGTGAAAATCAAGAGCTCACTAGAAAATCAAATCTCAATGTGTGTTTTTAACCTCCCATACTTCTCTGCATCCCTTGCCTCATTTGCTAACACTCTCTCAACAATTGTAGCACGTACATTAGGGCATAGATAAAAAGATCTTTTTGCCAGCCAAGTGGCAGCGAACCCTTCTAACTTTCTTCGTTTTAGGATATGGTACACCAGTAGCAATTAAGCCAACTCAGAAGTGTAGAGATGAAGGGTTATGCTACAGTTAATGGGAATAATAAAGACTATGAATATCATAATTACCATCTTCATTTTAGACAATTCCTTCCAGTTCAGCAATGGTGAAGTTGAGACTCTTATGCTCAAACTTCCGTTCATACAAATTTAGAAGTCTCAAAAAATGTCTAATTTCTTTCATCTTACCATCTTGGTTTTCAGTTGGACATCCTGTTTACCCTGCTATTCATTTCATTACCAAGCTAAATGTATCCTACTGCTTGTTAGGCAACAGAGTGGCCCTCATGTCAGACAACATCTTGCCTTAGCTTTATGATGTCAGCTTGCTAGGCAACAGAGTGGCCTTCCTGTCAGACAACATCTAGCTTTAGCTTTATGATGTCAGAGGAGCTCTGGACCAATTGTCCCAGTGGAAGATGACCACACAGGAGTATGAAATATCAGGAGGTTATGCAGTAGGTTACTATCTGTATTCATGACTACACGGCAAGTAGGAGGGAGCATGGTCAGTCTTTTATGATCAACACCAAACCAATGTAATCCATATTAGTTCTATCTTGATAGAAATATCATTCAGGCTCAGGCTCCCACTGTAAGGTAGGGAGGACATTCTGATGCTGTGAAAGTCTTTGTAAGACCTGAAGGAATGATTGTGAGTTTTACTTACCATATAAATTGGTAAAATGATGCCGTATGCCGGAAGACTGCCTTTTTTTTCTTTCTTCAGTCTCGGCAATTCAGAGAAACTCTGTTGTGAAACACTGCCACTGCTGGTCATTCAGTATAACCTGCAGATGGAAAAGTCCACTGTTAGCACATTTACTATAAGCAATACATTTTTTTTTGATTTGTATAAAGGGTAAACAGATCAATAATATGGAGTCCATTTTATTGTGAAAATCAAGAGCTCACTAGAAAATCAAATCTCTGTGTGTTTTTAACCTCCCATACTTCTCTGCATCCCTTGCCTCATTTGCTAACACTCTCTCAACAATTGTAGCACGTACATTAGGGCATACATAAAAAGATCTTTTTGCCAGCCAAGTGGCAGCGAACCCTTCTCACTTTCTTCGTTTTAGGATATGGTACACCAGTAGCAATTAAGCCAACTCAGAAGTGTAGAGATGAAGGGTTATGCTACAGTTAATGGGAATAATAAAGACTATGAATATCATAATTACCATCTTCATTTTAGACAATTCCTTCCAGTTCAGCAATGGTGAAGTTGAGACTCTTATGCTCAAACTTCCGTTCATACAAATTTAGAAGTCTCAAAAAATGTCTAATTTCTTTCATCTTACCATCTTGGTTTTCAGTTGGACATCCTGTTTACCCTGCTATTCATTTCATTACCAAGCTAAATGTATCCTACTGCTTGTTAGGCAACAGAGTGGCCCTCATGTCAGACAACATCTTGCCTTAGCTTTATGATGTCAGCTTGCTAGGCAACAGAGTGGCCTTCCTGTCAGACAACATCTAGCTTTAGCTTTATGATGTCAGAGCAGCTCTGGACCAATTGTCCCAGTGCAAGATGACCACACAGGAGTATGAAATATCAGGAGGTTATGCAGTAGGTTACTATCTGTATTCAGGACTACAAGGCAAGTAGGAGGGAGCATGGTCAGTCTTTTATGATCAACACCAAACCAATGTGATCCATATTAGTTCTATCTTGATAGAAATATCATTCAGGCTCAGGCTCCCACTGTAAGGTAGGGAGGACATTCTGATGCTGTGAAAGTCTTTGTAAGACCTGAAGGAATGATTGTGAGTTTTACTTACCATATAAATTGGTAAAATGATGCCGTATGCCGGAAGACTGCCTTTTTTTTTTCTTTCTTCAGTCTCGGCAATTCAGAGAAACCCTTTTGTGAAACACTGCCACTGCTGGTCATTCAGTATAACCTGCAGATGGAAAAGTCCACTGTTAGCACATTTACTATAAGCAATACAACATTTTTTTGATTTTTATAAAGGGTAAACAGATCAATAATATGGAGTCCATTTTATTGTGAAAATCAAGAGCTCACTAGAAAATCAAATCTCAATGTGTGTTTTTAACCTCCCATACTTCTCTGCATCCCTTGCCTCATTTGCTAACACTCTCTCAACAATTGTAGCACGTACATTAGGGCATAGATAAAAAGATCTTTTTGCCAGCCAAGTGGCAGCGAACCCTTCTCACTTTCTTCGTTTTAGGATATGGTACACCAGTAGCAATTAAGCCAACTCAGAAGTGTAGAGATGAAGGGTTATGCTACAGTTAATGGGAATAATAAAGACTATGAATATCATAATTACCATCTTCATTTTAGACAATTCCTTCCAGTTCAGCAATGGTGAAGTTGAGACTCTTATGCTCAAACTTCCGTTCATACAAATTTAGAAGTCTCAAAAAATGTCTAATTTCTTTCATCTTACCATCTTGGTTTTCAGTTGGACATCCTGTTTACCCTGCTATTCATTTCATTACCAAGCTAAATGTATCCTACTGCTTGTTAGGCAACAGAGTGGCCCTCATGTCAGACAACATCTTGCCTTAGCTTTATGATGTCAGCTTGCTAGGCAACAGAGTGGCCTTCCTGTCAGACAACATCTAGCTTTAGCTTTATGATGTCAGAGCAGCTCTGGACCAATTGTCCCAGTGGAAGATGACCACACAGGAGTATGAAATATCAGGAGGTTATGCAGTAGGTTACTATCTGTATTCATGACTACAAGGCAAGTAGGAGGGAGCATGGTCAGTCTTTTATGATCAACACCAAACCAATGTGATCCATATTAGTTCTATCTTGATAGAAATATCATTCAGGCTCAGGGTCCCACTGTAAGGTAGGGAGGACATTCTGATGCTGTGAAAGTCTTTGTAAGACCTGAAGGAATGATTGTGAGTTTTACTTACCATATAAATTGGTAAAATGATGCCGTATGCCGGAAGACTGCCTTTTTTTTTCTTTCTTCAGTCTCGGCAATTCAGAGAAACTCTGTTGTGAAACACTGCCACTGCTGGTCATTCAGTATAACCTGCAGATGGAAAAGTCCACTGTTAGCACATTTACTATAAGCAATACAATTTTTTTTTGATTTGTATAAAGGGTAAACAGATCAATAATATGGAGTCCATTTTATTGTGAAAATCAAGAGCTCACTAGAAAATCAAATCTCAATGTGTGTTTTTAACCTCCCATACTTCTCTGCATCCCTTGCCTCATTTGCTAACACTCTCTCAACAATTGTAGCACGTACATTAGGGCATAGATAAAAAGATCTTTTTGCCAGCCAAGTGGCAGCGAACGCTTCTAACTTTCTTCGTTTTAGGATATGGTACACCAGTAGCAATTAAGCCAACTCAGAAGTGTAGAGATGAAGGGTTATGCTACAGTTAATGGGAATAATAAAGACTATGAATATCATAATTACCATCTTCATTTTATACAATTCCTTCCAGTTCAGCAATGGTGAAGTTGAGACTCTTATGCTCAAACTTCCGTTCATACAAATTTAGAAGTCTCAAAAAATGTCTAATTTCTTTCATCTTACCATCTTGGTTTTCAGTTGGACATCCTGTTTACCCTGCTATTCATTTCATTACCAAGCTAAATGTATCCTACTGCTTGTTAGGCAACAGAGTGGCCCTCATGTCAGACAACATCTTGCCTTAGCTTTATGATGTCAGAGCAGCTCTGGACCAATTGTCCCAGTGGAAGATGACCACACAGGAGTATGAAATATCAGGAGGTTATGCAGTAGGTTACTATCTGTATTCATGACTACACGGCAAGTAGGAGGGAGCATGGTCAGTCTTTTATGATCAACACCAAACCAATGTGATCCATATTAGTTCTATCTTGATAGAAATATCATTCAGGCTCAGGCTCCCACTGTAAGGTAGGGAGGACATTCTGATGCTGTGAAAGTCTTTGTAAGACCTGAAGGAATGATTGTGAGTTTTACTTACCATATAAATTGTTAAAATGATGCCGTATGCCGGAAGACTGCCTTTTTTTTCTTTCTTCAGTCTCGGCAATTCAGAGAAACTCTGTTGTGAAACACTGCCACTGCTGGTCATTCAGTATAACCTGCAGATGGAAAAGTCCACTGTTAGCACATTTACTATAAGCAATACAATTTTTTTTTGATTTGTATAAAGGGTAAACAGATCAATAATATGGAGTCCATTTTATTGTGAAAATCAAGAGCTCACTAGAAAATCAAATCTCAATGTGTGTTTTTAACCTCCCATACTTCTCTGCATCCCTTGCCTCATTTGCTAACACTCTCTCAACAATTGTAGCACGTACATTAGGGCATAGATAAAAAGATCTTTTTGCCAGCCAAGTGGCAGCGAACCCTTCTAACTTTCTTCGTTTTAGGATATGGTACACCAGTAGCAATTAAGCCAACTCAGAAGTGTAGAGATGAAGGGTTATGCTACAGTTAATGGGAATAATAAAGACTATGAATATCATAATTACCATCTTCATTTTAGACAATTCCTTCCAGTTCAGCAATGGTGAAGTTGAGACTCTTATGCTCAAACTTCCGTTCATACAAATTTAGAAGTCTCAAAAAATGTCTAATTTCTTTCATCTTACCATCTTGGTTTTCAGTTGGACATCCTGTTTACCCTGCTATTCATTTCATTACCAAGCTAAATGTATCCTACTGCTGGTTAGGCAACAGAGTGGCCCTCATGTCAGACAACATCTTGCCTTAGCTTTATGATGTCAGCTTGCTAGGCAACAGAGTGGCCTTCCTGTCAGACAACATCTAGCTTTAGCTTTATGATGTCAGAGCAGCTCTGGACCAATTGTCCCAGTGGAAGATGACCACACAGGAGTATGAAATATCAGGAGGTTATGCAGTAGGTTACTATCTGTATTCATGACTACACGGCAAGTAGGAGGGAGCATGGTCAGTCTTTTATGATCAACACCAAACCAATGTGATCCATATTAGTTCTATCTTGATAGAAATATCATTCAGGCTCAGGCTCCCACTGTAAGGTAGGGAGGACATTCTGATGCTGTGAAAGTCTTTGTAAGACCTGAAGGAATGATTGTGAGTTTTACTTACCATATAAATTGGTAAAATGATGCCGTATGCCGGAAGACTGCCTTTTTTTTCTTTCTTCAGTCTCGGCAATTCAGAGAAACTCTGTTGTGAAACACTGCCACTGCTGGTCATTCAGTATAACCTGCAGATGGAAAAGTCCACTGTTAGCACATTTACTATAAGCAATACAATTTTTTTTTGATTTGTATAAAGGGTAAACAGATCAATAATATGGAGTCCATTTTATTGTGAAAATCAAGAGCTCACTAGAAAATCAAATCTCAATGTGTGTTTTTAACCTCCCATACTTCTCTGCATCCCTTGCCTCATTTGCTAACACTCTCTCAACAATTGTAGCACGTACATTAGGGCATAGATAAAAAGATCTTTTTGCCAGCCAAGTGGCAGCGAACCCTTCTAACTTTCTTCGTTTTAGGATATGGTACACCAGTAGCAATTAAGCCAACTCAGAAGTGTAGAGATGAAGGGTTATGCTACAGTTAATGGGAATAATAAAGACTATGAATATCATAATTACCATCTTCATTTTAGACAATTCCTTCCAGTTCAGCAATGGTGAAGTTGAGACTCTTATGCTCAAACTTCCGTTCATACAAATTTAGAAGTCTCAAAAAATGTCTAATTTCTTTCATCTTACCATCTTGGTTTTCAGTTGGACATCCTGTTTACCCTGCTATTCATTTCATTACCAAGCTAAATGTATCCTACTGCTTGTTAGGCAACAGAGTGGCCCTCATGTCAGACAACATCTTGCCTTAGCTTTATGATGTCAGCTTGCTAGGCAACAGAGTGGCCTTCCTGTCAGACAACATCTAGCTTTAGCTTTATGATGTCAGAGGAGCTCTGGACCAATTGTCCCAGTGGAAGATGACCACACAGGAGTATGAAATATCAGGAGGTTATGCAGTAGGTTACTATCTGTATTCATGACTACACGGCAAGTAGGAGGGAGCATGGTCAGTCTTTTATGATCAACACCAAACCAATGTGATCCATATTAGTTCTATCTTGATAGAAATATCATTCAGGCTCCCACTGTAAGGTAGGGAGGACATTCTGATGCTGTGAAAGTCTTTGTAAGACCTGAAGGAATGATTGTGAGTTTTACTTACCATATAAATTGGTAAAATGATGCCGTATGCCGGAAGACTGCCTTTTTTTTCTTTCTTCAGTCTCGGCAATTCAGAGAAACTCTGTTGTGAAACACTGCCACTGCTGGTCATTCAGTATAACCTGCAGATGGAAAAGTCCACTGTTAGCACATTTACTATAAGCAATACATTTTTTTTTGATTTGTATAAAGGGTAAACAGATCAATAATATGGAGTCCATTTTATTGTGAAAATCAAGAGCTCACTAGAAAATCAAATCTCTGTGTGTTTTTAACCTCCCATACTTCTCTGCATCCCTTGCCTCATTTGCTAACACTCTCTCAACAATTGTAGCACGTACATTAGGGCATAGATAAAAAGATCTTTTTGCCAGCCAAGTGGCAGCGAACCCTTCTAACTTTCTTCGTTTTAGGATATGGTACACCAGTAGCAATTAAGCCAACTCAGAAGTGTAGAGATGAAGGGTTATGCTACAGTTAATGGGAATAATAAAGACTATGAATATCATAATTACCATCTTCATTTTAGACAATTCCTTCCAGTTCAGCAATGGTGAAGTTGAGACTCTTATGCTCAAACTTCCGTTCATACAAATTTAGAAGTCTCAAAAAATGTCTAATTTCTTTCATCTTACCATCTTGGTTTTCAGTTGGACATCCTGTTTACCCTGCTATTCATTTCATTACCAAGCTAAATGTATCCTACTGCTTGTTAGGCAACAGAGTGGCCCTCATGTCAGACAACATCTTGCCTTAGCTTTATGATGTCAGCTTGCTAGGCAACAGAGTGGCCTTCCTGTCAGACAACATCTAGCTTTAGCTTTATGATGTCAGAGCAGCTCTGGACCAATTGTCCCAGTGGAAGATGACCACACAGGAGTATGAAATATCAGGAG
Source organism: Triturus cristatus (assembly GCF_964204655.1). NCBI lineage: Eukaryota > Metazoa > Chordata > Amphibia > Caudata > Salamandridae > Triturus > Triturus cristatus. The sequence goes on from NC_140594.1 coordinate 511,596,157, forward strand.
GTTATGCAGTAGGTTACTATCTGTATTCATGACTACACGGCAAGTAGGAGGGAGCATGGTCAGTCTTTTATGATCAACACCAAACCAATGTGATCCATATTAGTTCTATCTTGATAGAAATATCATTCAGGCTCAGGCTCCCACTGTAAGGTAGGGAGGACATTCTGATGCTGTGAAAGTCTTTGTAAGACCTGAAGGAATGATTGTGAGTTTTACTTACCATATAAATTGGTAAAATGATGCCGTATGCCGGAAGACTGCCTTTTTTTTCTTTCTTCAGTCTCGGCAATTCAGAGAAACTCTGTTGTGAAACACTGCCACTGCTGGTCATTCAGTATAACCTGCAGATGGAAAAGTCCACTGTTAGCACATTTACTATAAGCAATACATTTTTTTTTGATTTGTATAAAGGGTAAACAGATCAATAATATGGAGTCCATTTTATTGTGAAAATCAAGAGCTCACTAGAAAATCAAATCTCTGTGTTTTTTTAACCTCCCATACTTCTCTGCATCCCTTGCCTCATTTGCTAACACTCTCTCAACAATTGTAGCACGTACATTAGGGCATAGATAAAAAGATCTTTTTGCCAGCCAAGTGGCAGCGAACCCTTCTAACTTTCTTCGTTTTAGGATATGGTACACCAGTAGCAATTAAGCCAACTCAGAAGTGTAGAGATGAAGGGTTATGCTACAGTTAATGGGAATAATAAAGACTATGAATATCATAATTACCATCTTCATTTTAGACAATTCCTTCCAGTTCAGCAATGGTGAAGTTGAGACTCTTATGCTCAAACTTCCGTTCATACAAATTTAGAAGTCTCAAAAAATGTCTAATTTCTTTCATCTTACCATCTTGGTTTTCAGTTGGACATCCTGTTTACCCTGCTATTCATTTCATTACCAAGCTAAATGTATCCTACTGCTTGTTAGGCAACAGAGTGGCCCTCATGTCAGACAACATCTTGCCTTAGCTTTATGATGTCAGCTTGCTAGGCAACAGAGTGGCCTTCCTGTCAGACAACATCTAGCTTTAGCTTTATGATGTCAGAGCAGCTCTGGACCAATTGTCCCAGTGGAAGATGACCACACAGGAGTATGAAATATCAGGAGGTTATGCAGTAGGTTACTATCTGTATTCATGACTACACGGCAAGTAGGAGGGAGCATGGTCAGTCTTTTATGATCAACACCAAACCAATGTGATCCATATTAGTTCTATCTTGATAGAAATATCATTCAGGCTCAGGCTCCCACTGTAAGGTAGGGAGGACATTCTGATGCTGTGAAAGTCTTTGTAAGACCTGAAGGAATGATTCTGAGTTTTACTTACCATATAAATTGGTAAAATGATGCCGTATGCCGGAAGACTGCCTTTTTTTTCTTTCTTCAGTCTCGGCAATTCAGAGAAACTCTGTTGTGAAACACTGCCACTGCTGGTCATTCAGTATAACCTGCAGATGGAAAAGTCCACTGTTAGCACATTTACTCTAAGCAATACAATTTTTTTTTGATTTGTATAAAGGGTAAACAGATCAATAATATGGAGTCCATTTTATTGTGAAAATCAAGAGCTCACTAGAAAATCAAATCTCAATGTGTGTTTTTAACCTCCCATACTTCTCTGCATCCCTTGCCTCATTTGCTAACACTCTATCAACAATTGTAGCACGTACATTAGGGCATAGATAAAAAGATCTTTTTGCCAGCCAAGTGGCAGCGAACCCTTCTAACTTTCTTCGTTTTAGGATATGGTACACCAGTAGCAATTAAGCCAACTCAGAAGTGTAGAGATGAAGGGTTATGCTACAGTTAATGGGAATAATAAAGACTATGAATATCATAATTACCATCTTCATTTTAGACAATTCCTTCCAGTTCAGCAATGGTGAAGTTGAGACTCTTATGCTCAAACTTCCGTTCATACAAATTTAGAAGTCTCAAAAAATGTCTAATTTCTTTCATCTTACCATCTTGGTTTTCAGTTGGACATCCTGTTTACCCTGCTATTCATTTCATTACCAAGCTAAATGTATCCTACTGCTTGTTAGGCAACAGAGTGGCCCTCATGTCAGACAACATCTTGCCTTAGCTTTATGATGTCAGCTTGCTAGGCAACAGAGTGGCCTTCCTGTCAGACAACATCTAGCTTTAGCTTTATGATGTCAGAGCAGCTCTGGACCAATTGTCCCAGTGGAAGATGACCACACAGGAGTATGAAATATCAGGAGGTTATGCAGTAGGTTACTATCTGTATTCATGACTACACGGCAAGTAGGAGGGAGCATGGTCAGTCTTTTATGATCAACACCAAACCAATGTGATCCATATTAGTTCTATCTTGATAGAAATATCATTCAGGCTCAGGCGCCCACTGTAAGGTAGGGAGGACATTCTGATGCTGTGAAAGTCTTTGTAAGACCTGAAGGAATGATTGTGAGTTTTACTTACCATATAAATTGGTAAAATGATGTCGTATGCCGGAAGACTGCCTTTTTTTTTCTTTCTTCAGTCTCGGCAATTCAGAGAAACTCTGTTGTGAAACACTGCCACTGCTGGTCATTCAGTATAACCTGCAGATGGAAAAGTCCACTGTTAGCACATTTACTATAAGCAATACTATTTTTTTTTTATTTCTATAAAGGGTAAACAGATCAATAATATGGAGTCCATTTTATTGTGAAAATCAAGAGCTCACTAGAAAATCAAATCTCAACGTGTGTTTTTAACCTCCCATACTTCTCTGCATCCCTTGCCTCATTTGCTAACACTCTCTCAAAAATTGTAGCACGTACATTAGGGCATACATAAAAAGATCTTTTTGCCAGCCAAGTGGCAGCGAACCCTTCTCACTTTCTTCGTTTTAGGATATGGTACACCAGTAGCAATTAAGCCAACTCAGAAGTGTAGAGATGAAGGGTTATGCTACAGTTAATGGGAATAATAAAGACTATGAATATCATAATTACCATCTTCATTTTAGACAATTCCTTCCAGTTCAGCAATGGTGAAGTTGAGACTCTTATGCTCAAACTTCCGTTCATACAAATTTAGAAGTCTCAAAAAATGTCTAATTTCTTTCATCTTACCATCTTGGTTTTCAGTTGGACATCCTGTTTACCCTGCTATTCATTTCATTACCAAGCTAAATGTATCCTACTGCTTGTTAGGCAACAGAGTGGCCCTCATGTCAGACAACATCTTGCCTTAGCTTTATGATGTCAGCTTGCTAGGCAACAGAGTGGCCTTCCTGTCAGACAACATCTAGCTTTAGCTTTATGATGTCAGAGCAGCTCTGGACCAATTGTCCCAGTGGAAGATGACCACACAGGAGTATGAAATATCAGGAGGTTATGCAGTAGGTTACTATCTGTATTCATGACTACAAGGCAAGTAGGAGGGAGCATGGTCAGTCTTTTATGATCAACACCAAACCAATGTGATCCATATTAGTTCTATCTTGATAGAAATATCATTCAGGCTCAGGCTCCCACTGTAAGGTAGGGAGGACATTCTGATGCTGTGAAAGTCTTCGTAAGACCTGAAGGAATGATTGTGAGTTTTACTTACCATATAAATTGGTAAAATGATGCCGTATGCCGGAAGACTGCCTTTTTTTTTCTTTCTTCAGTCTCGGCAATTCAGAGAAACCCTTTTGTGAAACACTGCCACTGCTGGTCATTCAGTATAACCTGCAGATGGAAAAGTCCACTGTTAGCACATTTACTATAAGCAATACAACATTTTTTTGATTTTTATAAAGGGTAAACAGATCAATAATATGGAGTCCATTTTATTGTGAAAATCAAGAGCTCACTAGAAAATCAAATCTCAATGTGTGTTTTTAACCTCCCATACTTCTCTGCATCCCTTGCCTCATTTGCTAACACTCTCTCAACAATTGTAGCACGTACATTAGGGCATAGATAAAAAGATCTTTTTGCCAGCCAAGTGGCAGCGAACGCTTCTAACTTTCTTCGTTTTAGGATATGGTACACCAGTAGCAATTAAGCCAACTCAGAAGTGTAGAGATGAAGGGTTATGCTACAGTTAATGGGAATAATAAAGACTATGAATATCATAATTACCATCTTCATTTTAGACAATTCCTACCAGTTCAGCAATGCTGAAGTTGAGACTCTTATGCTCAAACTTCCGTTCATACAAATTTAGAAGTCTCTAAAAATGTCTAATTGCTTTCACCTTACCATCTTGGTTTTCAGTTGAACATCCTGTTTACCCTGCTATTCATTTCATTACCAAGCTAAATGTATCCTACTGCTTGTTAGGCAACAGAGTGGCCCTCATGTCAGACAACATCTTGCCTTAGCTTTATGATGTCAGCTTGCTAGGCAACAGAGTGGCCTTCCTGTCAGACAACATCTAGCTTTAGCTTTATGATGTCAGAGCAGCTCTGGACCAATTGTCCCAGTGGAAGATGACCACACAGGAGTATGAAATATCAGGAGGTTATGCAGTAGGTTACTATCTGTATTCATGACTACAAGGCAAGTAGGAGGGAGCATGGTCAGTCTTTTATGATCAACACCAAACCAATGTGATCCATATTAGTTCTATCTTGATAGAAATATCATTCAGGCTCAGGCTCCCACTGTAAGGTAGGGAGGACATTCTGATGCTGTGAAAGTCTTTGTGAGACCTGAAGGAATGATTGTGAGTTTTACTTACCATATAAATTGGTAAAATGATGCCGTATGCCGGAAGACTGCCTTTTTTTTTCTTTCTTCAGTCTCGGCAATTCAGAGAAACTCTGTTGTGAAACACTGCCACTGCTGGTCCTTCAGTATAACCTGCAGATGGAAAAGTCCACTGTTAGCACATTTACTATAAGCAATACATTTTTTTTTGATTTGTATAAAGGGTAAACAGATCAATAATATGGAGTCCATTTTATTGTGAAAATCAAGAGCTCACTAGAAAATCAAATCTCTGTGTGTTTTTAACCTCCCATACTTCTCTGCATCCCTTGCCTCATTTGCTAACACTCTCTCAACAATTGTAGCACGTACATTAGGGCATAGATAAAAAGATCTTTTTGCCAGCCAAGTGGCAGCGAACCCTTCTAACTTTCTTCGTTTTAGGATATGGTACACCAGTAGCAATTAAGCCAACTCAGAAGTGTAGAGATGAAGGGTTATGCTACAGTTAATGGGAATAATAAAGACTATGAATATCATAATTACCATCTTCATTTTAGACAATTCCTTCCAGTTCAGCAATGGTGAAGTTGAGACTCTTATGCTCAAACTTCCGTTCATACAAATTTAGAAGTCTCAAAAAATGTCTAATTTCTTTCATCTTACCATCTTGGTTTTCAGTTGGACATCCTGTTTACCCTGCTATTCATTTCATTACCAAGCTAAATGTATCCTACTGCTTGTTAGGCAACAGAGTGGCCCTCATGTCAGACAACATCTTGCCTTAGCTTTATGATGTCAGCTTGCTAGGCAACAGAGTGGCCTTCCTGTCAGACAACATCTAGCTTTAGCTTTATGATGTCAGAGCAGCTCTGGACCAATTGTCCCAGTGGAAGATGACCACACAGGAGTATGAAATATCAGGAGGTTATGCAGTAGGTTACTATCTGTATTCATGACTACACGGCAAGTAGGAGGGAGCATGGTCAGTCTTTTATGATCAACACCAAACCAATGTGATCCATATTAGTTCTATCTTGATAGAAATATCATTCAGGCTCAGGCTCCCACTGTAAGGTAGGGAGGACATTCTGATGCTGTGAAAGTCTTTGTAAGACCTGAAGGAATGATTGTGAGTTTTACTTACCATATAAATTGGTAAAATGATGTCGTATGCCGGAAGACTGCCTTTTTTTTTCTTTCTTCAGTCTCGGCAATTCAGAGAAACTCTGTTGTGAAACACTGCCACTGCTGGTCATTCAGTATAACCTGCAGATGGAAAAGTCCACTGTTAGCACATTTACTATAAGCAATACTATTTTTTTTTTATTTCTATAAAGGGTAAACAGATCAATAATATGGAGTCCATTTTATTGTGAAAATCAAGAGCTCACTAGAAAATCAAATCTCAACGTGTGTTTTTAACCTCCCATACTTCTCTGCATCCCTTGCCTCATTTGCTAACACTCTCTCAAAAATTGTAGCACGTACATTAGGGCATACATAAAAAGATCTTTTTGCCAGCCAAGTGGCAGCGAACCCTTCTCACTTTCTTCGTTTTAGGATATGGTACACCAGTAGCAATTAAGCCAACTCAGAAGTGTAGAGATGAAGGGTTATGCTACAGTTAATGGGAATAATAAAGACTATGAATATCATAATTACCATCTTCATTTTAGACAATTCCTTCCAGTTCAGCAATGGTGAAGTTGAGACTCTTATGCTCAAACTTCCGTTCATACAAATTTAGAAGTCTCAAAAAATGTCTAATTTCTTTCATCTTACCATCTTGGTTTTCAGTTGGACATCCTGTTTACCCTGCTATTCATTTCATTACCAAGCTAAATGTATCCTACTGCTTGTTAGGCAACAGAGTGGCCCTCATGTCAGACAACATCTTGCCTTAGCTTTATGATGTCAGCTTGCTAGGCAACAGAGTGGCCTTCCTGTCAGACAACATCTAGCTTTAGCTTTATGATGTCAGAGCAGCTCTGGACCAATTGTCCCAGTGGAAGATGACCACACAGGAGTATGAAATATCAGGAGGTTATGCAGTAGGTTACTATCTGTATTCATGACTACAAGGCAAGTAGGAGGGAGCATGGTCAGTCTTTTATGATCAACACCAAACCAATGTGATCCATATTAGTTCTATCTTGATAGAAATATCATTCAGGCTCAGGCTCCCACTGTAAGGTAGGGAGGACATTCTGATGCTGTGAAAGTCTTCGTAAGACCTGAAGGAATGATTGTGAGTTTTACTTACCATATAAATTGGTAAAATGATGCCGTATGCCGGAAGACTGCCTTTTTTTTTCTTTCTTCAGTCTCGGCAATTCAGAGAAACCCTTTTGTGAAACACTGCCACTGCTGGTCATTCAGTATAACCTGCAGATGGAAAAGTCCACTGTTAGCACATTTACTATAAGCAATACAACATTTTTTTGATTTTTATAAAGGGTAAACAGATCAATAATATGGAGTCCATTTTATTGTGAAAATCAAGAGCTCACTAGAAAATCAAATCTCAATGTGTGTTTTTAACCTCCCATACTTCTCTGCATCCCTTGCCTCATTTGCTAACACTCTCTCAACAATTGTAGCACGTACATTAGGGCATAGATAAAAAGATCTTTTTGCCAGCCAAGTGGCAGCGAACGCTTCTAACTTTCTTCGTTTTAGGATATGGTACACCAGTAGCAATTAAGCCAACTCAGAAGTGTAGAGATGAAGGGTTATGCTACAGTTAATGGGAATAATAAAGACTATGAATATCATAATTACCATCTTCATTTTAGACAATTCCTACCAGTTCAGCAATGCTGAAGTTGAGACTCTTATGCTCAAACTTCCGTTCATACAAATTTAGAAGTCTCAAAAAATGTCTAATTTCTTTCATCTTACCATCTTGGTTTTCAGTTGGACATCCTGTTTACCCTGCTATTCATTTCATTACCAAGCTAAATGTATCCTACTGCTTGTTAGGCAACAGAGTGGCCCTCATGTCAGACAACATCTTGCCTTAGCTTTATGATGTCAGCTTGCTAGGCAACAGAGTGGCCTTCCTGTCAGACAACATCTAGCTTTAGCTTTATGATGTCAGAGCAGCTCTGGACCAATTGTCCCAGTGGAAGATGACCACACAGGAGTATGAAATATCAGGAGGTTATGCAGTAGGTTACTATCTGTATTCATGACTACAAGGCAAGTAGGAGGGAGCATGGTCAGTCTTTTATGATCAACACCAAACCAATGTGATCCATATTAGTTCTATCTTGATAGAAATATCATTCAGGCTCAGGCTCCCACTGTAAGGTAGGGAGGACATTCTGATGCTGTGAAAGTCTTTGTAAGACCTGAAGGAATGATTGTGAGTTTTACTTACCATATAAATTGGTAAAATGATGCCGTATGCCGGAAGACTGCCTTTTTTTTTCTTTCTTCAGTCTCGGCAATTCAGAGAAACCCTTTTGTGAAACACTGCCACTGCTGGTCATTCAGTATAACCTGCAGATGGAAAAGTCCACTGTTAGCACATTTACTATAAGCAATACAACATTTTTTTGATTTTTATAAAGGGTAAACAGATCAATAATATGGAGTCCATTTTATTGTGAAAATCAAGAGCTCACTAGAAAATCAAATCTCAATGTGTGTTTTTAACCTCCCATACTTCTCTGCATCCCTTGCCTCATTTGCTAACACTCTCTCAACAATTGTAGCACGTACATTAGGGCATAGATAAAAAGATCTTTTTGCCAGCCAAGTGGCAGCGAACCCTTCTAACTTTCTTCGTTTTAGGATATGGTACACCAGTAGCAATTAAGCCAACTCAGAAGTGTAGAGATGAAGGGTTATGCTACAGTTAATGGGAATAATAAAGACTATGAATATCATAATTACCATCTTCATTTTAGACAATTCCTTCCAGTTCAGCAATGGTGAAGTTGAGACTCTTATGCTCAAACTTGCGTTCATACAAATTTAGAAGTCTCTAAAAATGTCTAATTGCTTTCACCTTACCATCTTGGTTTTCAGTTGGACATCCTGTTTACCCTGCTATTCATTTCATTACCAAGCTAAATGTATCCTACTGCTTGTTAGGCAACAGAGTGGCCCTCATGTCAGACAACATCTTGCCTTAGCTTTATGATGTCAGCTTGCTAGGCAACAGAGTGGCCTTCCTGTCAGACAACATCTAGCTTTAGCTTTATGATGTCAGAGCAGCTCTGGACCAATTGTCCCAGTGGAAGATGACCACACAGGAGTATGAAATATCAGGAGGTTATGCAGTAGGTTACTATCTGTATTCATGACTACAAGGCAAGTAGGAGGGAGCATGGTCAGTCGTTTATGATCAACACCAAACCAATGTGATCCATATTAGTTCTATCTTGATAGAAATATCATTCAGGCTCAGGCTCCCACTGTAAGGTAGGGAGGACATTCTGATGCTGTGAAAGTCTTCGTAAGACCTGAAGGAATGATTGTGAGTTTTACTTACCATATAAATTGGTAAAATGATGCCGTATGCCGGAAGACTGCCTTTTTTTTTCTTTCTTCAGTCTCGGCAATTCAGAGAAACTCTGTTGTGAAACACTGCCACTGCTGGTCATTCAGTATAACCTGCAGATGGAAAAGTCCACTATTAGCACATTTACTATAAGCAATACAAAAATTTTTTGATTTTTATAAAGGGTAAACAGATCAATAATATGGAGTCCATTTTATTGTGAAAATCAAGAGCTCACTAGAAAATCAAATCTCAACTTGTGTTTTTAACCTCCCATACTTCTCTGCATCCCTTGCCTCATTTGCTAACACTCTCTCAAAAATTGTAGCACGTACATTAGGGCATACATAAAAAGATCTTTTTGCCAGCCAAGTGGCAGCGAACCCTTCTCACTTTCTTCGTTTTAGGATATGGTACACCAGTAGCAATTAAGCCAACTCAGAAGTGTAGAGATGAAGGGTTATGCTACAGTTAATGGGAATAATAAAGACTATGAATATCATAATTACCATCTTCATTTTAGACAATTCCTTCCAGTTCAGCAATGGTGAAGTTGAGACTCTTATGCTCAAACTTCCGTTCATACAAATTTAGAAGTCTCAAAAAATGTCTAATTTCTTTCATCTTACCATCTTGGTTTTCAGTTGGACATCCTGTTTACCCTGCTATTCATTTCATTACCAAGCTAAATGTATCCTACTGCTTGTTAGGCAACAGAGTGGCCCTCATGTCAGACAACATCTTGCCTTAGCTTTATGATGTCAGCTTGCTAGGCAACAGAGTGGCCTTCCTGTCAGACAACATCTAGCTTTAGCTTTATGATGTCAGAGCAGCTCTGGACCAATTGTCCCAGTGCAAGATGACCACACAGGAGTATGAAATATCAGGAGGTTATGCAGTAGGTTACTATCTGTATTCAGGACTACAAGGCAAGTAGGAGGGAGCATGGTCAGTCTTTTATGATCAACACCAAACCAATGTGATCCATATTAGTTCTATCTTGATAGAAATATCATTCAGGCTCAGGCTCCCACTGTAAGGTAGGGAGGACATTCTGATGCTGTGAAAGTCTTTGTAAGACCTGAAGGAATGATTGTGAGTTTTACTTACCATATAAATTGGTAAAATGATGCCGTATGCCGGAAGACTGCCTTTTTTTTTCTTTCTTCAGTCTCGGCAATTCAGAGAAACCCTTTTGTGAAACACTGCCACTGCTGGTCATTCAGTATAACCTACAGATGGAAAAGTCCACTATTAGCCCATTTACTATAAGCAATACAAAAATGTTTTGATTTTTATAAAGGGTAAACAGATCAATAATATGGAGTCCATTTTATTGTGAAAATCAAGAGCTCACTAGAAAATCAAATCTCAACGTGTGTTTATAACCTCCCATACTTCTCTGCATCCCTTGCCTCATTTGCTAACACTCTCTCAACAATTGTAGCACGTACATTAGGGCATAGATAAAAAGATCTTTTTGCCAGCCAAGTGGCAGCGAACCCTTCTAACTTTCTTCGTTTTAGGATATGGTACACCAGTAGCAATTAAGCCAACTCAGAAGTGTAGAGATGAAGGGTTATGCTACAGTTAATGGGAATAATAAAGACTATGAATATCATAATTACCATCTTCATTTTAGACAATTCCTTCCAGTTCAGCAATGGTGAAGTTGAGACTCTTATGCTCAAACTTCCGTTCATACAAATTTAGAAGTCTCAAAAAATGTCTAATTTCTTTCATCTTACCATCTTGGTTTTCAGTTGGACATCCTGTTTACCCTGCTATTCATTTCATTACCAAGCTAAATGTATCCTACTGCTTGTTAGGCAACAGAGTGGCCCTCATGTCAGACAACATCTTGCCTTAGCTTTATGATGTCAGCTTGCTAGGCAACAGAGTGGCCTTCCTGTCAGACAACATCTAGCTTTAGCTTTATGATGTCAGAGCAGCTCTGGACCAATTGTCCCAGTGGAAGATGACCACACAGGAGTATGAAATATCAGGAGGTTATGCAGTAGGTTACTATCTGTATTCATGACTACACGGCAAGTAGGAGGGAGCATGGTCAGTCTTTTATGATCAACACCAAACCAATGTGATCCATATTAGTTCTATCTTGATAGAAATATCATTCAGGCTCAGGCGCCCACTGTAAGGTAGGGAGGACATTCTGATGCTGTGAAAGTCTTTGTAAGACCTGAAGGAATGATTCTGAGTTTTACTTACCATATAAATTGGTAAAATGATGTCGTATGCCGGAAGACTGCCTTTTTTTTTCTTTCTTCAGTCTCGGCAATTCAGAGAAACTCTGTTGTGAAACACTGCCACTGCTGGTCATTCAGTATAACCTGCAGATGGAAAAGTCCACTGTTAGCACATTTACTATAAGCAATACTATTTTTTTTTTATTTCTATAAAGGGTAAACAGATCAATAATATGGAGTCCATTTTATTGTGAAAATCAAGAGCTCACTAGAAAATCAAATCTCAACGTGTGTTTTTAACCTCCCATACTTCTCTGCATCCCTTGCCTCATTTGCTAACACTCTCTCAAAAATTGTAGCACGTACATTAGGGCATACATAAAAAGATCTTTTTGCCAGCCAAGTGGCAGCGAACCCTTCTCACTTTCTTCGTTTTAGGATATGGTACACCAGTAGCAATTAAGCCAACTCAGAAGTGTAGAGATGAAGGGTTATGCTACAGTTAATGGGAATAATAAAGACTATGAATATCATAATTACCATCTTCATTTTAGACAATTCCTTCCAGTTCAGCAATGGTGAAGTTGAGACTCTTATGCTCAAACTTCCGTTCATACAAATTTAGAAGTCTCAAAAAATGTCTAATTTCTTTCATCTTACCATCTTGGTTTTCAGTTGGACATCCTGTTTACCCTGCTATTCATTTCATTACCAAGCTAAATGTATCCTACTGCTTGTTAGGCAACAGAGTGGCCCTCATGTCAGACAACATCTTGCCTTAGCTTTATGATGTCAGCTTGCTAGGCAACAGAGTGGCCTTCCTGTCAGACAACATCTAGCTTTAGCTTTATGATGTCAGAGCAGCTCTGGACCAATTGTCCCAGTGGAAGATGACCACACAGGAGTATGAAATATCAGGAGGTTATGCAGTAGGTTACTATCTGTATTCATGACTACAAGGCAAGTAGGAGGGAGCATGGTCAGTCTTTTATGATCAACACCAAACCAATGTGATCCATATTAGTTCTATCTTGATAGAAATATCATTCAGGCTCAGGCTCCCACTGTAAGGTAGGGAGGACATTCTGATGCTGTGAAAGTCTTCGTAAGACCTGAAGGAATGATTGTGAGTTTTACTTACCATATAAATTGGTAAAATGATGCCGTATGCCGGAAGACTGCCTTTTTTTTTCTTTCTTCAGTCTCGGCAATTCAGAGAAACCCTTTTGTGAAACACTGCCACTGCTGGTCATTCAGTATAACCTGCAGATGGAAAAGTCCACTGTTAGCACATTTACTATAAGCAATACAACATTTTTTTGATTTTTATAAAGGGTAAACAGATCAATAATATGGAGTCCATTTTATTGTGAAAATCAAGAGCTCACTAGAAAATCAAATCTCAATGTGTGTTTTTAACCTCCCATACTTCTCTGCATCCCTTGCCTCATTTGCTAACACTCTCTCAACAATTGTAGCACGTACATTAGGGCATAGATAAAAAGATCTTTTTGCCAGCCAAGTGGCAGCGAACGCTTCTAACTTTCTTCGTTTTAGGATATGGTACACCAGTAGCAATTAAGCCAACTCAGAAGTGTAGAGATGAAGGGTTATGCTACAGTTAATGGGAATAATAAAGACTATGAATATCATAATTACCATCTTCATTTTAGACAATTCCTACCAGTTCAGCAATGCTGAAGTTGAGACTCTTATGCTCAAACTTCCGTTCATACAAATTTAGAAGTCTCTAAAAATGTCTAATTGCTTTCACCTTACCATCTTGGTTTTCAGTTGAACATCCTGTTTACCCTGCTATTCATTTCATTACCAAGCTAAATGTATCCTACTGCTTGTTAGGCAACAGAGTGGCCCTCATGTCAGACAACATCTTGCCTTAGCTTTATGATGTCAGCTTGCTAGGCAACAGAGTGGCCTTCCTGTCAGACAACATCTAGCTTTAGCTTTATGATGTCAGAGCAGCTCTGGACCAATTGTCCCAGTGGAAGATGACCACACAGGAGTATGAAATATCAGGAGGTTATGCAGTAGGTTACTATCTGTATTCATGACTACAAGGCAAGTAGGAGGGAGCATGGTCAGTCTTTTATGATCAACACCAAACCAATGTGATCCATATTAGTTCTATCTTGATAGAAATATCATTCAGGCTCAGGCTCCCACTGTAAGGTAGGGAGGACATTCTGATGCTGTGAAAGTCTTTGTGAGACCTGAAGGAATGATTGTGAGTTTTACTTACCATATAAATTGGTAAAATGATGCCGTATGCCGGAAGACTGCCTTTTTTTTTCTTTCTTCAGTCTCGGCAATTCAGAGAAACTCTGTTGTGAAACACTGCCACTGCTGGTCCTTCAGTATAACCTGCAGATGGAAAAGTCCACTGTTAGCACATTTACTATAAGCAATACATTTTTTTTTGATTTGTATAAAGGGTAAACAGATCAATAATATGGAGTCCATTTTATTGTGAAAATCAAGAGCTCACTAGAAAATCAAATCTCTGTGTGTTTTTAACCTCCCATACTTCTCTGCATCCCTTGCCTCATTTGCTAACACTCTCTCAACAATTGTAGCACGTACATTAGGGCATAGATAAAAAGATCTTTTTGCCAGCCAAGTGGCAGCGAACCCTTCTAACTTTCTTCGTTTTAGGATATGGTACACCAGTAGCAATTAAGCCAACTCAGAAGTGTAGAGATGAAGGGTTATGCTACAGTTAATGGGAATAATAAAGACTATGAATATCATAATTACCATCTTCATTTTAGACAATTCCTTCCAGTTCAGCAATGGTGAAGTTGAGACTCTTATGCTCAAACTTCCGTTCATACAAATTTAGAAGTCTCAAAAAATGTCTAATTTCTTTCATCTTACCATCTTGGTTTTCAGTTGGACATCCTGTTTACCCTGCTATTCATTTCATTACCAAGCTAAATGTATCCTACTGCTTGTTAGGCAACAGAGTGGCCCTCATGTCAGACAACATCTTGCCTTAGCTTTATGATGTCAGCTTGCTAGGCAACAGAGTGGCCTTCCTGTCAGACAACATCTAGCTTTAGCTTTATGATGTCAGAGCAGCTCTGGACCAATTGTCCCAGTGGAAGATGACCACACAGGAGTATGAAATATCAGGAGGTTATGCAGTAGGTTACTATCTGTATTCATGACTACACGGCAAGTAGGAGGGAGCATGGTCAGTCTTTTATGATCAACACCAAACCAATGTGATCCATATTAGTTCTATCTTGATAGAAATATCATTCAGGCTCAGGCTCCCACTGTAAGGTAGGGAGGACATTCTGATGCTGTGAAAGTCTTTGTAAGACCTGAAGGAATGATTGTGAGTTTTACTTACCATATAAATTGGTAAAATGATGTCGTATGCCGGAAGACTGCCTTTTTTTTTCTTTCTTCAGTCTCGGCAATTCAGAGAAACTCTGTTGTGAAACACTGCCACTGCTGGTCATTCAGTATAACCTGCAGATGGAAAAGTCCACTGTTAGCACATTTACTATAAGCAATACTATTTTTTTTTTATTTCTATAAAGGGTAAACAGATCAATAATATGGAGTCCATTTTATTGTGAAAATCAAGAGCTCACTAGAAAATCAAATCTCAACGTGTGTTTTTAACCTCCCATACTTCTCTGCATCCCTTGCCTCATTTGCTAACACTCTCTCAAAAATTGTAGCACGTACATTAGGGCATACATAAAAAGATCTTTTTGCCAGCCAAGTGGCAGCGAACCCTTCTCACTTTCTTCGTTTTAGGATATGGTACACCAGTAGCAATTAAGCCAACTCAGAAGTGTAGAGATGAAGGGTTATGCTACAGTTAATGGGAATAATAAAGACTATGAATATCATAATTACCATCTTCATTTTAGACAATTCCTTCCAGTTCAGCAATGGTGAAGTTGAGACTCTTATGCTCAAACTTCCGTTCATACAAATTTAGAAGTCTCAAAAAATGTCTAATTTCTTTCATCTTACCATCTTGGTTTTCAGTTGGACATCCTGTTTACCCTGCTATTCATTTCATTACCAAGCTAAATGTATCCTACTGCTTGTTAGGCAACAGAGTGGCCCTCATGTCAGACAACATCTTGCCTTAGCTTTATGATGTCAGCTTGCTAGGCAACAGAGTGGCCTTCCTGTCAGACAACATCTAGCTTTAGCTTTATGATGTCAGAGCAGCTCTGGACCAATTGTCCCAGTGGAAGATGACCACACAGGAGTATGAAATATCAGGAGGTTATGCAGTAGGTTACTATCTGTATTCATGACTACAAGGCAAGTAGGAGGGAGCATGGTCAGTCTTTTATGATCAACACCAAACCAATGTGATCCATATTAGTTCTATCTTGATAGAAATATCATTCAGGCTCAGGCTCCCACTGTAAGGTAGGGAGGACATTCTGATGCTGTGAAAGTCTTCGTAAGACCTGAAGGAATGATTGTGAGTTTTACTTACCATATAAATTGGTAAAATGATGCCGTATGCCGGAAGACTGCCTTTTTTTTTCTTTCTTCAGTCTCGGCAATTCAGAGAAACCCTTTTGTGAAACACTGCCACTGCTGGTCATTCAGTATAACCTGCAGATGGAAAAGTCCACTGTTAGCACATTTACTATAAGCAATACAACATTTTTTTGATTTTTATAAAGGGTAAACAGATCAATAATATGGAGTCCATTTTATTGTGAAAATCAAGAGCTCACTAGAAAATCAAATCTCAATGTGTGTTTTTAACCTCCCATACTTCTCTGCATCCCTTGCCTCATTTGCTAACACTCTCTCAACAATTGTAGCACGTACATTAGGGCATAGATAAAAAGATCTTTTTGCCAGCCAAGTGGCAGCGAACGCTTCTAACTTTCTTCGTTTTAGGATATGGTACACCAGTAGCAATTAAGCCAACTCAGAAGTGTAGAGATGAAGGGTTATGCTACAGTTAATGGGAATAATAAAGACTATGAATATCATAATTACCATCTTCATTTTAGACAATTCCTACCAGTTCAGCAATGCTGAAGTTGAGACTCTTATGCTCAAACTTCCGTTCATACAAATTTAGAAGTCTCAAAAAATGTCTAATTTCTTTCATCTTACCATCTTGGTTTTCAGTTGGACATCCTGTTTACCCTGCTATTCATTTCATTACCAAGCTAAATGTATCCTACTGCTTGTTAGGCAACAGAGTGGCCCTCATGTCAGACAACATCTTGCCTTAGCTTTATGATGTCAGCTTGCTAGGCAACAGAGTGGCCTTCCTGTCAGACAACATCTAGCTTTAGCTTTATGATGTCAGAGCAGCTCTGGACCAATTGTCCCAGTGGAAGATGACCACACAGGAGTATGAAATATCAGGAGGTTATGCAGTAGGTTACTATCTGTATTCATGACTACAAGGCAAGTAGGAGGGAGCATGGTCAGTCTTTTATGATCAACACCAAACCAATGTGATCCATATTAGTTCTATCTTGATAGAAATATCATTCAGGCTCAGGCTCCCACTGTAAGGTAGGGAGGACATTCTGATGCTGTGAAAGTCTTTGTAAGACCTGAAGGAATGATTGTGAGTTTTACTTACCATATAAATTGGTAAAATGATGCCGTATGCCGGAAGACTGCCTTTTTTTTTCTTTCTTCAGTCTCGGCAATTCAGAGAAACCCTTTTGTGAAACACTGCCACTGCTGGTCATTCAGTATAACCTGCAGATGGAAAAGTCCACTGTTAGCACATTTACTATAAGCAATACAACATTTTTTTGATTTTTATAAAGGGTAAACAGATCAATAATATGGAGTCCATTTTATTGTGAAAATCAAGAGCTCACTAGAAAATCAAATCTCAATGTGTGTTTTTAACCTCCCATACTTCTCTGCATCCCTTGCCTCATTTGCTAACACTCTCTCAACAATTGTAGCACGTACATTAGGGCATAGATAAAAAGATCTTTTTGCCAGCCAAGTGGCAGCGAACCCTTCTAACTTTCTTCGTTTTAGGATATGGTACACCAGTAGCAATTAAGCCAACTCAGAAGTGTAGAGATGAAGGGTTATGCTACAGTTAATGGGAATAATAAAGACTATGAATATCATAATTACCATCTTCATTTTAGACAATTCCTTCCAGTTCAGCAATGGTGAAGTTGAGACTCTTATGCTCAAACTTGCGTTCATACAAATTTAGAAGTCTCTAAAAATGTCTAATTGCTTTCACCTTACCATCTTGGTTTTCAGTTGGACATCCTGTTTACCCTGCTATTCATTTCATTACCAAGCTAAATGTATCCTACTGCTTGTTAGGCAACAGAGTGGCCCTCATGTCAGACAACATCTTGCCTTAGCTTTATGATGTCAGCTTGCTAGGCAACAGAGTGGCCTTCCTGTCAGACAACATCTAGCTTTAGCTTTATGATGTCAGAGCAGCTCTGGACCAATTGTCCCAGTGGAAGATGACCACACAGGAGTATGAAATATCAGGAGGTTATGCAGTAGGTTACTATCTGTATTCATGACTACAAGGCAAGTAGGAGGGAGCATGGTCAGTCGTTTATGATCAACACCAAACCAATGTGATCCATATTAGTTCTATCTTGATAGAAATATCATTCAGGCTCAGGCTCCCACTGTAAGGTAGGGAGGACATTCTGATGCTGTGAAAGTCTTCGTAAGACCTGAAGGAATGATTGTGAGTTTTACTTACCATATAAATTGGTAAAATGATGCCGTATGCCGGAAGACTGCCTTTTTTTTTCTTTCTTCAGTCTCGGCAATTCAGAGAAACTCTGTTGTGAAACACTGCCACTGCTGGTCATTCAGTATAACCTGCAGATGGAAAAGTCCACTATTAGCACATTTACTATAAGCAATACAAAAATTTTTTGATTTTTATAAAGGGTAAACAGATCAATAATATGGAGTCCATTTTATTGTGAAAATCAAGAGCTCACTAGAAAATCAAATCTCAACTTGTGTTTTTAACCTCCCATACTTCTCTGCATCCCTTGCCTCATTTGCTAACACTCTCTCAAAAATTGTAGCACGTACATTAGGGCATACATAAAAAGATCTTTTTGCCAGCCAAGTGGCAGCGAACCCTTCTCACTTTCTTCGTTTTAGGATATGGTACACCAGTAGCAATTAAGCCAACTCAGAAGTGTAGAGATGAAGGGTTATGCTACAGTTAATGGGAATAATAAAGACTATGAATATCATAATTACCATCTTCATTTTAGACAATTCCTTCCAGTTCAGCAATGGTGAAGTTGAGACTCTTATGCTCAAACTTCCGTTCATACAAATTTAGAAGTCTCAAAAAATGTCTAATTTCTTTCATCTTACCATCTTGGTTTTCAGTTGGACATCCTGTTTACCCTGCTATTCATTTCATTACCAAGCTAAATGTATCCTACTGCTTGTTAGGCAACAGAGTGGCCCTCATGTCAGACAACATCTTGCCTTAGCTTTATGATGTCAGCTTGCTAGGCAACAGAGTGGCCTTCCTGTCAGACAACATCTAGCTTTAGCTTTATGATGTCAGAGCAGCTCTGGACCAATTGTCCCAGTGCAAGATGACCACACAGGAGTATGAAATATCAGGAGGTTATGCAGTAGGTTACTATCTGTATTCAGGACTACAAGGCAAGTAGGAGGGAGCATGGTCAGTCTTTTATGATCAACACCAAACCAATGTGATCCATATTAGTTCTATCTTGATAGAAATATCATTCAGGCTCAGGCTCCCACTGTAAGGTAGGGAGGACATTCTGATGCTGTGAAAGTCTTTGTAAGACCTGAAGGAATGATTGTGAGTTTTACTTACCATATAAATTGGTAAAATGATGCCGTATGCCGGAAGACTGCCTTTTTTTTTCTTTCTTCAGTCTCGGCAATTCAGAGAAACCCTTTTGTGAAACACTGCCACTGCTGGTCATTCAGTATAACCTACAGATGGAAAAGTCCACTATTAGCCCATTTACTATAAGCAATACAAAAATGTTTTGATTTTTATAAAGGGTAAACAGATCAATAATATGGAGTCCATTTTATTGTGAAAATCAAGAGCTCACTAGAAAATCAAATCTCAACGTGTGTTTATAACCTCCCATACTTCTCTGCATCCCTTGCCTCATTTGCTAACACTCTCTCAAAAATTGTAGCACGTACATTAGGGCATACATAAAAAGATCTTTTTGCCAGCCAAGTGGCAGCGAACCCTTCTCACTTTCTTCGTTTTAGGATATGGTACACCAGTAGCAATTAAGCCAACTCAGAAGTGTAGAGATGAAGGGTTATGCTACAGTTAATGGGAATAATAAAGACTATGAATATCATAATTACCATCTTCATTTTAGACAATTCCTTCCAGTTCAGCAATGGTGAAGTTGAGACTCTTATGCTCAAACTTCCGTTCATACAAATTTAGAAGTCTCAAAAAATGTCTAATTTCTTTCATCTTACCATCTTGGTTTTCAGTTGGACATCCTGTTTACCCTGCTATTCATTTCATTACCAAGCTAAATGTATCCTACTGCTTGTTAGGCAACAGAGTGGCCCTCATGTCAGACAACATCTTGCCTTAGCTTTATGATGTCAGCTTGCTAGGCAACAGAGTGGCCTTCCTGTCAGACAACATCTAGCTTTAGCTTTATGATGTCAGAGCAGCTCTGGACCAATTGTCCCAGTGGAAGATGACCACACAGGAGTATGAAATATCAGGAGGTTATGCAGTAGGTTACTATCTGTATTCATGACTACACGGCAAGTAGGAGGGAGCATGGTCAGTCTTTTATGATCAACACCAAACCAATGTGATCCATATTAGTTCTATCTTGATAGAAATAACATTCAGGCTCAGGCTCCCACTGTAAGGTAGGGAGGACATTCTGATGCTGTGAAAGTCTTTGTAAGACCTGAAGGAATGATTGTGAGTTTTACTTACCATATAAATTGGTAAAATGATGCCGTATGCCGGAAGACTGCCTTTTTTTTCTTTCTTCAGTCTCGGCAATTCAGAGAAACTCTGTTGTGAAACACTGCCACTGCTGGTCATTCAGTATAACCTGCAGATGGAAAAGTCCACTGTTAGCACATTTACTATAAGCAATACAATTTTTTTTTGATTTGTATAAAGGGTAAACAGATCAATAATATGGAGTCCATTTTATTGTGAAAATCAAGAGCTCACTAGAAAATCAAATCTCAATGTGTGTTTTTAACCTCCCATACTTCTCTGCATCCCTTGCCTCATTTGCTAACACTCTCTCAACAATTGTAGCACGTACATTAGGGCATAGATAAAAAGATCTTTTTGCCAGCCAAGTGGCAGCGAACCCTTCTAACTTTCTTCGTTTTAGGATATGGTACACCAGTAGCAATTAAGCCAACTCAGAAGTGTAGAGATGAAGGGTTATGCTACAGTTAATGGGAATAATAAAGACTATGAATATCATAATTACCATCTTCATTTTAGACAATTCCTTCCAGTTCAGCAATGGTGAAGTTGAGACTCTTATGCTCAAACTTCCGTTCATACAAATTTAGAAGTCTCAAAAAATGTCTAATTTCTTTCATCTTACCATCTTGGTTTTCAGTTGGACATCCTGTTTACCCTGCTATTCATTTCATTACCAAGCTAAATGTATCCTACTGCTTGTTAGGCAACAGAGTGGCCCTCATGTCAGACAACATCTTGCCTTAGCTTTATGATGTCAGCTTGCTAGGCAACAGAGTGGCCTTCCTGTCAGACAACATCTAGCTTTAGCTTTATGATGTCAGAGCAGCTCTGGACCAATTGTCCCAGTGGAAGATGACCACACAGGAGTATGAAATATCAGGAGGTTATGCAGTAGGTTACTATCTGTATTCATGACTACACGGCAAGTAGGAGGGAGCATGGTCAGTCTTTTATGATCAACACCAAACCAATGTGATCCATATTAGTTCTATCTTGATAGAAATATCATTCAGGCTCAGGCTCCCACTGTAAGATAGGGAGGACATTCTGATGCTGTGAAAGTCTTTGTAAGACCTGAAGGAATGATTGTGAGTTTTACTTACCATATAAATTGGTAAAATGATGCCGTATGCCGGAAGACTGCCTTTTTTTTCTTTCTTCAGTCTCGGCAATTCAGAGAAACTCTGTTGTGAAACACTGCCACTGCTGGTCATTCAGTATAACCTGCAGATGGAAAAGTCCACTGTTAGCACATTTACTATAAGCAATACAATTTTTTTTTGATTTGTATAAAGGGTAAACAGATCAATAATATGGAGTCCATTTTATTGTGAAAATCAAGAGCTCACTAGAAAATCAAATCTCAATGTGTGTTTTTAACCTCCCATACTTCTCTGCATCCCTTGCCTCATTTGCTAACACTCTCTCAACAATTGTAGCACGTACATTAGGGCATAGATAAAAAGATCTTTTTGCCAGCCAAGTGGCAGCGAACCCTTCTAACTTTCTTCGTTTTAGGATATGGTACACCAGTAGCAATTAAGCCAACTCAGAAGTGTAGAGATGAAGGGTTATGCTACAGTTAATGGGAATAATAAAGACTATGAATATCATAATTACCATCTTCATTTTAGACAATTCCTTCCAGTTCAGCAATGGTGAAGTTGAGACTCTTATGCTCAAACTTCCGTTCATACAAATTTAGAAGTCTCAAAAAATGTCTAATTTCTTTCATCTTACCATCTTGGTTTTCAGTTGGACATCCTGTTTACCCTGCTATTCATTTCATTACCAAGCTAAATGTATCCTACTGCTTGTTAGGCAACAGAGTGGCCCTCATGTCAGACAACATCTTGCCTTAGCTTTATGATGTCAGCTTGCTAGGCAACAGAGTGGCCTTCCTGTCAGACAACATCTAGCTTTAGCTTTATGATGTCAGAGCAGCTCTGGACCAATTGTCCCAGTGGAAGATGACCACACAGGAGTATGAAATATCAGGAGGTTATGCAGTAGGTTACTATCTGTATTCATGACTACACGGCAAGTAGGAGGGAGCATGGTCAGTCTTTTATGATCAACACCAAACCAATGTGATCCATATTAGTTCTATCTTGATAGAAATATCATTCAGGCTCAGGCTCCCACTGTAAGATAGGGAGGACATTCTGATGCTGTGAAAGTCTTTGTAAGACCTGAAGGAATGATTGTGAGTTTTACTTACCATATAAATTGGTAAAATGATGCCGTATGCCGGAAGACTGCCTTTTTTTTCTTTCTTCAGTCTCGGCAATTCAGAGAAACTCTGTTGTGAAACACTGCCACTGCTGGTCATTCAGTATAACCTGCAGATGGAAAAGTCCACTGTTAGCACATTTACTATAAGCAATACAATTTTTTTTTGATTTGTATAAAGGGTAAACAGATCAATAATATGGAGTCCATTTTATTGTGAAAATCAAGAGCTCACTAGAAAATCAAATCTCAATGTGTGTTTTTAACCTCCCATACTTCTCTGCATCCCTTGCCTCATTTGCTAACACTCTCTCAACAATTGTAGCACGTACATTAGGGCATAGATAAAAAGATCTTTTTGCCAGCCAAGTGGCAGCGAACCCTTCTAACTTTCTTCGTTTTAGGATATGGTACACCAGTAGCAATTAAGCCAACTCAGAAGTGTAGAGATGAAGGGTTATGCTACAGTTAATGGGAATAATAAAGACTATGAATATCATAATTACCATCTTCATTTTAGACAATTCCTTCCAGTTCAGCAATGGTGAAGTTGAGACTCTTATGCTCAAACTTCCGTTCATACAAATTTAGAAGTCTCAAAAAATGTCTAATTTCTTTCATCTTACCATCTTGGTTTTCAGTTGGACATCCTGTTTACCCTGCTATTCATTTCATTACCAAGCTAAATGTATCCTACTGCTTGTTAGGCAACAGAGTGGCCCTCATGTCAGACAACATCTTGCCTTAGC
Source organism: Triturus cristatus (assembly GCF_964204655.1). Classification (NCBI taxonomy): domain Eukaryota; kingdom Metazoa; phylum Chordata; class Amphibia; order Caudata; family Salamandridae; genus Triturus; species Triturus cristatus. The sequence goes on from NC_140594.1 coordinate 511,619,504, forward strand.
TTTATGATGTCAGCTTGCTAGGCAACAGAGTGGCCTTCCTGTCAGACAACATCTAGCTTTAGCTTTATGATGTCAGAGCAGCTCTGGACCAATTGTCCCAGTGGAAGATGACCACACAGGAGTATGAAATATCAGGAGGTTATGCAGTAGGTTACTATCTGTATTCATGACTACACGGCAAGTAGGAGGGAGCATGGTCAGTCTTTTATGATCAACACCAAACCAATGTGATCCATATTAGTTCTATCTTGATAGAAATATCATTCAGGCTCAGGCTCCCACTGTAAGGTAGGGAGGACATTCTGATGCTGTGAAAGTCTTTGTAAGACCTGAAGGAATGATTGTGAGTTTTACTTACCATATAAATTGGTAAAATGATGCCGTATGCCGGAAGACTGCCTTTTTTTTCTTTCTTCAGTCTCGGCAATTCAGAGAAACTCTGTTGTGAAACACTGCCACTGCTGGTCATTCAGTATAACCTGCAGATGGAAAAGTCCACTGTTAGCACATTTACTATAAGCAATACAATTTTTTTTTGATTTGTATAAAGGGTAAACAGATCAATAATATGGAGTCCATTTTATTGTGAAAATCAAGAGCTCACTAGAAAATCAAATCTCAATGTGTGTTTTTAACCTCCCATACTTCTCTGCATCCCTTGCCTCATTTGCTAACACTCTCTCAACAATTGTAGCACGTACATTAGGGCATAGATAAAAAGATCTTTTTGCCAGCCAAGTGGCAGCGAACCCTTCTAACTTTCTTCGTTTTAGGATATGGTACACCAGTAGCAATTAAGCCAACTCAGAAGTGTAGAGATGAAGGGTTATGCTACAGTTAATGGGAATAATAAAGACTATGAATATCATAATTACCATCTTCATTTTAGACAATTCCTTCCAGTTCAGCAATGGTGAAGTTGAGACTCTTATGCTCAAACTTCCGTTCATACAAATTTAGAAGTCTCAAAAAATGTCTAATTTCTTTCATCTTACCATCTTGGTTTTCAGTTGGACATCCTGTTTACCCTGCTATTCATTTCATTACCAAGCTAAATGTATCCTACTGCTTGTTAGGCAACAGAGTGGCCCTCATGTCAGACAACATCTTGCCTTAGCTTTATGATGTCAGCTTGCTAGGCAACAGAGTGGCCTTCCTGTCAGACAACATCTAGCTTTAGCTTTATGATGTCAGAGCAGCTCTGGACCAATTGTCCCAGTGGAAGATGACCACACAGGAGTATGAAATATCAGGAGGTTATGCAGTAGGTTACTATCTGTATTCATGACTACACGGCAAGTAGGAGGGAGCATGGTCAGTCTTTTATGATCAACACCAAACCAATGTGATCCATATTAGTTCTATCTTGATAGAAATATCATTCAGGCTCAGGCTCCCACTGTAAGGTAGGGAGGACATTCTGATGCTGTGAAAGTCTTTGTAAGACCTGAAGGAATGATTGTGAGTTTTACTTACCATATAAATTGGTAAAATGATGCCGTATGCCGGAAGACTGTCTTTTTTTTCTTTCTTCAGTCTCGGCAATTCAGAGAAACTCTGTTGTGAAACACTGCCACTGCTGGTCATTCAGTATAACCTGCAGATGGAAAAGTCCACTGTTAGCACATTTACTATAAGCAATACAATTTTTTTTTGATTTGTATAAAGGGTAAACAGATCAATAATATGGAGTCCATTTTATTGTGAAAATCAAGAGCTCACTAGAAAATCAAATCTCTGTGTGTTTTTAACCTCCCATACTTCTCTGCATCCCTTGCCTCATTTGCTAACACTCTCTCAACAATTGTAGCACGTACATTAGGGCATAGATAAAAAGATCTTTTTGCCAGCCAAGTGGCAGCGAACCCTTCTAACTTTCTTCGTTTTAGGATATGGTACACCAGTAGCAATTAAGCCAACTCAGAAGTGTAGAGCTGAAGGGTTATGCTACAGTTAATGGGAATAATAAAGACTATGAATATCATAATTACCATCTTCATTTTAGACAATTCCTTCCAGTTCAGCAATGGTGAAGTTGAGACTCTTATGCTCAAACTTCCGTTCATACAAATTTAGAAGTCTCAAAAAATGTCTAATTTCTTTCATCTTACCATCTTGGTTTTCAGTTGGACATCCTGTTTACCCTGCTATTCATTTCATTACCAAGCTAAATGTATCCTACTGCTTGTTAGGCAACAGAGTGGCCCTCATGTCAGACAACATCTTGCCTTAGCTTTATGATGTCAGCTTGCTAGGCAACAGAGTGGCCTTCCTGTCAGACAACATCTAGCTTTAGCTTTATGATGTCAGAGCAGCTCTGGACCAATTGTCCCAGTGGAAGATGACCACACAGGAGTATGAAATATCAGGAGGTTATGCAGTAGGTTACTATCTGTATTCATGACTACACGGCAAGTAGGAGGGAGCATGGTCAGTCTTTTATGATCAACACCAAACCAATGTGATCCATATTAGTTCTATCTTGATAGAAATATCATTCAGGCTCAGGCTCCCACTGTAAGGTAGGGAGGACATTCTGATGCTGTGAAAGTCTTTGTAAGACCTGAAGGAATGATTGTGAGTTTTACTTACCATATAAATTGGTAAAATGATGCCGTATGCCGGAAGACTGCCTTTTTTTTCTTTCTTCAGTCTCGGCAATTCAGAGAAACTCTGTTGTGAAACACTGCCACTGCTGGTCATTCAGTATAACCTGCAGATGGAAAAGTCCACTGTTAGCACATTTACTATAAGCAATACAATTTTTTTTTGATTTGTAGAAAGGGTAAACAGATCAATAATATGGAGTCCATTTTATTGTGAAAATCAAGAGCTCACTAGAAAATCAAATCTCAATGTGTGTTTTTAACCTCCCATACTTCTCTGCATCCCTTGCCTCATTTGCTAACACTCTCTCAACAATTGTAGCACGTACATTAGGGCATAGATAAAAAGATCTTTTTGCCAGCCAAGTGGCAGCGAACCCTTCTAACTTTCTTCGTTTTAGGATATGGTACACCAGTAGCAATTAAGCCAACTCAGAAGTGTAGAGATGAAGGGTTATGCTACAGTTAATGGGAATAATAAAGACTATGAATATCATAATTACCATCTTCATTTTAGACAATTCCTTCCAGTTCAGCAATGGTGAAGTTGAGACTCTTATGCTCAAACTTCCGTTCATACAAATTTAGAAGTCTCAAAAAATGTCTAATTTCTTTCATCTTACCATCTTGGTTTTCAGTTGGACATCCTGTTTACCCTGCTATTCATTTCATTACCAAGCTAAATGTATCCTACTGCTTGTTAGGCAACAGAGTGGCCCTCATGTCAGACAACATCTTGCCTTAGCTTTATGATGTCAGCTTGCTAGGCAACAGAGTGGCCTTCCTGTCAGACAACATCTAGCTTTAGCTTTATGATGTCAGAGCAGCTCTGGACCAATTGTCCCAGTGGAAGATGACCACACAGGAGTATGAAATATCAGGAGGTTATGCAGTAGGTTACTATCTGTATTCATGACTACACGGCAAGTAGGAGGGAGCATGGTCAGTCTTTTATGATCAACACCAAACCAATGTGATCCATATTAGTTCTATCTTGATAGAAATATCATTCAGGCTCAGGCTCCCACTGTAAGGTAGGGAGGACATTCTGATGCTGTGAAAGTCTTTGTAAGACCTGAAGGAATGATTGTGAGTTTTACTTACCATATAAATTGGTAAAATGATGCCGTATGCCGGAAGACTGCCTTTTTTTTCTTTCTTCAGTCTCGGCAATTCAGAGAAACTCTGTTGTGAAACACTGCCACTGCTGGTCATTCAGTATAACCTGCAGATGGAAAAGTCCACTGTTAGCACATTTACTATAAGCAATACAATTTTTTTTTTATTTGTATAAAGGGTAAACAGATCAATAATATGGAGTCCATTTTATTGTGAAAATCAAGAGCTCACTAGAAAATCAAATCTCAATGTGTGTTTTTAACCTCCAATACTTCTCTGCATCCCTTGCCTCATTTGCTAACACTCTCTCAACAATTGTAGCACGTACATTAGGGCATAGATAAAAAGATCTTTTTGCCAGCCAAGTGGCAGCGAACCCTTCTAACTTTCTTCGTTTTAGGATATGGTACACCAGTAGCAATTAAGCCAACTCAGAAGTGTAGAGATGAAGGGTTATGCTACAGTTAATGGGAATAATAAAGACTATGAATATCATAATTACCATCTTCATTTTAGACAATTCCTTCCAGTTCAGCAATGGTGAAGTTGAGACTCTTATGCTCCAACTTCCGTTCATACAAATTTAGAAGTCTCAAAAAATGTCTAATTTCTTTCATCTTACCATCTTGGTTTTCAGTTGGACATCCTGTTTACCCTGCTATTCATTTCATTACCAAGCTAAATGTATCCTACTGCTTGTTAGGCAACAGAGTGGCCCTCATGTCAGACAACATCTTGCCTTAGCTTTATGATGTCAGCTTGCTAGGCAACAGAGTGGCCTTCCTGTCAGACAACATCTAGCTTTAGCTTTATGATGTCAGAGCAGCTCTGGACCAATTGTCCCAGTGGAAGATGACCACACAGGAGTATGAAATATCAGGAGGTTATGCAGTAGGTTACTATCTGTATTCATGACTACACGGCAAGTAGGAGGGAGCATGGTCAGTCTTTTATGATCAACACCAAACCAATGTGATCCATATTAGTTCTATCTTGATAGAAATATCATTCAGGCTCAGGCTCCCACTGTAAGGTAGGGAGGACATTCTGATGCTGTGAAAGTCTTTGTAAGACCTGAAGGAATGATTGTGAGTTTTACTTACCATATAAATTGGTAAAATGATGCCGTATGCCGGAAGACTGCCTTTTTTTTCTTTCTTCAGTCTCGGCAATTCAGAGAAACTCTGTTGTGAAACACTGCCACTGCTGGTCATTCAGTATAACCTGCAGATGGAAAAGTCCACTGTTAGCACATTTACTATAAGCAATACAATTTTTTTTTTATTTGTATAAAGGGTAAACAGATCAATAATATGGAGTCCATTTTATTGTGAAAATCAAGAGCTCACTAGAAAATCAAATCTCAATGTGTGTTTTTAACCTCCAATACTTCTCTGCATCCCTTGCCTCATTTGCTAACACTCTCTCAACAATTGTAGCACGTACATTAGGGCATAGATAAAAAGATCTTTTTGCCAGCCAAGTGGCAGCGAACCCTTCTAACTTTCTTCGTTTTAGGATATGGTACACCAGTAGCAATTAAGCCAACTCAGAAGTGTAGAGATGAAGGGTTATGCTACAGTTAATGGGAATAATAAAGACTATGAATATCATAATTACCATCTTCATTTTAGACAATTCCTTCCAGTTCAGCAATGGTGAAGTTGAGACTCTTATGCTCCAACTTCCGTTCATACAAATTTAGAAGTCTCAAAAAATGTCTAATTTCTTTCATCTTACCATCTTGGTTTTCAGTTGGACATCCTGTTTACCCTGCTATTCATTTCATTACCAAGCTAAATGTATCCTACTGCTTGTTAGGCAACAGAGTGGCCCTCATGTCAGACAACATCTTGCCTTAGCTTTATGATGTCAGCTTGCTAGGCAACAGAGTGGCCTTCCTGTCAGACAACATCTAGCTTTAGCTTTATGATGTCAGAGCAGCTCTGGACCAATTGTCCCAGTGGAAGATGACCACACAGGAGTATGAAATATCAGGAGGTTATGCAGTAGGTTACTATCTGTATTCATGACTACACGGCAAGTAGGAGGGAGCATGGTCAGTCTTTTATGATCAACACCAAACCAATGTGATCCATATTAGTTCTATCTTGATAGAAATATCATTCAGGCTCAGGCTCCCACTGTAAGGTAGGGAGGACATTCTGATGCTGTGAAAGTCTTTGTAAGACCTGAAGGAATGATTGTGAGTTTTACTTACCATATAAATTGTTAAAATGATGCCGTATGCCGGAAGACTGCCTTTTTTTTCTTTCTTCAGTCTCGGCAATTCAGAGAAACTCTGTTGTGAAACACTGCCACTGCTGGTCATTCAGTATAACCTGCAGATGGAAAAGTCCACTGTTAGCACATTTACTATAAGCAATACAATTTTTTTTTGATTTGTATCAAGGGTAAACAGATCAATAATATGGAGTCCATTTTATTGTGAAAATCAAGAGCTCACTAGAAAATCAAATCTCAATGTGTGTTTTTAACCTCCCATACTTCTCTGCATCCCTTGCCTCATTTGCTAACACTCTCTCAAAAATTGTAGCACGTACATTAGGGCATAGATAAAAAGATCTTTTTGCCAGCCAAGTGGCAGCGAACCCTTCTCACTTTCTTCGTTTTAGGATATGGTACACCAGTAGCAATTAAGCCAACTCAGAAGTGTAGAGATGAAGGGTTATGCTACAGTTAATGGGAATAATAAAGACTATGAATATCATAATTACCATCTTCATTTTAGACAATTCCTTCCAGTTCAGCAATGGTGAAGTTGAGACTCTTATGCTCAAACTTCCGTTCATACAAATTTAGAAGTCTCAAAAAATGTCTAATTTCTTTCATCTTACCATCTTGGTTTTCAGTTGGACATCCTGTTTACCCTGCTATTCATTTCATTACCAAGCTAAATGTATCCTACTGCTTGTTAGGCAACAGAGTGGCCCTCATGTCAGACAACATCTTGCCTTAGCTTTATGATGTCAGCTTGCTAGGCAACAGAGTGGCCTTCCTGTCAGACAACATCTAGCTTTAGCTTTATGATGTCAGAGCAGCTCTGGACCAATTGTCCCAGTGGAAGATGACCACACAGGAGTATGAAATATCAGGAGGTTATGCAGTAGGTTACTATCTGTATTCATGACTACACAGCAAGTAGGAGGGAGCATGGTCAGTCTTTTATGATCAACACCAAACCAATGTGATCCATATTGGTTCTATCTTGATAGAAATATCATTCAGGCTCCGGCTCCCACTGTAAGGTAGGGAGGACATTCTGATGCTGTGAAAGTCTTTGTAAGACCTGAAGGAATGATTGTGAGTTTTACTTACCATATAAATTGGTAAAATGATGCCGTATGCCGGAAGACTGCCTTTTTTTTCTTTCTTCAGTCTCGGCAATTCAGAGAAACTCTGTTGTGAAACACTGCCACTGCTGGTCATTCAGTATAACCTGCAGATGGAAAAGTCCACTGTTAGCACATTTACTATAAGCAATACAATTTTTTTTTGATTTGTATAAAGGGTAAACAGATCAATAATATGGAGTCCATTTTATTGTGAAAATCAAGAGCTCACTAGAAAATCAAATCTCAATGTGTGTTTTTAACCTCCCATACTTCTCTGCATCCCTTGCCTCATTTGCTAACACTCTCTCAACAATTGTAGCACGTACATTAGGGCATAGATAAAAAGATCTTTTTGCCAGCCAAGTGGCAGCGAACGCTTCTAACTTTCTTCGTTTTAGGATATGGTACACCAGTAGCAATTAAGCCAACTCAGAAGTGTAGAGATGAAGGGTTATGCTACAGTTAATGGGAATAATAAAGACTATGAATATCATAATTACCATCTTCATTTTAGACAATTCCTTCCAGTTCAGCAATGGTGAAGTTGAGACTCTTATGCTCAAACTTCCGTTCATACAAATTTAGAAGTCTCAAAAAATGTCTAATTTCTTTCATCTTACCATCTTGGTTTTCAGTTGGACATCCTGTTTACCCTGCTATTCATTTCATTACCAAGCTAAATGTATCCTACTGCTTGTTAGGCAACAGAGTGGCCCTCATGTCAGACAACATCTTGCCTTAGCTTTATGATGTCAGCTTGCTAGGCAACAGAGTGGCCTTCCTGTCAGACAACATCTAGCTTTAGCTTTATGATGTCAGAGCAGCTCTGGACCAATTGTCCCAGTGGAAGATGACCACACAGGAGTATGAAATATCAGGAGGTTATGCAGTAGGTTACTATCTGTATTCATGACTACACGGCAAGTAGGAGGGAGCATGGTCAGTCTTTTATGATCAACACCAAACCAATGTGATCCATATTAGTTCTATCTTGATAGAAATATCATTCAGGCTCAGGCTCCCACTGTAAGGTAGGGAGGACATTCTGATGCTGTGAAAGTCTTTGTAAGACCTGAAGGAATGATTGTGAGTTTTACTTACCATATAAATTGGTAAAATGATGCCGTATGCCGGAAGACTGCCTTTTTTTTCTTTCTTCAGTCTCGGCAATTCAGAGAAACTCTGTTGTGAAACACTGCCACTGCTGGTCATTCAGTATAACCTGCAGATGGAAAAGTCCACTGTTAGCACATTTACTATAAGCAATACAATTTTTTTTTGATTTGTATAAAGGGTAAACAGATCAATAATATGGAGTCCATTTTATTGTGAAAATCAAGAGCTCACTAGAAAATCAAATCTCAATGTGTGTTTTTAACCTCCCATACTTCTCTGCATCCCTTGCCTCATTTGCTAACACTCTCTCAACAATTGTAGCACGTACATTAGGGCATAGATAAAAAGATCTTTTTGCCAGCCAAGTGGCAGCGAACCCTTCTAACTTTCTTCGTTTTAGGATATGGTACACCAGTAGCAATTAAGCCAACTCAGAAGTGTAGAGATGAAGGGTTATGCTACAGTTAATGGGAATAATAAAGACTATGAATATCATAATTACCATCTTCATTTTAGACAATTCCTTCCAGTTCAGCAATGGTGAAGTTGAGACTCTTATGCTCAAACTTCCGTTCATACAAATTTAGAAGTCTCAAAAAATGTCTAATTTCTTTCATCTTACCATCTTGGTTTTCAGTTGGACATCCTGTTTACCCTGCTATTCATTTCATTACCAAGCTAAATGTATCCTACTGCTTGTTAGGCAACAGAGTGGCCCTCATGTCAGACAACATCTTGCCTTAGCTTTATGATGTCAGCTTGCTAGGCAACAGAGTGGCCTTCCTGTCAGACAACATCTAGCTTTAGCTTTATGATGTCAGAGCAGCTCTGGCCCAATTGTCCCAGTGGAAGATGACCACACAGGAGTATGAAATATCAGGAGGTTATGCAGTAGGTTACTATCTGTATTCATGACTACACGGCAAGTAGGAGGGAGCATGGTCAGTCTTTTATGATCAACACCAAACCAATGTGATCCATATTAGTTCTATCTTGATAGAAATATCATTCAGGCTCAGGCTCCCACTGTAAGGTAGGGAGGACATTCTGATGCTGTGAAAGTCTTTGTAAGACCTGAAGGAATGATTGTGAGTTTTACTTACCATATAAATTGGTAAAATGATGCCGTATGCCGGAAGACTGTCTTTTTTTTCTTTCTTCAGTCTCGGCAATTCAGAGAAACTCTGTTGTGAAACACTGCCACTGCTGGTCATTCAGTATAACCTGCAGATGGAAAAGTCCACTGTTAGCACATTTACTATAAGCAATACAATTTTTTTTTGATTTGTATAAAGGGTAAACAGATCAATAATATGGAGTCCATTTTATTGTGAAAATCAAGAGCTCACTAGAAAATCAAATCTCTGTGTGTTTTTAACCTCCCATACTTCTCTGCATCCCTTGCCTCATTTGCTAACACTCTCTCAACAATTGTAGCACGTACATTAGGGCATAGATAAAAAAATCTTTTTGCCAGCCAAGTGGCAGCGAACCCTTCTAACTTTCTTCGTTTTAGGATATGGTACACCAGTAGCAATTAAGCCAACTCAGAAGTGTAGAGCTGAAGGGTTATGCTACAGTTAATGGGAATAATAAAGACTATGAATATCATAATTACCATCTTCATTTTAGACAATTCCTTCCAGTTCAGCAATGGTGAAGTTGAGACTCTTATGCTCAAACTTCCGTTCATACAAATTTAGAAGTCTCAAAAAATGTCTAATTTCTTTCATCTTACCATCTTGGTTTTCAGTTGGACATCCTGTTTACCCTGCTATTCATTTCATTACCAAGCTAAATGTATCCTACTGCTTGTTAGGCAACAGAGTGGCCCTCATGTCAGACAACATCTTGCCTTAGCTTTATGATGTCAGCTTGCTAGGCAACAGAGTGGCCTTCCTGTCAGACAACATCTAGCTTTAGCTTTATGATGTCAGAGCAGCTCTGGACCAATTGTCCCAGTGGAAGATGACCACACAGGAGTATGAAATATCAGGAGGTTATGCAGTAGGTTACTATCTGTATTCATGACTACACGGCAAGTAGGAGGGAGCATGGTCAGTCTTTTATGATCAACACCAAACCAATGTGATCCATATTAGTTCTATCTTGATAGAAATATCATTCAGGCTCAGGCTCCCACTGTAAGGTAGGGAGGACATTCTGATGCTGTGAAAGTCTTTGTAAGACCTGAAGGAATGATTGTGAGTTTTACTTACCATATAAATTGGTAAAATGATGCCGTATGCCGGAAGACTGCCTTTTTTTTCTTTCTTCAGTCTCGGCAATTCAGAGAAACTCTGTTGTGAAACACTGCCACTGCTGGTCATTCAGTATAACCTGCAGATGGAAAAGTCCACTGTTAGCACATTTACTATAAGCAATACAATTTTTTTTTGATTTGTAGAAAGGGTAAACAGATCAATAATATGGAGTCCATTTTATTGTGAAAATCAAGAGCTCACTAGAAAATCAAATCTCAATGTGTGTTTTTAACCTCCCATACTTCTCTGCATCCCTTGCCTCATTTGCTAACACTCTCTCAACAATTGTAGCACGTACATTAGGGCATAGATAAAAAGATCTTTTTGCCAGCCAAGTGGCAGCGAACCCTTCTAACTTTCTTCGTTTTAGGATATGGTACACCAGTAGCAATTAAGCCAACTCAGAAGTGTAGAGATGAAGGGTTATGCTACAGTTAATGGGAATAATAAAGACTATGAATATCATAATTACCATCTTCATTTTAGACAATTCCTTCCAGTTCAGCAATGGTGAAGTTGAGACTCTTATGCTCAAACTTCCGTTCATACAAATTTAGAAGTCTCAAAAAATGTCTAATTTCTTTCATCTTACCATCTTGGTTTTCAGTTGGACATCCTGTTTACCCTGCTATTCATTTCATTACCAAGCTAAATGTATCCTACTGCTTGTTAGGCAACAGAGTGGCCCTCATGTCAGACAACATCTTGCCTTAGCTTTATGATGTCAGCTTGCTAGGCAACAGAGTGGCCTTCCTGTCAGACAACATCTAGCTTTAGCTTTATGATGTCAGAGCAGCTCTGGACCAATTGTCCCAGTGGAAGATGACCACACAGGAGTATGAAATATCAGGAGGTTATGCAGTAGGTTACTATCTGTATTCATGACTACACGGCAAGTAGGAGGGAGCATGGTCAGTCTTTTATGATCAACACCAAACCAATGTGATCCATATTAGTTCTATCTTGATAGAAATATCATTCAGGCTCAGGCTCCCACTGTAAGGTAGGGAGGACATTCTGATGCTGTGAAAGTCTTTGTAAGACCTGAAGGAATGATTGTGAGTTTTACTTACCATATAAATTGGTAAAATGATGCCGTATGCCGGAAGACTGCCTTTTTTTTCTTTCTTCAGTCTCGGCAATTCAGAGAAACTCTGTTGTGAAACACTGCCACTGCTGGTCATTCAGTAGAACCTGCAGATGGAAAAGTCCACTGTTAGCACATTTACTATAAGCAATACAATTTTTTTTTTATTTGTATAAAGGGTAAACAGATCAATAATATGGAGTCCATTTTATTGTGAAAATCAAGAGCTCACTAGAAAATCAAATCTCAATGTGTGTTTTTAACCTCCAATACTTCTCTGCATCCCTTGCCTCATTTGCTAACACTCTCTCAACAATTGTAGCACGTACATTAGGGCATAGATAAAAAGATCTTTTTGCCAGCCAAGTGGCAGCGAACCCTTCTAACTTTCTTCGTTTTAGGATATGGTACACCAGTAGCAATTAAGCCAACTCAGAAGTGTAGAGATGAAGGGTTATGCTACAGTTAATGGGAATAATAAAGACTATGAATATCATAATTACCATCTTCATTTTAGACAATTCCTTCCAGTTCAGCAATGGTGAAGTTGAGACTCTTATGCTCCAACTTCCGTTCATACAAATTTAGAAGTCTCAAAAAATGTCTAATTTCTTTCATCTTACCATCTTGGTTTTCAGTTGGACATCCTGTTTACCCTGCTATTCATTTCATTACCAAGCTAAATGTATCCTACTGCTTGTTAGGCAACAGAGTGGCCCTCATGTCAGACAACATCTTGCCTTAGCTTTATGATGTCAGCTTGCTAGGCAACAGAGTGGCCTTCCTGTCAGACAACATCTAGCTTTAGCTTTATGATGTCAGAGCAGCTCTGGACCAATTGTCCCAGTGGAAGATGACCACACAGGAGTATGAAATATCAGGAGGTTATGCAGTAGGTTACTATCTGTATTCATGACTACACGGCAAGTAGGAGGGAGCATGGTCAGTCTTTTATGATCAACACCAAACCAATGTGATCCATATTAGTTCTATCTTGATAGAAATATCATTCAGGCTCAGGCTCCCACTGTAAGGTAGGGAGGACATTCTGATGCTGTGAAAGTCTTTGTAAGACCTGAAGGAATGATTGTGAGTTTTACTTACCATATAAATTGTTAAAATGATGCCGTATGCCGGAAGACTGCCTTTTTTTTCTTTCTTCAGTCTCGGCAATTCAGAGAAACTCTGTTGTGAAACACTGCCACTGCTGGTCATTCAGTATAACCTGCAGATGGAAAAGTCCACTGTTAGCACATTTACTATAAGCAATACAATTTTTTTTTGATTTGTATCAAGGGTAAACAGATCAATAATATGGAGTCCATTTTATTGTGAAAATCAAGAGCTCACTAGAAAATCAAATCTCAATGTGTGTTTTTAACCTCCCATACTTCTCTGCATCCCTTGCCTCATTTGCTAACACTCTCTCAAAAATTGTAGCACGTACATTAGGGCATAGATAAAAAGATCTTTTTGCCAGCCAAGTGGCAGCGAACCCTTCTCACTTTCTTCGTTTTAGGATATGGTACACCAGTAGCAATTAAGCCAACTCAGAAGTGTAGAGATGAAGGGTTATGCTACAGTTAATGGGAATAATAAAGACTATGAATATCATAATTACCATCTTCATTTTAGACAATTCCTTCCAGTTCAGCAATGGTGAAGTTGAGACTCTTATGCTCAAACTTCCGTTCATACAAATTTAGAAGTCTCAAAAAATGTCTAATTTCTTTCATCTTACCATCTTGGTTTTCAGTTGGACATCCTGTTTACCCTGCTATTCATTTCATTACCAAGCTAAATGTATCCTACTGCTTGTTAGGCAACAGAGTGGCCCTCATGTCAGACAACATCTTGCCTTAGCTTTATGATGTCAGCTTGCTAGGCAACAGAGTGGCCTTCCTGTCAGACAACATCTAGCTTTAGCTTTATGATGTCAGAGCAGCTCTGGACCAATTGTCCCAGTGGAAGATGACCACACAGGAGTATGAAATATCAGGAGGTTATGCAGTAGGTTACTATCTGTATTCATGACTACACAGCAAGTAGGAGGGAGCATGGTCAGTCTTTTATGATCAACACCAAACCAATGTGATCCATATTGGTTCTATCTTGATAGAAATATCATTCAGGCTCCGGCTCCCACTGTAAGGTAGGGAGGACATTCTGATGCTGTGAAAGTCTTTGTAAGACCTGAAGGAATGATTGTGAGTTTTACTTACCATATAAATTGGTAAAATGATGCCGTATGCCGGAAGACTGCCTTTTTTTTCTTTCTTCAGTCTCGGCAATTCAGAGAAACTCTGTTGTGAAACACTGCCACTGCTGGTCATTCAGTATAACCTGCAGATGGAAAAGTCCACTGTTAGCACATTTACTATAAGCAATACAATTTTTTTTTGATTTGTATAAAGGGTAAACAGATCAATAATATGGAGTCCATTTTATTGTGAAAATCAAGAGCTCACTAGAAAATCAAATCTCAATGTGTGTTTTTAACCTCCCATACTTCTCTGCATCCCTTGCCTCATTTGCTAACACTCTCTCAACAATTGTAGCACGTACATTAGGGCATAGATAAAAAGATCTTTTTGCCAGCCAAGTGGCAGCGAACGCTTCTAACTTTCTTCGTTTTAGGATATGGTACACCAGTAGCAATTAAGCCAACTCAGAAGTGTAGAGATGAAGGGTTATGCTACAGTTAATGGGAATAATAAAGACTATGAATATCATAATTACCATCTTCATTTTAGACAATTCCTTCCAGTTCAGCAATGGTGAAGTTGAGACTCTTATGCTCAAACTTCCGTTCATACAAATTTAGAAGTCTCAAAAAATGTCTAATTTCTTTCATCTTACCATCTTGGTTTTCAGTTGGACATCCTGTTTACCCTGCTATTCATTTCATTACCAAGCTAAATGTATCCTACTGCTTGTTAGGCAACAGAGTGGCCCTCATGTCAGACAACATCTTGCCTTAGCTTTATGATGTCAGCTTGCTAGGCAACAGAGTGGCCTTCCTGTCAGACAACATCTAGCTTTAGCTTTATGATGTCAGAGCAGCTCTGGACCAATTGTCCCAGTGGAAGATGACCACACAGGAGTATGAAATATCAGGAGGTTATGCAGTAGGTTACTATCTGTATTCATGACTACACGGCAAGTAGGAGGGAGCATGGTCAGTCTTTTATGATCAACACCAAACCAATGTGATCCATATTGGTTCTATCTTGATAGAAATATCATTCAGGCTCAGGCTCCCACTGTAAGGTAGGGAGGACATTCTGATGCTGTGAAAGTCTTTGTAAGACCTGAAGGAATGATTGTGAGTTTTACTTACCATATAAATTGGTAAAATGATGCCGTATGCCGGAAGACTGCCTTTTTTTTCTTTCTTCAGTCTCGGCAATTCAGAGAAACTCTGTTGTGAAACACTGCCACTGCTGGTCATTCAGTATAACCTGCAGATGGAAAAGTCCACTGTTAGCACATTTACTATAAGCAATACAATTTTTTTTTGATTTGTATAAAGGGTAAACAGATCAATAATATGGAGTCCATTTTATTGTGAAAATCAAGAGCTCACTAGAAAATCAAATCTCAATGTGTGTTTTTAACCTCCCATACTTCTCTGCATCCCTTGCCTCATTTGCTAACACTCTCTCAACAATTGTAGCACGTACATTAGGCCATAGATAAAAAGATCTTTTTGCCAGCCAAGTGGCAGCGAACCCTTCTAACTTTCTTCGTTTTAGGATATGGTACACCAGTAGCAATTAAGCCAACTCAGAAGTGTAGAGATGAAGGGTTATGCTACAGTTAATGGGAATAATAAAGACTATGAATATCATAATTACCATCTTCATTTTAGACAATTCCTTCCAGTTCAGCAATGGTGAAGTTGAGACTCTTATGCTCAAACTTCCGTTCATACAAATTTAGAAGTCTCAAAAAATGTCTAATTTCTTTCATCTTACCATCTTGGTTTTCAGTTGGACATCCTGTTTACCCTGCTATTCATTTCATTACCAAGCTAAATGTATCCTACTGCTTGTTAGGCAACAGAGTGGCCCTCATGTCAGACAACATCTTGCCTTAGCTTTATGATGTCAGCTTGCTAGGCAACAGAGTGGCCTTCCTGTCAGACAACATCTAGCTTTAGCTTTATGATGTCAGAGCAGCTCTGGACCAATTGTCCCAGTGGAAGATGACCACACAGGAGTATGAAATATCAGGAGGTTATGCAGTAGGTTACTATCTGTATTCATGACTACACGGCAAGTAGGAGGGAGCATGGTCAGTCTTTTATGATCAACACCAAACCAATGTGATCCATATTAGTTCTATCTTGATAGAAATATCATTCAGGCTCAGGCTCCCACTGTAAGGTAGGGAGGACATTCTGATGCTGTGAAAGTCTTTGTAAGACCTGAAGGAATGATTGTGAGTTTTACTTACCATATAAATTGGTAAAATGATGCCGTATGCCGGAAGACTGCCTTTTTTTTCTTTCTTCAGTCTCGGCAATTCAGAGAAACTCTGTTGTGAAACACTGCCACTGCTGGTCATTCAGTATAACCTGCAGATGGAAAAGTCCACTGTTAGCACATTTACTATAAGCAATACAATTTTTTTTTGATTTGTATAAAGGGTAAACAGATCAATAATATGGAGTCCATTTTATTGTGAAAATCAAGAGCTCACTAGAAAATCAAATCTCAATGTGTGTTTTTAACCTCCCATACTTCTCTGCATCCCTTGCCTCATTTGCTAACACTCTCTCAACAATTGTAGCACGTACATTAGGGCATAGATAAAAAGATCTTTTTGCCAGCCAAGTGGCAGCGAACGCTTCTAACTTTCTTCGTTTTAGGATATGGTACACCAGTAGCAATTAAGCCAACTCAGAAGTGTAGAGATGAAGGGTTATGCTACAGTTAATGGGAATAATAAAGACTATGAATATCATAATTACCATCTTCATTTTAGACAATTCCTTCCAGTTCAGCAATGGTGAAGTTGAGACTCTTATGCTCAAACTTCCGTTCATACAAATTTAGAAGTCTCAAAAAATGTCTAATTTCTTTCATCTTACCATCTTGGTTTTCAGTTGGACATCCTGTTTACCCTGCTATTCATTTCATTACCAAGCTAAATGTATCCTACTGCTTGTTAGGCAACAGAGTGGCCCTCATGTCAGACAACATCTTGCCTTAGCTTTATGATGTCAGCTTGCTAGGCAACAGAGTGGCCTTCCTGTCAGACAACATCTAGCTTTAGCTTTATGATGTCAGAGCAGCTCTGGACCAATTGTCCCAGTGGAAGATGACCACACAGGAGTATGAAATATCAGGAGGTTATGCAGTAGGTTACTATCTGTATTCATGACTACACGGCAAGTAGGAGGGAGCATGGTCAGTCTTTTATGATCAACACCAAACCAATGTGATCCATATTGGTTCTATCTTGATAGAAATATCATTCAGGCTCAGGCTCCCACTGTAAGGTAGGGAGGACATTCTGATGCTGTGAAAGTCTTTGTAAGACCTGAAGGAATGATTGTGAGTTTTACTTACCATATAAATTGATAAAATGATGCCGTATGCCGGAAGACTGCCTTTTTTTTCTTTCTTCAGTCTCGGCAATTCAGAGAAACTCTGTTGTGAAACACTGCCACTGCTGGTCATTCAGTATAACCTGCAGATGGAAAAGTCCACTGTTAGCACATTTACTATAAGCAATACAATTTTTTTTTGATTTGTATAAAGGGTAAACAGATCAATAATATGGAGTCCATTTTATTGTGAAAATCAAGAGCTCACTAGAAAATCAAATCTCAATGTGTGTTTTTAACCTCCCATACTTCTCTGCATCCCTTGCCTCATTTGCTAACACTCTCTCAAAAATTATAGCACGTACATTAGGGCATAGATAAAAAGATCTTTTTGCAAGCCAAGTGGCAGCGAACCCTTCTAACTTTCTTCGTTTTAGGATATGGTACACCAGTAGCAATTAAGCCAACTCAGAAGTGTAGAGATGAAGGGTTATGCTACAGTTAATGGGAATAATAAAGACTATGAATATCATAATTACCATCTTCATTTTAGACAATTCCTTCCAGTTCAGCAATGGTGAAGTTGAGACTCTTATGCTCAAACTTCCGTTCATACAAATTTAGAAGTCTCAAAAAATGTCTAATTTCTTTCATCTTACCATCTTGGTTTTCAGTTGGACATCCTGTTTACCCTGCTATTCATTTCATTACCAAGCTAAATGTATCCTACTGCTTGTTAGGCAACAGAGTGGCCCTCATGTCAGACAACATCTTGCCTTAGCTTTATGATGTCAGCTTGCTAGGCAACAGAGTGGCCTTCCTGTCAGACAACATCTAGCTTTAGCTTTATGATGTCAGAGCAGCTCTGGACCAATTGTCCCAGTGGAAGATGACCACACAGGAGTATGAAATATCAGGAGGTTATGCAGTAGGTTACTATCTGTATTCATGACTACACGGCAAGTAGGAGGGAGCATGGTCAGTCTTTTATGATCAACACCAAACCAATGTGATCCATATTGGTTCTATCTTGATAGAAATATCATTCAGGCTCAGGCTCCCACTGTAAGGTAGGGAGGACATTCTGATGCTGTGAAAGTCTTTGTAAGACCTGAAGGAATGATTGTGAGTTTTACTTACCATATAAATTGATAAAATGATGCCGTATGCCGGAAGACTGCCTTTTTTTTCTTTCTTCAGTCTCGGCAATTCAGAGAAACTCTGTTGTGAAACACTGCCACTGCTGGTCATTCAGTATAACCTGCAGATGGAAAAGTCCACTGTTAGCACATTTACTATAAGCAATACAATTTTTTTTTGATTTGTATAAAGGGTAAACAGATCAATAATATGGAGTCCATTTTATTGTGAAAATCAAGAGCTCACTAGAAAATCAAATCTCAATGTGTGTTTTTAACCTCCCATACTTCTCTGCATCCCTTGCCTCATTTGCTAACACTCTCTCAAAAATTGTAGCACGTACATTAGGGCATAGATAAAAAGATCTTTTTGCAAGCCAAGTGGCAGCGAACCCTTCTAACTTTCTTCGTTTTAGGATATGGTACACCAGTAGCAATTAAGCCAACTCAGAAGTGTAGAGATGAAGGGTTATGCTACAGTTAATGGGAATAATAAAGACTATGAATATCATAATTACCATCTTCATTTTAGACAATTCCTTCCAGTTCAGCAATGGTGAAGTTGAGACTCTTATGCTCAAACTTCCGTTCATACAAATTTAGAAGTCTCAAAAAATGTCTAATTTCTTTCATCTTACCATCTTGGTTTTCAGTTGGACATCCTGTTTACCCTGCTATTCATTTCATTACCAAGCTAAATGTATCCTACTGCTTGTTAGGCAACAGAGTGGCCCTCATGTCAGACAACATCTTGCCTTAGCTTTATGATGTCAGCTTGCTAGGCAACAGAGTGGCCTTCCTGTCAGACAACATCTAGCTTTAACTTTATGATGTCAGAGCAGCTCTGGACCAATTGTCCCAGTGGAAGATGACCACACAGGAGTATGAAATATCAGGAGGTTATGCAGTAGGTTACTATCTGTATTCATGACTACACGGCAAGTAGGAGGGAGCATGGTCAGTCTTTTATGATCAACACCAAACCAATGTGATCCATATTAGTTCTATCTTGATAGAAATATCATTCAGGCTCAGGCTCCCACTGTAAGGTAGGGAGGACATTCTGATGCTGTGAAAGTCTTTGTAAGACCTGAAGGAATGATTGTGAGTTTTACTTACCATATAAATTGGTAAAATGATGCCGTATGCCGGAAGACTGCCTTTTTTTTCTTTCTTCAGTCTCGGCAATTCAGAGAAACTCTGTTGTGAAACACTGCCACTGCTGGTCATTCAGTATAACCTGCAGATGGAAAAGTCCACTGTTAGCACATTTACTATAAGCAATACAATTTTTTTTTGATTTGTATAAAGGGTAAACAGATCAATAATATGGAGTCCATTTTATTGTGAAAATCAAGAGCTCACTAGAAAATCAAATCTCAATGTGTGTTTTTAACCTCCCATACTTCTCTGCATCCCTTGCCTCATTTGCTAACACGCTCTCAACAATTGTAGCACGTACATTAGGGCATAGATAAAAAGATCTTTTTGCCAGCCAAGTGGCAGCGAACGCTTCTAACTTTCTTCGTTTTAGGATATGGTACACCAGTAGCAATTAAGCCAACTCAGAAGTGTAGAGATGAAGGGTTATGCTACAGTTAATGGGAATAATAAAGACTATGAATATCATAATTACCATCTTCATTTTAGACAATTCCTTCCAGTTCAGCAATGGTGAAGTTGAGACTCTTATGCTCAAACTTCCGTTCATACAAATTTAGAAGTCTCAAAAAATGTCTAATTTCTTTCATCTTACCATCTTGGTTTTCAGTTGGACATCCTGTTTACCCTGCTATTCATTTCATTACCAAGCTAAATGTATCCTACTGCTTGTTAGGCAACAGAGTGGCCCTCATGTCAGACAACATCTTGCCTTAGCTTTATGATGTCAGCTTGCTAGGCAACAGAGTGGCCTTCCTGTCAGACAACATCTAGCTTTAACTTTATGATGTCAGAGCAGCTCTGGACCAATTGTCCCAGTGGAAGATGACCACACAGGAGTATGAAATATCAGGAGGTTATGCAGTAGGTTACTATCTGTATTCATGACTACACGGCAAGTAGGAGGGAGCATGGTCAGTCTTTTATGATCAACACCAAACCAATGTGATCCATATTAGTTCTATCTTGATAGAAATATCATTCAGGCTCAGGCTCCCACTGTAAGGTAGGGAGGACATTCTGATGCTGTGAAAGTCTTTGTAAGACCTGAAGGAATGATTGTGAGTTTTACTTACCATATAAATTGGTAAAATGATGTCGTATGCCGGAAGACTGCCTTTTTTTTTTCTTTCTTCAGTCTCGGCAATTCAGAGAAACTCTGTTGTCAAACACTGCCACTGCTGGTCATTCAGTATAACCTGCAGATGGAAAAGTCCACTGTTAGCACATTTACTATAAGCAATACAATTTTTTTTTTATTTGTATAAAGGGTAAACAGATCAATAATATGGAGTCCATTTTATTGTGAAAATCAAGAGCTCACTAGAAAATCAAATCTCAATGTGTGTTTTTAACCTCCCATACTTCTCTGCATCCCTTGCCTCATTTGCTAACACTCTCTCAACAATTGTAGCACGTACATTAGGGCATAGATAAAAAGATCTTTTTGCCAGCCAAGTGGCAGCGAACGCTTCTAACTTTCTTCGTTTTAGGATATGGTACACCAGTAGCAATTAAGCCAACTCAGAAGTGTAGAGATGAAGGGTTATGCTACAGTTAATGGGAATAATAAAGACTATGAATATCATAATTACCATCTTCATTTTAGACAATTCCTTCCAGTTCAGCAATGGTGAAGTTGAGACTCTTATGCTCAAACTTCCGTTCATACAAATTTAGAAGTCTCAAAAAATGTCTAATTTCTTTCATCTTACCATCTTGGTTTTCAGTTGGACATCCTGTTTACCCTGCTATTCATTTCATTACCAAGCTAAATGTATCCTACTGCTTGTTAGGCAACAGAGTGGCCCTCATGTCAGACAACATCTTGCCTTAGCTTTATGATGTCAGCTTGCTAGGCAACAGAGTGGCCTTCCTGTCAGACAACATCTAGCTTTAGCTTTATGATGTCAGAGCAGCTCTGGACCAATTGTCCCAGTGGAAGATGACCACACAGGAGTATGAAATATCAGGAGGTTATGCAGTAGGTTACTATCTGTATTCATGACTACACGGCAAGTAGGAGGGAGCATGGTCAGTCTTTTATGATCAACACCAAACCAATGTGATCCATATTGGTTCTATCTTGATAGAAATATCATTCAGGCTCAGGCTCCCACTGTAAGGTAGGGAGGACATTCTGATGCTGTGAAAGTCTTTGTAAGACCTGAAGGAATGATTGTGAGTTTTACTTACCATATAAATTGATAAAATGATGCCGTATGCCGGAAGACTGCCTTTTTTTTCTTTCTTCAGTCTCGGCAATTCAGAGAAACTCTGTTGTGAAACACTGCCACTGCTGGTCATTCAGTATAACCTGCAGATGGAAAAGTCCACTGTTAGCACATTTACTATAAGCAATACAATTTTTTTTTGATTTGTATAAAGGGTAAACAGATCAATAATATGGAGTCCATTTTATTGTGAAAATCAAGAGCTCACTAGAAAATCAAATCTCAATGTGTGTTTTTAACCTCCCATACTTCTCTGCATCCCTTGCCTCATTTGCTAACACTCTCTCAAAAATTGTAGCACGTACATTAGGGCATAGATAAAAAGATCTTTTTGCAAGCCAAGTGGCAGCGAACCCTTCTAACTTTCTTCGTTTTAGGATATGGTACACCAGTAGCAATTAAGCCAACTCAGAAGTGTAGAGATGAAGGGTTATGCTACAGTTAATGGGAATAATAAAGACTATGAATATCATAATTACCATCTTCA
Source organism: Triturus cristatus (assembly GCF_964204655.1). Lineage (NCBI taxonomy): Eukaryota > Metazoa > Chordata > Amphibia > Caudata > Salamandridae > Triturus > Triturus cristatus. The sequence continues at coordinate 511,641,627 of NC_140594.1, forward strand.
TTTTAGACAATTCCTTCCAGTTCAGCAATGGTGAAGTTGAGACTCTTATGCTCAAACTTCCGTTCATACAAATTTAGAAGTCTCAAAAAATGTCTAATTTCTTTCATCTTACCATCTTGGTTTTCAGTTGGACATCCTGTTTACCCTGCTATTCATTTCATTACCAAGCTAAATGTATCCTACTGCTTGTTAGGCAACAGAGTGGCCCTCATGTCAGACAACATCTTGCCTTAGCTTTATGATGTCAGCTTGCTAGGCAACAGAGTGGCCTTCCTGTCAGACAACATCTAGCTTTAACTTTATGATGTCAGAGCAGCTCTGGACCAATTGTCCCAGTGGAAGATGACCACACAGGAGTATGAAATATCAGGAGGTTATGCAGTAGGTTACTATCTGTATTCATGACTACACGGCAAGTAGGAGGGAGCATGGTCAGTCTTTTATGATCAACACCAAACCAATGTGATCCATATTAGTTCTATCTTGATAGAAATATCATTCAGGCTCAGGCTCCCACTGTAAGGTAGGGAGGACATTCTGATGCTGTGAAAGTCTTTGTAAGACCTGAAGGAATGATTGTGAGTTTTACTTACCATATAAATTGGTAAAATGATGCCGTATGCCGGAAGACTGCCTTTTTTTTCTTTCTTCAGTCTCGGCAATTCAGAGAAACTCTGTTGTGAAACACTGCCACTGCTGGTCATTCAGTATAACCTGCAGATGGAAAAGTCCACTGTTAGCACATTTACTATAAGCAATACAATTTTTTTTTGATTTGTATAAAGGGTAAACAGATCAATAATATGGAGTCCATTTTATTGTGAAAATCAAGAGCTCACTAGAAAATCAAATCTCAATGTGTGTTTTTAACCTCCCATACTTCTCTGCATCCCTTGCCTCATTTGCTAACACGCTCTCAACAATTGTAGCACGTACATTAGGGCATAGATAAAAAGATCTTTTTGCCAGCCAAGTGGCAGCGAACGCTTCTAACTTTCTTCGTTTTAGGATATGGTACACCAGTAGCAATTAAGCCAACTCAGAAGTGTAGAGATGAAGGGTTATGCTACAGTTAATGGGAATAATAAAGACTATGAATATCGTAATTACCATCTTCATTTTAGACAATTCCTTCCAGTTCAGCAATGGTGAAGTTGAGACTCTTATGCTCAAACTTCCGTTCATACAAATTTAGAAGTCTCAAAAAATGTCTAATTTCTTTCATCTTACCATCTTGGTTTTCAGTTGGACATCCTGTTTACCCTGCTATTCATTTCATTACCAAGCTAAATGTATCCTACTGCTTGTTAGGCAACAGAGTGGCCCTCATGTCAGACAACATCTTGCCTTAGCTTTATGATGTCAGCTTGCTAGGCAACAGAGTGGCCTTCCTGTCAGACAACATCTAGCTTTAGCTTTATGATGTCTGAGCAGCTCTGGACCAATTGTCCCAGTGGAAGATGACCACACAGGAGTATGAAATATCAGGAGGTTATGCAGTAGGTTACTATCTGTATTCATGACTACACGGCAAGTAGGAGGGAGCATGGTCAGTCTTTTATGATCAACACCAAACCAATGTGATCCATATTGGTTCTATCTTGATAGAAATATCATTCAGGCTCAGGCTCCCACTGTAAGGTAGGGAGGACATTCTGATGCTGTGAAAGTCTTTGTAAGACCTGAAGGAATGATTGTGAGTTTTACTTACCATATAAATTGATAAAATGATGCCGTATGCCGGAAGACTGCCTTTTTTTTCTTTCTTCAGTCTCGGCAATTCAGAGAAACTCTGTTGTGAAACACTGCCACTGCTGGTCATTCAGTATAACCTGCAGATGGAAAAGTCCACTGTTAGCACATTTACTATAAGCAATACAATTTTTTTTTGATTTGTATAAAGGGTAAACAGATCAATAATATGGAGTCCATTTTATTGTGAAAATCAAGAGCTCACTAGAAAATCAAATCTCAATGTGTGTTTTTAACCTCCCATACTTCTCTGCATCCCTTGCCTCATTTGCTAACACTCTCTCAACAATTGTAGCACGTACATTAGGCCATAGATAAAAAGATCTTTTTGCCAGCCAAGTGGCAGCGAACGCTTCTAACTTTCTTCGTTTTAGGATATGGTACACCAGTAGCAATTAAGCCAACTCAGAAGTGTAGAGATGAAGGGTTATGCTACAGTTAATGGGAATAATAAAGACTATGAATATCATAATTACCATCTTCATTTTAGACAATTCCTTCCAGTTCAGCAATGGTGAAGTTGAGACTCTTATGCTCAAACTTCCGTTCATACAAATTTAGAAGTCTCAAAAAATGTCTAATTTCTTTCATCTTACCATCTTGGTTTTCAGTTGGACATCCTGTTTACCCTGCTATTCATTTCATTACCAAGCTAAATGTATCCTACTGCTTGTTAGGCAACAGAGTGGCCCTCATGTCAGACAACATCTTGCCTTAGCTTTATGATGTCAGCTTGCTAGGCAACAGAGTGGCCTTCCTGTCAGACAACATCTAGCTTTAACTTTATGATGTCAGAGCAGCTCTGGACCAATTGTCCCAGTGGAAGATGACCACACAGGAGTATGAAATATCAGGAGGTTATGCAGTAGGTTACTATCTGTATTCATGACTACACGGCAAGTAGGAGGGAGCATGGTCAGTCTTTTATGATCAACACCAAACCAATGTGATCCATATTAGTTCTATCTTGATAGAAATATCATTCAGGCTCAGGCTCCCACTGTAAGGTAGGGAGGACATTCTGATGCTGTGAAAGTCTTTGTAAGACCTGAAGGAATGATTGTGAGTTTTACTTACCATATAAATTGGTAAAATGATGTCGTATGCCGGAAGACTGCCTTTTTTTTTTCTTTCTTCAGTCTCGGCAATTCAGAGAAACTCTGTTGTCAAACACTGCCACTGCTGGTCATTCAGTATAACCTGCAGATGGAAAAGTCCACTGTTAGCACATTTACTATAAGCAATACAATTTTTTTTTGATTTGTATAAAGGGTAAACAGATCAATAATATGGAGTCCATTTTATTGTGAAAATCAAGAGCTCACTAGAAAATCAAATCTCAATGTGTGTTTTTAACCTCCCATACTTCTCTGCATCCCTTGCCTCATTTGCTAACACTCTCTCAACAATTGTAGCACGTACATTAGGGCATAGATAAAAAGATCTTTTTGCCAGCCAAGTGGCAGCGAACCCTTCTAACTTTCTTCGTTTTAGGATATGGTACACCAGTAGCAATTAAGCCAACTCAGAAGTGTAGAGATGAAGGGTTATGCTACAGTTAATGGGAATAATAAAGACTATGAATATCATAATTACCATCTTCATTTTAGACAATTCCTTCCAGTTCAGCAATGGTGAAGTTGAGACTCTTATGCTCAAACTTCCGTTCATACAAATTTAGAAGTCTCAAAAAATGTCTAATTTCTTTCATCTTACCATCTTGGTTTTCAGTTGGACATCCTGTTTACCCTGCTATTCATTTCATTACCAAGCTAAATGTATCCTACTGCTTGTTAGGCAACAGAGTGGCCCTCATGTCAGACAACATCTTGCCTTAGCTTTATGATGTCAGCTTGCTAGGCAACAGAGTGGCCTTCCTGTCAGACAACATCTAGCTTTAGCTTTATGATGTCAGAGCAGCTCTGGACCAATTGTCCCAGTGGAAGATGACCACACAGGAGTATGAAATATCAGGAGGTTATGCAGTAGGTTACTATCTGTATTCATGACTACAAGGCAAGTAGGAGGGAGCATGGTCAGTCTTTTATGATCAACACCAAACCAATGTGATCCATATTAGTTCTATCTTGATAGAAATATCATTCAGGCTCAGGCTCCCACTGTAAGGTAGGGAGGACATTCTGATGCTGTGAAAGTCTTTGTAAGACCTTAAGGAATGATTGTGAGTTTTACTTACCATATAAATTGGTAAAATGATGTCGTATGCCGGAAGACTGCCTTTTTTTTTCTTTCTTCAGTCTCGGCAATTCAGAGAAACTCTGTTGTGAAACACTGCCACTGCTGGTCATTCAGTATAACCTGCAGATGGAAAAGTCCACTGTTAGCACATTTACTATAAGCAATACAATTTTTTTTTGATTTGTATAAAGGGTAAACAGATCAATAATATGGAGTCCATTTTATTGTGAAAATCAAGAGCTCACTAGAAAATCAAATCTCAATGTGTGTTTTTAGCCTCCCATACTTCTCTGCATCCCTTGCCTCATTTGCTAACACTCTCTCAACAATTGTAGCACGTACATTAGGGCATAGATAAAAAGATCTTTTTGCCAGCCAAGTGGCAGCGAACCCTTCTAACTTTCCTCGTTTTAGGATATGGTACACCAGTAGCAATTAAGCCAACTCAGAAGTGTAGAGATGAAGGGTTATGCTACAGTTAGTTAATGGGAATAATAAAGACTATGAATATCATAATTACCATCTTCATTTTAGACAATTCCTACCAGTTCAGAAATGGTGAAGTTGAGACTCTTATGCTCAAACTTCCGTTCATACAAATTGAGAAGTCTCTAAAAATGTCTAATTTCTTTCATCTTACCATCTTGGTTTTCAGTTGGACATCCTGTTTACCCTGCTATTCATTTCATTACCAAGCTAAATGTATTCTACTGCTTGTTAGGCAACAGAGTGGCCCTCATGTCAGACAACATCTTGCCTTAGCTTTATGATGTCAGCTTGCTAGGCAACAGAGTGGCCTTCCTGTCAGACAACATCTAGCTTTAGCTTTATGATGTCAGAGCAGCTCTGGACCAATTGTCCCAGTGGAAGATGACCACACAGGAGTATGAAATATCAGGAGGTTATGCAGTAGGTTACTATCTGTATTCATGACTACACGGCAAGTAGGAGGGAGCATGGTCAGTCTTTTATGATCAACACCAAAACAATGTGATCCATATTAGTTCTATCTTGATAGAAATATCATTCAGGCTCAGGCTCCCACTGTAAGGAAGGGAGGACATTCTGATGCTGTGAAAGTCTTTGTAAGACCTGAAGGAATGATTGTGAGTTTTACTTACCATATAAATTGGTAAAATGATGCCGTATGCCGGAAGACTGCCGTTTTTTTCTTTCTTCAGTCTCGGCAATTCAGAGAAACTCTGTTGTGAAACACTGCCACTGCTGGTCATTCAGTATAACCTGCAGATGGAAAAGTACACTGTTAGCACATTTACTATAAGCAATACAATTTTTTTTTGATTTGTATAAAGGGTAAACAGATCAATAATATGGAGTCCATTTTATTGTGAAAATCAAGAGCTCACTAGAAAATCAAATCTCAATGTGTGTTTTTAACCTCCCATACTTCTCTGCATCCCTTGCCTCATTTGCTAACACTCTCTCAACAATTGTAGCACGTACATTAGGGCATAGATAAAAAGATCTTTTTGCCAGCCAAGTGGCAGCGAACCCTTCTAACTTTCTTCGTTTTAGGATATGGTACACCAGTAGCAATTAAGCCAACTCAGAAGTGTAGAGATGAAGGGTTATGCTACAGTTAATGGGAATAATAAAGACTATGAATATCATAATTACCATCTTCATTTTAGACAATTCCTTCCAGTTCAGCAATGGTGAAGTTGAGACTCTTATGCTCAAAATTCCGTTCATACAAATTTAGAAGTCTCAAAAAATGTCTAATTTCTTTCATCTTACCATCTTGGTTTTCAGTTGGACATCCTGTTTACCCTGCTATTCATTTCATTACCAAGCTAAATGTATCCTACTGCTTGTTAGGCAACAGAGTGGCCCTCATGTCAGACAACATCTTGCCTTAGCTTTATGATGTCAGCTTGCTAGGCAACAGAGTGGCCTTCCTGTCAGACAACATCTAGCTTTAGCTTTATGATGTCAGAGCAGCTCTGGACCAATTGTCCCAGTGGAAGATGACCACACAGGAGTATGAAATATCAGGAGGTTATGCAGTAGGTTACTATCTGTATTCATGACTACACGGCAAGTAGGAGGGAGCATGGTCAGTCTTTTATGATCAACACCAAACCAATGTGATCCATATTAGTTCTATCTTGATAGAAATATCATTCAGGCTCAGGCTCCCACTGTAAGGTAGGGAGGACATTCTGATGCTGTGAAAGTCTTTGTGAGACCTGAAGGAATGATTGTGAGTTTTACTTACCATATAAATTGGTAAAATGATGCCGTATGCCGGAAGACTGCCTTTTTTTTCTTTCTTCAGTCTCGGCAATTCAGAGAAACTGTTGTGAAACACTGCCACTGCTGGTCATTCAGTATAACCTGCAGATGGAAAAGTCCACTGTTAGCACATTTACTATAAGCAATACAATTTTTTTTTGATTTGTATAAAGGGTAAACAGATCAATAATATGGAGTCCATTTTATTGTGAAAATCAAGAGCTCACTAGAAAATCAAATCTCAATGTGTGTTTTTAACCTCCCATACTTCTCTGCATCCCTTGCCTCATTTGCTAACACTCTCTCAAAAATTGTAGCACGTACATTAGGGCATAGATAAAAAGATCTTTTTGCAAGCCAAGTGGCAGCGAACCCTTCTAACTTTCTTCGTTTTAGGATATGGTACACCAGTAGCAATTAAGCCAACTCAGAAGTGTAGAGATGAAGGGTTATGCTACAGTTAATGGGAATAATAAAGACTATGAATATCATAATTACCATCTTCATTTTAGACAATTCCTTCCAGTTCAGCAATGGTGAAGTTGAGACTCTTATGCTCAAACTTCCGTTCATACAAATTTAGAAGTCTCAAAAAATGTCTAATTTCTTTCATCTTACCATCTTGGTTTTCAGTTGGACATCCTGTTTACCCTGCTATTCATTTCATTACCAAGCTAAATGTATCCTACTGCTTGTTAGGCAACAGAGTGGCCCTCATGTCAGACAACATCTTGCCTTAGCTTTATGATGTCAGCTTGCTAGGCAACAGAGTGGCCTTCCTGTCAGACAACATCTAGCTTTAACTTTATGATGTCAGAGCAGCTCTGGACCAATTGTCCCAGTGGAAGATGACCACACAGGAGTATGAAATATCAGGAGGTTATGCAGTAGGTTACTATCTGTATTCATGACTACACGGCAAGTAGGAGGGAGCATGGTCAGTCTTTTATGATCAACACCAAACCAATGTGATCCATATTAGTTCTATCTTGATAGAAATATCATTCAGGCTCAGGCTCCCACTGTAAGGTAGGGAGGACATTCTGATGCTGTGAAAGTCTTTGTAAGACCTGAAGGAATGATTGTGAGTTTTACTTACCATATAAATTGGTAAAATGATGCCGTATGCCGGAAGACTGCCTTTTTTTTCTTTCTTCAGTCTCGGCAATTCAGAGAAACTCTGTTGTGAAACACTGCCACTGCTGGTCATTCAGTATAACCTGCAGATGGAAAAGTCCACTGTTAGCACATTTACTATAAGCAATACAATTTTTTTTTGATTTGTATAAAGGGTAAACAGATCAATAATATGGAGTCCATTTTATTGTGAAAATCAAGAGCTCACTAGAAAATCAAATCTCAATGTGTGTTTTTAACCTCCCATACTTCTCTGCATCCCTTGCCTCATTTGCTAACACGCTCTCAACAATTGTAGCACGTACATTAGGGCATAGATAAAAAGATCTTTTTGCCAGCCAAGTGGCAGCGAACGCTTCTAACTTTCTTCGTTTTAGGATATGGTACACCAGTAGCAATTAAGCCAACTCAGAAGTGTAGAGATGAAGGGTTATGCTACAGTTAATGGGAATAATAAAGACTATGAATATCGTAATTACCATCTTCATTTTAGACAATTCCTTCCAGTTCAGCAATGGTGAAGTTGAGACTCTTATGCTCAAACTTCCGTTCATACAAATTTAGAAGTCTCAAAAAATGTCTAATTTCTTTCATCTTACCATCTTGGTTTTCAGTTGGACATCCTGTTTACCCTGCTATTCATTTCATTACCAAGCTAAATGTATCCTACTGCTTGTTAGGCAACAGAGTGGCCCTCATGTCAGACAACATCTTGCCTTAGCTTTATGATGTCAGCTTGCTAGGCAACAGAGTGGCCTTCCTGTCAGACAACATCTAGCTTTAGCTTTATGATGTCAGAGCAGCTCTGGACCAATTGTCCCAGTGGAAGATGACCACACAGGAGTATGAAATATCAGGAGGTTATGCAGTAGGTTACTATCTGTATTCATGACTACACGGCAAGTAGGAGGGAGCATGGTCAGTCTTTTATGATCAACACCAAACCAATGTGATCCATATTGGTTCTATCTTGATAGAAATATCATTCAGGCTCAGGCTCCCACTGTAAGGTAGGGAGGACATTCTGATGCTGTGAAAGTCTTTGTAAGACCTGAAGGAATGATTGTGAGTTTTACTTACCATATAAATTGATAAAATGATGCCGTATGCCGGAAGACTGCCTTTTTTTTCTTTCTTCAGTCTCGGCAATTCAGAGAAACTCTGTTGTGAAACACTGCCACTGCTGGTCATTCAGTATAACCTGCAGATGGAAAAGTCCACTGTTAGCACATTTACTATAAGCAATACAATTTTTTTTTGATTTGTATAAAGGGTAAACAGATCAATAATATGGAGTCCATTTTATTGTGAAAATCAAGAGCTCACTAGAAAATCAAATCTCAATGTGTGTTTTTAACCTCCCATACTTCTCTGCATCCCTTGCCTCATTTGCTAACACTCTCTCAAAAATTGTAGCACGTACATTAGGGCATAGATAAAAAGATCTTTTTGCAAGCCAAGTGGCAGCGAACCCTTCTAACTTTCTTCGTTTTAGGATATGGTACACCAGTAGCAATTAAGCCAACTCAGAAGTGTAGAGATGAAGGGTTATGCTACAGTTAATGGGAATAATAAAGACTATGAATATCATAATTACCATCTTCATTTTAGACAATTCCTTCCAGTTCAGCAATGGTGAAGTTGAGACTCTTATGCTCAAACTTCCGTTCATACAAATTTAGAAGTCTCAAAAAATGTCTAATTTCTTTCATCTTACCATCTTGGTTTTCAGTTGGACATCCTGTTTACCCTGCTATTCATTTCATTACCAAGCTAAATGTATCCTACTGCTTGTTAGGCAACAGAGTGGCCCTCATGTCAGACAACATCTTGCCTTAGCTTTATGATGTCAGCTTGCTAGGCAACAGAGTGGCCTTCCTGTCAGACAACATCTAGCTTTAACTTTATGATGTCAGAGCAGCTCTGGACCAATTGTCCCAGTGGAAGATGACCACACAGGAGTATGAAATATCAGGAGGTTATGCAGTAGGTTACTATCTGTATTCATGACTACACGGCAAGTAGGAGGGAGCATGGTCAGTCTTTTATGATCAACACCAAACCAATGTGATCCATATTAGTTCTATCTTGATAGAAATATCATTCAGGCTCAGGCTCCCACTGTAAGGTAGGGAGGACATTCTGATGCTGTGAAAGTCTTTGTAAGACCTGAAGGAATGATTGTGAGTTTTACTTACCATATAAATTGGTAAAATGATGCCGTATGCCGGAAGACTGCCTTTTTTTTCTTTCTTCAGTCTCGGCAATTCAGAGAAACTCTGTTGTGAAACACTGCCACTGCTGGTCATTCAGTATAACCTGCAGATGGAAAAGTCCACTGTTAGCACATTTACTATAAGCAATACAATTTTTTTTTGATTTGTATAAAGGGTAAACAGATCAATAATATGGAGTCCATTTTATTGTGAAAATCAAGAGCTCACTAGAAAATCAAATCTCAATGTGTGTTTTTAACCTCCCATACTTCTCTGCATCCCTTGCCTCATTTGCTAACACGCTCTCAACAATTGTAGCACGTACATTAGGGCATAGATAAAAAGATCTTTTTGCCAGCCAAGTGGCAGCGAACGCTTCTAACTTTCTTCGTTTTAGGATATGGTACACCAGTAGCAATTAAGCCAACTCAGAAGTGTAGAGATGAAGGGTTATGCTACAGTTAATGGGAATAATAAAGACTATGAATATCGTAATTACCATCTTCATTTTAGACAATTCCTTCCAGTTCAGCAATGGTGAAGTTGAGACTCTTATGCTCAAACTTCCGTTCATACAAATTTAGAAGTCTCAAAAAATGTCTAATTTCTTTCATCTTACCATCTTGGTTTTCAGTTGGACATCCTGTTTACCCTGCTATTCATTTCATTACCAAGCTAAATGTATCCTACTGCTTGTTAGGCAACAGAGTGGCCCTCATGTCAGACAACATCTTGCCTTAGCTTTATGATGTCAGCTTGCTAGGCAACAGAGTGGCCTTCCTGTCAGACAACATCTAGCTTTAGCTTTATGATGTCAGAGCAGCTCTGGACCAATTGTCCCAGTGGAAGATGACCACACAGGAGTATGAAATATCAGGAGGTTATGCAGTAGGTTACTATCTGTATTCATGACTACACGGCAAGTAGGAGGGAGCATGGTCAGTCTTTTATGATCAACACCAAACCAATGTGATCCATATTAGTTCTATCTTGATAGAAATATCATTCAGGCTCAGGCTCCCACTGTAAGGTAGGGAGGACATTCTGATGCTGTGAAAGTCTTTGTAAGACCTGAAGGAATGATTGTGAGTTTTACTTACCATATAAATTGGTAAAATGATGCCGTATGCCGGAAGACTGCCTTTTTTTTCTTTCTTCAGTCTCGGCAATTCAGAGAAACTCTGTTGTGAAACACTGCCACTGCTGGTCATTCAGTATAACCTGCAGATGGAAAAGTCCACTGTTAGCACATTTACTATAAGCAATACAATTTTTTTTTGATTTGTATAAAGGGTAAACAGATCAATAATATGGAGTCCATTTTATTGTGAAAATCAAGAGCTCACTAGAAAATCAAATCTCAATGTGGGTTTTTAACCTCCCATACTTCTCTGCATCCCTTGCCTCATTTGCTAACACTCTCTCAACAATTGTAGCACGTACATTAGGCCATAGATAAAAAGATCTTTTTGCCAGCCAAGTGGCAGCGAACGCTTCTAACTTTCTTCGTTTTAGGATATGGTACACCAGTAGCAATTAAGCCAACTCAGAAGTGTAGAGATGAAGGGTTATGCTACAGTTAATGGGAATAATAAAGACTATGAATATCATAATTACCATCTTCATTTTAGACAATTCCTTCCAGTTCAGCAATGGTGAAGTTGAGACTCTTATGCTCAAACTTCCGTTCATACAAATTTAGAAGTCTCAAAAAATGTCTAATTTCTTTCATCTTACCATCTTGGTTTTCAGTTGGACATCCTGTTTACCCTGCTATTCATTTCATTACCAAGCTAAATGTATCCTACTGCTTGTTAGGCAACAGAGTGGCCCTCATGTCAGACAACATCTTGCCTTAGCTTTATGATGTCAGCTTGCTAGGCAACAGAGTGGCCTTCCTGTCAGACAACATCTAGCTTTAACTTTATGATGTCAGAGCAGCTCTGGACCAATTGTCCCAGTGGAAGATGACCACACAGGAGTATGAAATATCAGGAGGTTATGCAGTAGGTTACTATCTGTATTCATGACTACACGGCAAGTAGGAGGGAGCATGGTCAGTCTTTTATGATCAACACCAAACCAATGTGATCCATATTAGTTCTATCTTGATAGAAATATCATTCAGGCTCAGGCTCCCACTGTAAGGTAGGGAGGACATTCTGATGCTGTGAAAGTCTTTGTAAGACCTGAAGGAATGATTGTGAGTTTTACTTACCATATAAATTGGTAAAATGATGCCGTATGCCGGAAGACTGCCTTTTTTCTTTCTTCAGTCTCGGCAATTCAGAGAAACTCTGTTGTCAAACACTGCCACTGCTGGTCATTCAGTATAACCTGCAGATGGAAAAGTCCACTGTTAGCACATTTACTATAAGCAATACAATTTTTTTTTGATTTGTATAAAGGGTAAACAGATCAATAATATGGAGTCCATTTTATTGTGAAAATCAAGAGCTCACTAGAAAATCAAATCTCAATGTGTGTTTTTAACCTCCCATACTTCTCTGCATCCCTTGCCTCATTTGCTAACACTCTCTCAACAATTGTAGCACGTACATTAGGCCATAGATAAAAAGATCTTTTTGCCAGCCAAGTGGCAGCGAACGCTTCTAACTTTCTTCGTTTTAGGATATGGTACACCAGTAGCAATTAAGCCAACTCAGAAGTGTAGAGATGAAGGGTTATGCTACAGTTAATGGGAATAATAAAGACTATGAATATCATAATTACCATCTTCATTTTAGACAATTCCTTCCAGTTCAGCAATGGTGAAGTTGAGACTCTTATGCTCAAACTTCCGTTCATACAAATTTAGAAGTCTCAAAAAATGTCTAATTTCTTTCATCTTACCATCTTGGTTTTCAGTTGGACATCCTGTTTACCCTGCTATTCATTTCATTACCAAGCTAAATGTATCCTACTGCTTGTTAGGCAACAGAGTGGCCCTCATGTCAGACAACATCTTGCCTTAGCTTTATGATGTCAGCTTGCTAGGCAACAGAGTGGCCTTCCTGTCAGACAACATCTAGCTTTAACTTTATGATGTCAGAGCAGCTCTGGACCAATTGTCCCAGTGGAAGATGACCACACAGGAGTATGAAATATCAGGAGGTTATGCAGTAGGTTACTATCTGTATTCATGACTACACGGCAAGTAGGAGGGAGCATGGTCAGTCTTTTATGATCAACACCAAACCAATGTGATCCATATTAGTTCTATCTTGATAGAAATATCATTCAGGCTCAGGCTCCCACTGTAAGGTAGGGAGGACATTCTGATGCTGTGAAAGTCTTTGTAAGACCTGAAGGAATGATTGTGAGTTTTACTTACCATATAAATTGGTAAAATGATGTCGTATGCCGGAAGACTGCCTTTTTTTTTTCTTTCTTCAGTCTCGGCAATTCAGAGAAACTCTGTTGTCAAACACTGCCACTGCTGGTCATTCAGTATAACCTGCAGATGGAAAAGTCCACTGTTAGCACATTTACTATAAGCAATACAATTTTTTTTTGATTTGTATAAAGGGTAAACAGATCAATAATATGGAGTCCATTTTATTGTGAAAATCAAGAGCTCACTAGAAAATCAAATCTCAATGTGTGTTTTTAACCTCCCATACTTCTCTGCATCCCTTGCCTCATTTGCTAACACTCTCTCAACAATTGTAGCACGTACATTAGGGCATAGATAAAAAGATCTTTTTGCCAGCCAAGTGGCAGCGAACCCTTCTAACTTTCTTCGTTTTAGGATATGGTACACCAGTAGCAATTAAGCCAACTCAGAAGTGTAGAGATGAAGGGTTATGCTACAGTTAATGGGAATAATAAAGACTATGAATATCATAATTACCATCTTCATTTTAGACAATTCCTTCCAGTTCAGCAATGGTGAAGTTGAGACTCTTATGCTCAAACTTCCGTTCATACAAATTTAGAAGTCTCAAAAAATGTCTAATTTCTTTCATCTTACCATCTTGGTTTTCAGTTGGACATCCTGTTTACCCTGCTATTCATTTCATTACCAAGCTAAATGTATCCTACTGCTTGTTAGGCAACAGAGTGGCCCTCATGTCAGACAACATCTTGCCTTAGCTTTATGATGTCAGCTTGCTAGGCAACAGAGTGGCCTTCCTGTCAGACAACATCTAGCTTTAGCTTTATGATGTCAGAGCAGCTCTGGACCAATTGTCCCAGTGGAAGATGACCACACAGGAGTATGAAATATCAGGAGGTTATGCAGTAGGTTACTATCTGTATTCATGACTACAAGGCAAGTAGGAGGGAGCATGGTCAGTCTTTTATGATCAACACCAAACCAATGTGATCCATATTAGTTCTATCTTGATAGAAATATCATTCAGGCTCAGGCTCCCACTGTAAGGTAGGGAGGACATTCTGATGCTGTGAAAGTCTTTGTAAGACCTTAAGGAATGATTGTGAGTTTTACTTACCATATAAATTGGTAAAATGATGTCGTATGCCGGAAGACTGCCTTTTTTTTTCTTTCTTCAGTCTCGGCAATTCAGAGAAACTCTGTTGTGAAACACTGCCACTGCTGGTCATTCAGTATAACCTGCAGATGGAAAAGTCCACTGTTAGCACATTTACTATAAGCAATACAATTTTTTTTTGATTTGTATAAAGGGTAAACAGATCAATAATATGGAGTCCATTTTATTGTGAAAATCAAGAGCTCACTAGAAAATCAAATCTCAATGTGTGTTTTTAGCCTCCCATACTTCTCTGCATCCCTTGCCTCATTTGCTAACACTCTCTCAACAATTGTAGCACGTACATTAGGGCATAGATAAAAAGATCTTTTTGCCAGCCAAGTGGCAGCGAACCCTTCTAACTTTCCTCGTTTTAGGATATGGTACACCAGTAGCAATTAAGCCAACTCAGAAGTGTAGAGATGAAGGGTTATGCTACAGTTAGTTAATGGGAATAATAAAGACTATGAATATCATAATTACCATCTTCATTTTAGACAATTCCTACCAGTTCAGAAATGGTGAAGTTGAGACTCTTATGCTCAAACTTCCGTTCATACAAATTGAGAAGTCTCTAAAAATGTCTAATTTCTTTCATCTTACCATCTTGGTTTTCAGTTGGACATCCTGTTTACCCTGCTATTCATTTCATTACCAAGCTAAATGTATCCTACTGCTTGTTAGGCAACAGAGTGGCCCTCATGTCAGACAACATCTTGCCTTAGCTTTATGATGTCAGCTTGCTAGGCAACAGAGTGGCCTTCCTGTCAGACAACATCTAGCTTTAGCTTTATGATGTCAGAGCAGCTCTGGACCAATTGTCCCAGTGGAAGATGACCACACAGGAGTATGAAATATCAGGAGGTTATGCAGTAGGTTACTATCTGTATTCATGACTACACGGCAAGTAGGAGGGAGCATGGTCAGTCTTTTATGATCAACACCAAAACAATGTGATCCATATTAGTTCTATCTTGATAGAAATATCATTCAGGCTCAGGCTCCCACTGTAAGGAAGGGAGGACATTCTGATGCTGTGAAAGTCTTTGTAAGACCTGAAGGAATGATTGTGAGTTTTACTTACCATATAAATTGGTAAAATGATGCCGTATGCCGGAAGACTGCCGTTTTTTTCTTTCTTCAGTCTCGGCAATTCAGAGAAACTCTGTTGTGAAACACTGCCACTGCTGGTCATTCAGTATAACCTGCAGATGGAAAAGTCCACTGTTAGCACATTTACTATAAGCAATACAATTTTTTTTTGATTTGTATAAAGGGTAAACAGATCAATAATATGGAGTCCATTTTATTGTGAAAATCAAGAGCTCACTAGAAAATCAAATCTCAATGTGTGTTTTTAACCTCCCATACTTCTCTGCATCCCTTGCCTCATTTGCTAACACTCTCTCAACAATTGTAGCACGTACATTAGGGCATAGATAAAAAGATCTTTTTGCCAGCCAAGTGGCAGCGAACCCTTCTAACTTTCTTCGTTTTAGGATATGGTACACCAGTAGCAATTAAGCCAACTCAGAAGTGTAGAGATGAAGGGTTATGCTACAGTTAATGGGAATAATAAAGACTATGAATATCATAATTACCATCTTCATTTTAGACAATTCCTTCCAGTTCAGCAATGGTTAAGTTGAGACTCTTATGCTCAAAATTCCGTTCATACAAATTTAGAAGTCTCAAAAAATGTCTAATTTCTTTCATCTTACCATCTTGGTTTTCAGTTGGACATCCTGTTTACCCTGCTATTCATTTCATTACCAAGCTAAATGTATCCTACTGCTTGTTAGGCAACAGAGTGGCCCTCATGTCAGACAACATCTTGCCTTAGCTTTATGATGTCAGCTTGCTAGGCAACAGAGTGGCCTTCCTGTCAGACAACATCTAGCTTTAGCTTTATGATGTCAGAGCAGCTCTGGACCAATTGTCCCAGTGGAAGATGACCACACAGGAGTATGAAATATCAGGAGGTTATGCAGTAGGTTACTATCTGTATTCATGACTACACGGCAAGTAGGAGGGAGCATGGTCAGTCTTTTATGATCAACACCAAACCAATGTGATCCATATTAGTTCTATCTTGATAGAAATATCATTCAGGCTCAGGCTCCCACTGTAAGGTAGGGAGGACATTCTGATGCTGTGAAAGTCTTTGTGAGACCTGAAGGAATGATTGTGAGTTTTACTTACCATATAAATTGGTAAAATGATGCCGTATGCCGGAAGACTGCCTTTTTTTTCTTTCTTCAGTCTCGGCAATTCAGAGAAACTGTTGTGAAACACTGCCACTGCTGGTCATTCAGTATAACCTGCAGATGGAAAAGTCCACTGTTAGCACATTTACTATAAGCAATACAATTTTTTTTTGATTTGTATAAAGGGTAAACAGATCAATAATATGGAGTCCATTTTATTGTGAAAATCAAGAGCTCACTAGAAAATCAAATCTCAATGTGTGTTTTTAACCTCCCATACTTCTCTGCATCCCTTGCCTCATTTGCTAACACTCTCTCAAAAATTGTAGCACGTACATTAGGGCATAGATAAAAAGATCTTTTTGCCAGCCAAGTGGCAGCGAACCCTTCTAACTTTCTTCGTTTTAGGATATGGTACACCAGTAGCAATTAAGCCAACTCAGAAGTGTAGAGATGAAGGGTTATGCTACAGTTAATGGGAATAATGAAGACTATGAATATCATAATTACCATCTTCATTTTAGACAATTCCTACCAGTTCAGCAATGGTGAAGTTGAGACTCTTATGCTCAAACTTCCGTTCATACAAATTGAGAAGTCTCTAAAAATGTCTAATTTCTTTCACCTTACCATCTTGGTTTTCAGTTGGACATCCTGTTTACCCTGCTATTCATTTCATTACCAAGCTAAATGTATCCTACTGCTTGTTAGGCAACAGAGTGGCCCTCATGTCAGACAACATCTTGCCTTAGCTTTATGATGTCAGCTTGCTAGGCAACAGAGTGGCCTTCCTGTCAGACAACATCTAGCTTTAGCTTTATGATGTCAGAGCAGCTCTGGACCAATTGTCCCAGTGGAAGATGACCACACAGGAGTATGAAATATCAGGAGGTTATGCAGTAGGTTACTATCTGTATTCATGACTACACGGCAAGTAGGAGGGAGCATGGTCAGTCTTTTATGATCAACACCAAACCAATGTGATCCATATTAGTTCTATCTTGATAGAAATATCATTCAGGCTCAGGCTCCCACTGTAAGGTAGGGAGGACATTCTGATGCTGTGAAAGTCTTTGTGAGACCTGAAGGAATGATTGTGAGTTTTACTTACCATATAAATTGGTAAAATGATGCCGTATGCCGGAAGACTGCCTTTTTTTTTCTTTCTTCAGTCTCGGCAATTCAGAGAAACTCTGTTGTGAAACACTGCCACTGCTGGTCATTCAGTATAACCTGCAGATGGAAAAGTCCACTGTTAGCACATTTACTATAAGCAATACAATTTTTTTTTGATTTTTATAAAGGGTAAACATATCAATAATATGGAGTCCATTTTATTGTGAAAATCAAGAGCTCACTAGAAAATCAAATCTCAATGTGTGTTTTTAACCTCCCATACTTCTCTGCATCCCTTGCCTCATTTGCTAACACTCTCTCAACAATTGTAGCACGTACATTAGGGCATAGATAAAAAGATCTTTTTGCCAGCCAAGTGGCAGCGAACGCTTCTAACTTTCTTCGTTTTAGGATATGGTACACCAGTAGCAATTAAGCCAACTCAGAAGTGTAGAGATGAAGGGTTATGCTACAGTTAATGGGAATAATAAAGACTATGAATATCATAATTACCATCTTCATTTTAGACAATTCCTTCCAGTTCAGCAATGGTGAAGTTGAGACTCTTATGCTCCAACTTCCGTTCATACAAATTTAGAAGTCTCAAAAAATGTCTAATTTCTTTCATCTTACCATGTTGGTTTTCAGTTGGACATCCTGTTTACCCTGCTATTCATTTCATTACCAAGCTAAATGTATCCTACTGCTTGTTAGGCAACAGAGTGGCCCTCATGTCAGACAACATCTTGCCTTAGCTTTATGATGTCAGCTTGCTAGGCAACAGAGTGGCCTTCCTGTCAGACAACATCTAGCTTTAGCTTTATGATGTCAGAGCAGCTCTGGACCAATTGTCCCAGTGGAAGATGACCACACAGGAGTATGAAATATCAGGAGGTTATGCAGTAGGTTACTATCTGTATTCATGACTACACGGCAAGTAGGAGGGAGCATGGTCAGTCTTTTATGATCAACACCAAACCAATGTGATCCATATTAGTTCTATCTTGATAGAAATATCATTCAGGCTCAGGCTCCCACTGTAAGGTAGGGAGGACATTCTGATGCTGTGAAAGTCTTTGTAAGACCTGAAGGAATGATTGTGAGTTTTACTTACCATATAAATTGGTAAAATGATGTCGTATGCCGGAAGACTGCCTTTTTTTTTCTTTCTTCAGTCTCGGCAATTCAGAGAAACTCTGTTGTGAAACACTGCCACTGCTGGTCATTCAGTATAACCTGCAGATGGAAAAGTCCACTGTTAGCACATTTACTATAAGCAATACAATTTTTTTTTGATTTTTATAAAGGGTAAACAGATCAATAATATGGAGTCCATTTTATTGTGAAAATCAAGAGCTCACTAGAAAATCAAATCTCAATGTGTGTTTTTAACCTCCCATACTTCTCTGCATCCCTTGCCTCATTTGCTAACACTCTCTCAAAAATTGTAGCACGTACATTAGGGCATAGATAAAAAGATCTTTTTGCCAGCCAAGTGGCAGCGAACCCTTCTAACTTTCTTCGTTTTAGGATATGGTACACCAGTAGCAATTAAGCCAACTCAGAAGTGTAGAGATGAAGGGTTATGCTACAGTTAATGGGAATAATGAAGACTATGAATATCATAATTACCATCTTCATTTTAGACAATTCCTACCAGTTCAGAAATGGTGAAGTTGAGACTCTTATGCTCAAACTTCCGTTCATACAAATTGAGAAGTCTCTAAAAATGTCTAATTTCTTTCATCTTACCATCTTGGTTTTCAGTTGGACATCCTGTTTACCCTGCTATTCATTTCATTACCAAGCTAAATGTATCCTACTGCTTGTTAGGCAACAGAGTGGCCCTCATGTCAGACAACATCTTGCCTTAGCTTTATGATGTCAGCTTGCTAGGCAACAGAGTGGCCTTCCTGTCAGACAACATCTAGCTTTAGCTTTATGATGTCAGAGCAGCTCTGGACCAATTGTCCCAGTGGAAGATGACCACACAGGAGTATGAAATATCAGGAGGTTATGCAGTAGGTTACTATCTGTATTCATGACTACACGGCAAGTAGGAGGGAGCATGGTCAGTCTTTTATGATCAACACCAAAACAATGTGATCCATATTAGTTCTATCTTGATAGAAATATCATTCAGGCTCAGGCTCCCACTGTAAGGTAGGGAGGACATTCTGATGCTGTGAAAGTCTTTGTAAGACCTGAAGGAATGATTGTGAGTTTTACTTACCATATAAATTGGTAAAATGATGCCGTATGCCGGAAGACTGCCGTTTTTTTCTTTCTTCAGTCTCGGCAATTCAGAGAAACTCTGTTGTGAAACACTGCCACTGCTGGTCATTCAGTATAACCTGCAGATGGAAAAGTCCACTGTTAGCACATTTACTATAAGCAATACAATTTTTTTTTGATTTGTATAAAGGGTAAACAGATCAATAATATGGAGTCCATTTTATTGTGAAAATCAAGAGCTCACTAGAAAATCAAATCTCAATGTGTGTTTTTAACCTCCCATACTTCTCTGCATCCCTTGCCTCATTTGCTAACACTCTCTCAACAATTGTAGCACGTACATTAGGGCATAGATAAAAAGATCTTTTTGCCAGCCAAGTGGCAGCGAACCCTTCTAACTTTCTTCGTTTTAGGATATGGTACACCAGTAGCAATTAAGCCAACTCAGAAGTGTAGAGATGAAGGGTTATGCTACAGTTAATGGGAATAATAAAGACTATGAATATCATAATTACCATCTTCATTTTAGACAATTCCTTCCAGTTCAGCAATGGTGAAGTTGAGACTCTTATGCTCAAACTTCCGTTCATACAAATTTAGAAGTCTCAAAAAATGTCTAATTTCTTTCATCTTACCATCTTGGTTTTCAGTTGGACATCCTGTTTACCCTGCTATTCATTTCATTACCAAGCTAAATGTATCCTACTGCTTGTTAGGCAACAGAGTGGCCCTCATGTCAGACAACATCTTGCCTTAGCTTTATGATGTCAGCTTGCTAGGCAACAGAGTGGCCTTCCTGTCAGACAACATCTAGCTTTAGCTTTATGATGTCAGAGCAGCTCTGGACCAATTGTCCCAGTGGAAGATGACCACACAGGAGTATGAAATATCAGGAGGTTATGCAGTAGGTTACTATCTGTATTCATGACTACACGGCAAGTAGGAGGGAGCATGGTCAGTCTTTTATGATCAACACCAAACCAATGTGATCCATATTAGTTCTATCTTGATAGAAATATCATTCAGGCTCAGGCTCCCACTGTAAGGTAGGGAGGACATTCTGATGCTGTGAAAGTCTTTGTGAGACCTGAAGGAATGATTGTGAGTTTTACTTACCATATAAATTGGTAAAATGATGCCGTATGCCGGAAGACTGCCTTTTTTTTCTTTCTTCAGTCTCGGCAATTCAGAGAAACTGTTGTGAAACACTGCCACTGCTGGTCATTCAGTATAACCTGCAGATGGAAAAGTCCACTGTTAGCACATTTACTATAAGCAATACAATTTTTTTTTGATTTGTATAAAGGGTAAACAGATCAATAATATGGAGTCCATTTTATTGTGAAAATCAAGAGCTCACTAGAAAATCAAATCTCAATGTGTGTTTTTAACCTCCCATACTTCTCTGCATCCCTTGCCTCATTTGCTAACACTCTCTCAACAATTGTAGCACGTACATTAGGGCATAGATAAAAAGATCTTTTTGCCAGCCAAGTGGCAGCGAACCCTTCTAACTTTCTTCGTTTTAGGATATGGTACACCAGTAGCAATTAAGCCAACTCAGAAGTGTAGAGATGAAGGGTTATGCTACAGTTAATGGGAATAATGAAGACTATGAATATCATAATTACCATCTTCATTTTAGACAATTCCTACCAGTTCAGCAATGGTGAAGTTGAGACTCTTATGCTCAAACTTCCGTTCATACAAATTGAGAAGTCTCTAAAAATGTCTAATTTCTTTCACCTTACCATCTTGGTTTTCAGTTGGACATCCTGTTTACCCTGCTATTCATTTCATTACCAAGCTAAATGTATCCTACTGCTTGTTAGGCAACAGAGTGGCCCTCATGTCAGACAACATCTTGCCTTAGCTTTATGATGTCAGCTTGCTAGGCAACAGAGTGGCCTTCCTGTCAGACAACATCTAGCTTTAGCTTTATGATGTCAGAGCAGCTCTGGACCAATTGTCCCAGTGGAAGAAGACCACACAGGAGTATGAAATATCAGGAGGTTATGCAGTAGGTTACTATCTGTATTCATGACTATAAGGCAAGTAGGAGGGAGCATGGTCAGTCTTTTATGATCAACACCAAACCAATGTGATCCATATTAGTTCTATCTTGATAGAAATATCATTCAGGCTCAGGCTCCCACTGTAAGGTAGGGAGGACATTCTGATGCTGTGAAAGTCTTTGTGAGACCTGAAGGAATGATTGTGAGTTTTACTTACCATATAAATTGGTAACATGATGCCGTATGCCGGAAGACTGCCTTTTTTTTTCTTTCTTCAGTCTCGGCAATTCAGAGAAACTCTGTTGTGAAACACTGCCACTGCTGGTCATTCAGTATAACCTGCAGATGGAAAAGTCCACTGTTAGCACATTTACTATAAGCAATACAATTTTTTTTTTATTTTTATAAAGGGTAAACAGATCAATAATATGGAGTCCATTTTATTGTGAAAATCAAGAGCTCACTAGAAAATCAAATCTCAATGTGTGTTTTTAACCTCCCATACTTCTCTGCATCCCTTGCCTCATTTGCTAACACTCTCTCAAAAATTGTAGCACGTACATTAGGGCATAGATAAAAAGATCTTTTTGCCAGCCAAGTGGCAGCGAACGCTTCTAACTTTCTTCGTTTTAGGATATGGTACACCAGTAGCAATTAAGCCAACTCAGAAGTGTAGAGATGAAGGGTTATGATACAGTTAATGGGAATAATAAAGACTATGAATATCATAATTACCATCTTCATTTTAGACAATTCCTTCCAGTTCAGCAATGGTGAAGTTGAGACTCTTATGCTCCAACTTCCGTTCATACAAATTTAGAAGTCTCAAAAATTGTCTAATTTCTTTCATCTTACCATCTTGGTTTTCAGTTGGACATCCTGTTTACCCTGCTATTCATTTCATTACCAAGCTAAATGTATCCTACTGCTTGTTAGGCAACAGAGTGGCCCTCATGTCAGACAACATCTTGCCTTAGCTTTATGATGTCAGCTTGCTAGGCAACAGAGTGGCCTTCCTGTCAGACAACATCTAGCTTTAGCTTTATGATGTCAGAGCAGCTCTGGACCAATTGTCCCAGTGGAAGATGACCACACAGGAGTATGAAATATCAGGAGGTTATGCAGTAGGTTACTATCTGTATTCATGACTACACGGCAAGTAGGAGGGAGCATGGTCAGTCTTTTATGATCAACACCAAACCAATGTGATCCATATTAGTTCTATCTTGATAGAAATATCATTCAGGCTCAGGCTCCCACTGTAAGGTAGGGAGGACATTCTGATGCTGTGAAAGTCTTTGTGAGACCTGAAGGAATGATTGTGAGTTTTACTTACCATATAAATTGGTAAAATGATGCCGTATGCCGGAAGACTGCCTTTTTTTTCTTTCTTCAGTCTCGGCAATTCAGAGAAACTCTGTTGTGAAACACTGCCACTGCTGGTCATTCAGTATAACCTGCAGATGGAAAAGTCCACTGTTAGCACATTTACTATAAGCAATACAATTTTTTTTTGATTTTTATAAAGGGTAAACATATCAATAATATGGAGTCCATTTTATTGTGAAAATCAAGAGCTCACTAGAAAATCAAATCTCAATGTGTGTTTTTAACCTCCCATACTTCTCTGCATCCCTTGCCTCATTTGCTAACACTCTCTCAACAATTGTAGCACGTACATTAGGGCATAGATAAAAAGATCTTTTTGCCAGCCAAGTGGCAGCGAACGCTTCTAACTTTCTTCGTTTTAGGATATGGTACACCAGTAGCAATTAAGCCAACTCAGAAGTGTAGAGATGAAGGGTTATGCTACAGTTAATGGGAATAATAAAGACTATGAATATCATAATTACCATCTTCATTTTAGACAATTCCTTCCAGTTCAGCAATGGTGAAGTTGAGACTCTTATGCTCCAACTTCCGTTCATACAAATTTAGAAGTCTCAAAAAATGTCTAATTTCTTTCATCTTACCATCTTGGTTTTCAGTTGGACATCCTGTTTACCCTGCTATTCATTTCATTACCAAGCTAAATGTATCCTACTGCTTGTTAGGCAACAGAGTGGCCCTCATGTCAGACAACATCTTGCCTTAGCTTTATGATGTCAGCTTGCTAGGCAACAGAGTGGCCTTCCTGTCAGACAACATCTAGCTTTAGCTTTATGATGTCAGAGCAGCTCTGGACCAATTGTCCCAGTGGAAGATGACCACACAGGAGTATGAAATATCAGGAGGTTATGCAGTAGGTTACTATCTGTATTCATGACTACACGGCAAGTAGGAGGGAGCATGGTCAGTCTTTTATGATCAACACCAAACCAATGTGATCCATATTAGTTCTATCTTGATAGAAATATCATTCAGGCTCAGGCTCCCACTGTAAGGTAGGGAGGACATTCTGATGCTGTGAAAGTCTTTGTAAGACCTGAAGGAATGATTGTGAGTTTTACTTACCATATAAATTGGTAAAATGATGTCGTATGCCGGAAGACTGCCTTTTTTTTTCTTTCTTCAGTCTCGGCAATTCAGAGAAACTCTGTTGTGAAACACTGCCACTGCTGGTCATTCAGTATAACCTGCAGATGGAAAAGTCCACTGTTAGCACATTTACTATAAGCAATACAATTTTTTTTTGATTTTTATAAAGGGTAAACAGATCAATAATATGGAGTCCATTTTATTGTGAAAATCAAGAGCTCACTAGAAAATCAAATCTCAATGTGTGTTTTTAACCTCCCATACTTCTCTGCATCCCTTGCCTCATTTGCTAACACTCTCTCAAAAATTGTAGCACGTACATTAGGGCATAGATAAAAAGATCTTTTTGCCAGCCAAGTGGCAGCGAACCCTTCTAACTTTCTTCGTTTTAGGATATGGTACACCAGTAGCAATTAAGCCAACTCAGAAGTGTAGAGATGAAGGGTTATGCTACAGTTAATGGGAATAATAAAGACTATGAATATCATAATTACCATCTTCATTTTAGACAATTCCTTCCAGTTCAGCAATGGTGAAGTTGAGACTCTTATGCTCAAACTTCCGTTCATACAAATTTAGAAGTCTCAAAAAATGTCTAATTTCTTTCATCTTACCATCTTGGTTTTCAGTTGGACATCCTGTTTACCCTGCTATTCATTTCATTACCAAGCTAAATGTATCCTACTGCTTGTTAGGCAACAGAGTGGCCCTCATGTCAGACAACATCTTGCCTTAGCTTTATGATGTCAGCTTGCTAGGCAACAGAGTGGCCTTCCTGTCAGACAACATCTAGCTTTAGCTTTATGATGTCAGAGCAGCTCTGGACCAATTGTCCCAGTGGAAGATGACCACACAGGAGTATGAAATATCAGGAGGTTATGCAGTAGGTTACTATCTGTATTCATGACTACACGGCAAGTAGGAGGGAGCATGATCAGTCTTATGATCAACACCAAACCAATGTGATCCATATTAGTTCTATCTTGATAGAAATATCATTCAGGCTCAGGCTCCCACTGTAAGGTAGGGAGGACATTCTGATGCTGTGAAAGTCTTTGTGAGACCTGAAGGAATGATTGTGAGTTTTACTTACCATATAAATTGGTAAAATGATGCCGTATGCCGGAAGACTGCCTTTTTTTTTCTTTCTTCAGTCTCGGCAATTCAGAGAAACTCTGTTGTGAAACACTGCCACTGCTGGTCATTCAGTATAACCTGCAGATGGAAAAGTCCACTGTTAGCACATTTACTATAAGCAATACCATTTTTTTTTGATTTTTATAAAGGGTAAACAGATCAATAATATGGAGTCCATTTTATTGTGAAAATCAAGAGCTCACTAGAAAATCAAATCTCAATGTGTGTTATTAACCTCCCATACTTCTCTGCATCCCTTGCCTCATTTGCTAACACTCTCTCAAAAATTGTAGCACGTACATTAGGGCATAGATAAAAAGATCTTTTTGCCAGCCAAGTGGCAGCGAACCCTTCTAACTTTCTTCGTTTTAGGATATGGTACACCAGTAGCAATTAAGCCAACTCAGAAGTGTAGAGATGAAGGGTTATGCTACAGTTAATGGGAATAATAAAGACTATGAATATCATAATTACCATCTTCATTTTAGACAATTCCTTCCAGTTCAGCAATGGTGAAGTTGAGACTCTTATGCTCCAACTTCCGTTCATACAAATTTAGAAGTCTCAAAAAATGTCTAATTTCTTTCATCTTACCATCTTGGTTTTCAGTTGGACATCCTGTTTACCCTGCTATTCATTTCATTACCAAGCTAAATGTATCCTACTGCTTGTTAGGCAACAGAGTGGCCCTCATGTCAGACAACATCTTGCCTTAGCTTTATGATGTCAGCTTGCTAGGCAACAGAGTGGCCTTCCTGTCAGACAACATCTAGCTTTAGCTTTATGATGTCAGAGCAGCTCTGGACCAATTGTCCCAGTGGAAGATGACCACACAGGAGTATGAAATATCAGGAGGTTATGCAGTAGGTTACTATCTGTATTCATGACTACACGGCAAGTAGGAGGGAGCATGGTCAGTCTTTTATGATCAACACCAAACCAATGTGATCCATATTAGTTCTATCTTGATAGAAATATCATTCAGGCTCAGGCTCCCACTGTAAGGTAGGGAGGACATTCTGATGCTGTGAAAGTCTTTGTAAGACCTGAAGGAATGATTGTGAGTTTTACTTACCATATAAATTGGTAAAATGATGCCGTATGCCGGAAGACTGCCTTTTTTTTCTTTCTTCAGTCTCGGCAATTCAGAGAAACTCTGTTGTGAAACACTGCCACTGCTGGTCATTCAGTATAACCTGCAGATGGAAAAGTCCACTGTTAGCACATTTACTATAAGCAATACAATTTTTTTTTGATTTGTATAAAGGGTAAACAGATCAATAATATGGAGTCCATTTTATTGTGAAAATCAAGAGCTCACTAGAAAATCAAATCTCAATGTGTGTTTTTAACCTCCCATACTTCTCTGCATCCCTTGCCTCATTTGCTAACACTCTCTCAACAATTGTAGCACGTACATTAGGGCATAGATAAAAAGATCTTTTTGCCAGCCAAGTGGCAGCGAACCCTTCTAACTTTCTTCGTTTTAGGATATGGTACACCAGTAGCAATTAAGCCAACTCAGAAGTGTAGAGATGAAGGGTTATGCTACAGTTAATGGGAATAATAAAGACTATGAATATCATAATTACCATCTTCATTTTAGACAATTCCTTCCAGTTCAGCAATGGTGAAGTTGAGACTCTTATGCTCAAACTTCCGTTCATACAAATTTAGAAGTCTCAAAAAATGTCTAATTTCTTTCATCTTACCATCTTGGTTTTCAGTTGGACATCCTGTTTACCCTGCTATTCATTTCATTACCAAGCTAAATGTATCCTACTGCTTGTTAGGCAACAGAGTGGCCCTCATGTCAGACAACATCTTGCCTTAGCTTTATGATGTCAGCTTGCTAGGCAACAGAGTGGCCTTCCTGTCAGACAACATCTAGCTTTAGCTTTATGATGTCAGAGCAGCTCTGGACCAATTGTCCCAGTGGAAGATGACCACACAGGAGTATGAAATATCAGGAGGTTATGCAGTAGGTTACTATCTGTATTCATGACTACACGGCAAGTAGGAGGGAGCATGGTCAGTCTTTTATGATCAACACCAAACCAATGTGATCCATATTAGTTCTATCTTGATAGAAATATCATTCAGGCTCAGGCTCCCACTGTAAGGTAGGGAGGACATTCTGATGCTGTGAAAGTCTTTGTGAGACCTGAAGGAATGATTGTGAGTTTTACTTACCATATAAATTGGTAAAATGATGCCGTATGCCGGAAGACTGCCTTTTTTTTTCTTTCTTCAGTCTCGGCAATTCAGAGAAACTCTGTTGTGAAACACTGCCACTGCTGGTCATTCAGTATAACCTGCAGATGGAAAAGTCCACTGTTAGCACATTTACTATAAGCAATACAATTTTTTTTTGATTTGTATAAAGGGTAAAAAGATCAATAATATGGAGTCCATTTTATTGTGAAAATCAAGAGCTCACTAGAAAATCAAATCTCAATGTGTGTTTTTAACCTCCCATACTTCTCTGCATCCCTTGCCTCATTTGCTAACACTCTCTCAACAATTGTAGCACGTACATTAGGGCATAGATAAAAAGATCTTTTTGCCAGCCAAGTGGCAGCGAACCCTTCTAACTTTCTTCGTTTTAGGATATGGTACACCAGTAGCAATTAAGCCAACTCAGAAGTGTAGAGATGAAGGGTTATGCTACAGTTAATGGGAATAATAAAGACTATGAATATCATAATTACCATCTTCATTTTAGACAATTCCTACCAGTTCAGCAATGGTGAAGTTGAGACTCTTATGCTCAAACTTCCGTTCATACAAATTGAGAAGTCTCTAAAAATGTCTAATTTCTTTCACCTTACCATCTTGGTTTTCAGTTGGACATCCTGTTTACCCTGCTATTCATTTCATTACCAAGCTAAATGTATCCTACTGCTTGTTAGGCAACAGAGTGGCCCTCATGTCAGACAACATCTTGCCTTAGCTTTATGATGTCAGCTTGCTAGGCAACAGAGTGGCCTTCCTGTCAGACAACATCTAGCTTTAGCTTTATGATGTCAGAGCAGCTCTGGACCAATTGTCCCAGTGGAAGATGACCACACAGGAGTATGAAATATCAGGAGGTTATGCAGTAGGTTACTATCTGTATTCATGACTATAAGGCAAGTAGGAGGGAGCATGGTCAGTCTTTTATGATCAGCACCAAACCAATGTGATCCATATTAGTTCTATCTTGATAGAAATATCATTCAGGCTCAGGCTCCCACTGTAAGGTAGGGAGGACATTCTGATGCTGTGAAAGTCTTTGTGAGACCTGAAGGAATGATTGTGAGTTTTACTTACCATATAAATTGGTAACATGATGCCGTATGCCGGAAGACTGCCTTTTTTTTTCTTTCTTCAGTCTCGGCAATTCAGAGAAACTCTGTTGTGAAACACTGCCACTGCTGGTCATTCAGTATAACCTGCAGATGGAAAAGTCCACTGTTAGCACATTTACTATAAGCAATACAATTTTTTTTTGATTTGTATAAAGGGTAAACAGATCAATAATATGGAGTCCATTTTATTGTGAAAATCAAGAGCTCACTAGAAAATCAAATCTCAATGTGTGTTTTTAACCTCCCATACTTCTCTGCATCCCTTGCCTCATTTGCTAACACTCTCTCAACAATTGTAGCACGTACATTAGGGCATAGATAAAAAGATCTTTTTGCCAGCCAAGTGGCAGCGAACCCTTCTAACTTTCTTCGTTTTAGGATATGGTACACCAGTAGCAATTAAGCCAACTCAGAAGTGTAGAGATGAAGGGTTATGCTACAGTTAATGGGAATAATAAAGACTATGAATATCATAATTACCATCTTCATTTTAGACAATTCCTTCCAGT
Organism: Triturus cristatus; assembly: GCF_964204655.1. Lineage (NCBI taxonomy): Eukaryota > Metazoa > Chordata > Amphibia > Caudata > Salamandridae > Triturus > Triturus cristatus. Next base: position 511,670,727 of record NC_140594.1, read on the forward strand.
TCAGCAATGGTGAAGTTGAGACTCTTATGCTCAAACTTCCGTTCATACAAATTTAGAAGTCTCAAAAAATGTCTAATTTCTTTCATCTTACCATCTTGGTTTTCAGTTGGACATCCTGTTTACCCTGCTATTCATTTCATTACCAAGCTAAATGTATCCTACTGCTTGTTAGGCAACAGAGTGGCCCTCATGTCAGACAACATCTTGCCTTAGCTTTATGATGTCAGCTTGCTAGGCAACAGAGTGGCCTTCCTGTCAGACAACATCTAGCTTTAGCTTTATGATGTCAGAGCAGCTCTGGACCAATTGTCCCAGTGGAAGATGACCACACAGGAGTATGAAATATCAGGAGGTTATGCAGTAGGTTACTATCTGTATTCATGACTACAAGGCAAGTAGGAGGGAGCATGGTCAGTCTTTTATGACCAACACCAAACCAATGTGATCCATATTAGTTCTATCTTGATAGAAATATCATTCAGGCTCAGGCTCCCACTGTAAGGTAGGGAGGACATTCTGATGCTGTGAAAGTCTTTGTAAGACCTTAAGGAATGATTGTGAGTTTTACTTACCATATAAATTGGTAAAATGATGTCGTATGCCGGAAGACTGCCTTTTTTTTTTCTTTCTTCAGTCTCGGCAATTCAGAGAAACTCTGTTGTGAAACACTGCCACTGCTGGTCATTCAGTATAACCTGCAGATGGAAAAGTCCACTGTTAGCACATTTACTATAAGCAATACAATTTTTTTTTGATTTGTATAAAGGGTAAACAGATCAATAATATGGAGTCCATTTTATTGTGAAAATCAAGAGCTCACTAGAAAATCAAATCTCAATGTGTGTTTTTAGCCTCCCATACTTCTCTGCATCCCTTGCCTCATTTGCTAACACTCTCTCAACAATTGTAGCACGTACATTAGGGCATAGATAAAAAGATCTTTTTGCCAGCCAAGTGGCAGCGAACCCTTCTAACTTTCCTCGTTTTAGGATATGGTACACCAGTAGCAATTAAGCCAACTCAGAAGTGTAGAGATGAAGGGTTATGCTACAGTTAGTTAATGGGAATAATAAAGACTATGAATATCATAATTACCATCTTCATTTTAGACAATTCCTACCAGTTCAGAAATGGTGAAGTTGAGACTCTTATGCTCAATCTTCCGTTCATACAAATTGAGAAGTCTCTAAAAATGTCTAATTTCTTTCATCTTACCATCTTGGTTTTCAGTTGGACATCCTGTTTACCCTGCTATTCATTTCATTACCAAGCTAAATGTATCCTACTGCTTGTTAGGCAACAGAGTGGCCCTCATGTCAGACAACATCTTGCCTTAGCTTTATGATGTCAGCTTGCTAGGCAACAGAGTGGCCTTCCTGTCAGACAACATCTAGCTTTAGCTTTATGATGTCAGAGCAGCTCTGGACCAATTGTCCCAGTGGAAGATGACCACACAGGAGTATGAAATATCAGGAGGTTATGCAGTAGGTTACTATCTGTATTCATGACTATAAGGCAAGTAGGAGGGAGCATGGTCAGTCTTTTATGATCAACACCAAACCAATGTGATCCATATTAGTTCTATCTTGATAGAAATATCATTCAGGCTCAGGCTCCCACTGTAAGGTAGGGAGGACATTCTGATGCTGTGAAAGTCTTTGTGAGACCTGAAGGAATGATTGTGAGTTTTACTTACCATATAAATTGGTAACATGATGCCGTATGCCGGAAGACTGCCTTTTTTTTTCTTTCTTCAGTCTCGGCAATTCAGAGAAACTCTGTTGTGAAACACTGCCACTGCTGGTCATTCAGTATAACCTGCAGATGGAAAAGTCCACTGTTAGCACATTTACTATAAGCAATACAATTTTTTTTTGATTTGTATAAAGGGTAAACAGATCAATAATATGGAGTCCATTTTATTGTGAAAATCAAGAGCTCACTAGAAAATCAAATCTCAATGTGTGTTTTTAGCCTCCCATACTTCTCTGCATCCCTTGCCTCATTTGCTAACACTCTCTCAACAATTGTAGCACGTACATTAGGGCATAGATAAAAAGATCTTTTTGCCAGCCAAGTGGCAGCGAACCCTTCTAACTTTCTTCGTTTTAGGATATGGTACACCAGTAGCAATTAAGCCAACTCAGAAGTGTAGAGATGAAGGGTTATGCTACAGTTAATGGGAATAATAAAGACTATGAATATCATAATTACCATCTTCATTTTAGACAATTCCTACCAGTTCAGCAATGGTGAAGTTGAGACTCTTATGCTCAAACTTCCGTTCATACAAATTGAGAAGTCTCTAAAAATGTCTAATTTCTTTCATCTTACCATCTTGGTTTTCAGTTGGACATCCTGTTTACCCTGCTATTCATTTCATTACCAAGCTAAATGTATCCTACTGCTTGTTAGGCAACAGAGTGGCCCTCATGTCAGACAACATCTTGCCTTAGCTTTATGATGTCAGCTTGCTAGGCAACAGAGTGGCCTTCCTGTCAGACAACATCTAGCTTTAGCTTTATGATGTCAGAGCAGCTCTGGACCAATTGTCCCAGTGGAAGATGACCACACAGGAGTATGAAATATCAGGAGGTTATGCAGTAGGTTACTATCTGTATTCATGACTATAAGGCAAGTAGGAGGGAGCATGGTCAGTCTTTTATGATCAGCACCAAACCAATGTGATCCATATTAGTTCTATCTTGATAGAAATATCATTCAGGCTCAGGCTCCCACTGTAAGGTAGGGAGGACATTCTGATGCTGTGAAAGTCTTTGTGAGACCTGAAGGAATGATTGTGAGTTTTACTTACCATATAAATTGGTAACATGATGCCGTATGCCGGAAGACTGCCTTTTTTTTTCTTTCTTCAGTCTCGGCAATTCAGAGAAACTCTGTTGTGAAACACTGCCACTGCTGGTCATTCAGTATAACCTGCAGATGGAAAAGTCCACTGTTAGCACATTTACTATAAGCAATACAATTTTTTTTTGATTTGTATAAAGGGTAAACAGATCAATAATATGGAGTCCATTTTATTGTGAAAATCAAGAGCTCACTAGAAAATCAAATCTCAATGTGTGTTTTTAACCTCCCATACTTCTCTGCATCCCTTGCCTCATTTGCTAACACTCTCTCAACAATTGTAGCACGTACATTAGGGCATAGATAAAAAGATCTTTTTGCCAGCCAAGTGGCAGCGAACCCTTCTAACTTTCTTCGTTTTAGGATATGGTACACCAGTAGCAATTAAGCCAACTCAGAAGTGTAGAGATGAAGGGTTATGCTACAGTTAATGGGAATAATAAAGACTATGAATATCATAATTACCATCTTCATTTTAGACAATTCCTTCCAGTTCAGCAATGGTGAAGTTGAGACTCTTATGCTCAAACTTCCGTTCATACAAATTTAGAAGTCTCAAAAAATGTCTAATTTCTTTCATCTTACCATCTTGGTTTTCAGTTGGACATCCTGTTTACCCTGCTATTCATTTCATTACCAAGCTAAATGTATCCTACTGCTTGTTAGGCAACAGAGTGGCCCTCATGTCAGACAACATCTTGCCTTAGCTTTATGATGTCAGCTTGCTAGGCAACAGAGTGGCCTTCCTGTCAGACAACATCTAGCTTTAGCTTTATGATGTCAGAGCAGCTCTGGACCAATTGTCCCAGTGGAAGATGACCACACAGGAGTATGAAATATCAGGAGGTTATGCAGTAGGTTACTATCTGTATTCATGACTACAAGGCAAGTAGGAGGGAGCATGGTCAGTCTTTTATGACCAACACCAAACCAATGTGATCCATATTAGTTCTATCTTGATAGAAATATCATTCAGGCTCAGGCTCCCACTGTAAGGTAGGGAGGACATTCTGATGCTGTGAAAGTCTTTGTAAGACCTTAAGGAATGATTGTGAGTTTTACTTACCATATAAATTGGTAAAATGATGTCGTATGCCGGAAGACTGCCTTTTTTTTTTCTTTCTTCAGTCTCGGCAATTCAGAGAAACTCTGTTGTGAAACACTGCCACTGCTGGTCATTCAGTATAACCTGCAGATGGAAAAGTCCACTGTTAGCACATTTACTATAAGCAATACAATTTTTTTTTGATTTGTATAAAGGGTAAACAGATCAATAATATGGAGTCCATTTTATTGTGAAAATCAAGAGCTCACTAGAAAATCAAATCTCAATGTGTGTTTTTAGCCTCCCATACTTCTCTGCATCCCTTGCCTCATTTGCTAACACTCTCTCAACAATTGTAGCACGTACATTAGGGCATAGATAAAAAGATCTTTTTGCCAGCCAAGTGGCAGCGAACCCTTCTAACTTTCCTCGTTTTAGGATATGGTACACCAGTAGCAATTAAGCCAACTCAGAAGTGTAGAGATGAAGGGTTATGCTACAGTTAGTTAATGGGAATAATAAAGACTATGAATATCATAATTACCATCTTCATTTTAGACAATTCCTACCAGTTCAGAAATGGTGAAGTTGAGACTCTTATGCTCAAACTTCCGTTCATACAAATTGAGAAGTCTCTAAAAATGTCTAATTTCTTTCATCTTACCATCTTGGTTTTCAGTTGGACATCCTGTTTACCCTGCTATTCATTTCATTACCAAGCTAAATGTATCCTACTGCTTGTTAGGCAACAGAGTGGCCCTCATGTCAGACAACATCTTGCCTTAGCTTTATGATGTCAGCTTGCTAGGCAACAGAGTGGCCTTCCTGTCAGACAACATCTAGCTTTAGCTTTATGATGTCAGAGCAGCTCTGGACCAATTGTCCCAGTGGAAGATGACCACACAGGAGTATGAAATATCAGGAGGTTATGCAGTAGGTTACTATCTGTATTCATGACTATAAGGCAAGTAGGAGGGAGCATGGTCAGTCTTTTATGATCAACACCAAACCAATGTGATCCATATTAGTTCTATCTTGATAGAAATATCATTCAGGCTCAGGCTCCCACTGTAAGGTAGGGAGGACATTCTGATGCTGTGAAAGTCTTTGTGAGACCTGAAGGAATGATTGTGAGTTTTACTTACCATATAAATTGGTAACATGATGCCGTATGCCGGAAGACTGCCTTTTTTTTTCTTTCTTCAGTCTCGGCAATTCAGAGAAACTCTGTTGTGAAACACTGCCACTGCTGGTCATTCAGTATAACCTGCAGATGGAAAAGTCCACTGTTAGCACATTTACTATAAGCAATACAATTTTTTTTTGATTTGTATAAAGGGTAAACAGATCAATAATATGGAGTCCATTTTATTGTGAAAATCAAGAGCTCACTAGAAAATCAAATCTCAATGTGTGTTTTTAACCTCCCATACTTCTCTGCATCCCTTGCCTCATTTGCTAACACTCTCTCAACAATTGTAGCACGTACATTAGGGCATAGATAAAAAGATCTTTTTGCCAGCCAAGTGGCAGCGAACCCTTCTAACTTTCTTCGTTTTAGGATATGGTACACCAGTAGCAATTAAGCCAACTCAGAAGTGTAGAGATGAAGGGTTATGCTACAGTTAATGGGAATAATAAAGACTATGAATATCATAATTACCATCTTCATTTTAGACAATTCCTTCCAGTTCAGCAATGGTGAAGTTGAGACTCTTATGCTCAAACTTCCGTTCATACAAATTGAGAAGTCTCTAAAAATGTCTAATTTCTTTCATCTTACCATCTTGGTTTTCAGTTGGACATCCTGTTTACCCTGCTATTCATTTCATTACCAAGCTAAATGTATCCTACTGCTTGTTAGGCAACAGAGTGGCCCTCATGTCAGACAACATCTTGCCTTAGCTTTATGATGTCAGCTTGCTAGGCAACAGAGTGGCCTTCCTGTCAGACAACATCTAGCTTTAGCTTTATGATGTCAGAGCAGCTCTGGACCAATTGTCCCAGTGGAAGATGACCACACAGGAGTATGAAATATCAGGAGGTTATGCAGTAGGTTACTATCTGTATTCATGACTACACGGCAAGTAGGAGGGAGCATGGTCAGTCTTTTATGATCAACACCAAACCAATGTGATCCATATTAGTTCTATCTTGATAGAAATATCATTCAGGCTCAGGCTCCCACTGTAAGGTAGGGACGACATTCTGATGCTGTGAAAGTCTTTGTAAGACCTGAAGGAATGATTGTGAGTTTTACTTACCATATAAATTGGTAAAATGATGCCGTATGCCGGAAGACTGCCTTTTTTTTTCTTTCTTCAGTCTCGGCAATTCACAGAAACTCTGTTGTGAAACACTGCCACTGCTGGTCATTCAGTATAACCTGCAGATGGAAAAGTCCACTGTTAGCACATTTACTATAAGCAATACAATTTTTTTTTGATTTGTATAAAGGGTAAACAGATCAATAATATGGAGTCCATTTTATTGTGAAAATCAAGAGCTCACTAGAAAATCAAATCTCAATGTGTGTTTTTAACCTCCCATACTTCTCTGCATCCCTTGCCTCATTTGCTAACACTCTCTCAACAATTGTAGCACGTACATTAGGGCATAGATAAAAAGATCTTTTTGCCAGCCAAGTGGCAGCGAACCCTTCTAACTTTCTTCGTTTTAGGATATGGTACACCAGTAGCAATTAAGCCAACTCAGAAGTGTAGAGATGAAGGGTTATGCTACAGTTAATGGGAATAATAAAGACTATGAATATCATAATTACCATCTTCATTTTAGACAATTCCTTCCAGTTCAGCAATGGTGAAGTTGAGACTCTTATGCTCAAACTTCCGTTCATACAAATTTAGAAGTCTCAAAAAATGTCTAATTTCTTTCATCTTACCATCTTGGTTTTCAGTTGGACATCCTGTTTACCCTGCTATTCATTTCATTACCAAGCTAAATGTATCCTACTGCTAGTTAGGCAACAGAGTGGCCCTCATGTCAGACAACATCTTGCCTTAGCTTTATGATGTCAGCTTGCTAGGCAACAGAGTGGCCTTCCTGTCAGACAACATCTAGCTTTAGCTTTATGATGTCAGAGCAGCTCTGGACCAATTGTCCCAGTGGAAGATGACCACACAGGAGTATGAAATATCAGGAGGTTATGCAGTAGGTTACTATCTGTATTCATGACTACAAGGCAAGTAGGAGGGAGCATGGTCAGTCTTTTATGATCAACACCAAACCAATGTGATCCATATTAGTTCTATCTTGATAGAAATATCATTCAGGCTCAGGCTCCCACTGTAAGGTAGGGAGGACATTCTGATGCTGTGAAAGTCTTTGTAAGACCTTAAGGAATGATTGTGAGTTTTACTTACCATATAAATTGGTAAAATGATGTCGTATGCCGGAAGACTGCCTTTTTTTTTTCTTTCTTCAGTCTCGGCAATTCAGAGAAACTCTGTTGTGAAACACTGCCACTGCTGGTCATTCAGTATAACCTGCAGATGGAAAAGTCCACTGTTAGCACATTTACTATAAGCAATACAATTTTTTTTTGATTTGTATAAAGGGTAAACAGATCAATAATATGGAGTCCATTTTATTGTGAAAATCAAGAGCTCACTAGAAAATCAAATCTCAATGTGTGTTTTTAGCCTCCCATACTTCTCTGCATCCCTTGCCTCATTTGCTAACACTCTCTCAACAATTGTAGCACGTACATTAGGGCATAGATAAAAAGATCTTTTTGCCAGCCAAGTGGCAGCGAACCCTTCTAACTTTCCTCGTTTTAGGATATGGTACACCAGTAGCAATTAAGCCAACTCAGAAGTGTAGAGATGAAGGGTTATGCTACAGTTAGTTAATGGGAATAATAAAGACTATGAATATCATAATTACCATCTTCATTTTAGACAATTCCTACCAGTTCAGAAATGGTGAAGTTGAGACTCTTATGCTCAAACTTCCGTTCATACAAATTGAGAAGTCTCTAAAAATGTCTAATTTCTTTCATCTTACCATCTTGGTTTTCAGTTGGACATCCTGTTTACCCTGCTATTCATTTCATTACCAAGCTAAATGTATCCTACTGCTTGTTAGGCAACAGAGTGGCCCTCATGTCAGACAACATCTTGCCTTAGCTTTATGATGTCAGCTTGCTAGGCAACAGAGTGGCCTTCCTGTCAGACAACATCTAGCTTTAGCTTTATGATGTCAGAGCAGCTCTGGACCAATTGTCCCAGTGGAAGATGACCACACAGGAGTATGAAATATCAGGAGGTTATGCAGTAGGTTACTATCTGTATTCATGACTACACGGCAAGTAGGAGGGAGCATGGTCAGTCTTTTATGATCAACACCAAAACAATGTGATCCATATTAGTTCTATCTTGATAGAAATATCATTCAGGCTCAGGCTCCCACTGTAAGGTAGGGAGGACATTCTGATGCTGTGAAAGACTTTGTAAGACCTGAAGGAATGATTGTGAGTTTTACTTACCATATAAATTGGTAAAATGATGCCGTATGCCGGAAGACTGCCGTTTTTTTCTTTCTTCAGTCTCGGCAATTCAGAGAAACTCTGTTGTGAAACACTGCCACTGCTGGTCATTCAGTATAACCTGCAGATGGAAAAGTCCACTGTTAGCACATTTACTATAAGCAATACAATTTTTTTTTGATTTGTATAAAGGGTAAACAGATCAATAATATGGAGTCCATTTTATTGTGAAAATCAAGAGCTCACTAGAAAATCAAATCTCAATGTGTGTTTTTAACCTCCCATACTTCTCTGCATCCCTTGCCTCATTTGCTAACACTCTCTCAACAATTGTAGCACGTACATTAGGGCATAGATAAAAAGATCTTTTTGCCAGCCAAGTGGCAGCGAACCCTTCTAACTTTCTTCGTTTTAGGATATGGTACACCAGTAGCAATTAAGCCAACTCAGAAGTGTAGAGATGAAGGGTTATGCTACAGTTAATGGGAATAATAAAGACTATGAATATCATAATTACCATCTTCATTTTAGACAATTCCTTCCAGTTCAGCAATGGTGAAGTTGAGACTCTTATGCTCAAACTTCCGTTCATACAAATTTAGAAGTCTCAAAAAATGTCTAATTTCTTTCATCTTACCATCTTGGTTTTCAGTTGGACATCCTGTTTACCCTGCTATTCATTTCATTACCAAGCTAAATGTATCCTACTGCTTGTTAGGCAACAGAGTGGCCCTCATGTCAGACAACATCTTGCCTTAGCTTTATGATGTCAGCTTGCTAGGCAACAGAGTGGCCTTCCTGTCAGACAACATCTAGCTTTAGCTTTATGATGTCAGAGCAGCTCTGGACCAATTGTCCCAGTGGAAGATGACCACACAGGAGTATGAAATATCAGGAGGTTATGCAGTAGGTTACTATCTGTATTCATGACTACACGGCAAGTAGGAGGGAGCATGGTCAGTCTTTTATGATCAACACCAAACCAATGTGATCCATATTAGTTCTATCTTGATAGAAATATCATTCAGGCTCAGGCTCCCACTGTAAGGTAGGGAGGACATTCTGATGCTGTGAAAGTCTTTGTGAGACCTGAAGGAATGATTGTGAGTTTTACTTACCATATAAATTGGTAAAATGATGCCGTATGCCGGAAGACTGCCTTTTTTTTTCTTTCTTCAGTCTCGGCAATTCAGAGAAACTCTGTTGTGAAACACTGCCACTGCTGGTCATTCAGTATAACCTGCAGATGGAAAAGTCCACTGTTAGCACATTTACTATAAGCAATACAATTTTTTTTTGATTTTTATAAAGGGTAAACAGATCAATAATATGGAGTCCATTTTATTGTGAAAATCAAGAGCTCACTAGAAAATCAAATCTCAATGTGTGTTTTTAACCTCCCATACTTCTCTGCATCCCTTGCCTCATTTGCTAACACTCTCTCAACAATTGTAGCACGTACATTAGGGCATAGATAAAAAGATCTTTTTGCCAGCCAAGTGGCAGCGAACGCTTCTAACTTTCTTCGTTTTAGGATATGGTACACCAGTAGCAATTAAGCCAACTCAGAAGTGTAGAGATGAAGGGTTATGCTACAGTTAATGGGAATAATAAAGACTATGAATATCATAATTACCATCTTCATTTTAGACAATTCCTTCCAGTTCAGCAATGGTGAAGTTGAGACTCTTATGCTCCAACTTCCGTTCATACAAATTTAGAAGTCTCAAAAAATGTCTAATTTCTTTCATCTTACCATCTTGGTTTTCAGTTGGACATCCTGTTTACCCTGCTATTCATTTCATTACCAAGCTAAATGTATCCTACTGCTTGTTAGGCAACAGAGTGGCCCTCATGTCAGACAACATCTTGCCTTAGCTTTATGATGTCAGCTTGCTAGGCAACAGAGTGGCCTTCCTGTCAGACAACATCTAGCTTTAGCTTTATGATGTCAGAGCAGCTCTGGACCAATTGTCCCAGTGGAAGATGACCACACAGGAGTATGAAATATCAGGAGGTTATGCAGTAGGTTACTATCTGTATTCATGACTACACGGCAAGTAGGAGGGAGCATGGTCAGTCTTTTATGATCAACACCAAACCAATGTGATCCATATTAGTTCTATCTTGATAGAAATATCATTCAGGCTCAGGCTCCCACTGTAAGGTAGGGAGGACATTCTGATGCTGTGAAAGTCTTTGTAAGACCTGAAGGAATGATTGTGAGTTTTACTTACCATATAAATTGGTAAAATGATGTCGTATGCCGGAAGACTGCCTTTTTTTTTCTTTCTTCAGTCTCGGCAATTCAGAGAAACTCTGTTGTGAAACACTGCCACTGCTGGTCATTCAGTATAACCTGCAGATGGAAAAGTCCACTGTTAGCACATTTACTATAAGCAATACAATTTTTTTTTGATTTTTATAAAGGGTAAACAGATCAATAATATGGAGTCCATTTTATTGTGAAAATCAAGAGCTCACTAGAAAATCAAATCTCAATGTGTGTTTTTAACCTCCCATACTTCTCTGCATCCCTTGCCTCATTTGCTAACACTCGCTCAAAAATTGTAGCACGTACATTAGGGCATAGATAAAAAGATCTTTTTGCCAGCCAAGTGGCAGCGAACCCTTCTAACTTTCTTCGTTTTAGGATATGGTACACCAGTAGCAATTAAGCCAACTCAGAAGTGTAGAGATGAAGGGTTATGCTACAGTTAATGGGAATAATAAAGACTATGAATATCATAATTACCATCTTCATTTTAGACAATTCCTTCCAGTTCAGCAATGGTGAAGTTGAGACTCTTATGCTCAAACTTCCGTTCATACAAATTTAGAAGTCTCAAAAAATGTCTAATTTCTTTCATCTTACCATCTTGGTTTTCAGTTGGACATCCTGTTTACCCTGCTATTCATTTCATTACCAAGCTAAATGTATCCTACTGCTTGTTAGGCAACAGAGTGGCCCTCATGTCAGACAACATCTTGCCTTAGCTTTATGATGTCAGCTTGCTAGGCAACAGAGTGGCCTTCCTGTCAGACAACATCTAGCTTTAGCTTTATGATGTCAGAGCAGCTCTGGACCAATTGTCCCAGTGGAAGATGACCACACAGGAGTATGAAATATCAGGAGGTTATGCAGTAGGTTACTATCTGTATTCATGACTACACGGCAAGTAGGAGGGAGCATGATCAGTCTTATGATCAACACCAAACCAATGTGATCCATATTAGTTCTATCTTGATAGAAATATCATTCAGGCTCAGGCTCCCACTGTAAGGTAGGGAGGACATTCTGATGCTGTGAAAGTCTTTGTGAGACCTGAAGGAATGATTGTGAGTTTTACTTACCATATAAATTGGTAAAATGATGCCGTATGCCGGAAGACTGCCTTTTTTTTTCTTTCTTCAGTCTCGGCAATTCAGAGAAACTCTGTTGTGAAACACTGCCACTGCTGGTCATTCAGTATAACCTGCAGATGGAAAAGTCCACTGTTAGCACATTTACTATAAGCAATACAATTTTTTTTTGATTTTTATAAAGGGTAAACAGATCAATAATATGGAGTCCATTTTATTGTGAAAATCAAGAGCTCACTAGAAAATCAAATCTCAATGTGTGTTTTTAACCTCCCATACTTCTCTGCATCCCTTGCCTCATTTGCTAACACTCTCTCAACAATTGTAGCACGTACATTAGGGCATAGATAAAAAGATCTTTTTGCCAGCCAAGTGGCAGCGAACCCTTCTAACTTTCTTCGTTTTAGGATATGGTACACCAGTAGCAATTAAGCCAACTCAGAAGTGTAGAGATGAAGGGTTATGCTACAGTTAATGGGAATAATAAAGACTATGAATATCATAATTACCATCTTCATTTTAGACAATTCCTTCCAGTTCAGCAATGGTGAAGTTGAGACTCTTATGCTCAAACTTCCGTTCATACAAATTTAGAAGTCTCAAAAAATGTCTAATTTCTTTCATCTTACCATCTTGGTTTTCAGTTGGACATCCTGTTTACCCTGCTATTCATTTCATTACCAAGCTAAATGTATCCTACTGCTTGTTAGGCAACAGAGTGGCCCTCATGTCAGACAACATCTTGCCTTAGCTTTATGATGTCAGCTTGCTAGGCAACAGAGTGGCCTTCCTGTCAGACAACATCTAGCTTTAGCTTTATGATGTCAGAGCAGCTCTGGACCAATTGTCCCAGTGGAAGATGACCACACAGGAGTATGAAATATCAGGAGGTTATGCAGTAGGTTACTATCTGTATTCATGACTATAAGGCAAGTAGGAGGGAGCATGGTCAGTCTTTTATGATCAACACCAAACCAATGTGATCCATATTAGTTCTATCTTGATAGAAATATCATTCAGGCTCAGGCTCCCACTGTAAGGTAGGGAGGACATTCTGATGCTGTGAAAGTCTTTGTGAGACCTGAAGGAATGATTGTGAGTTTTACTTACCATATAAATTGGTAACATGATGCCGTATGCCGGAAGACTGCCTTTTTTTTTCTTTCTTCAGTCTCGGCAATTCAGAGAAACTCTGTTGTGAAACACTGCCACTGCTGGTCATTCAGTATAACCTGCAGATGGAAAAGTCCACTGTTAGCACATTTACTATAAGCAATACAATTTTTTTTTGATTTGTATAAAGGGTAAACAGATCAATAATATGGAGTCCATTTTATTGTGAAAATCAAGAGCTCACTAGAAAATCAAATCTCAATGTGTGTTTTTAACCTCCCATACTTCTCTGCATCCCTTGCCTCATTTGCTAACACTCTCTCAACAATTGTAGCACGTACATTAGGGCATAGATAAAAAGATCTTTTTGCCAGCCAAGTGGCAGCGAACCCTTCTAACTTTCTTCGTTTTAGGATATGGTACACCAGTAGCAATTAAGCCAACTCAGAAGTGTAGAGATGAAGGGTTATGCTACAGTTAATGGGAATAATAAAGACTATGAATATCATAATTACCATCTTCATTTTAGACAATTCCTTCCAGTTCAGCAATGGTGAAGTTGAGACTCTTATGCTCCAACTTCCGTTCATACAAATTTAGAAGTCTCAAAAAATGTCTAATTTCTTTCATCTTACCATCTTGGTTTTCAGTTGGACATCCTGTTTACCCTGCTATTCATTTCATTACCAAGCTAAATGTATCCTACTGCTTGTTAGGCAACAGAGTGGCCCTCAGGTCAGACAACATCTTGCCTTAGCTTTATGATGTCAGCTTGCTAGGCAACAGAGTGGCCTTCCTGTCAGACAACATCTAGCTTTAGCTTTATGATGTCAGAGCAGCTCTGGACCAATTGTCCCAGTGGAAGATGACCACACAGGAGTATGAAATATCAGGAGGTTATGCAGTAGGTTACTATCTGTATTCATGACTACAAGGCAAGTAGGAGGGAGCATGGTCAGTCTTTTATGACCAACACCAAACCAATGTGATCCATATTAGTTCTATCTTGATAGAAATATCATTCAGGCTCAGGCTCCCACTGTAAGGTAGGGAGGACATTCTGATGCTGTGAAAGTCTTTGTAAGACCTTAAGGAATGATTGTGAGTTTTACTTACCATATAAATTGGTAAAATGATGTCGTATGCCGGAAGACTGCCTTTTTTTTTTCTTTCTTCAGTCTCGGCAATTCAGAGAAACTCTGTTGTGAAACACTGCCACTGCTGGTCATTCAGTATAACCTGCAGATGGAAAAGTCCACTGTTAGCACATTTACTATAAGCAATACAATTTTTTTTTGATTTGTATAAAGGGTAAACAGATCAATAATATGGAGTCCATTTTATTGTGAAAATCAAGAGCTCACTAGAAAATCAAATCTCAATGTGTGTTTTTAGCCTCCCATACTTCTCTGCATCCCTTGCCTCATTTGCTAACACTCTCTCAACAATTGTAGCACGTACATTAGGGCATAGATAAAAAGATCTTTTTGCCAGCCAAGTGGCAGCGAACCCTTCTAACTTTCCTCGTTTTAGGATATGGTACACCAGTAGCAATTAAGCCAACTCAGAAGTGTAGAGATGAAGGGTTATGCTACAGTTAGTTAATGGGAATAATAAAGACTATGAATATCATAATTACCATCTTCATTTTAGACAATTCCTACCAGTTCAGAAATGGTGAAGTTGAGACTCTTATGCTCAAACTTCCGTTCATACAAATTGAGAAGTCTCTAAAAATGTCTAATTTCTTTCATCTTACCATCTTGGTTTTCAGTTGGACATCCTGTTTACCCTGCTATTCATTTCATTACCAAGCTAAATGTATCCTACTGCTTGTTAGGCAACAGAGTGGCCCTCATGTCAGACAACATCTTGCCTTAGCTTTATGATGTCAGCTTGCTAGGCAACAGAGTGGCCTTCCTGTCAGACAACATCTAGCTTTAGCTTTATGATGTCAGAGCAGCTCTGGACCAATTGTCCCAGTGGAAGATGACCACACAGGAGTATGAAATATCAGGAGGTTATGCAGTAGGTTACTATCTGTATTCATGACTATAAGGCAAGTAGGAGGGAGCATGGTCAGTCTTTTATGATCAACACCAAACCAATGTGATCCATATTAGTTCTATCTTGATAGAAATATCATTCAGGCTCAGGCTCCCACTGTAAGGTAGGGAGGACATTCTGATGCTGTGAAAGTCTTTGTGAGACCTGAAGGAATGATTGTGAGTTTTACTTACCATATAAATTGGTAACATGATGCCGTATGCCGGAAGACTGCCTTTTTTTTTCTTTCTTCAGTCTCGGCAATTCAGAGAAACTCTGTTGTGAAACACTGCCACTGCTGGTCATTCAGTATAACCTGCAGATGGAAAAGTCCACTGTTAGCACATTTACTATAAGCAATACAATTTTTTTTTGATTTGTATAAAGGGTAAACAGATCAATAATATGGAGTCCATTTTATTGTGAAAATCAAGAGCTCACTAGAAAATCAAATCTCAATGTGTGTTTTTAACCTCCCATACTTCTCTGCATCCCTTGCCTCATTTGCTAACACTCTCTCAACAATTGTAGCACGTACATTAGGGCATAGATAAAAAGATCTTTTTGCCAGCCAAGTGGCAGCGAACCCTTCTAACTTTCTTCGTTTTAGGATATGGTACACCAGTAGCAATTAAGCCAACTCAGAAGTGTAGAGATGAAGGGTTATGCTACAGTTAATGGGAATAATAAAGACTATGAATATCATAATTACCATCTTCATTTTAGACAATTCCTTCCAGTTCAGCAATGGTGAAGTTGAGACTCTTATGCTCAAACTTCCGTTCATACAAATTGAGAAGTCTCTAAAAATGTCTAATTTCTTTCATCTTACCATCTTGGTTTTCAGTTGGACATCCTGTTTACCCTGCTATTCATTTCATTACCAAGCTAAATGTATCCTACTGCTTGTTAGGCAACAGAGTGGCCCTCATGTCAGACAACATCTTGCCTTAGCTTTATGATGTCAGCTTGCTAGGCAACAGAGTGGCCTTCCTGTCAGACAACATCTAGCTTTAGCTTTATGATGTCAGAGCAGCTCTGGACCAATTGTCCCAGTGGAAGATGACCACACAGGAGTATGAAATATCAGGAGGTTATGCAGTAGGTTACTATCTGTATTCATGACTACACGGCAAGTAGGAGGGAGCATGGTCAGTCTTTTATGATCAACACCAAACCAATGTGATCCATATTAGTTCTATCTTGATAGAAATATCATTCAGGCTCAGGCTCCCACTGTAAGGTAGGGACGACATTCTGATGCTGTGAAAGTCTTTGTAAGACCTGAAGGAATGATTGTGAGTTTTACTTACCATATAAATTGGTAAAATGATGCCGTATGCCGGAAGACTGCCTTTTTTTTTCTTTCTTCAGTCTCGGCAATTCAGAGAAACTCTGTTGTGAAACACTGCCACTGCTGGTCATTCAGTATAACCTGCAGATGGAAAAGTCCACTGTTAGCACATTTACTATAAGCAATACAATTTTTTTTTGATTTGTATAAAGGGTAAACAGATCAATAATATGGAGTCCATTTTATTGTGAAAATCAAGAGCTCACTAGAAAATCAAATCTCAATGTGTGTTTTTAACCTCCCATACTTCTCTGCATCCCTTGCCTCATTTGCTAACACTCTCTCAACAATTGTAGCACGTACATTAGGGCATAGATAAAAAGATCTTTTTGCCAGCCAAGTGGCAGCGAACCCTTCTAACTTTCTTCGTTTTAGGATATGGTACACCAGTAGCAATTAAGCCAACTCAGAAGTGTAGAGATGAAGGGTTATGCTACAGTTAATGGGAATAATAAAGACTATGAATATCATAATTACCATCTTCATTTTAGACAATTCCTTCCAGTTCAGCAATGGTGAAGTTGAGACTCTTATGCTCAAACTTCCGTTCATACAAATTTAGAAGTCTCAAAAAATGTCTAATTTCTTTCATCTTACCATCTTGGTTTTCAGTTGGACATCCTGTTTACCCTGCTATTCATTTCATTACCAAGCTAAATGTATCCTACTGCTAGTTAGGCAACAGAGTGGCCCTCATGTCAGACAACATCTTGCCTTAGCTTTATGATGTCAGCTTGCTAGGCAACAGAGTGGCCTTCCTGTCAGACAACATCTAGCTTTAGCTTTATGATGTCAGAGCAGCTCTGGACCAATTGTCCCAGTGGAAGATGACCACACAGGAGTATGAAATATCAGGAGGTTATGCAGTAGGTTACTATCTGTATTCATGACTACAAGGCAAGTAGGAGGGAGCATGGTCAGTCTTTTATGATCAACACCAAACCAATGTGATCCATATTAGTTCTATCTTGATAGAAATATCATTCAGGCTCAGGCTCCCACTGTAAGGTAGGGAGGACATTCTGATGCTGTGAAAGTCTTTGTAAGACCTTAAGGAATGATTGTGAGTTTTACTTACCATATAAATTGGTAAAATGATGTCGTATGCCGGAAGACTGCCTTTTTTTTTTCTTTCTTCAGTCTCGGCAATTCAGAGAAACTCTGTTGTGAAACACTGCCACTGCTGGTCATTCAGTATAACCTGCAGATGGAAAAGTCCACTGTTAGCACATTTACTATAAGCAATACAATTTTTTTTTGATTTGTATAAAGGGTAAACAGATCAATAATATGGAGTCCATTTTATTGTGAAAATCAAGAGCTCACTAGAAAATCAAATCTCAATGTGTGTTTTTAGCCTCCCATACTTCTCTGCATCCCTTGCCTCATTTGCTAACACTCTCTCAACAATTGTAGCACGTACATTAGGGCATAGATAAAAAGATCTTTTTGCCAGCCAAGTGGCAGCGAACCCTTCTAACTTTCCTCGTTTTAGGATATGGTACACCAGTAGCAATTAAGCCAACTCAGAAGTGTAGAGATGAAGGGTTATGCTACAGTTAGTTAATGGGAATAATAAAGACTATGAATATCATAATTACCATCTTCATTTTAGACAATTCCTACCAGTTCAGAAATGGTGAAGTTGAGACTCTTATGCTCAAACTTCCGTTCATACAAATTGAGAAGTCTCTAAAAATGTCTAATTTCTTTCATCTTACCATCTTGGTTTTCAGTTGGACATCCTGTTTACCCTGCTATTCATTTCATTACCAAGCTAAATGTATCCTACTGCTTGTTAGGCAACAGAGTGGCCCTCATGTCAGACAACATCTTGCCTTAGCTTTATGATGTCAGCTTGCTAGGCAACAGAGTGGCCTTCCTGTCAGACAACATCTAGCTTTAGCTTTATGATGTCAGAGCAGCTCTGGACCAATTGTCCCAGTGGAAGATGACCACACAGGAGTATGAAATATCAGGAGGTTATGCAGTAGGTTACTATCTGTATTCATGACTACACGGCAAGTAGGAGGGAGCATGGTCAGTCTTTTATGATCAACACCAAAACAATGTGATCCATATTAGTTCTATCTTGATAGAAATATCATTCAGGCTCAGGCTCCCACTGTAAGGTAGGGAGGACATTCTGATGCTGTGAAAGACTTTGTAAGACCTGAAGGAATGATTGTGAGTTTTACTTACCATATAAATTGGTAAAATGATGCCGTATGCCGGAAGACTGCCGTTTTTTTCTTTCTTCAGTCTCGGCAATTCAGAGAAACTCTGTTGTGAAACACTGCCACTGCTGGTCATTCAGTATAACCTGCAGATGGAAAAGTCCACTGTTAGCACATTTACTATAAGCAATACAATTTTTTTTTGATTTGTATAAAGGGTAAACAGATCAATAATATGGAGTCCATTTTATTGTGAAAATCAAGAGCTCACTAGAAAATCAAATCTCAATGTGTGTTTTTAACCTCCCATACTTCTCTGCATCCCTTGCCTCATTTGCTAACACTCTCTCAACAATTGTAGCACGTACATTAGGGCATAGATAAAAAGATCTTTTTGCCAGCCAAGTGGCAGCGAACCCTTCTAACTTTCTTCGTTTTAGGATATGGTACACCAGTAGCAATTAAGCCAACTCAGAAGTGTAGAGATGAAGGGTTATGCTACAGTTAATGGGAATAATAAAGACTATGAATATCATAATTACCATCTTCATTTTAGACAATTCCTTCCAGTTCAGCAATGGTGAAGTTGAGACTCTTATGCTCAAACTTCCGTTCATACAAATTTAGAAGTCTCAAAAAATGTCTAATTTCTTTCATCTTACCATCTTGGTTTTCAGTTGGACATCCTGTTTACCCTGCTATTCATTTCATTACCAAGCTAAATGTATCCTACTGCTTGTTAGGCAACAGAGTGGCCCTCATGTCAGACAACATCTTGCCTTAGCTTTATGATGTCAGCTTGCTAGGCAACAGAGTGGCCTTCCTGTCAGACAACATCTAGCTTTAGCTTTATGATGTCAGAGCAGCTCTGGACCAATTGTCCCAGTGGAAGATGACCACACAGGAGTATGAAATATCAGGAGGTTATGCAGTAGGTTACTATCTGTATTCATGACTACACGGCAAGTAGGAGGGAGCATGGTCAGTCTTTTATGATCAACACCAAACCAATGTGATCCATATTAGTTCTATCTTGATAGAAATATCATTCAGGCTCAGGCTCCCACTGTAAGGTAGGGAGGACATTCTGATGCTGTGAAAGTCTTTGTGAGACCTGAAGGAATGATTGTGAGTTTTACTTACCATATAAATTGGTAAAATGATGCCGTATGCCGGAAGACTGCCTTTTTTTTTCTTTCTTCAGTCTCGGCAATTCAGAGAAACTCTGTTGTGAAACACTGCCACTGCTGGTCATTCAGTATAACCTGCAGATGGAAAAGTCCACTGTTAGCACATTTACTATAAGCAATACAATTTTTTTTTGATTTTTATAAAGGGTAAACAGATCAATAATATGGAGTCCATTTTATTGTGAAAATCAAGAGCTCACTAGAAAATCAAATCTCAATGTGTGTTTTTAACCTCCCATACTTCTCTGCATCCCTTGCCTCATTTGCTAACACTCTCTCAACAATTGTAGCACGTACATTAGGGCATAGATAAAAAGATCTTTTTGCCAGCCAAGTGGCAGCGAACGCTTCTAACTTTCTTCGTTTTAGGATATGGTACACCAGTAGCAATTAAGCCAACTCAGAAGTGTAGAGATGAAGGGTTATGCTACAGTTAATGGGAATAATAAAGACTATGAATATCATAATTACCATCTTCATTTTAGACAATTCCTTCCAGTTCAGCAATGGTGAAGTTGAGACTCTTATGCTCCAACTTCCGTTCATACAAATTTAGAAGTCTCAAAAAATGTCTAATTTCTTTCATCTTACCATCTTGGTTTTCAGTTGGACATCCTGTTTACCCTGCTATTCATTTCATTACCAAGCTAAATGTATCCTACTGCTTGTTAGGCAACAGAGTGGCCCTCATGTCAGACAACATCTTGCCTTAGCTTTATGATGTCAGCTTGCTAGGCAACAGAGTGGCCTTCCTGTCAGACAACATCTAGCTTTAGCTTTATGATGTCAGAGCAGCTCTGGACCAATTGTCCCAGTGGAAGATGACCACACAGGAGTATGAAATATCAGGAGGTTATGCAGTAGGTTACTATCTGTATTCATGACTACACGGCAAGTAGGAGGGAGCATGGTCAGTCTTTTATGATCAACACCAAACCAATGTGATCCATATTAGTTCTATCTTGATAGAAATATCATTCAGGCTCAGGCTCCCACTGTAAGGTAGGGAGGACATTCTGATGCTGTGAAAGTCTTTGTAAGACCTGAAGGAATGATTGTGAGTTTTACTTACCATATAAATTGGTAAAATGATGTCGTATGCCGGAAGACTGCCTTTTTTTTTCTTTCTTCAGTCTCGGCAATTCAGAGAAACTCTGTTGTGAAACACTGCCACTGCTGGTCATTCAGTATAACCTGCAGATGGAAAAGTCCACTGTTAGCACATTTACTATAAGCAATACAATTTTTTTTTGATTTTTATAAAGGGTAAACAGATCAATAATATGGAGTCCATTTTATTGTGAAAATCAAGAGCTCACTAGAAAATCAAATCTCAATGTGTGTTTTTAACCTCCCATACTTCTCTGCATCCCTTGCCTCATTTGCTAACACTCGCTCAAAAATTGTAGCACGTACATTAGGGCATAGATAAAAAGATCTTTTTGCCAGCCAAGTGGCAGCGAACCCTTCTAACTTTCTTCGTTTTAGGATATGGTACACCAGTAGCAATTAAGCCAACTCAGAAGTGTAGAGATGAAGGGTTATGCTACAGTTAATGGGAATAATAAAGACTATGAATATCATAATTACCATCTTCATTTTAGACAATTCCTTCCAGTTCAGCAATGGTGAAGTTGAGACTCTTATGCTCAAACTTCCGTTCATACAAATTTAGAAGTCTCAAAAAATGTCTAATTTCTTTCATCTTACCATCTTGGTTTTCAGTTGGACATCCTGTTTACCCTGCTATTCATTTCATTACCAAGCTAAATGTATCCTACTGCTTGTTAGGCAACAGAGTGGCCCTCATGTCAGACAACATCTTGCCTTAGCTTTATGATGTCAGCTTGCTAGGCAACAGAGTGGCCTTCCTGTCAGACAACATCTAGCTTTAGCTTTATGATGTCAGAGCAGCTCTGGACCAATTGTCCCAGTGGAAGATGACCACACAGGAGTATGAAATATCAGGAGGTTATGCAGTAGGTTACTATCTGTATTCATGACTACACGGCAAGTAGGAGGGAGCATGATCAGTCTTATGATCAACACCAAACCAATGTGATCCATATTAGTTCTATCTTGATAGAAATATCATTCAGGCTCAGGCTCCCACTGTAAGGTAGGGAGGACATTCTGATGCTGTGAAAGTCTTTGTGAGACCTGAAGGAATGATTGTGAGTTTTACTTACCATATAAATTGGTAAAATGATGCCGTATGCCGGAAGACTGCCTTTTTTTTTCTTTCTTCAGTCTCGGCAATTCAGAGAAACTCTGTTGTGAAACACTGCCACTGCTGGTCATTCAGTATAACCTGCAGATGGAAAAGTCCACTGTTAGCACATTTACTATAAGCAATACAATTTTTTTTTGATTTTTATAAAGGGTAAACAGATCAATAATATGGAGTCCATTTTATTGTGAAAATCAAGAGCTCACTAGAAAATCAAATCTCAATGTGTGTTTTTAACCTCCCATACTTCTCTGCATCCCTTGCCTCATTTGCTAACACTCTCTCAACAATTGTAGCACGTACATTAGGGCATAGATAAAAAGATCTTTTTGCCAGCCAAGTGGCAGCGAACCCTTCTAACTTTCTTCGTTTTAGGATATGGTACACCAGTAGCAATTAAGCCAACTCAGAAGTGTAGAGATGAAGGGTTATGCTACAGTTAATGGGAATAATAAAGACTATGAATATCATAATTACCATCTTCATTTTAGACAATTCCTTCCAGTTCAGCAATGGTGAAGTTGAGACTCTTATGCTCAAACTTCCGTTCATACAAATTTAGAAGTCTCAAAAAATGTCTAATTTCTTTCATCTTACCATCTTGGTTTTCAGTTGGACATCCTGTTTACCCTGCTATTCATTTCATTACCAAGCTAAATGTATCCTACTGCTTGTTAGGCAACAGAGTGGCCCTCATGTCAGACAACATCTTGCCTTAGCTTTATGATGTCAGCTTGCTAGGCAACAGAGTGGCCTTCCTGTCAGACAACATCTAGCTTTAGCTTTATGATGTCAGAGCAGCTCTGGACCAATTGTCCCAGTGGAAGATGACCACACAGGAGTATGAAATATCAGGAGGTTATGCAGTAGGTTACTATCTGTATTCATGACTACACGGCAAGTAGGAGGGAGCATGGTCAGTCTTTTATGATCAACACCAAACCAATGTGATCCATATTAGTTCTATCTTGATAGAAATATCATTCAGGCTCAGGCTCCCACTGTAAGGTAGGGAGGACATGCTGATGCTGTGAAAGTCTTTGTGAGACCTGAAGGAATGATTGTGAGTTTTACTTACCATATAAATTGGTAAAATGATGCCGTATGCCGGAAGACTGCCTTTTTTTTTCTTTCTTCAGTCTCGGCAATTCAGAGAAACTCTGTTGTGAAACACTGCCACTGCTGGTCATTCAGTATAACCTGCAGATGGAAAAGTCCACTGTTAGCACATTTACTATAAGCAATACAATTTTTTTTTGATTTGTATAAAGGGTAAAAAGATCAATAATATGGAGTCCATTTTATTGTGAAAATCAAGAGCTCACTAGAAAATCAAATCTCAATGTGTGTTTTTAACCTCCCATACTTCTCTGCATCCCTTGCCTCATTTGCTAACACTCTCTCAACAATTGTAGCACGTACATTAGGGCATAGATAAAAAGATCTTTTTGCCAGCCAAGTGGCAGTGAACCCTTCTAACTTTCTTCGTTTTAGGATATGGTACACCAGTAGCAATTAAGCCAACTCAGAAGTGTAGAGATGAAGGGTTATGCTACAGTTAATGGGAATAATAAAGACTATGAATATCATAATTACCATCTTCATTTTAGACAATTCCTACCAGTTCAGCAATGGTGAAGTTGAGACTCTTATGCTCAAACTTCCGTTCATACAAATTGAGAAGTCTCTAAAAATGTCTAATTTCTTTCACCTTACCATCTTGGTTTTCAGTTGGACATCCTGTTTACCCTGCTATTCATTTCATTACCAAGCTAAATGTATCCTACTGCTTGTTAGGCAACAGAGTGGCCCTCATGTCAGACAACATCTTGCCTTAGCTTTATGATGTCAGCTTGCTAGGCAACAGAGTGGCCTTCCTGTCAGACAACATCTAGCTTTAGCTTTATGATGTCAGAGCAGCTCTGGACCAATTGTCCCAGTGGAAGATGACCACACAGGAGTATGAAATATCAGGAGGTTATGCAGTAGGTTACTATCTGTATTCATGACTATAAGGCAAGTAGGAGGGAGCATGGTCAGTCTTTTATGATCAACACCAAACCAATGTGATCCATATTAGTTCTATCTTGATAGAAATATCATTCAGGCTCAGGCTCCCACTGTAAGGTAGGGAGGACATTCTGATGCTGTGAAAGTCTTTGTGAGACCTGAAGGAATGATTGTGAGTTTTACTTACCATATAAATTGGTAACATGATGCCGTATGCCGGAAGACTGCCTTTTTTTTTCTTTCTTCAGTCTCGGCAATTCAGAGAAACTCTGTTGTGAAACACTGCCACTGCTGGTCATTCAGTATAACCTGCAGATGGAAAAGTCCACTGTTAGCACATTTACTATAAGCAATACAATTTTTTTTTGATTTGTATAAAGGGTAAACAGATCAATAATATGGAGTCCATTTTATTGTGAAAATCAAGAGCTCACTAGAAAATCAAATCTCAATGTGTGTTTTTAACCTCCCATACTTCTCTGCATCCCTTGCCTCATTTGCTAACACTCTCTCAACAATTGTAGCACGTACATTAGGGCATAGATAAAAAGATCTTTTTGCCAGCCAAGTGGCAGCGAACCCTTCTAACTTTCTTCGTTTTAGGATATGGTACACCAGTAGCAATTAAGCCAACTCAGAAGTGTAGAGATGAAGGGTTATGCTACAGTTAATGGGAATAATAAAGACTATGAATATCATAATTACCATCTTCATTTTAGACAATTCCTTCCAGTTCAGCAATGGTGAAGTTGAGACTCTTATGCTCCAACTTCCGTTCATACAAATTTAGAAGTCTCAAAAAATGTCTAATTTCTTTCATCTTACCATCTTGGTTTTCAGTTGGACATCCTGTTTACCCTGCTATTCATTTCATTACCAAGCTAAATGTATCCTACTGCTTGTTAGGCAACAGAGTGGCCCTCAGGTCAGACAACATCTTGCCTTAGCTTTATGATGTCAGCTTGCTAGGCAACAGAGTGGCCTTCCTGTCAGACAACATCTAGCTTTAGCTTTATGATGTCAGAGCAGCTCTGGACCAATTGTCCCAGTGGAAGATGACCACACAGGAGTATGAAATATCAGGAGGTTATGCAGTAGGTTACTATCTGTATTCATGACTACACGGCAAGTAGGAGGGAGCATGGTCAGTCTTTTATGATCAACACCAAACCAATGTGATCCATATTAGTTCTATCTTGATAGAAATATCATTCAGGCTCAGGCTCCCACTGTAAGGTAGGGAGGACATTCTGATGCTGTGAAAGTCTTTGTGAGACCTGAAGGAATGATTGTGAGTTTTACTTACCATATAAATTGGTAAAATGATGCCGTATGCCGGAAGACTGCCTTTTTTTTTCTTTCTTCAGTCTCGGCAATTCAGAGAAACTCTGTTGTGAAACACTGCCACTGCTGGTCATTCAGTATAACCTGCAGATGGAAAAGTCCACTGTTAGCACATTTACTATAAGCAATACAATTTTTTTTTGATTTGTATAAAGGGTAAACAGATCAATAATATGGAGTCCATTTTATTGTGAAAATCAAGAGCTCACTAGAAAATCAAATCTCAATGTGTGTTTTTAACCTCCCATACTTCTCTGCATCCCTTGCCTCATTTGCTAACACTCTCTCAACAATTGTAGCACGTACATTAGGGCATAGATAAAAAGATCTTTTTGCCAGCCAAGTGGCAGCGAACCCTTCTAACTTTCTTCGTTTTAGGATATGGTACACCAGTAGCAATTAAGCCAACTCAGAAGTGTAGAGATGAAGGGTTATGCTACAGTTAATGGGAATAATAAAGACTATGAATATCATAATTACCATCTTCATTTTAGACAATTCCTACCAGTTCAGCAATGGTGAAGTTGAGACTCTTATGCTCAAACTTCCGTTCATACAAATTGAGAAGTCTCTAAAAATGTCTAATTTCTTTCACCTTACCATCTTGGTTTTCAGTTGGACATCCTGTTTACCCTGCTATTCATTTCATTACCAAGCTAAATGTATCCTACTGCTTGTTAGGCAACAGAGTGGCCCTCATGTCAGACAACATCTTGCCTTAGCTTTATGATGTCAGCTTGCTAGGCAACAGAGTGGCCTTCCTGTCAGACAACATCTAGCTTTAGCTTTATGATGTCAGAGCAGCTCTGGACCAATTGTCCCAGTGGAAGATGACCACACAGGAGTATGAAATATCAGGAGGTTATGCAGTAGGTTACTATCTGTATTCATGACTATAAGGCAAGTAGGAGGGAGCATGGTCAGTCTTTTATGATCAACACCAAACCAATGTGATCCATATTAGTTCTATCTTGATAGAAATATCATTCAGGCTCAGGCTCCCACTGTAAGGTAGGGAGGACATTCTGATGCTGTGAAAGTCTTTGTGAGACCTGAAGGAATGATTGTGAGTTTTACTTACCATATAAATTGGTAACATGATGCCGTATGCCGGAAGACTGCCTTTTTTTTTCTTTCTTCAGTCTCGGCAATTCAGAGAAACTCTGTTGTGAAACACTGCCACTGCTGGTCATTCAGTATAACCTGCAGATGGAAAAGTCCACTGTTAGCACATTTACTATAAGCAATACAATTTTTTTTTGATTTTTATAAAGGGTAAACAGATCAATAATATGGAGTCCATTTTATTTTGAAAATCAAGAGCTCACTAGAAAATCAAATCTCAATGTGTGTTTTTAACCTCCCATACTTCTCTGCATCCCTTGCCTCATTTGCTAACACTCTCTCAAAAATTGTAGCACGTACATTAGGGCATAGATAAAAAGATCTTTTTGCCAGCCAAGTGGCAGCGAACGCTTCTAACTTTCTTCGTTTTAGGATATGGTACACCAGTAGCAATTAAGCCAACTCAGAAGTGTAGAGATGAAGGGTTATGCTACAGTTAATGGGAATAATAAAGACTATGAATATCATAATTACCATCTTCATTTTAGACAATTCCTTCCAGTTCAGCAATGGTGAAGTTGAGACTCTTATGCTCCAACTTCCGTTCATACAAATTTAGAAGTCTCAAAAAATGTCTAATTTCTTTCATCTTACCATCTTGGTTTTCAGTTGGACATCCTGTTTACCCTGCTATTCATTTCATTACCAAGCTAAATGTATCCTACTGCTTGTTAGGCAACAGAGTGGCCCTCATGTCAGACAACATCTTGCCTTAGCTTTATGATGTCAGCTTGCTAGGCAACAGAGTGGCCTTCCTGTCAGACAACATCTAGCTTTAGCTTTATGATGTCAGAGCAGCTCTGGACCAATTGTCCCAGTGGAAGATGACCACACAGGAGTATGAAATATCAGGAGGTTATGCAGTAGGTTACTATCTGTATTCATGACTACACGGCAAGTAGGAGGGAGCATGGTCAGTCTTTTATGATCAACACCAAACCAATGTGATCCATATTAGTTCTATCTTGATAGAAATATCATTCAGGCTCAGGCTCCCACTGTAAGGTAGGGAGGACATTCTGATGCTGTGAAAGTCTTTGTGAGACCTGAAGGAATGATTGTGAGTTTTACTTACCATATAAATTGGTAAAATGATGCCGTATGCCGGAAGACTGCCTTTTTTTTTCTTTCTTCAGTCTCGGCAATTCAGAGAAACTCTGTTGTGAAACACTGCCACTGCTGGTCATTCAGTATAACCTGCAGATGGAAAAGTCCACTGTTAGCACATTTACTATAAGCAATACAATTTTTTTTTGATTTTTATAAAGGGTAAACATATCAATAATATGGAGTCCATTTTATTGTGAAAATCAAGAGCTCACTAGAAAATCAAATCTCAATGTGTGTTTTTAACCTCCCATACTTCTCTGCATCCCTTGCCTCATTTGCTAACACTCTCTCAACAATTGTAGCACGTACATTAGGGCATAGATAAAAAGATCTTTTTGCCAGCCAAGTGGCAGCGAACCCTTCTAACTTTCTTCGTTTTAGGATATGGTACACCAGTAGCAATTAAGCCAACTCAGAAGTGTAGAGATGAAGGGTTATGCTACAGTTAATGGGAATAATAAAGACTATGAATATCATAATTACCATCTTCATTTTAGACAATTCCTACCAGTTCAGCAATGGTGAAGTTGAGACTCTTATGCTCAAACTTCCGTTCATACAAATTGAGAAGTCTCTAAAAATGTCTAATTTCTTTCACCTTACCATCTTGGTTTTCAGTTGGACATCCTGTTTACCCTGCTATTCATTTCATTACCAAGCTAAATGTATCCTACTGCTTGTTAGGCAACAGAGTGGCCCTCATGTCAGACAACATCTTGCCTTAGCTTTATGATGTCAGCTTGCTAGGCAACAGAGTGGCCTTCCTGTCAGACAACATCTAGCTTTAGCTTTATGATGTCAGAGCAGCTCTGGACCAATTGTCCCAGTGGAAGATGACCACACAGGAGTATGAAATATCAGGAGGTTATGCAGTAGGTTACTATCTGTATTCATGACTATAAGGCAAGTAGGAGGGAGCATGGTCAGTCTTTTATGATCAACACCAAACCAATGTGATCCATATTAGTTCTATCTTGATAGAAATATCATTCAGGCTCAGGCTCCCACTGTAAGGTAGGGAGGACATTCTGATGCTGTGAAAGTCTTTGTGAGACCTGAAGGAATGATTGTGAGTTTTACTTACCATATAAATTGGTAACATGATGCCGTATGCCGGAAGACTGCCTTTTTTTTTCTTTCTTCAGTCTCGGCAATTCAGAGAAACTCTGTTGTGAAACACTGCCACTGCTGGTCATTCAGTATAACCTGCAGATGGAAAAGTCCACTGTTAGCACATTTACTATAAGCAATACAATTTTTTTTTGATTTTTATAAAGGGTAAACAGATCAATAATATGGAGTCCATTTTATTTTGAAAATCAAGAGCTCACTAGAAAATCAAATCTCAATGTGTGTTTTTAACCTCCCATACTTCTCTGCATCCCTTGCCTCATTTACTAACACTCTCTCAAAAATTGTAGCACGTACATTAGGGCATAGATAAAAAGATCTTTTTGCCAGCCAAGTGGCAGCGAACGCTTCTAACTTTCTTCGTTTTAGGATATGGTACACCAGTAGCAATTAAGCCAACTCAGAAGTGTAGAGATGAAGGGTTATGCTACAGTTAATGGGAATAATAAAGACTATGAATATCATAATTACCATCTTCATTTTAGACAATTCCTTCCAGTTCAGCAATGGTGAAGTTGAGACTCTTATGCTCCAACTTCCGTTCATACAAATTTAGAAGTCTCAAAAAATGTCTAATTTCTTTCATCTTACCATCTTGGTTTTCAGTTGGACATCCTGTTTACCCTGCTATTCATTTCATTACCAAGCTAAATGTATCCTACTGCTTGTTAGGCAACAGAGTGGCCCTCAGGTCAGACAACATCTTGCCTTAGCTTTATGATGTCAGCTTGCTAGGCAACAGAGTGGCCTTCCTGTCAGACAACATCTAGCTTTAGCTTTATGATGTCAGAGCAGCTCTGGACCAATTGTCCCAGTGGAAGATGACCACACAGGAGTATGAAATATCAGGAGGTTATGCAGTAGGTTACTATCTGTATTCATGACTACACGGCAAGTAGGAGGGAGCATGGTCAGTCTTTTATGATCAACACCAAACCAATGTGATCCATATTAGTTCTATCTTGATAGAAATATCATTCAGGCTCAGGCTCCCACTGTAAGGTAGGGAGGACATTCTGATGCTGTGAAAGTCTTTGTGAGACCTGAAGGAATGATTGTGAGTTTTACTTACCATATAAATTGGTAAAATGATGCCGTATGCCGGAAGACTGCCTTTTTTTTTCTTTCTTCAGTCTCGGCAATTCAGAGAAACTCTGTTGTGAAACACTGCCACTGCTGGTCATTCAGTATAACCTGCAGATGGAAAAGTCCACTGTTAGCACATTTACTATAAGCAATACAATTTTTTTTTGATTTTTATAAAGGGTAAACAGATCAATAATATGGAGTCCATTTTATTGTGAAAATCAAGAGCTCACTAGAAAATCAAATCTCAATGTGTGTTTTTAACCTCCCATACTTCTCTGCATCCCTTGCCTCATTTGCTAACACTCTCTCAAAAATTGTAGCACGTACATTAGGGCATAGATAAAAAGATCTTTTTGCCAGCCAAGTGGCAGCGAACCCTTCTAACTTTCTTCGTTTTAGGATATGGTACACCAGTAGCAATTAAGCCAACTCAGAAGTGTAGAGATGAAGGGTTATGCTACAGTTAATGGGAATAATAAAGACTATGAATATCATAATTACCATCTTCATTTTAGACAATTCCTTCCAGTTCAGCAATGGTGAAGTTGAGACTCTTATGCTCAAACTTCCGTTCATACAAATTTAGAAGTCTCAAAAAATGTCTAATTTCTTTCATCTTACCATCTTGGTTTTCAGTTGGACATCCTGTTTACCCTGCTATTCATTTCATTACCAAGCTAAATGTATCCTACTGCTTGTTAGGCAACAGAGTGGCCCTCATGTCAGACAACATCTTGCCTTAGCTTTATGATGTCAGCTTGCTAGGCAACAGAGTGGCCTTCCTGTCAGACAACATCTAGCTTTAGCTTTATGATGTCAGAGCAGCTCTGGACCAATTGTCCCAGTGGAAGATGACCACACAGGAGTATGAAATATCAGGAGGTTATGCAGTAGGTTACTATCTGTATTCATGACTACACGGCAAGTAGGAGGGAGCATGGTCAGTCTTTTATGATCAACACCAAACCAATGTGATCCATATTAGTTCTATCTTGATAGAAATATCATTCAGGCTCAGGCTCCCACTGTAAGGTAGGGAGGACATTCTGATGCTGTGAAAGTCTTTGTAAGACCTGAAGGAATGATTGTGAGTTTTACTTACCATATAAATTGGTAAAATTATGCCGTATGCCGGAAGACTGCCTTTTTTTTCTTTCTTCAGTCTCGGCAATTCAGAGAAACTCTGTTGTGAAACACTGCCACTGCTGGTCATTCAGTATAACCTGCAGATGGAAAAGTCCACTGTTAGCACATTTACTATAAGCAATACAATTTTTTTTTGATTTTTATAAAGGGTAAAAAGATCAATAATATGGAGTCCATTTTATTGTGAAAATCAAGAGCTCACTAGAAAATCAAATCTCAATGTGTGTTTTTAACCTCCCATACTTCTCTGCATCCCTTGCCTCATTTGCTAACACTCTCTCAACAATTGTAGCACGTACATTAGGGCATAGATAAAAAGATCTTTTTGCCAGCCAAGTGGCAGCGAACCCTTCTAACTTTCTTCGTTTTAGGATATGGTACACCAGTAGCAATTAAGCCAACTCAGAAGTGTAGAGATGAAGGGTTATGCTACAGTTAATGGGAATAATAAAGACTATGAATATCATAATTACCATCTTCATTTTAGACAATTCCTTCCAGTTCAGCAATGGTGAAGTTGAGACTCTTATGCTCAAACTTCCGTTCATACAAATTTAGAAGTCTCAAAAAATGTCTAATTTCTTTCATCTTACCATCTTGGTTTTCAGTTGGACATCCTGTTTACCCTGCTATTCATTTCATTACCAAGCTAAATGTATCCTACTGCTTGTTAGGCAACAGAGTGGACCTCATGTCAGACAACATCTTGCCTTAGCTTTATGATGTCAGCTTGCTAGGCAACAGAGTGGCCTTCCTGTCAGACAACATCTAGCTTTAGCTTTATGATGTCAGAGCAGCTCTGGACCAATTGTCCCAGTGGAAGATGACCACACAGGAGTATGAAATATCAGGAGGTTATGCAGTAGGTTACTATCTGTATTCATGACTACACGGCAAGTAGGAGGGAGCATGGTCAGTCTTTTATGATCAACACCAAACCAATGTGATCCATATTAGTTCTATCTTGATAGAAATATCATTCAGGCTCAGGCTCCCACTGTAAGGTAGGGAGGACATGCTGATGCTGTGAAAGTCTTTGTGAGACCTGAAGGAATGATTGTGAGTTTTACTTACCATATAAATTGGTAAAATGATGCCGTATGCCGGAAGACTGCCTTTTTTTTTCTTTCTTCAGTCTCGGCAATTCAGAGAAACTCTGTTGTGAAACACTGCCACTGCTGGTCATTCAGTATAACCTGCAGATGGAAAAGTCCACTGTTAGCACATTTACTATAAGCAATACAATTTTTTTTTGATTTGTATAAAGGGTAAAAAGATCAATAATATGGAGTCCATTTTATTGTGAAAAAAAAGAGCTCACTAGAAAATCAAATCTCAATGTGTGTTTTTAACCTCCCATACTTCTCTGCATCCCTTGCCTCATTTGCTAACACTCTCTCAACAATTGTAGCACGTACATTAGGGCATAGATAAAAAGATCTTTTTGCCAGCCAAGTGGCAGCGAACCCTTCTAACTTTCTTCGTTTTAGGATATGGTACACCAGTAGCAATTAAGCCAACTCAGAAGTGTAGAGATGAAGGGTTATGCTACAGTTAATGGGAATAATAAAGACTATGAATATCATAATTACCATCTTCATTTTAGACAATTCCTACCAGTTCAGCAATGGTGAAGTTGAGACTCTTATGCTCAAACTTCCGTTCATACAAATTGAGAAGTCTCTAAAAATGTCTAATTTCTTTCACCTTACCATCTTGGTTTTCAGTTGGACATCCTGTTTACCCTGCTATTCATTTCATTACCAAGCTAAATGTATCCTACTGCTTGTTAGGCAACAGAGTGGCCCTCATGTCAGACAACATCTTGCCTTAGCTTTATGATGTCAGCTTGCTAGGCAACAGAGTGGCCTTCCTGTCAGACAACATCTAGCTTTAGCTTTATGATGTCAGAGCAGCTCTGGACCAATTGTCCCAGTGGAAGATGACCACACAGGAGTATGAAATATCAGGAGGTTATGCAGTAGGTTACTATCTGTATTCATGACTATAAGGCAAGTAGGAGGGAGCATGGTCAGTCTTTTATGATCAACACCAAACCAATGTGATCCATATTAGTTCTATCTTGATAGAAATATCATTCAGGCTCAGGCTCCCACTGTAAGGTAGGGAGGACATTCTGATGCTGTGAAAGTCTTTGTGAGACCTGAAGGAATGATTGTGAGTTTTACTTACCATATAAATTGGTAACATGATGCCGTATGCCGGAAGACTGCCTTTTTTTTTCTTTCTTCAGTCTCGGCAATTCAGAGAAACTCTGTTGTGAAACACTGCCACTGCTGGTCATTCAGTATAACCTGCAGATGGAAAAGTCCACTGTTAGCACATTTACTATAAGCAATACAATTTTTTTTTGATTTTTATAAAGGGTAAACAGATCAATAATATGGAGTCCATTTTATTTTGAAAATCAAGAGCTCACTAGAAAATCAAATCTCAATGTGTGTTTTTAACCTCCCATACTTCTCTGCATCCCTTGCCTCATTTACTAACACTCTCTCAAAAATTGTAGCACGTACATTAGGGCATAGATAAAAAGATCTTTTTGCCAGCCAAGTGGCAGCGAACGCTTCTAACTTTCTTCGTTTTAGGATATGGTACACCAGTAGCAATTAAGCCAACTCAGAAGTGTAGAGATGAAGGGTTATGCTACAGTTAATGGGAATAATAAAGACTATGAATATCATAATTACCATCTTCATTTTAGACAATTCCTTCCAGTTCAGCAATGGTGAAGTTGAGACTCTTATGCTCCAACTTCCGTTCATACAAATTTAGAAGTCTCAAAAAATGTCTAATTTCTTTCATCTTACCATCTTGGTTTTCAGTTGGACATCCTGTTTACCCTGCTATTCATTTCATTACCAAGCTAAATGTATCCTACTGCTTGTTAGGCAACAGAGTGGCCCTCAGGTCAGACAACATCTTGCCTTAGCTTTATGATGTCAGCTTGCTAGGCAACAGAGTGGCCTTCCTGTCAGACAACATCTAGCTTTAGCTTTATGATGTCAGAGCAGCTCTGGACCAATTGTCCCAGTGGAAGATGACCACACAGGAGTATGAAATATCAGGAGGTTATGCAGTAGGTTACTATCTGTATTCATGACTACACGGCAAGTAGGAGGGAGCATGGTCAGTCTTTTATGATCAACACCAAACCAATGTGATCCATATTAGTTCTATCTTGATAGAAATATCATTCAGGCTCAGGCTCCCACTGTAAGGTAGGGAGGACATTCTGATGCTGTGAAAGTCTTTGTGAGACCTGAAGGAATGATTGTGAGTTTTACTTACCATATAAATTGGTAAAATGATGCCGTATGCCGGAAGACTGCCTTTTTTTTTCTTTCTTCAGTCTCGGCAATTCAGAGAAACTCTGTTGTGAAACACTGCCACTGCTGGTCATTCAGTATAACCTGCAGATGGAAAAGTCCACTGTTAGCACATTTACTATAAGCAATACAATTTTTTTTTGATTTTTATAAAGGGTAAACAGATCAATAATATGGAGTCCATTTTATTGTGAAAATCAAGAGCTCACTAGAAAATCAAATCTCAATGTGTGTTTTTAACCTCCCATACTTCTCTGCATCCCTTGCCTCATTTGCTAACACTCTCTCAAAAATTGTAGCACGTACATTAGGGCATAGATAAAAAGATCTTTTTGCCAGCCAAGTGGCAGCGAACCCTTCTAACTTTCTTCGTTTTAGGATATGGTACACCAGTAGCAATTAAGCCAACTCAGAAGTGTAGAGATGAAGGGTTATGCTACAGTTAATGGGAATAATAAAGACTATGAATATCATAATTACCATCTTCATTTTAGACAATTCCTTCCAGTTCAGCAATGGTGAAGTTGAGACTCTTATGCTCAAACTTCCGTTCATACAAATTTAGAAGTCTCAAAAAATGTCTAATTTCTTTCATCTTACCATCTTGGTTTTCAGTTGGACATCCTGTTTACCCTGCTATTCATTTCATTACCAAGCTAAATGTATCCTACTGCTTGTTAGGCAACAGAGTGGCCCTCATGTCAGACAACATCTTGCCTTAGCTTTATGATGTCAGCTTGCTAGGCAACAGAGTGGCCTTCCTGTCAGACAACATCTAGCTTTAGCTTTATGATGTCAGAGCAGCTCTGGACCAATTGTCCCAGTGGAAGATGACCACACAGGAGTATGAAATATCAGGAGGTTATGCAGTAGGTTACTATCTGTATTCATGACTACACGGCAAGTAGGAGGGAGCATGGTCAGTCTTTTATGATCAACACCAAACCAATGTGATCCATATTAGTTCTATCTTGATAGAAATATCATTCAGGCTCAGGCTCCCACTGTAAGGTAGGGAGGACATTCTGATGCTGTGAAAGTCTTTGTAAGACCTGAAGGAATGATTGTGAGTTTTACTTACCATATAAATTGGTAAAATTATGCCGTATGCCGGAAGACTGCCTTTTTTTTCTTTCTTCAGTCTCGGCAATTCAGAGAAACTCTGTTGTGAAACACTGCCACTGCTGGTCATTCAGTATAACCTGCAGATGGAAAAGTCCACTGTTAGCACATTTACTATAAGCAATACAATTTTTTTTTGATTTTTATAAAGGGTAAAAAGATCAATAATATGGAGTCCATTTTATTGTGAAAATCAAGAGCTCACTAGAAAATCAAATCTCAATGTGTGTTTTTAACCTCCCATACTTCTCTGCATCCCTTGCCTCATTTGCTAACACTCTCTCAACAATTGTAGCACGTACATTAGGGCATAGATAAAAAGATCTTTTTGCCAGCCAAGTGGCAGCGAACCCTTCTAACTTTCTTCGTTTTAGGATATGGTACACCAGTAGCAATTAAGCCAACTCAGAAGTGTAGAGATGAAGGGTTATGCTACAGTTAATGGGAATAATAAAGACTATGAATATCATAATTACCATCTTCATTTTAGACAATTCCTTCCAGTTCAGCAATGGTGAAGTTGAGACTCTTATGCTCAAACTTCCGTTCATACAAATTTAGAAGTCTCAAAAAATGTCTAATTTCTTTCATCTTACCATCTTGGTTTTCAGTTGGACATCCTGTTTACCCTGCTATTCATTTCATTACCAAGCTAAATGTATCCTACTGCTTGTTAGGCAACAGAGTGGACCTCATGTCAGACAACATCTTGCCTTAGCTTTATGATGTCAGCTTGCTAGGCAACAGAGTGGCCTTCCTGTCAGACAACATCTAGCTTTAGCTTTATGATGTCAGAGCAGCTCTGGACCAATTGTCCCAGTGGAAGATGACCACACAGGAGTATGAAATATCAGGAGGTTATGCAGTAGGTTACTATCTGTATTCATGACTACACGGCAAGTAGGAGGGAGCATGGTCAGTCTTTTATGATCAACACCAAACCAATGTGATCCATATTAGTTCTATCTTGATAGAAATATCATTCAGGCTCAGGCTCCCACTGTAAGGTAGGGAGGACATGCTGATGCTGTGAAAGTCTTTGTGAGACCTGAAGGAATGATTGTGAGTTTTACTTACCATATAAATTGGTAAAATGATGCCGTATGCCGGAAGACTGCCTTTTTTTTTCTTTCTTCAGTCTCGGCAATTCAGAGAAACTCTGTTGTGAAACACTGCCACTGCTGGTCATTCAGTATAACCTGCAGATGGAAAAGTCCACTGTTAGCACATTTACTATAAGCAATACAATTTTTTTTTGATTTGTATAAAGGGTAAAAAGATCAATAATATGGAGTCCATTTTATTGTGAAAAAAAAGAGCTCACTAGAAAATCAAATCTCAATGTGTGTTTTTAACCTCCCATACTTCTCTGCATCCCTTGCCTCATTTGCTAACACTCTCTCAACAATTGTAGCACGTACATTAGGGCATAGATAAAAAGATCTTTTTGCCAGCCAAGTGGCAGCGAACCCTTCTAACTTTCTTCGTTTTAGGATATGGTACACCAGTAGCAATTAAGCCAACTCAGAAGTGTAGAGATGAAGGGTTATGCTACAGTTAATGGGAATAATAAAGACTATGAATATCATAATTACCATCTTCATTTTAGACAATTCCTACCAGTTCAGCAATGGTGAAGTTGAGACTCTTATGCTCAAACTTCCGTTCATACAAATTGAGAAGTCTCTAAAAATGTCTAATTTCTTTCACCTTACCATCTTGGTTTTCAGTTGGACATCCTGTTTACCCTGCTATTCATTTCATTACCAAGCTAAATGTATCCTACTGCTTGTTAGGCAACAGAGTGGCCCTCATGTCAGACAACATCTTGCCTTAGCTTTATGATGTCAGCTTGCTAGGCAACAGAGTGGCCTTCCTGTCAGACAACATCTAGCTTTAGCTTTATGATGTCAGAGCAGCTCTGGACCAATTGTCCCAGTGGAAGATGACCACACAGGAGTATGAAATATCAGGAGGTTATGCAGTAGGTTACTATCTGTATTCATGACTATAAGGCAAGTAGGAGGGAGCATGGTCAGTCTTTTATGATCAACACCAAACCAATGTGATCCATATTAGTTCTATCTTGATAGAAATATCATTCAGGCTCAGGCTCCCACTGTAAGGTAGGGAGGACATTCTGATGCTGTGAAAGTCTTTGTGAGACCTGAAGGAATGATTGTGAGTTTTACTTACCATATAAATTGGTAACATGATGCCGTATGCCGGAAGACTGCCTTTTTTTTTCTTTCTTCAGTCTCGGCAATTCAGAGAAACTCTGTTGTGAAACACTGCCACTGCTGGTCATTCAGTATAACCTGCAGATGGAAAAGTCCACTGTTAGCACATTTACTATAAGCAATACAATTTTTTTTTGATTTTTATAAAGGGTAAACATATCAATAATATGGAGTCCATTTTATTGTGAAAATCAAGAGCTCACTAGAAAATCAAATCTCAATGTGTGTTTTTAACCTCCCATACTTCTCTGCATCCCTTGCCTCATTTGCTAACACTCTCTCAACAATTGTAGCACGTACATTAGGGCATAGATAAAAAGATCTTTTTGCCAGCCAAGTGGCAGCGAACCCTTCTAACTTTCTTCGTTTTAGGATATGGTACACCAGTAGCAATTAAGCCAACTCAGAAGTGTAGAGATGAAGGGTTATGCTACAGTTAATGGGAATAATAAAGACTATGAATATCATAATTACCATCTTCATTTTAGACAATTCCTTCCAGTTCAGCAATGGTGAAGTTGAGACTCTTATGCTCCAACTTCCGTTCATACAAATTTAGAAGTCTCAAAAAATGTCTAATTTCTTTCATCTTACCATCTTGGTTTTCAGTTGGACATCCTGTTTACCCTGCTATTCATTTCATTACCAAGCTAAATGTATCCTACTGCTTGTTAGGCAACAGAGTGGCTCTCATGTCAGACAACATCTTGCCTTAGCTTTATGATGTCAGCTTGCTAGGCAACAGAGTGGCCTTCCTGTCAGACAACATCTAGCTTTAGCTTTATGATGTCAGAGCAGCTCTGGACCAATTGTCCCAGTGGAAGATGACCACACAGGAGTATGAAATATCAGGAGGTTATGCAGTAGGTTACTATCTGTATTCATGACTACACGGCAAGTAGGAGGGAGCATGGTCAGTCTTTTATGATCAACACCAAACCAATGTGATCCATATTAGTTCTATCTTGATAGAAATATCATTCAGGCTCAGGCTCCCACTGTAAGGTAGGGAGGACATTCTGATGCTGTGAAAGTCTTTGTAAGACCTGAAGGAATGATTGTGAGTTTTACTTACCATATAAATTGGTAAAATGATGTTGTATGCCGGAAGACTGCCTTTTTTTTTCTTTCTTCAGTCTCGGCAATTCAGAGAAACTCTGTTGTGAAACACTGCCACTGCTGGTCATTCAGTATAACCTGCAGATGGAAAAGTCCACTGTTAGCACATTTACTATAAGCAATACAATTTTTTTTTGATTTGTATAAAGGGTAAACAGATCAATAATATGGAGTCCATTTTATTGTGAAAATCAAGAGCTCACTAGAAAATCAAATCTCAATGTGTGTTTTTAGCCTCCCATACTTCTCTGCATCCCTTGCCTCATTTGCTAACACTCTCTCAACAATTGTAGCACGTACATTAGGGCATAGATAAAAAGATCTTTTTGCCAGCCAAGTGGCAGCGAACCCTTCTAACTTTCTTCCCTTTAGGATATGGTACACCAGTAGCAATTAAGCCAACTCAGAAGTGTAGAGATGAAGGGTTATGCTACAGTTAGTTAATGGGAATAATAAAGACTATGAATATCATAATTACCATCTTCATTTTAGACAATTCCTACCAGTTCAGAAATGGTGAAGTTGAGACTCTTATGCTCAAACTTCCGTTCATACAAATTGAGAAGTCTCTAAAAATGTCTAATTTCTTTCACCTTACCATCTTGGTTTTCAGTTGGACATCCTGTTTACCCTGCTATTCATTTCATTACCAAGCTAAATGTATCCTACTGCTTT
This sequence comes from Triturus cristatus, assembly GCF_964204655.1. Classification (NCBI taxonomy): domain Eukaryota; kingdom Metazoa; phylum Chordata; class Amphibia; order Caudata; family Salamandridae; genus Triturus; species Triturus cristatus. The sequence goes on from NC_140594.1 coordinate 511,710,081, forward strand.
TTAGGCAACAGAGTGGCCCTCATGTCAGACAACATCTTGCCTTAGCTTTATGATGTCAGCTTGCTAGGCAACAGAGTGGCCTTCCTGTCAGACAACATCTAGCTTTAGCTTTATGATGTCAGAGCAGCTCTGGACCAATTGTCCCAGTGGAAGATGACCACACAGGAGTATGAAATATCAGGAGGTTATGCAGTAGGTTACTATCTGTATTCATGACTATAAGGCAAGTAGGAGGGAGCATGGTCAGTCTTTTATGATCAACACCAAACCAATGTGATCCATATTAGTTCTATCTTGATAGAAATATCATTCAGGCTCAGGCTCCCACTGTGAGGTAGGGAGGACATTCTGATGCTGTGAAAGTCTTTGTGAGACCTGAAGGAATGATTGTGAGTTTTACTTACCATATAAATTGGTAACATGATGCCGTATGCCGGAAGACTGCCTTTTTTTTTCTTTCTTCAGTCTCGGCAATTCAGAGAAACTCTGTTGTGAAACACTGCCACTGCTGGTCATTCAGTATAACCTGCAGATGGAAAAGTCCACTGTTAGCACATTTACTATAAGCAATACAATTTTTTTTTGATTTGTATAAAGGGTAAACAGATCAATAATATGGAGTCCATTTTATTGTGAAAATCAAGAGCTCACTAGAAAATCAAATCTCAATGTGTGTTTTTAACCTCCCATACTTCTCTGCATCCCTTGCCTCATTTGCTAACACTCTCTCAACAATTGTAGCACGTACATTAGGGCATAGATAAAAAGATCTTTTTGCCAGCCAAGTGGCAGCGAACCCTTCTAACTTTCTTCGTTTTAGGATATGGTACACCAGTAGCAATTAAGCCAACTCAGAAGTGTAGAGATGAAGGGTTATGCTACAGTTAATGGGAATAATAAAGACTATGAATATCATAATTACCATCTTCATTTTAGACAATTCCTTCCAGTTCAGCAATGGTGAAGTTGAGACTCTTATGCTCCAACTTCCGTTCATACAAATTTAGAAGTCTCAAAAAATGTCTAATTTCTTTCATCTTACCATCTTGGTTTTCAGTTGGACATCCTGTTTACCCTGCTATTCATTTCATTACCAAGCTAAATGTATCCTACTGCTTGTTAGGCAACAGAGTAGCCCTCATGTCAGACAACATCTTGCCTTAGCTTTATGATGTCAGCTTGCTAGGCAACAGAGTGGCCTTCCTGTCAGACAACATCTAGCTTTAGCTTTATGATGTCAGAGCAGCTCTGGACCAATTGTCCCAGTGGAAGATGACCACACAGGAGTATGAAATATCAGGAGGTTATGCAGTAGGTTACTATCTGTATTCATGACTACACGGCAAGTAGGAGGGAGCATGGTCAGTCTTTTATGATCAACACCAAACCAATGTGATCCATATTAGTTCTATCTTGATAGAAATATCATTCAGGCTCAGGCTCCCACTGTAAGGTAGGGAGGACATTCTGATGCTGTGAAAGTCTTTGTGAGACCTGAAGGAATGATTGTGAGTTTTACTTACCATATAAATTGGTAAAATGATGCCGTATGCCGGAAGACTGCCTTTTTTTTTTCTTTCTTCAGTCTCGGCAATTCAGAGAAACTCTGTTGTGAAACACTGCCACTGCTGGTCATTCAGTATAACCTGCAGATGGAAAAGTCCTTTGTTAGCACATTTACTATAAGCAATACAATTTTTTTTTGATTTTTATAAAGGGTAAACAGATCAATAATATGGAGTCCATTTTATTGTGAAAATCAAGAGCTCACTAGAAAATCAAATCTCAATGTGTGTTTTTAACCTCCCATACTTCTCTGCATCCCTTGCCTCATTTGCTAACACTCTCTCAAAAATTGTAGCACGTACATTAGGGCATAGATAAAAAGATCTTTTTGCCAGCCAAGTGGCAGCGAACGCTTCTAACTTTCTTCGTTTTAGGATATGGTACACCAGTAGCAATTAAGCCAACTCAGAAGTGTAGAGATGAAGGGTTATGCTACAGTTAATGGGAATAATAAAGACTATGAATATCATAATTACCATCTTCATTTTAGACAATTCCTTCCAGTTCAGCAATGGTGAAGTTGACTCTTATGCTCCAACTTCCGTTCATACAAATTTAGAAGTCTCAAAAAATGTCTAATTTCTTTCATCTTACCATCTTGGTTTTCAGTTGGACATCCTGTTTACCCTGCTATTCATTTCATTACCAAGCTAAATGTATCCTACTGCTTGTTAGGCAACAGAGTAGCCCTCATGTCAGACAACATCTTGCCTTAGCTTTATGATGTCAGCTTGCTAGGCAACAGAGTGGCCTTCCTGTCAGACAACATCTAGCTTTAGCTTTATGATGTCAGAGCAGCTCTGGACCAATTGTCCCAGTGGAAGATGACCACACAGGAGTATGAAATATCAGGAGGTTATGCAGTAGGTTACTATCTGTATTCATGACTACACGGCAAGTAGGAGGGAGCATGGTCAGTCTTTTATGATCAACACCAAACCAAAGTGATCCATATTAGTTCTATCTTGATAGAAATATCATTCAGGCTCAGGCTCCCACTGTAAGGTAGGGAGGACATTCTGATGCTGTGAAAGTCTTTGTAAGACCTGAAGGAATGATTGTGAGTTTTACTTACCATATAAATTGGTAAAATGATGCCGTATGCCGGAAGACTGCCTTTTTTTTTCTTTCTTCAGTCTCGGCAATTCAGAGAAACTCTGTTGTGAAACACTGCCACTGCTGGTCATTCAGTATAACCTGCAGATGGAAAAGTCCACTGTTAGCACATTTACTATAAGCAATACAATTTTTTTTTGATTTGTATAAAGGGTAAACAGATCAATAATATGGAGTCCATTTTATTGTGAAAATCAAGAGCTCACTAGAAAATCAAATCTCAATGTGTGTTTTTAGCCTCCCATACTTCTCTGCATCCCTTGCCTCATTTGCTAACACTCTCTCAACAATTGTAGCACGTACATTAGGGCATAGATAAAAAGATCTTTTTGCCAGCCAAGTGGCAGCGAACCCTTCTAACTTTCTTCGCTTTAGGATATGGTACACCAGTAGCAATTAAGCCAACTCAGAAGTTTAGAGATGAAGGGTTATGCTACAGTTAGTTAATGGGAATAATAAAGACTATGAATATCATAATTACCATCTTCATTTTAGACAATTCCTACCAGTTCAGAAATGGTGAAGTTGAGACTCTTATGCTGAAACTTCCGTTCATACAAATTGAGAAGTCTCTAAAAATGTCTAATTTCTTTCATCTTACCATCTTGGTTTTCAGTTGGACATCCTGTTTACCCTGCTATTTATTTCATTACCAAGCTAAATGTATCCTACTGCTTGTTAGGCAACAGAGTGGCCCTCATGTCAGACAACATCTTGCCTTAGCTTTATGATGTCAGCTTGCTAGGCAACAGAGTGGCCTTCCTGTCAGACAACATCTAGCTTTAGCTTTATGATGTCAGAGCAGCTCTGGACCAATTGTCCCAGTGGAAGATGACCACACAAGAGTACGAAATATCAGGAGGTTATGCAGTAGGTTACTATCTGTATTCATGACTACACGGCAAGTAGGAGGGAGCATGGTCAGTCTTTTATGATCAACACCAAACCAATGTGATCCATATTAGTTCTATCTTGATAGAAATATCATTCAGGCTCAGGCTCCCACTGTAAGGTAGGGAGGACATTCTGATGCTGTGAAAGTCTTTGTGAGACCTGAAGGAATGATTGTGAGTTTTACTTACCATATAAATTGGTAAAATGATGCCGTATGCCGGAAGACTGCCTTTTTTTTTCTTTCTTCAGTCTCGGCAATTCAGAGAAACTCTGTTGTGAAACACTGCCACTGCTGGTCATTCAGTATAACCTGCAGATGGAAAAGTCCACTGTTAGCACATTTACTATAAGCAATACAATTTTTTTTTGATTTTTATAAAGGGTAAACAGATCAATAATATGGAGTCCATTTTATTGTGAAAATCAAGAGCTCACTAGAAAATCAAATCTCAATGTGTGTTTTTTAACCTCCCATACTTCTCTGCATCCCTTGCCTCATTTGCTAACACTCTCAAAAATTGTAGCACCTACATTAGGGCATAGATAAAAAGATCTTTTTGCAAGCCAAGTGGCAGCGAACGCTTCTAACTTTCTTCGTTTTAGGATATGGTACACCAGTAGCAATTAAGCCAACTCAGAAGTGTAGAGATGAAGGGTTATGCTACAGTTAATGGGAATAATAAAGACTATGAATATCATAATTACCATCTTCATTTTAGACAATTCCTACCAGTTCAGCAATGGTGAAGTTGAGACTCTTATGCTCAAACTTCCGTTCATACAAATTGAGAAGTCTCAAAAAATGTCTAATTTCTTTCATCTTACCATCTTGGTTTTCAGTTGGACATCCTGTTTACCCTGCTATTCATTTCATTACCAAGCTAAATGTATCCTACTGCTTGTTAGGCAACAGAGTGGCCCTCATGTCAGACAACATCTTGCCTTAGCTTTATGATGTCAGCTTGCTAGGCAACAGAGTGGCCTTCCTGTCAGACAACATCTAGCTTTAGCTTTATGATGTCAGAGCAGCTCTGGACCAATTGTCCCAGTGGAAGATGACCACACAGGAGTATGAAATATCAGGAGGTTATGCAGTAGGTTACTATCTGTATTCATGACTACACGGCAAGTAGGAGGGAGCATGGTCAGTCTTTTATGATCAACACCAAACCAAAGTGATCCATATTAGTTCTATCTTGATAGAAATATCATTCAGGCTCAGGCTCCCACTGTAAGGTAGGGAGGACATTCTGATGCTGTGAAAGTCTTTGTAAGACCTGAAGGAATGATTGTGAGTTTTACTTACCATATAAATTGGTAAAATGATGCCGTATGCCGGAAGACTGCCTTTTTTTTTCTTTCTTCAGTCTCGGCAATTCAGAGAAACTCTGTTGTGAAACACTGCCACTGCTGGTCATTCAGTATAACCTGCAGATGGAAAAGTCCACTGTTAGCACATTTACTATAAGCAATACAATTTTTTTTTGATTTTTATAAAGGGTAAACAGATCAATAATATGGAGTCCATTTTATTGTGAAAATCAAGAGCTCACTAGAAAATCAAATCTCAATGTGTGTTTTTAACCTCCCATACTTCTCTGCATCCCTTGCCTCATTTGCTAACACTCTCTCAACAATTGTAGCACGTACATTAGGGCATAGATAAAAAGATCTTTTTGCCAGCCAAGTGGCAGCGAACGCTTCTAACTTTCTTCGTTTTAGGATATGGTACACCAGTAGCAATTAAGCCAACTCAGAAGTGTAGAGATGAAGGGTTATGCTACAGTTAATGGGAATAATAAAGACTATGAATATCATAATTACCATCTTCATTTTAGACAATTCCTTCCAGTTCAGCAATGGTGAAGTTGAGACTCTTATGCTCCAACTTCCGTTCATACAAATTGAGAAGTCTCTAAAAATGTCTAATTTCTTTCATCTTACCATCTTGGTTTTCAGTTGGACATCCTGTTTACCCTGCTATTCATTTCATTACCAAGCTAAATGTATCCTACTGCTTGTTAGGCAACAGAGTGGCCCTCATGTCAGACAACATCTTGCCTTAGCTTTATGATGTCAGCTTGCTAGGCAACAGAGTGGCCTTCCTGTCAGACAACATCTAGCTTTAGCTTTATGATGTCAGAGCAGCTCTGGACCAATTGTCCCAGTGGAAGATGACCACACAGGAGTATGAAATATCAGGAGGTTATGAAGTAGGTTACTATCTGTATTCGTGACTACAAGGCAAGTAGGAGGGAGCATGGTCAGTCTTTTATGATCAACACCAAACCAATGTGATCCATATTAGTTCTATCTTGATAGAAATATAATTCAGGCTCAGGCTCCCACTGTAAGGTAGGGAGGACATTCTGATGCTGTGAAAGTCTTTGTAAGACCTGAAGGAATGATTGTGAGTTTTACTTACCATATATATTGGTAAAATGATGCCGTATGCCGGAAGACTGCCTTTTTTTTTCTTTCTTCAGTCTCGGCAATTCAGAGAAACTCTGTTGTGAAACACTGCCACTGCTGGTCATTCAGTATAACCTGCAGATGGAAAAGTCCACTGTTAGCACATTTACTATAAGCAATACAATTTTTTTTTGATTTTTATAAAGGGTAAACAGATCAATAATATGGAGTCCATTTTATTGTGAAAATCAAGAGCTCACTAGAAAATCAAATCTCAATGTGTGTTTAACCTCCCATACTTCTCTGCATCCCTTGCCTCATTTGCTAACACTCAAAAATTGTAGCACGTACATTAGGGCATAGATAAAAAGATCTTTTTGCAAGCCAAGTGGCAGCGAACGCTTCTAACTTTCTTCGTTTTAGGATATGGTACACCAGTAGCAATTAAGCCAACTCAGAAGTGTAGAGATGAAGGGTTATGCTACAGTTAATGGGAATAATAAAGACTATGAATATCATAATTACCATCTTCATTTTAGACAATTCCTTCCAGTTCAGCAATGGTGAAGTTGAGACTCTTATGCTCAAACTTCCGTTCATACAAATTTAGAAGTCTCAAAAAATGTCTAATTTCTTTCATCTTACCATCTTGGTTTTCAGTTGGACATCCTGTTTACCCTGCTATTCATTTCATTACCAAGCTAAATGTATCCTACTGCTTGTTAGGCAACAGAGTGGCCCTCATGTCAGACAACATCTTGCCTTAGCTTTATGATGTCAGCTTGCTAGGCAACAGAGTGGCCTTCCTGTCAGACAACATCTAGCTTTAGCTTTATGATGTCAGAGCAGCTCTGGACCAATTGTCCCAGTGGAAGATGACCACACAGGAGTATGAAATATCAGGAGGTTATGCAGTAGGTTACTATCTGTATTCATGACTACACGGCAAGTAGGAGGGAGCATGGTCAGTCTTTTATGATCAACACCAAACCAAAGTGATCCATATTAGTTCTATCTTGATAGAAATATCATTCAGGCTCAGGCTCCCACTGTAAGGTAGGGAGGACATTCTGATGCTGTGAAAGTCTTTGTAAGACCTGAAGGAATGATTGTGAGTTTTACTTACCATATAAATTGGTAAAATGATGCCGTATGCCGGAAGACTGCCTTTTTTTTTCTTTCTTCAGTCTCGGCAATTCAGAGAAACTCTGTTGTGAAACACTGCCACTGCTGGTCATTCAGTATAACCTGCAGATGGAAAAGTCCACTGTTAGCACATTTACTATAAGCAATACAATTTTTTTTTGATTTTTATAAAGGGTAAACAGATCAATAATATGGAGTCCATTTTATTGTGAAAATCAAGAGCTCACTAGAAAATCAAATCTCAATGTGTGTTTTTTAACCTCCCATACTTCTCTGCATCCCTTGCCTCATTTGCTAACACTCTCAAAAATTGTAGCACCTACATTAGGGCATAGATAAAAAGATCTTTTTGCAAGCCAAGTGGCAGCGAACGCTTCTAACTTTCTTCGTTTTAGGATATGGTACACCAGTAGCAATTAAGCCAACTCAGAAGTGTAGAGATGAAGGGTTATGCTACAGTTAATGGGAATAATAAAGACTATGAATATCATAATTACCATCTTCATTTTAGACAATTCCTACCAGTTCAGCAATGGTGAAGTTGAGACTCTTATGCTCAAACTTCCGTTCATACAAATTGAGAAGTCTCAAAAAATGTCTAATTTCTTTCATCTTACCATCTTGGTTTTCAGTTGGACATCCTGTTTACCCTGCTATTCATTTCATTACCAAGCTAAATGTATCCTACTGCTTGTTAGGCAACAGAGTGGCCCTCATGTCAGACAACATCTTGCCTTAGCTTTATGATGTCAGCTTGCTAGGCAACAGAGTGGCCTTCCTGTCAGACAACATCTAGCTTTAGCTTTATGATGTCAGAGCAGCTCTGGACCAATTGTCCCAGTGGAAGATGACCACACAGGAGTATGAAATATCAGGAGGTTATGCAGTAGGTTACTATCTGTATTCATGACTACACGGCAAGTAGGAGGGAGCATGGTCAGTCTTTTATGATCAACACCAAACCAATGTGATCCATATTAGTTCTATCTTGATAGAAATATCATTCAGGCTCAGGCTCCCACTGTAAGGTAGGGAGGACATTCTGATGCTGTGAAAGTCTTTGTGAGACCTGAAGGAATGATTGTGAGTTTTACTTACCATATAAATTGGTAAAATGATGCCGTATGCCGGAAGACTGCCTTTTTTTTTCTTTCTTCAGTCTCGGCAATTCAGAGAAACTCTGTTGTGAAACACTGCCACTGCTGGTCATTCAGTATAACCTGCAGATGGAAAAGTCCACTGTTAGCACATTTACTATAAGCAATACAATTTTTTTTTGATTTTTATAAAGGGTAAACAGATCAATAATATGGAGTCCATTTTATTGTGAAAATCAAGAGCTCACTAGAAAATCAAATCTCAATGTGTGTTTTAACCTCCCATACTTCTCTGCATCCCTTGCCTCATTTGCTAACACTCTCTCAACAATTGTAGCACGTACATTAGGGCATAGATAAAAAGATCTTTTTGCCAGCCAAGTGGCAGCGAACGCTTCTAACTTTCTTCGTTTTAGGATATGGTACACCAGTAGCAATTAAGCCAACTCAGAAGTGTAGAGATGAAGGGTTATGCTACAGTTAATGGGAATAATAAAGACTATGAATATCATAATTACCATCTTCATTTTAGACAATTCCTTCCAGTTCAGCAATGGTGAAGTTGACTCTTATGCTCCAACTTCCGTTCATACAAATTTAGAAGTCTCAAAAAATGTCTAATTTCTTTCATCTTACCATCTTGGTTTTCAGTTGGACATCCTGTTTACCCTGCTATTCATTTCATTACCAAGCTAAATGTATCCTACTGCTTGTTAGGCAACAGAGTGGCCCTCATGTCAGACAACATCTTGCCTTAGCTTTATGATGTCAGCTTGCTAGGCAACAGAGTGGCCTTCCTGTCAGACAACATCTAGCTTTAGCTTTATGATGTCAGAGCAGCTCTGGACCAATTGTCCCAGTGGAAGATGACCACACAGGAGTATGAAATATCAGGAGGTTATGCAGTAGGTTACTATCTGTATTCATGACTACACGGCAAGTAGGAGGGAGCATGGTCAGTCTTTTATGATCAACACCAAACCAATGTGATCCATATTAGTTCTATCTTGATAGAAATATCATTCAGGCTCAGGCTCCCACTGTAAGGTAGGGAGGACATTCTGATGCTGTGAAAGTCTTTGTGAGACCTGAAGGAATGATTGTGAGTTTTACTTACCATATAAATTGGTAAAATGATGCCGTATGCCGGAAGACTGCCTTTTTTTTTCTTTCTTCAGTCTCGGCAATTCAGAGAAACTCTGTTGTGAAACACTGCCACTGCTGGTCATTCAGTATAACCTGCAGATGGAAAAGTCCACTGTTAGCACATTTACTATAAGCAATACAATTTTTTTTTGATTTTTATAAAGGGTAAACAGATCAATAATATGGAGTCCATTTTATTGTGAAAATCAAGAGCTCACTAGAAAATCAAATCTCAATGTGTGTTTTTAACCTCCCATACTTCTCTGCATCCCTTGCCTCATTTGCTAACACTCTCTCAACAATTGTAGCACGTACATTAGGGCATAGATAAAAAGATCTTTTTGCCAGCCAAGTGGCAGCGAACGCTTCTAACTTTCTTCGTTTTAGGATATGGTACACCAGTAGCAATTAAGCCAACTCAGAAGTGTAGAGATGAAGGGTTATGCTACAGTTAATGGGAATAATAAAGACTATGAATATCATAATTACCATCTTCATTTTAGACAATTCCTTCCAGTTCAGCAATGGTGAAGTTGAGACTCTTATGCTCAAACTTCCGTTCATACAAATTTAGAAGTCTCAAAAAATGTCTAATTTCTTTCATCTTACCATCTTGGTTTTCAGTTGGACATCCTGTTTACCCTGCTATTCATTTCATTACCAAGCTAAATGTATCCTACTGCTTGTTAGGCAACAGAGTGGCCCTCATGTCAGACAACATCTTGCCTTAGCTTTATGATGTCAGCTTGCTAGGCAACAGAGTGGCCTTCCTGTCAGACAACATCTAGCTTTAGCTTTATGATGTCAGAGCAGCTCTGGACCAATTGTCCCAGTGGAAGATGACCACACAGGAGTATGAAATATCAGGAGCTTATGCAGTAGGTTACTATCTGTATTCATGACTACACGGCAAGTAGGAGGGAGCATGGTCAGTCTTTTATGATCAACACCAAACCAAAGTGATCCATATTAGTTCTATCTTGATAGAAATATCATTCAGGCTCAGGCTCCCACTGTAAGGTAGGGAGGACATTCTGATGCTGTGAAAGTCTTTGTAAGACCTTAAGGAATGATTGTGAGTTTTACTTACCATATAAATTGGTAAAATGATGTTGTATGCCGGAAGACTGCCTTTTTTTTTTCTTTCTTCTGTCTCGGCAATTCAGAGAAACTCTGTTGTGAAACACTGCCACTGCTGGTCATTCAGTATAACCTGCAGATGGAAAAGTCCACTGTTAGCACATTTACTATAAGCAATACAATTTTTTTTTGATTTTTATAAAGGGTAAACAGATCAATAATATGGAGTCCATTTTATTGTGAAAATCAAGAGCTCACTAGAAAATCAAATCTCAATGTGTGTTTAACCTCCCATACTTCTCTGCATCCCTTGCCTCATTTGCTAACACTCAAAAATTGTAGCACGTACATTAGGGCATAGATAAAAAGATCTTTTTGCAAGCCAAGTGGCAGCGAACGCTTCTAACTTTCTTCGTTTTAGGATATGGTACACCAGTAGCAATTAAGCCAACTCAGAAGTGTAGAGATGAAGGGTTATGCTACAGTTAATGGGAATAATAAAGACTATGAATATCATAATTACCATCTTCATTTTAGACAATTCCTTCCAGTTCAGCAATGGTGAAGTTGAGACTCTTATGCTCAAACTTCCGTTCATACAAATTTAGAAGTCTCAAAAAATGTCTAATTTCTTTCATCTTACCATCTTGGTTTTCAGTTGGACATCCTGTTTACCCTGCTATTCATTTCATTACCAAGCTAAATGTATCCTACTGCTTGTTAGGCAACAGAGTGGCCCTCATGTCAGACAACATCTTGCCTTAGCTTTATGATGTCAGCTTGCTAGGCAACAGAGTGGCCTTCCTGTCAGACAACATCTAGCTTTAGCTTTATGATGTCAGAGCAGCTCTGGACCAATTGTCCCAGTGGAAGATGACCACACAGGAGTATGAAATATCAGGAGGTTATGCAGTAGGTTACTATCTGTATTCATGACTACACGGCAAGTAGGAGGGAGCATGGTCAGTCTTTTATGATCAACACCAAACCAAAGTGATCCATATTAGTTCTATCTTGATAGAAATATCATTCAGGCTCAGGCTCCCACTGTAAGGTAGGGAGGACATTCTGATGCTGTGAAAGTCTTTGTAAGACCTGAAGGAATGATTGTGAGTTTTACTTACCATATAAATTGGTAAAATGATGCCGTATGCCGGAAGACTGCCTTTTTTTTTCTTTCTTCAGTCTCGGCAATTCAGAGAAACTCTGTTGTGAAACACTGCCACTGCTGGTCATTCAGTATAACCTGCAGATGGAAAAGTCCACTGTTAGCACATTTACTATAAGCAATACAATTTTTTTTTGATTTTTATAAAGGGTAAACAGATCAATAATATGGAGTCCATTTTATTGTGAAAATCAAGAGCTCACTAGAAAATCAAATCTCAATGTGTGTTTTTAACCTCCCATACTTCTCTGCATCCCTTGCCTCATTTGCTAACACTCTCTCAACAATTGTAGCACGTACATTAGGGCATAGATAAAAAGATCTTTTTGCCAGCCAAGTGGCAGCGAACGCTTCTAACTTTCTTCGTTTTAGGATATGGTACACCAGTAGCAATTAAGCCAACTCAGAAGTGTAGAGATGAAGGGTTATGCTACAGTTAATGGGAATAATAAAGACTATGAATATCATAATTACCATCTTCATTTTAGACAATTCCTTCCAGTTCAGCAATGGTGAAGTTGACTCTTATGCTCCAACTTCCGTTCATACAAATTTAGAAGTCTCAAAAAATGTCTAATTTCTTTCATCTTACCATCTTGGTTTTCAGTTGGACATCCTGTTTACCCTGCTATTCATTTCATTACCAAGCTAAATGTATCCTACTGCTTGTTAGGCAACAGAGTGGCCCTCATGTCAGACAACATCTTGCCTTAGCTTTATGATGTCAGGTTGCTAGGCAACAGAGTGGCCTTCCTGTCAGACAACATCTAGCTTTAGCTTTATGTCAGAGCAGCTCTGGACCAATTGTCCCAGTGGAAGATGACCACACAGGAGTATGAAATATCAGGAGGTTATGCAGTAGGTTACTATCTGTATTCATGACTACACGGCAAGTAGGAGGGAGCATGGTCAGTCTTTTATGATCAACACCAAACCAAAGTGATCCATATTAGTTCTATCTTGATAGAAATATCATTCAGGCTCAGGCTCCCACTGTAAGGTAGGGAGGACATTCTGATGCTGTGAAAGTCTTTGTAAGACCTGAAGGAATGATTGTGAGTTTTACTTACCATATAAATTGGTAAAATGATGCAGTATGCCGGAAGACTGCCTTTTTTTTTCTTTCTTCAGTCTCGGCAATTCAGAGAAACTCTGTTGTGAAACACTGCCACTGCTGGTCATTCAGTATAACCTGCAGATGGAAAAGTCCACTGTTAGCACATTTACTATAAGCAATACAATTTTTTTTTGATTTTTATAAAGGGTAAACAGATCAATAATATGGAGTCCATTTTATTGTGAAAATCAAGAGCTCACTAGAAAATCAAATCTCAATGTGTGTTTTTAACCTCCCATACTTCTCTGCATCCCTTGCCTCATTTGCTAACACTCTCTCAACAATTGTAGCACGTACATTAGGGCATAGATAAAAAGATCTTTTTGCCAGCCAAGTGGCAGCGAACGCTTCTAACTTTCTTCGTTTTAGGATATGGTACACCAGTAGCAATTAAGCCAACTCAGAAGTGTAGAGATGAAGGGTTATGCTACAGTTAATGGGAATAATAAAGACTATGAATATCATAATTACCATCTTCATTTTAGACAATTCCTTCCAGTTCAGCAATGGTGAAGTTGAGACTCTTATGCTCCAACTTCCGTTCATACAAATTGAGAAGTCTCTAAAAATGTCTAATTTCTTTCATCTTACCATCTTGGTTTTCAGTTGGACATCCTGTTTACCCTGCTATTCATTTCATTACCAAGCTAAATGTATCCTACTGCTTGTTAGGCAACAGAGTGGCCCTCATGTCAGACAACATCTTGCCTTAGCTTTATGATGTCAGCTTGCTAGGCAACAGAGTGGCCTTCCTGTCAGACAACATCTAGCTTTAGCTTTATGATGTCAGAGCAGCTCTGGACCAATTGTCCCAGTGGAAGATGACCACACAGGAGTATGAAATATCAGGAGGTTATGAAGTAGGTTACTATCTGTATTCGTGACTACAAGGCAAGTAGGAGGGAGCATGGTCAGTCTTTTATGATCAACACCAAACCAATGTGATCCATATTAGTTCTATCTTGATAGAAATATCATTCAGGCTCAGGCTCCCACTGTAAGGTAGGGAGGACATTCTGATGCTGTGAAAGTCTTTGTAAGACCTGAAGGAATGATTGTGAGTTTTACTTACCATATATATTGGTAAAATGATGCCGTATGCCGGAAGACTGCCTTTTTTTTTCTTTCTTCAGTCTCGGCAATTCAGAGAAACTCTGTTGTGAAACACTGCCACTGCTGGTCATTCAGTATAACCTGCAGATGGAAAAGTCCACTGTTAGCACATTTACTATAAGCAATACAATTTTTTTTTGATTTTTATAAAGGGTAAACAGATCAATAATATGGAGTCCATTTTATTGTGAAAATCAAGAGCTCACTAGAAAATCAAATCTCAATGTGTGTTTTTTAACCTCCCATACTTCTCTGCATCCCTTGCCTCATTTGCTAACACTCTCAAAAATTGTAGCACCTACATTAGGGCATAGATAAAAAGATCTTTTTGCAAGCCAAGTGGCAGCGAACGCTTCTAACTTTCTTCGTTTTAGGTTATGGTACACCAGTAGCAATTAAGCCAACTCAGAAGTGTAGAGATGAAGGGTTATGCTACAGTTAATGGGAATAATAAAGACTATGAATATCATAATTACCATCTTCATTTTAGACAATTCCTACCAGTTCAGCAATGGTGAAGTTCAGACTCTTATGCTCAAACTTCCGTTCATACAAATTGAGAAGTCTCTAAAAATGTCTAATTTCTTTCATCTTACCATCTTGGTTTTCAGTTGGACATCCTGTTTACCCTGCTATTCATTTCATTACCAAGCTAAATGTATCCTACTGCTTGTTAGGCAACAGAGTGGCCCTCATGTCAGACAACATCTTGCCTTAGCTTTATGATGTCAGCTTGCTAGGCAACAGAGTGGCCTTCCTGTCAGACAACATCTAGCTTTAGCTTTATGATGTCAGAGCAGCTCTGGACCAATTGTCCCAGTGGAAGATGACCACACAGGAGTATGAAATATCAGGAGGTTATGCAGTAGGTTACTATCTGTATTCGTGACTACAAGGCAAGTAGGAGGGAGCATGGTCAGTCTTTTATGATCAACACCAAACCAATGTGATCCATATTAGTTCTATCTTGATAGAAATATCATTCAGGCTCAGGCTCCCACTGTAAGGTAGGGAGGACATTCTGATGCTGTGAAAGTCTTTGTAAGACCTGAAGGAATGATTGTGAGTTTTACTTACCATATAAATTGGTAAAATGATGCCGTATGCCGGAAGACTGCCTTTTTTTTTTTCTTTCTTCAGTCTCGGCAATTTAGAGAAACTCTGTTGTGAAACACTGCCACTGCTGGTCATTCAGTATAACCTGCAGATGGAAAAGTCCACTGTTAGCACATTTACTATAAGCAATACAATTTTTTTTTGATTTTTATAAAGGGTAAACAGATCAATAATATGGAGTCCATTTTATTGTGAAAATCAAGAGCTCACTAGAAAATCAAATCTCAATGTGTGTTTTTTAACCTCCCATACTTCTCTGCATCCCTTGCCTCATTTGCTAACACTCTCAAAAATTGTAGCACCTACATTAGGGCATAGATAAAAAGATCTTTTTGCAAGCCAAGTGGCAGCGAACGCTTCTAACTTTCTTCGTTTTAGGATATGGTACACCAGTAGCAATTAAGCCAACTCAGAAGTGTAGAGATGAAGGGTTATGCTACAGTTAATGGGAATAATAAATACTATGAATATCATAATTACCATCTTCATTTTAGACAATTCCTTCCAGTTCAGCAATGGTGAAGTTGAGACTCTTATGCTCAAACTTCCGTTCATACAAATTTAGAAGTCTCAAAAAATGTCTAATTTCTTTCATCTTACCATCTTGGTTTTCAGTTGGACATCCTGTTTACCCTGCTATTCATTTCATTACCAAGCTAAATGTATCCTACTGCTTGTTAGGCAACAGAGTGGCCCTCATGTCAGACAACATCTTGCCTTAGCTTTATGATGTCAGCTTGCTAGGCAACAGAGTGGCCTTCCTGTCAGACAACATCTAGCTTTAGCTTTATGATGTCAGAGCAGCTCTGGACCAATTGTCCCAGTGGAAGATGACCACACAGGAGTATGAAATATCAGGAGGTTATGCAGTAGGTTACTATCTGTATTCATGACTACACGGCAAGTAGGAGGGAGCATGGTCAGTCTTTTATGATCAACACCAAACCAAAGTGATCCATATTAGTTCTATCTTGATAGAAATATCATTCAGGCTCAGGCTCCCACTGTAAGGTAGGGAGGACATTCTGATGCTGTGAAAGTCTTTGTAAGACCTGAAGGAATGATTGTGAGTTTTACTTACCATATAAATTGGTAAAATGATGCCGTATGCCGGAAGACTGCCTTTTTTTTTCTTTCTTCAGTCTCGGCAATTCAGAGAAACTCTGTTGTGAAACACTGCCACTGCTGGTCATTCAGTATAACCTGCAGATGGAAAAGTCCACTGTTAGCACATTTACTATAAGCAATACAATTTTTTTTGATTTTTATAAAGGGTAAACAGATCAATAATATGGAGTCCATTTTATTGTGAAAATCAAGAGCTCACTAGAAAATCAAATCTCAATGTGTGTTTTTTAACCTCCCATACTTCTCTGCATCCCTTGCCTCATTTGCTAACACTCTCAAAAATTGTAGCACCTACATTAGGGCATAGATAAAAAGATCTTTTTGCAAGCCAAGTGGCAGCGAACGCTTCTAACTTTCTTCGTTTTAGGATATGGTACACCAGTAGCAATTAAGCCAACTCAGAAGTGTAGAGATGAAGGGTTATGCTACAGTTAATGGGAATAATAAATACTATGAATATCATAATTACCATCTTCATTTTAGACAATTCCTTCCAGTTCAGCAATGGTGAAGTTGAGACTCTTATGCTCAAACTTCCGTTCATACAAATTTAGAAGTCTCAAAAAATGTCTAATTTCTTTCATCTTACCATCTTGGTTTTCAGTTGGACATCCTGTTTACCCTGCTATTCATTTCATTACCAAGCTAAATGTATCCTACTGCTTGTTAGGCAACAGAGTGGCCCTCATGTCAGACAACATCTTGCCTTAGCTTTATGATGTCAGCTTGCTAGGCAACAGAGTGGCCTTCCTGTCAGACAACATCTAGCTTTAGCTTTATGATGTCAGAGCAGCTCTGGACCAATTGTCCCAGTGGAAGATGACCACACAGGAGTATGAAATATCAGGAGGTTATGCAGTAGGTTACTATCTGTATTCATGACTACACGGCAAGTAGGAGGGAGCATGGTCAGTCTTTTATGATCAACACCAAACCAAAGTGATCCATATTAGTTCTATCTTGATAGAAATATCATTCAGGCTCAGGCTCCCACTGTAAGGTAGGGAGGACATTCTGATGCTGTGAAAGTCTTTGTAAGACCTGAAGGAATGATTGTGAGTTTTACTTACCATATAAATTGGTAAAATGATGCCGTATGCCGGAAGACTGCCTTTTTTTTTCTTTCTTCAGTCTCGGCAATTTAGAGAAACTCTGTTGTGAAACACTGCCACTGCTGGTCATTCAGTATAACCTGCAGATGGAAAAGTCCACTGTTAGCACATTTACTATAAGCAATACAATTTTTTTTTGATTTTTATAAAGGGTAAACAGATCAATAATATGGAGTCCATTTTATTGTGAAAATCAAGAGCTCACTAGAAAATCAAATCTCAATGTGTGTTTAACCTCCCATACTTCTCTGCATCCCTTGCCTCATTTGCTAACACTCAAAAATTGTAGCACCTACATTAGGGCATAGATAAAAAGATCTTTTTGCAAGCCAAGTGGCAGCGAACGCTTCTAACTTTCTTCGTTTTAGGATATGGTACACCAGTAGCAATTAAGCCAACTCAGAAGTGTAGAGATGAAGGGTTATGCTACAGTTAATGGGAATAATAAAGACTATGAATATCATAATTACCATCTTCATTTTAGACAATTCCTTCCAGTTCAGCAATGGTGAAGTTGAGACTCTTATGCTCAAACTTCCGTTCATACAAATTTAGAAGTCTCAAAAAATGTCTAATTTCTTTCATCTTACCATCTTGGTTTTCAGTTGGACATCCTGTTTACCCTGCTATTCATTTCATTACCAAGCTAAATGTATCCTACTGCTTGTTAGGCAACAGAGTGGCCCTCATGTCAGACAACATCTTGCCTTAGCTTTATGATGTCAGCTTGCTAGGCAACAGAGTGGCCTTCCTGTCAGACAACATCTAGCTTTAGCTTTATGATGTCAGAGCAGCTCTGGACCAATTGTCCCAGTGGAAGATGACCACACAGGAGTATGAAATATCAGGAGGTTATGCAGTAGGTTACTATCTGTATTCATGACTACACGGCAAGTAGGAGGGAGCATGGTCAGTCTTTTATGATCAACACCAAACCAAAGTGATCCATATTAGTTCTATCTTGATAGAAATATCATTCAGGCTCAGGCTCCCACTGTAAGGTAGGGAGGACATTCTGATGCTGTGAAAGTCTTTGTAAGACCTGAAGGAATGATTGTGAGTTTTACTTACCATATAAATTGGTAAAATGATGCCGTATGCCGGAAGACTGCCTTTTTTTTTCTTTCTTCAGTCTCGGCAATTCAGAGAAACTCTGTTGTGAAACACTGCCACTGCTGGTCATTCAGTATAACCTGCAGATGGAAAAGTCCACTGTTAGCACATTTACTATAAGCAATACAATTTTTTTTTGATTTTTATAAAGGGTAAACAGATCAATAATATGGAGTCCATTTTATTGTGAAAATCAAGAGCTCACTAGAAAATCAAATCTCAATGTGTGTTTTTTAACCTCCCATACTTCTCTGCATCCCTTGCCTCATTTGCTAACACTCTCAAAAATTGTAGCACCTACATTAGGGCATAGATAAAAAGATCTTTTTGCAAGCCAAGTGGCAGCGAACGCTTCTAACTTTCTTCGTTTTAGGATATGGTACACCAGTAGCAATTAAGCCAACTCAGAAGTGTAGAGATGAAGGGTTATGCTACAGTTAATGGGAATAATAAAGACTATGAATATCATAATTACCATCTTCATTTTAGACAATTCCTACCAGTTCAGCAATGGTGAAGTTGAGACTCTTATGCTCAAACTTCCGTTCATACAAATTGAGAAGTCTCAAAAAATGTCTAATTTCTTTCATCTTACCATCTTGGTTTTCAGTTGGACATCCTGTTTACCCTGCTATTCATTTCATTACCAAGCTAAATGTATCCTACTGCTTGTTAGGCAACAGAGTGGCCCTCATGTCAGACAACATCTTGCCTTAGCTTTATGATGTCAGCTTGCTAGGCAACAGAGTGGCCTTCCTGTCAGACAACATCTAGCTTTAGCTTTATGATGTCAGAGCAGCTCTGGACCAATTGTCCCAGTGGAAGATGACCACACAGGAGTATGAAATATCAGGAGGTTATGCAGTAGGTTACTATCTGTATTCATGACTACACGGCAAGTAGGAGGGAGCATGGTCAGTCTTTTATGATCAACACCAAACCAATGTGATCCATATTAGTTCTATCTTGATAGAAATATCATTCAGGCTCAGGCTCCCACTGTAAGGTAGGGAGGACATTCTGATGCTGTGAAAGTCTTTGTGAGACCTGAAGGAATGATTGTGAGTTTTACTTACCATATAAATTGGTAAAATGATGCCGTATGCCGGAAGACTGCCTTTTTTTTTCTTTCTTCAGTCTCGGCAATTCAGAGAAACTCTGTTGTGAAACACTGCCACTGCTGGTCATTCAGTATAACCTGCAGATGGAAAAGTCCACTGTTAGCACATTTACTATAAGCAATACAATTTTTTTTTGATTTTTATAAAGGGTAAACAGATCAATAATATGGAGTCCATTTTATTGTGAAAATCAAGAGCTCACTAGAAAATCAAATCTCAATGTGTGTTTTTAACCTCCCATACTTCTCTGCATCCCTTGCCTCATTTGCTAACACTCTCTCAACAATTGTAGCACGTACATTAGGGCATAGATAAAAAGATCTTTTTGCCAGCCAAGTGGCAGCGAACGCTTCTAACTTTCTTCGTTTTAGGATATGGTACACCAGTAGCAATTAAGCCAACTCAGAAGTGTAGAGATGAAGGGTTATGCTACAGTTAATGGGAATAATAAAGACTATGAATATCATAATTACCATCTTCATTTTAGACAATTCCTTCCAGTTCAGCAATGGTGAAGTTGACTCTTATGCTCCAACTTCCGTTCATACAAATTTAGAAGTCTCAAAAAATGTCTAATTTCTTTCATCTTACCATCTTGGTTTTCAGTTGGACATCCTGTTTACCCTGCTATTCATTTCATTACCAAGCTAAATGTATCCTACTGCTTGTTAGGCAACAGAGTGGCCCTCATGTCAGACAACATCTTGCCTTAGCTTTATGATGTCAGCTTGCTAGGCAACAGAGTGGCCTTCCTGTCAGACAACATCTAGCTTTAGCTTTATGTCAGAGCAGCTCTGGACCAATTGTCCCAGTGGAAGATGACCACACAGGAGTATGAAATATCAGGAGGTTATGCAGTAGGTTACTATCTGTATTCATGACTACACGGCAAGTAGGAGGGAGCATGGTCAGTCTTTTATGATCAACACCAAACCAAAGTGATCCATATTAGTTCTATCTTGATAGAAATATCATTCAGGCTCAGGCTCCCACTGTAAGGTAGGGAGGACATTCTGATGCTGTGAAAGTCTTTGTAAGACCTGAAGGAATGATTTTGAGTTTTACTTACCATATAAATTGGTAAAATGATGCAGTATGCCGGAAGACTGCCTTTTTTTTTCTTTCTTCAGTCTCGGCAATTCAGAGAAACTCTGTTGTGAAACACTGCCACTGCTGGTCATTCAGTATAACCTGCAGATGGAAAAGTCCACTGTTAGCACATTTACTATAAGCAATACAATTTTTTTTTGATTTTTATAAAGGGTAAACAGATCAATAATATGGAGTCCATTTTATTGTGAAAATCAAGAGCTCACTAGAAAATCAAATCTCAATGTGTGTTTTTAACCTCCCATACTTCTCTGCATCCCTTGCCTCATTTGCTAACACTCTCTCAACAATTGTAGCACGTACATTAGGGCATAGATAAAAAGATCTTTTTGCCAGCCAAGTGGCAGCGAACGCTTCTAACTTTCTTCGTTTTAGGATATGGTACACCAGTAGCAATTAAGCCAACTCAGAAGTGTAGAGATGAAGGGTTATGCTACAGTTAATGGGAATAATAAAGACTATGAATATCATAATTACCATCTTCATTTTAGACAATTCCTACCAGTTCAGCAATGGTGAAGTTGAGACTCTTATGCTCAAACTTCCGTTCATACAAATTGAGAAGTCTCTAAAAATGTCTAATTTCTTTCATCTTACCATCTTGGTTTTCAGTTGGACATCCTGTTTACCCTGCTATTCATTTCATTACCAAGCTAAATGTATCCTACTGCTTGTTAGGCAACAGAGTGGCCCTCATGTCAGACAACATCTTGCCTTAGCTTTATGATGTCAGCTTGCTAGGCAACAGAGTGGCCTTCCTGTCAGACAACATCTAGCTTTAGCTTTATGATGTCAGAGCAGCTCTGGACCAATTGTCCCAGTGGAAGATGACCACACAGGAGTATGAAATATCAGGAGGTTATGCAGTAGGTTACTATCTGTATTCATGACTACACGGCAAGTAGGAGGGAGCATGGTCAGTCTTTTATGATCAACACCAAACCAAAGTGATCCATATTAGTTCTATCTTGATAGAAATATCATTCAGGCTCAGGCTCCCACTGTAAGGTAGGGAGGACATTCTGATGCTGTGAAAGTCTTTGTAAGACCTGAAGGAATGATTGTGAGTTTTACTTACCATATAAATTGGTAAAATGATGCCGTATGCCGGAAGACTGCCTTTTTTTTTCTTTCTTCAGTCTCGGCAATTCAGAGAAACTCTGTTGTGAAACACTGCCACTGCTGGTCATTCAGTATAACCTGCAGATGGAAAAGTCCACTGTTAGCACATTTACTATAAGCAATACAATTTTTTTTTGATTTTATAAAGGGTAAACAGATCAATAATATGGAGTCCATTTTATTTTGAAAATCAAGAGCTCACTAGAAAATCAAATCTCAATGTGTGTTTTTAACCTCCCATACTTCTCTGCATCCCTTGCCTCATTTGCTAACACTCTCTCAACAATTGTAGCACGTACATTAGGGCATAGATAAAAAGATCTTTTTGCCAGCCAAGTGGCAGCGAACGCTTCTAACTTTCTTCGTTTTAGGATATGGTACACCAGTGGCAATTAAGCCAACTCAGAAGTGTAGAGATGAAGGGTTATGCTACAGTTAATGGTAATAATAAAGACTATGAATATCATAATTACCATCTTCATTTTAGACAATTCCTTCCAGTTCAGCAATGGTGAAGTTGAGACTCTTATGCTCCAACTTCCGTTCATACAAATTTAGAAGTCTCAAAAAATGTCTAATTTCTTTCATCTTACCATCTTGGTTTTCAGTTGGACATCCTGTTTACCCTGCTATTCATTTCATTACCAAGCTAAATGTATCCTACTGCTTGTTAGGCAACAGAGTGGCCCTCATGTCAGACAACATCTTGCCTTAGCTTTATGATGTCAGCTTGCTAGGCAACAGAGTGGCCTTCCTGTCAGACAACATCTAGCTTTAGCTTTATGATGTCAGAGCAGCTCTGGACCAATTGTCCCAGTGGAAGATGACCACACAGGAGTATGAAATATCAGGAGGTTATGCAGTAGGTTACTATCTGTATTCGTGACTACAAGGCAAGTAGGAGGGAGCATGGTCAGTCTTTTATGATCAACACCAAACCAATGTGATCCATATTAGTTCTATCTTGATAGAAATATCATTCAGGCTCAGGCTCCCACTGTAAGGTAGGGAGGACATTCTGATGCTGTGAAAGTCTTTGTAAGACCTGAAGGAATGATTGTGAGTTTTACTTACCATATAAATTGGTAAAATGATGCCGTATGCCGGAAGACTGCCTTTTTTTTTCTTTCTTCAGTCTCGGCAATTCAGAGAAACTCTGTTGTGAAACACTGCCACTGCTGGTCATTCAGTATAACCTGCAGATGGAAAAGTCCACTGTTAGCACATTTACTATAAGCAATACAATTTTTTTTTGATTTTTATAAAGGGTAAACAGATCAATAATATGGAGTCCATTTTATTGTGAAAATCAAGAGCTCACTAGAAAATCAAATCTCAATGTGTGTTTTTAACCTCCCATACTTCTCTGCATCCCTTGCCTCATTTGCTAACACTCTCTCAACAATTGTAGCACGTACATTAGGGCATAGATAAAAAGATCTTTTTGCCAGCCAAGTGGCAGCGAACGCTTCTAACTTTCTTCGTTTTAGGATATGGTACACCAGTAGCAATTAAGCCAACTCAGAAGTGTAGAGATGAAGGGTTATGCTACAGTTAATGGGAATAATAAAGACTATGAATATCATAATTACCATCTTCATTTTAGACAATTCCTTCCAGTTCAGCAATGGTGAAGTTGACTCTTATGCTCCAACTTCCGTTCATACAAATTTAGAAGTCTCAAAAAATGTCTAATTTCTTTCATCTTACCATCTTGGTTTTCAGTTGGACATCCTGTTTACCCTGCTATTCATTTCATTACCAAGCTAAATGTATCCTACTGCTTGTTAGGCAACAGAGTGGCCCTCATGTCAGACAACATCTTGCCTTAGCTTTATGATGTCAGCTTGCTAGGCAACAGAGTGGCCTTCCTGTCAGACAACATCTAGCTTTAGCTTTATGATGTCAGAGCAGCTCTGGACCAATTGTCCCAGTGGAAGATGACCACACAGGAGTATGAAATATCAGGAGGTTATGCAGTAGGTTACTATCTGTATTCATGACTACACGGCAAGTAGGAGGGAGCATGGTCAGTCTTTTATGATCAACACCAAACCAATGTGATCCATATTAGTTCTATCTTGATAGAAATATCATTCAGGCTCAGGCTCCCACTGTAAGGTAGGGAGGACATTCTGATGCTGTGAAAGTCTTTGTGAGACCTGAAGGAATGATTGTGAGTTTTACTTACCATATAAATTGGTAAAATGATGCCGTATGCCGGAAGACTGCCTTTTTTTTTCTTTCTTCAGTCTCGGCAATTCAGAGAAACTCTGTTGTGAAACACTGCCACTGCTGGTCATTCAGTATAACCTGCAGATGGAAAAGTCCACTGTTAGCACATTTACTATAAGCAATACAATTTTTTTTTGATTTTTATAAAGGGTAAACAGATCAATAATATGGAGTCCATTTTATTGTGAAAATCAAGAGCTCACTAGAAAATCAAATCTCAATGTGTGTTTTTAACCTCCCATACTTCTCTGCATCCCTTGCCTCATTTGCTAACACTCTCTCAACAATTGTAGCACGTACATTAGGGCATAGATAAAAAGATCTTTTTGCCAGCCAAGTGGCAGCGAACGCTTCTAACTTTCTTCGTTTTAGGATATGGTACACCAGTAGCAATTAAGCCAACTCAGAAGTGTAGAGATGAAGGGTTATGCTACAGTTAATGGGAATAATAAAGACTATGAATATCATAATTACCATCTTCATTTTAGACAATTCCTTCCAGTTCAGCAATGGTGAAGTTGACTCTTATGCTCCAACTTCCGTTCATACAAATTTAGAAGTCTCAAAAAATGTCTAATTTCTTTCATCTTACCATCTTGGTTTTCAGTTGGACATCCTGTTTACCCTGCTATTCATTTCATTACCAAGCTAAATGTATCCTACTGCTTGTTAGGCAACAGAGTGGCCCTCATGTCAGACAACATCTTGCCTTAGCTTTATGATGTCAGCTTGCTAGGCAACAGAGTGGCCTTCCTGTCAGACAACATCTAGCTTTAGCTTTATGTCAGAGCAGCTCTGGACCAATTGTCCCAGTGGAAGATGACCACACAGGAGTATGAAATATCAGGAGGTTATGCAGTAGGTTACTATCTGTATTCATGACTACACGGCAAGTAGGAGGGAGCATGGTCAGTCTTTTATGATCAACACCAAACCAAAGTGATCCATATTAGTTCTATCTTGATAGAAATATCATTCAGGCTCAGGCTCCCACTGTAAGGTAGGGAGGACATTCTGATGCTGTGAAAGTCTTTGTAAGACCTGAAGGAATGATTTTGAGTTTTACTTACCATATAAATTGGTAAAATGATGCAGTATGCCGGAAGACTGCCTTTTTTTTTCTTTCTTCAGTCTCGGCAATTCAGAGAAACTCTGTTGTGAAACACTGCCACTGCTGGTCATTCAGTATAACCTGCAGATGGAAAAGTCCACTGTTAGCACATTTACTATAAGCAATACAATTTTTTTTTGATTTTTATAAAGGGTAAACAGATCAATAATATGGAGTCCATTTTATTGTGAAAATCAAGAGCTCACTAGAAAATCAAATCTCAATGTGTGTTTTTAACCTCCCATACTTCTCTGCATCCCTTGCCTCATTTGCTAACACTCTCTCAACAATTGTAGCACGTACATTAGGGCATAGATAAAAAGATCTTTTTGCCAGCCAAGTGGCAGCGAACGCTTCTAACTTTCTTCGTTTTAGGATATGGTACACCAGTAGCAATTAAGCCAACTCAGAAGTGTAGAGATGAAGGGTTATGCTACAGTTAATGGGAATAATAAAGACTATGAATATCATAATTACCATCTTCATTTTAGACAATTCCTTCCAGTTCAGCAATGGTGAAGTTGAGACTCTTATGCTCCAACTTCCGTTCATACAAATTGAGAAGTCTCTAAAAATGTCTAATTTCTTTCATCTTACCATCTTGGTTTTCAGTTGGACATCCTGTTTACCCTGCTATTCATTTCATTACCAAGCTAAATGTATCCTACTGCTTGTTAGGCAACAGAGTGGCCCTCATGTCAGACAACATCTTGCCTTAGCTTTATGATGTCAGCTTGCTAGGCAACAGAGTGGCCTTCCTGTCAGACAACATCTAGCTTTAGCTTTATGATGTCAGAGCAGCTCTGGACCAATTGTCCCAGTGGAAGATGACCACACAGGAGTATGAAATATCAGGAGGTTATGAAGTAGGTTACTATCTGTATTCGTGACTACAAGGCAAGTAGGAGGGAGCATGGTCAGTCTTTTATGATCAACACCAAACCAATGTGATCCATATTAGTTCTATCTTGATAGAAATATCATTCAGGCTCAGGCTCCCACTGTAAGGTAGGGAGGACATTCTGATGCTGTGAAAGTCTTTGTAAGACCTGAAGGAATGATTGTGAGTTTTACTTACCATATATATTGGTAAAATGATGCCGTATGCCGGAAGACTGCCTTTTTTTTTCTTTCTTCAGTCTCGGCAATTCAGAGAAACTCTGTTGTGAAACACTGCCACTGCTGGTCATTCAGTATAACCTGCAGATGGAAAAGTCCACTGTTAGCACATTTACTATAAGCAATACAATTTTTTTTTGATTTTTATAAAGGGTAAACAGATCAATAATATGGAGTCCATTTTATTGTGAAAATCAAGAGCTCACTAGAAAATCAAATCTCAATGTGTGTTTTTTAACCTCCCATACTTCTCTGCATCCCTTGCCTCATTTGCTAACACTCTCAAAAATTGTAGCACCTACATTAGGGCATAGATAAAAAGATCTTTTTGCAAGCCAAGTGGCAGCGAACGCTTCTAACTTTCTTCGTTTTAGGATATGGTACACCAGTAGCAATTAAGCCAACTCAGAAGTGTAGAGATGAAGGGTTATGCTACAGTTAATGGGAATAATAAAGACTATGAATATCATAATTACCATCTTCATTTTAGACAATTCCTACCAGTTCAGCAATGGTGAAGTTGAGACTCTTATGCTCAAACTTCCGTTCATACAAATTGAGAAGTCTCTAAAAATGTCTAATTTCTTTCATCTTACCATCTTGGTTTTCAGTTGGACATCCTGTTTACCCTGCTATTCATTTCATTACCAAGCTAAATGTATCCTACTGCTTGTTAGGCAACAGAGTGGCCCTCATGTCAGACAACATCTTGCCTTAGCTTTATGATGTCAGCTTGCTAGGCAACAGAGTGGCCTTCCTGTCAGACAACATCTAGCTTTAGCTTTATGATGTCAGAGCAGCTCTGGACCAATTGTCCCAGTGGAAGATGACCACACAGGAGTATGAAATATCAGGAGGTTATGCAGTAGGTTACTATCTGTATTCGTGACTACAAGGCAAGTAGGAGGGAGCATGGTCAGTCTTTTATGATCAACACCAAACCAATGTGATCCATATTAGTTCTATCTTGATAGAAATATCATTCAGGCTCAGGCTCCCACTGTAAGGTAGGGAGGACATTCTGATGCTGTGAAAGTCTTTGTAAGACCTGAAGGAATGATTGTGAGTTTTACTTACCATATAAATTGGTAAAATGATGCCGTATGCCGGAAGACTGCCTTTTTTTTTCTTTCTTCAGTCTCGGCAATTCAGAGAAACTCTGTTGTGAAACACTGCCACTGCTGGTCATTCAGTATAACCTGCAGATGGAAAAGTCCACTGTTAGCACATTTACTATAAGCAATACAATTTTTTTTTGATTTTTATAAAGGGTAAACAGATCAATAATATGGAGTCCATTTTATTGTGAAAATCAAGAGCTCACTAGAAAATCAAATCTCAATGTGTGTTTTTTAACCTCCCATACTTCTCTGCATCCCTTGCCTCATTTGCTAACACTCTCAAAAATTGTAGCACCTACATTAGGGCATAGATAAAAAGATCTTTTTGCAAGCCAAGTGGCAGCGAACGCTTCTAACTTTCTTCGTTTTAGGATATGGTACACCAGTAGCAATTAAGCCAACTCAGAAGTGTAGAGATGAAGGGTTATGCTACAGTTAATGGGAATAATAAATACTATGAATATCATAATTACCATCTTCATTTTAGACAATTCCTTCCAGTTCAGCAATGGTGAAGTTGAGACTCTTATGCTCAAACTTCCGTTCATACAAATTTAGAAGTCTCAAAAAATGTCTAATTTCTTTCATCTTACCATCTTGGTTTTCAGTTGGACATCCTGTTTACCCTGCTATTCATTTCATTACCAAGCTAAATGTATCCTACTGCTTGTTAGGCAACAGAGTGGCCCTCATGTCAGACAACATCTTGCCTTAGCTTTATGATGTCAGCTTGCTAGGCAACAGAGTGGCCTTCCTGTCAGACAACATCTAGCTTTAGCTTTATGATGTCAGAGCAGCTCTGGACCAATTGTCCCAGTGGAAGATGACCACACAGGAGTATGAAATATCAGGAGGTTATGCAGTAGGTTACTATCTGTATTCATGACTACACGGCAAGTAGGAGGGAGCATGGTCAGTCTTTTATGATCAACACCAAACCAAAGTGATCCATATTAGTTCTATCTTGATAGAAATATCATTCAGGCTCAGGCTCCCACTGTAAGGTAGGGAGGACATTCTGATGCTGTGAAAGTCTTTGTAAGACCTGAAGGAATGATTGTGAGTTTTACTTACCATATAAATTGGTAAAATGATGCAGTATGCCGGAAGACTGCCTTTTTTTTTCTTTCTTCAGTCTCGGCAATTCAGAGAAACTCTGTTGTGAAACACTGCCACTGCTGGTCATTCAGTATAACCTGCAGATGGAAAAGTCCACTGTTAGCACATTTACTATAAGCAATACAATTTTTTTTGATTTTTATAAAGGGTAAACAGATCAATAATATGGAGTCCATTTTATTGTGAAAATCAAGAGCTCACTAGAAAATCAAATCTCAATGTGTGTTTTTTAACCTCCCATACTTCTCTGCATCCCTTGCCTCATTTGCTAACACTCTCAAAAATTGTAGCACCTACATTAGGGCATAGATAAAAAGATCTTTTTGCAAGCCAAGTGGCAGCGAACGCTTCTAACTTTCTTCGTTTTAGGATATGGTACACCAGTAGCAATTAAGCCAACTCAGAAGTGTAGAGATGAAGGGTTATGCTACAGTTAATGGG
The DNA here is from genome assembly GCF_964204655.1 of Triturus cristatus. Classification (NCBI taxonomy): domain Eukaryota; kingdom Metazoa; phylum Chordata; class Amphibia; order Caudata; family Salamandridae; genus Triturus; species Triturus cristatus. Next base: position 511,738,904 of record NC_140594.1, read on the forward strand.
AATAATAAAGACTATGAATATCATAATTACCATCTTCATTTTAGACAATTCCTACCAGTTCAGCAATGGTGAAGTTGAGACTCTTATGCTCAAACTTCCGTTCATACAAATTTAGAAGTCTCTAAAAATGTCTAATTTCTTTCACCTTACCATCTTGGTTTTCAGTTGGACATCCTGTTTACCCTGCTATTCATTTCATTACCAAGCTAAATGTATCCTACTGCTTGTTAGGCAACAGAGTGGCCCTCATGTCAGACAACATCTTGCCTTAGCTTTATGATGTCAGCTTGCTAGGCAACAGAGTGGCCTTCCTGTCAGACAACATCTAGCTTTAGCTTTATGATGTCAGAGCAGCTCTGGACCAATTGTCCCAGTGGAAGATGACCACACAGGAGTATGAAATATCAGGAGGTTATGCAGTAGGTTACTATCTGTATTCATGACTACAAGGCAAGTAGGAGGGAGCATGGTCAGTCTTTTATGATCAACACCAAACCAATGTGATCCATATTAGTTCTATCTTGATAGAAATATCATTCAGGCTCAGGCTCCCACTGTAAGGTAGGGAGGACATTCTGATGCTGTGAAAGTCTTTGTAAGACCTGAAGGAATGATTGTGAGTTTTACTTACCATATAAATTGGTAAAATGATGCCGTATGCCGGAAGACTGCCTTTTTTTTTCTTTCTTCAGTCTCGGCAATTCAGAGAAACTCTGTTGTGAAACACTGCCACTGCTGGTCATTCAGTATAACCTGCAGATGGAAAAGTCCACTGTTAGCACATTTACAATAAGCAATACAATTTTTTTTTGATTTTTATAAAGGGTAAACAGATCAATAATATGGAGTCCATTTTATTGTGAAAATCAAGAGCTCACTAGAAAATCAAATCTCAATGTGTGTTTTTAACCTCCCATACTTCTCTGCATCCCTTGCCTCATTTGCTAACACTCTCTCAAAAATTGTAGCACGTACATTAGGGCATAGATAAAAAGATCTTTTTGCCAGCCAAGTGGCAGCGAACGCTTCTAACTTTCTTCGTTTTAGGATATGGTACACCAGTAGCAATTAAGCCAACTCAGAAGTGTAGAGATGAAGGGTTATGCTACAGTTAATGGGAATAATAAAGACTATGAATATCATAATTACCATCTTCGTTTTAGACAATTCCTACCAGTTCAGCAATGTTGAAGTTGAGACTCTTATGCTCAAACTTCCGTTCATACAAATTGAGAAGTCTCTAAAAATGTCTAATTTAATTTCATCTTACCATCTTGGTTTTCAGTTGGACATCCTGTTTACCCTGCTATTCATTTCATTACCAAGCTAAATGTATCCTACTGCTCGTTAGGCAACAGAGTGGCCCTCATGTCAGACAACATCTTGCCTTAGCTTTATGATGTCAGCTTGCTAGGCAACAGAGTGGCCTTCCTGTCAGACAACATCTAGCTTTAGCTTTATGATGTCAGAGCAGCTCTGGACCAATTGTCCCAGTGGAAGATGACCACACAGGAGTATGAAATATCAGGAGGTTATGCAGTAGGTTACTATCTGTATTCATGACTACACGGCAAGTAGGAGGGAGCATGGTCAGTCTTTTATGATCAACACCAAACCAATGTGATCCATATTAGTTCTATCTTGATAGAAATATCATTCAGGCTCAGGCTCCCACTGTAAGGTAGGGAGGACATTCTGATGCTGTGAAAGTCTTTGTGAGACCTGAAGGAATGATTGTGAGTTTTACTTACCATATAAATTGGTAAAATGATGCCGTATGCCGGAAGACTGCCTTTTTTTTTCTTTCTTCAGTCTCGGCAATTCAGAGAAACTCTGTTGTGAAACACTGCCACTGCTGGTCATTCAGTATAACCTGCAGATGGAAAAGTCCACTGTTAGCACATTTACTATAAGCAATACAATTTTTTTTTGATTTTTATAAAGGGTAAACAGATCAATAATATGGAGTCCATTTTATTGTGAAAATCAAGAGCTCACTAGAAAATCAAATCTCAATGTGTGTTTTTAACCTCCCATACTTCTCTGCATCCCTTGCCTCATTTGCTAACACTCTCTCAACAATTGTAGCACGTACATTAGGGCATAGATAAAAAGATCTTTTTGCCAGCCAAGTGGCAGCGAACGCTTCTAACTTTCTTCGTTTTAGGATATGGTACACCAGTAGCAATTAAGCCAACTCAGAAGTGTAGAGATGAAGGGTTATGCTACAGTTAATGGGAATAATAAAGACTATGAATATCATAATTACCATCTTCATTTTAGACAATTCCTTCCAGTTCAGCAATGGTGAAGTTGACTCTTATGCTCCAACTTCCGTTCATACAAATTTAGAAGTCTCAAAAAATGTCTAATTTCTTTCATCTTACCATCTTGGTTTTCAGTTGGACATCCTGTTTACCCTGCTATTCATTTCATTACCAAGCTAAATGTATCCTACTGCTTGTTAGGCAACAGAGTGGCCCTCATGTCAGACAACATCTTGCCTTAGCTTTATGATGTCAGCTTGCTAGGCAACAGAGTGGCCTTCCTGTCAGACAACATCTAGCTTTAGCTTTATGTCAGAGCAGCTCTGGACCAATTGTCCCAGTGGAAGATGACCACACAGGAGTATGAAATATCAGGAGGTTATGCAGTAGGTTACTATCTGTATTCATGACTACACGGCAAGTAGGAGGGAGCATGGTCAGTCTTTTATGATCAACACCAAACCAAAGTGATCCATATTAGTTCTATCTTGATAGAAATATCATTCAGGCTCAGGCTCCCACTGTAAGGTAGGGAGGACATTCTGATGCTGTGAAAGTCTTTGTAAGACCTGAAGGAATGATTGTGAGTTTTACTTACCATATAAATTGGTAAAATGATGCAGTATGCCGGAAGACTGCCTTTTTTTTTCTTTCTTCAGTCTCGGCAATTCAGAGAAACTCTGTTGTGAAACACTGCCACTGCTGGTCATTCAGTATAACCTGCAGATGGAAAAGTCCACTGTTAGCACATTTACTATAAGCAATACAATTTTTTTTTGATTTTTATAAAGGGTAAACAGATCAATAATATGGAGTCCATTTTATTGTGAAAATCAAGAGCTCACTAGAAAATCAAATCTCAATGTGTGTTTTTAACCTCCCATACTTCTCTGCATCCCTTGCCTCATTTGCTAACACTCTCTCAACAATTGTAGCACGTACATTAGGGCATAGATAAAAAGATCTTTTTGCCAGCCAAGTGGCAGCGAACGCTTCTAACTTTCTTCGTTTTAGGATATGGTACACCAGTAGCAATTAAGCCAACTCAGAAGTGTAGAGATGAAGGGTTATGCTACAGTTAATGGGAATAATAAAGACTATGAATATCATAATTACCATCTTCATTTTAGACAATTCCTTCCAGTTCAGCAATGGTGAAGTTGAGACTCTTATGCTCCAACTTCCGTTCATACAAATTGAGAAGTCTCTAAAAATGTCTAATTTCTTTCATCTTACCATCTTGGTTTTCAGTTGGACATCCTGTTTACCCTGCTATTCATTTCATTACCAAGCTAAATGTATCCTACTGCTTGTTAGGCAACAGAGTGGCCCTCATGTCAGACAACATCTTGCCTTAGCTTTATGATGTCAGCTTGCTAGGCAACAGAGTGGCCTTCCTGTCAGACAACATCTAGCTTTAGCTTTATGATGTCAGAGCAGCTCTGGACCAATTGTCCCAGTGGAAGATGACCACACAGGAGTATGAAATATCAGGAGGTTATGCAGTAGGTTACTATCTGTATTCATGACTACACGGCAAGTAGGAGGGAGCATGGTCAGTCTTTTATGATCAACACCAAACCAATGTGATCCATATTAGTTCTATCTTGATAGAAATATCATTCAGGCTCAGGCTCCCATTGTAAGGTAGGGAGGACATTCTGATGCTGTGAAAGTCTTTGTGAGACCTGAAGGAATGATTGTGAGTTTTACTTACCATATAAATTGGTAAAATGATGCCGTATGCCGGAAGACTGCCTTTTTTTTTCTTTCTTCAGTCTCGGCAATTCAGAGAAACTCTGTTGTGAAACACTGCCACTGCTGGTCATTCAGTATAACCTGCAGATGGAAAAGTCCACTGTTAGCACATTTACTATAAGCAATACAATTTTTTTTTGATTTTTATAAAGGGTAAACAGATCAATAATATGGAGTCCATTTTATTGTGAAAATCAAGAGCTCACTAGAAAATCAAATCTCAATGTGTGTTTTTAACCTCCCATACTTCTCTGCATCCCTTGCCTCATTTGCTAACACTCTCTCAACAATTGTAGCACGTACATTAGGGCATAGATAAAAAGATCTTTTTGCCAGCCAAGTGGCAGCGAACGCTTCTAACTTTCTTCGTTTTAGGATATGGTACACCAGTAGCAATTAAGCCAACTCAGAAGTGTAGAGATGAAGGGTTATGCTACAGTTAATGGGAATAATAAAGACTATGAATATCATAATTACCATCTTCATTTTAGACAATTCCTTCCAGTTCAGCAATGGTGAAGTTGACTCTTATGCTCCAACTTCCGTTCATACAAATTTAGAAGTCTCAAAAAATGTCTAATTTCTTTCATCTTACCATCTTGGTTTTCAGTTGGACATCCTGTTTACCCTGCTATTCATTTCATTACCAAGCTAAATGTATCCTACTGCTTGTTAGGCAACAGAGTGGCCCTCATGTCAGACAACATCTTGCCTTAGCTTTATGATGTCAGCTTGCTAGGCAACAGAGTGGCCTTCCTGTCAGACAACATCTAGCTTTAGCTTTATGTCAGAGCAGCTCTGGACCAATTGTCCCAGTGGAAGATGACCACACAGGAGTATGAAATATCAGGAGGTTATGCAGTAGGTTACTATCTGTATTCATGACTACACGGCAAGTAGGAGGGAGCATGGTCAGTCTTTTATGATCAACACCAAACCAAAGTGATCCATATTAGTTCTATCTTGATAGAAATATCATTCAGGCTCAGGCTCCCACTGTAAGGTAGGGAGGACATTCTGATGCTGTGAAAGTCTTTGTAAGACCTGAAGGAATGATTTTGAGTTTTACTTACCATATAAATTGGTAAAATGATGCAGTATGCCGGAAGACTGCCTTTTTTTTTCTTTCTTCAGTCTCGGCAATTCAGAGAAACTCTGTTGTGAAACACTGCCACTGCTGGTCATTCAGTATAACCTGCAGATGGAAAAGTCCACTGTTAGCACATTTACTATAAGCAATACAATTTTTTTTTGATTTTTATAAAGGGTAAACAGATCAATAATATGGAGTCCATTTTATTGTGAAAATCAAGAGCTCACTAGAAAATCAAATCTCAATGTGTGTTTTTAACCTCCCATACTTCTCTGCATCCCTTGCCTCATTTGCTAACACTCTCTCAACAATTGTAGCACGTACATTAGGGCATAGATAAAAAGATCTTTTTGCCAGCCAAGTGGCAGCGAACGCTTCTAACTTTCTTCGTTTTAGGATATGGTACACCAGTAGCAATTAAGCCAACTCAGAAGTGTAGAGATGAAGGGTTATGCTACAGTTAATGGGAATAATAAAGACTATGAATATCATAATTACCATCTTCATTTTAGACAATTCCTTCCAGTTCAGCAATGGTGAAGTTGAGACTCTTATGCTCCAACTTCCGTTCATACAAATTGAGAAGTCTCTAAAAATGTCTAATTTCTTTCATCTTACCATCTTGGTTTTCAGTTGGACATCCTGTTTACCCTGCTATTCATTTCATTACCAAGCTAAATGTATCCTACTGCTTGTTAGGCAACAGAGTGGCCCTCATGTCAGACAACATCTTGCCTTAGCTTTATGATGTCAGCTTGCTAGGCAACAGAGTGGCCTTCCTGTCAGACAACATCTAGCTTTAGCTTTATGATGTCAGAGCAGCTCTGGACCAATTGTCCCAGTGGAAGATGACCACACAGGAGTATGAAATATCAGGAGGTTATGAAGTAGGTTACTATCTGTATTCGTGACTACAAGGCAAGTAGGAGGGAGCATGGTCAGTCTTTTATGATCAACACCAAACCAATGTGATCCATATTAGTTCTATCTTGATAGAAATATCATTCAGGCTCAGGCTCCCACTGTAAGGTAGGGAGGACATTCTGATGCAGTGAAAGTCTTTGTAAGACCTGAAGGAATGATTGTGAGTTTTACTTACCATATATATTGGTAAAATGATGCCGTATGCCGGAAGACTGCCTTTTTTTTTCTTTCTTCAGTCTCGGCAATTCAGAGAAACTCTGTTGTGAAACACTGCCACTGCTGGTCATTCAGTATAACCTGCAGATGGAAAAGTCCACTGTTAGCACATTTACTATAAGCAATACAATTTTTTTTTGATTTTTATAAAGGGTAAACAGATCAATAATATGGAGTCCATTTTATTGTGAAAATCAAGAGCTCACTAGAAAATCAAATCTCAATGTGTGTTTTTTAACCTCCCATACTTCTCTGCATCCCTTGCCTCATTTGCTAACACTCTCAAAAATTGTAGCACCTACATTAGGGCATAGATAAAAAGATCTTTTTGCAAGCCAAGTGGCAGCGAACGCTTCTAACTTTCTTCGTTTTAGGATATGGTACACCAGTAGCAATTAAGCCAACTCAGAAGTGTAGAGATGAAGGGTTATGCTACAGTTAATGGGAATAATAAAGACTATGAATATCATAATTACCATCTTCATTTTAGACAATTCCTACCAGTTCAGCAATGGTGAAGTTGAGACTCTTATGCTCAAACTTCCGTTCATACAAATTGAGAAGTCTCTAAAAATGTCTAATTTCTTTCATCTTACCATCTTGGTTTTCAGTTGGACATCCTGTTTACCCTGCTATTCATTTCATTACCAAGCTAAATGTATCCTACTGCTTGTTAGGCAACAGAGTGGCCCTCATGTCAGACAACATCTTGCCTTAGCTTTATGATGTCAGCTTGCTAGGCAACAGAGTGGCCTTCCTGTCAGACAACATCTAGCTTTAGCTTTATGATGTCAGAGCAGCTCTGGACCAATTGTCCCAGTGGAAGATGACCACACAGGAGTATGAAATATCAGGAGGTTATGCAGTAGGTTACTATCTGTATTCGTGACTACAAGGCAAGTAGGAGGGAGCATGGTCAGTCTTTTATGATCAACACCAAACCAATGTGATCCATATTAGTTCTATCTTGATAGAAATATCATTCAGGCTCAGGCTCCCACTGTAAGGTAGGGAGGACATTCTGATGCTGTGAAAGTCTTTGTAAGACCTGAAGGAATGATTGTGAGTTTTACTTACCATATAAATTGGTAAAATGATGCCGTATGCCGGAAGACTGCCTTTTTTTTTCTTTCTTCAGTCTCGGCAATTCAGAGAAACTCTGTTGTGAAACACTGCCACTGCTGGTCATTCAGTATAACCTGCAGATGGAAAAGTCCACTGTTAGCACATTTACTATAAGCAATACAATTTTTTTTTGATTTTTATAAAGGGTAAACAGATCAATAATATGGAGTCCATTTTATTGTGAAAATCAAGAGCTCACTAGAAAATCAAATCTCAATGTGTGTTTTTAACCTCCCATACTTCTCTGCATCCCTTGCCTCATTTGCTAACACTCTCTCAACAATTGTAGCACGTACATTAGGGCATAGATAAAAAGATCTTTTTGCCAGCCAAGTGGCAGCGAACGCTTCTAACTTTCTTCGTTTTAGGATATGGTACACCAGTAGCAATTAAGCCAACTCAGAAGTGTAGAGATGAAGGGTTATGCTACAGTTAATGGGAATAATAAAGACTATGAATATCATAATTACCATCTTCATTTTAGACAATTCCTTCCAGTTCAGCAATGGTGAAGTTGAGACTCTTATGCTCCAACTTCCGTTCATACAAATTGAGAAGTCTCTAAAAATGTCTAATTTCTTTCATCTTACCATCTTGGTTTTCAGTTGGACATCCTGTTTACCCTGCTATTCATTTCATTACCAAGCTAAATGTATCCTACTGCTTGTTAGGCAACAGAGTGGCCCTCATGTCAGACAACATCTTGCCTTAGCTTTATGATGTCAGCTTGCTAGGCAACAGAGTGGCCTTCCTGTCAGACAACATCTAGCTTTAGCTTTATGATGTCAGAGCAGCTCTGGACCAATTGTCCCAGTGGAAGATGACCACACAGGAGTATGAAATATCAGGAGGTTATGCAGTAGGTTACTATCTGTATTCATGACTACACGGCAAGTAGGAGGGAGCATGGTCAGTCTTTTATGATCAACACCAAACCAATGTGATCCATATTAGTTCTATCTTGATAGAAATATCATTCAGGCTCAGGCTCCCACTGTAAGGTAGGGAGGACATTCTGATGCTGTGAAAGTCTTTGTGAGACCTGAAGGAATGATTGTGAGTTTTACTTACCATATAAATTGGTAAAATGATGCCGTATGCCGGAAGACTGCCTTTTTTTTTCTTTCTTCAGTCTCGGCAATTCAGAGAAACTCTGTTGTGAAACACTGCCACTGCTGGTCATTCAGTATAACCTGCAGATGGAAAAGTCCACTGTTAGCACATTTACTATAAGCAATACAATTTTTTTTTGATTTTTATAAAGGGTAAACAGATCAATAATATGGAGTCCATTTTATTGTGAAAATCAAGAGCTCACTAGAAAATCAAATCTCAATGTGTGTTTTTAACCTCCCATACTTCTCTGCATCCCTTGCCTCATTTGCTAACACTCTCTCAACAATTGTAGCACGTACATTAGGGCATAGATAAAAAGATCTTTTTGCCAGCCAAGTGGCAGCGAACGCTTCTAACTTTCTTCGTTTTAGGATATGGTACACCAGTAGCAATTAAGCCAACTCAGAAGTGTAGAGATGAAGGGTTATGCTACAGTTAATGGGAATAATAAAGACTATGAATATCATAATTACCATCTTCATTTTAGACAATTCCTTCCAGTTCAGCAATGGTGAAGTTGACTCTTATGCTCCAACTTCCGTTCATACAAATTTAGAAGTCTCAAAAAATGTCTAATTTCTTTCATCTTACCATCTTGGTTTTCAGTTGGACATCCTGTTTACCCTGCTATTCATTTCATTACCAAGCTAAATGTATCCTACTGCTTGTTAGGCAACAGAGTGGCCCTCATGTCAGACAACATCTTGCCTTAGCTTTATGATGTCAGCTTGCTAGGCAACAGAGTGGCCTTCCTGTCAGACAACATCTAGCTTTAGCTTTATGTCAGAGCAGCTCTGGACCAATTGTCCCAGTGGAAGATGACCACACAGGAGTATGAAATATCAGGAGGTTATGCAGTAGGTTACTATCTGTATTCATGACTACACGGCAAGTAGGAGGGAGCATGGTCAGTCTTTTATGATCAACACCAAACCAAAGTGATCCATATTAGTTCTATCTTGATAGAAATATCATTCAGGCTCAGGCTCCCACTGTAAGGTAGGGAGGACATTCTGATGCTGTGAAAGTCTTTGTAAGACCTGAAGGAATGATTTTGAGTTTTACTTACCATATAAATTGGTAAAATGATGCAGTATGCCGGAAGACTGCCTTTTTTTTTCTTTCTTCAGTCTCGGCAATTCAGAGAAACTCTGTTGTGAAACACTGCCACTGCTGGTCATTCAGTATAACCTGCAGATGGAAAAGTCCACTGTTAGCACATTTACTATAAGCAATACAATTTTTTTTTGATTTTTATAAAGGGTAAACAGATCAATAATATGGAGTCCATTTTATTGTGAAAATCAAGAGCTCACTAGAAAATCAAATCTCAATGTGTGTTTTTAACCTCCCATACTTCTCTGCATCCCTTGCCTCATTTGCTAACACTCTCTCAACAATTGTAGCACGTACATTAGGGCATAGATAAAAAGATCTTTTTGCCAGCCAAGTGGCAGCGAACGCTTCTAACTTTCTTCGTTTTAGGATATGGTACACCAGTAGCAATTAAGCCAACTCAGAAGTGTAGAGATGAAGGGTTATGCTACAGTTAATGGGAATAATAAAGACTATGAATATCATAATTACCATCTTCATTTTAGACAATTCCTACCAGTTCAGCAATGGTGAAGTTGAGACTCTTATGCTCAAACTTCCGTTCATACAAATTGAGAAGTCTCTAAAAATGTCTAATTTCTTTCATCTTACCATCTTGGTTTTCAGTTGGACATCCTGTTTACCCTGCTATTCATTTCATTACCAAGCTAAATGTATCCTACTGCTTGTTAGGCAACAGAGTGGCCCTCATGTCAGACAACATCTTGCCTTAGCTTTATGATGTCAGCTTGCTAGGCAACAGAGTGGCCTTCCTGTCAGACAACATCTAGCTTTAGCTTTATGATGTCAGAGCAGCTCTGGACCAATTGTCCCAGTGGAAGATGACCACACAGGAGTATGAAATATCAGGAGGTTATGCAGTAGGTTACTATCTGTATTCGTGACTACAAGGCAAGTAGGAGGGAGCATGGTCAGTCTTTTATGATCAACACCAAACCAATGTGATCCATATTAGTTCTATCTTGATAGAAATATCATTCAGGCTCAGGCTCCCACTGTAAGGTAGGGAGGACATTCTGATGCTGTGAAAGTCTTTGTAAGACCTGAAGGAATGATTGTGAGTTTTACTTACCATATAAATTGGTAAAATGATGCCGTATGCCGGAAGACTGCCTTTTTTTTTCTTTCTTCAGTCTCGGCAATTCAGAGAAACTCTGTTGTGAAACACTGCCACTGCTGGTCATTCAGTATAACCTGCAGATGGAAAAGTCCACTGTTAGCACATTTACTATAAGCAATACAATTTTTTTTTGATTTTTATAAAGGGTAAACAGATCAATAATATGGAGTCCATTTTATTGTGAAAATCAAGAGCTCACTAGAAAATCAAATCTCAATGTGTGTTTTTTAACCTCCCATACTTCTCTGCATCCCTTGCCTCATTTGCTAACACTCTCAAAAATTGTAGCACCTACATTAGGGCATAGATAAAAAGATCTTTTTGCAAGCCAAGTGGCAGCGAACGCTTCTAACTTTCTTCGTTTTAGGATATGGTACACCAGTAGCAATTAAGCCAACTCAGAAGTGTAGAGATGAAGGGTTATGCTACAGTTAATGGGAATAATAAATACTATGAATATCATAATTACCATCTTCATTTTAGACAATTCCTTCCAGTTCAGCAATGGTGAAGTTGAGACTCTTATGCTCAAACTTCCGTTCATACAAATTTAGAAGTCTCAAAAAATGTCTAATTTCTTTCATCTTACCATCTTGGTTTTCAGTTGGACATCCTGTTTACCCTGCTATTCATTTCATTACCAAGCTAAATGTATCCTACTGCTTGTTAGGCAACAGAGTGGCCCTCATGTCAGACAACATCTTGCCTTAGCTTTATGATGTCAGCTTGCTAGGCAACAGAGTGGCCTTCCTGTCAGACAACATCTAGCTTTAGCTTTATGATGTCAGAGCAGCTCTGGACCAATTGTCCCAGTGGAAGATGACCACACAGGAGTATGAAATATCAGGAGGTTATGCAGTAGGTTACTATCTGTATTCATGACTACACGGCAAGTAGGAGGGAGCATGGTCAGTCTTTTATGATCAACACCAAACCAAAGTGATCCATATTAGTTCTATCTTGATAGAAATATCATTCAGGCTCAGGCTCCCACTGTAAGGTAGGGAGGACATTCTGATGCTGTGAAAGTCTTTGTAAGACCTGAAGGAATGATTGTGAGTTTTACTTACCATATAAATTGGTAAAATGATGCCGTATGCCGGAAGACTGCCTTTTTTTTTCTTTCTTCAGTCTCGGCAATTCAGAGAAACTCTGTTGTGAAACACTGCCACTGCTGGTCATTCAGTATAACCTGCAGATGGAAAAGTCCACTGTTAGCACATTTACTATAAGCAATACAATTTTTTTTGATTTTTATAAAGGGTAAACAGATCAATAATATGGAGTCCATTTTATTGTGAAAATCAAGAGCTCACTAGAAAATCAAATCTCAATGTGTGTTTTTTAACCTCCCATACTTCTCTGCATCCCTTGCCTCATTTGCTAACACTCTCAAAAATTGTAGCACCTACATTAGGGCATAGATAAAAAGATCTTTTTGCAAGCCAAGTGGCAGCGAACGCTTCTAACTTTCTTCGTTTTAGGATATGGTACACCAGTAGCAATTAAGCCAACTCAGAAGTGTAGAGATGAAGGGTTATGCTACAGTTAATGGGAATAATAAAGACTATGAATATCATAATTACCATCTTCATTTTAGACAATTCCTACCAGTTCAGCAATGGTGAAGTTGAGACTCTTATGCTCAAACTTCCGTTCATACAAATTTAGAAGTCTCTAAAAATGTCTAATTTCTTTCACCTTACCATCTTGGTTTTCAGTTGGACATCCTGTTTACCCTGCTATTCATTTCATTACCAAGCTAAATGTATCCTACTGCTTGTTAGGCAACAGAGTGGCCCTCATGTCAGACAACATCTTGCCTTAGCTTTATGATGTCAGCTTGCTAGGCAACAGAGTGGCCTTCCTGTCAGACAACATCTAGCTTTAGCTTTATGATGTCAGAGCAGCTCTGGACCAATTGTCCCAGTGGAAGATGACCACACAGGAGTATGAAATATCAGGAGGTTATGCAGTAGGTTACTATCTGTATTCATGACTACAAGGCAAGTAGGAGGGAGCATGGTCAGTCTTTTATGATCAACACCAAACCAATGTGATCCATATTAGTTCTATCTTGATAGAAATATCATTCAGGCTCAGGCTCCCACTGTAAGGTAGGGAGGACATTCTGATGCTGTGAAAGTCTTTGTAAGACCTGAAGGAATGATTGTGAGTTTTACTTACCATATAAATTGGTAAAATGATGCCGTATGCCGGAAGACTGCCTTTTTTTTTCTTTCTTCAGTCTCGGCAATTCAGAGAAACTCTGTTGTGAAACACTGCCACTGCTGGTCATTCAGTATAACCTGCAGATGGAAAAGTCCACTGTTAGCACATTTACTATAAGCAATACAATTTTTTTTTGATTTTTATAAAGGGTAAACAGATCAATAATATGGAGTCCATTTTATTGTGAAAATCAAGAGCTCACTAGAAAATCAAATCTCAATGTGTGTTTTTAACCTCCCATACTTCTCTGCATCCCTTGCCTCATTTGCTAACACTCTCTCAACAATTGTAGCACGTACATTAGGGCATAGATAAAAAGATCTTTTTGCCAGCCAAGTGGCAGCGAACGCTTCTAACTTTCTTCGTTTTAGGATATGGTACACCAGTAGCAATTAAGCCAACTCAGAAGTGTAGAGATGAAGGGTTATGCTACAGTTAATGGGAATAATAAAGACTATGAATATCATAATTACCATCTTCATTTTAGACAATTCCTACCAGTTCAGCAATGGTGAAGTTGAGACTCTTATGCTCAAACTTCCGTTCATACAAATTGAGAAGTCTCTAAAAATGTCTAATTTCTTTCATCTTACCATCTTGGTTTTCAGTTGGACATCCTGTTTACCCTGCTATTCATTTCATTACCAAGCTAAATGTATCCTACTGCTTGTTAGGCAACAGAGTGGCCCTCATGTCAGACAACATCTTGCCTTAGCTTTATGATGTCAGCTTGCTAGGCAACAGAGTGGCCTTCCTGTCAGACAACATCTAGCTTTAGCTTTATGATGTCAGAGCAGCTCTGGACCAATTGTCCCAGTGGAAGATGACCACACAGGAGTATGAAATATCAGGAGGTTATGCAGTAGGTTACTATCTGTATTCGTGACTACAAGGCAAGTAGGAGGGAGCATGGTCAGTCTTTTATGATCAACACCAAACCAATGTGATCCATATTAGTTCTATCTTGATAGAAATATCATTCAGGCTCAGGCTCCCACTGTAAGGTAGGGAGGACATTCTGATGCTGTGAAAGTCTTTGTAAGACCTGAAGGAATGATTGTGAGTTTTACTTACCATATAAATTGGTAAAATGATGCCGTATGCCGGAAGACTGCCTTTTTTTTTCTTTCTTCAGTCTCGGCAATTCAGAGAAACTCTGTTGTGAAACACTGCCACTGCTGGTCATTCAGTATAACCTGCAGATGGAAAAGTCCACTGTTAGCACATTTACTATAAGCAATACAATTTTTTTTTGATTTTTATAAAGGGTAAACAGATCAATAATATGGAGTCCATTTTATTGTGAAAATCAAGAGCTCACTAGAAAATCAAATCTCAATGTGTGTTTTTTAACCTCCCATACTTCTCTGCATCCCTTGCCTCATTTGCTAACACTCTCAAAAATTGTAGCACCTACATTAGGGCATAGATAAAAAGATCTTTTTGCAAGCCAAGTGGCAGCGAACGCTTCTAACTTTCTTCGTTTTAGGATATGGTACACCAGTAGCAATTAAGCCAACTCAGAAGTGTAGAGATGAAGGGTTATGCTACAGTTAATGGGAATAATAAATACTATGAATATCATAATTACCATCTTCATTTTAGACAATTCCTTCCAGTTCAGCAATGGTGAAGTTGAGACTCTTATGCTCAAACTTCCGTTCATACAAATTTAGAAGTCTCAAAAAATGTCTAATTTCTTTCATCTTACCATCTTGGTTTTCAGTTGGACATCCTGTTTACCCTGCTATTCATTTCATTACCAAGCTAAATGTATCCTACTGCTTGTTAGGCAACAGAGTGGCCCTCATGTCAGACAACATCTTGCCTTAGCTTTATGATGTCAGCTTGCTAGGCAACAGAGTGGCCTTCCTGTCAGACAACATCTAGCTTTAGCTTTATGATGTCAGAGCAGCTCTGGACCAATTGTCCCAGTGGAAGATGACCACACAGGAGTATGAAATATCAGGAGGTTATGCAGTAGGTTACTATCTGTATTCATGACTACACGGCAAGTAGGAGGGAGCATGGTCAGTCTTTTATGATCAACACCAAACCAAAGTGATCCATATTAGTTCTATCTTGATAGAAATATCATTCAGGCTCAGGCTCCCACTGTAAGGTAGGGAGGACATTCTGATGCTGTGAAAGTCTTTGTAAGACCTGAAGGAATGATTGTGAGTTTTACTTACCATATAAATTGGTAAAATGATGCCGTATGCCGGAAGACTGCCTTTTTTTTTCTTTCTTCAGTCTCGGCAATTCAGAGAAACTCTGTTGTGAAACACTGCCACTGCTGGTCATTCAGTATAACCTGCAGATGGAAAAGTCCACTGTTAGCACATTTACTATAAGCAATACAATTTTTTTTGATTTTTATAAAGGGTAAACAGATCAATAATATGGAGTCCATTTTATTGTGAAAATCAAGAGCTCACTAGAAAATCAAATCTCAATGTGTGTTTTTTAACCTCCCATACTTCTCTGCATCCCTTGCCTCATTTGCTAACACTCTCAAAAATTGTAGCACCTACATTAGGGCATAGATAAAAAGATCTTTTTGCAAGCCAAGTGGCAGCGAACGCTTCTAACTTTCTTCGTTTTAGGATATGGTACACCAGTAGCAATTAAGCCAACTCAGAAGTGTAGAGATGAAGGGTTATGCTACAGTTAATGGGAATAATAAAGACTATGAATATCATAATTACCATCTTCATTTTAGACAATTCCTACCAGTTCAGCAATGGTGAAGTTGAGACTCTTATGCTCAAACTTCCGTTCATACAAATTTAGAAGTCTCTAAAAATGTCTAATTTCTTTCACCTTACCATCTTGGTTTTCAGTTGGACATCCTGTTTACCCTGCTATTCATTTCATTACCAAGCTAAATGTATCCTACTGCTTGTTAGGCAACAGAGTGGCCCTCATGTCAGACAACATCTTGCCTTAGCTTTATGATGTCAGCTTGCTAGGCAACAGAGTGGCCTTCCTGTCAGACAACATCTAGCTTTAGCTTTATGATGTCAGAGCAGCTCTGGACCAATTGTCCCAGTGGAAGATGACCACACAGGAGTATGAAATATCAGGAGGTTATGCAGTAGGTTACTATCTGTATTCATGACTACAAGGCAAGTAGGAGGGAGCATGGTCAGTCTTTTATGATCAACACCAAACCAATGTGATCCATATTAGTTCTATCTTGATAGAAATATCATTCAGGCTCAGGCTCCCACTGTAAGGTAGGGAGGACATTCTGATGCTGTGAAAGTCTTTGTAAGACCTGAAGGAATGATTGTGAGTTTTACTTACCATATAAATTGGTAAAATGATGCCGTATGCCGGAAGACTGCCTTTTTTTTTCTTTCTTCAGTCTCGGCAATTCAGAGAAACTCTGTTGTGAAACACTGCCACTGCTGGTCATTCAGTATAACCTGCAGATGGAAAAGTCCACTGTTAGCACATTTACAATAAGCAATACAATTTTTTTTTGATTTTTATAAAGGGTAAACAGATCAATAATATGGAGTCCATTTTATTGTGAAAATCAAGAGCTCACTAGAAAATCAAATCTCAATGTGTGTTTTTAACCTCCCATACTTCTCTGCATCCCTTGCCTCATTTGCTAACACTCTCTCAAAAATTGTAGCACGTACATTAGGGCATAGATAAAAAGATCTTTTTGCCAGCCAAGTGGCAGCGAACGCTTCTAACTTTCTTCGTTTTAGGATATGGTACACCAGTAGCAATTAAGCCAACTCAGAAGTGTAGAGATGAAGGGTTATGCTACAGTTAATGGGAATAATAAAGACTATGAATATCATAATTACCATCTTCGTTTTAGACAATTCCTACCAGTTCAGCAATGTTGAAGTTGAGACTCTTATGCTCAAACTTCCGTTCATACAAATTGAGAAGTCTCTAAAAATGTCTAATTTCTTTCATCTTACCATCTTGGTTTTCAGTTGGACATCCTGTTTACCCTGCTATTCATTTCATTACCAAGCTAAATGTATCCTACTGCTCGTTAGGCAACAGAGTGGCCCTCATGTCAGACAACATCTTGCCTTAGCTTTATGATGTCAGCTTGCTAGGCAACAGAGTGGCCTTCCTGTCAGACAACATCTAGCTTTAGCTTTATGATGTCAGAGCAGCTCTGGACCAATTGTCCCAGTGGAAGATGACCACACAGGAGTATGAAATATCAGGAGGTTATGCAGTAGGTTACTATCTGTATTCGTGACTACAAGGCAAGTAGGAGGGAGCATGGTCAGTCTTTTATGATCAACACCAAACCAATGTGATCCATATTAGTTCTATCTTGATAGAAATATCATTCAGGCTCAGGCTCCCACTGTAAGGTAGGGAGGACATTCTGATGCTGTGAAAGTCTTTGTGAGACCTGAAGGAATGATTGTGAGTTTTACTTACCATATAAATTGGTAAAATGATGCCGTATGCCGGAAGACTGCCTTTTTTTTTCTTTCTTCAGTCTCGGCAATTCAGAGAAACTCTGTTGTGAAACACTGCCACTGCTGGTCATTCAGTATAACCTGCAGATGGAAAAGTCCACTGTTAGCACATTTACTATAAGCAATACAATTTTTTTTTGATTTTTATAAAGGGTAAACAGATCAATATTATGGAGTCCATTTTATTGTGAAAATCAAGAGCTCACTAGAAAATCAAATCTCAATGTGTGTTTTTAACCTCCCATACTTCTCTGCATCCCTTGCCTCATTTGCTAACACTCTCTCAACAATTGTAGCACGTACATTAGGGCATAGATAAAAAGATCTTTTTGCCAGCCAAGTGGCAGCGAACGCTTCTAACTTTCTTCGTTTTAGGATATGGTACACCAGTAGCAATTAAGCCAACTCAGAAGTGTAGAGATGAAGGGTTATGCTACAGTTAATGGGAATAATAAAGACTATGAATATCATAATTACCATCTTCATTTTAGACAATTCCTTCCAGTTCAGCAATGGTGAAGTTGACTCTTATGCTCCAACTTCCGTTCATACAAATTTAGAAGTCTCAAAAAATGTCTAATTTCTTTCATCTTACCATCTTGGTTTTCAGTTGGACATCCTGTTTACCCTGCTATTCATTTCATTACCAAGCTAAATGTATCCTACTGCTTGTTAGGCAACAGAGTGGCCCTCATGTCAGACAACATCTTGCCTTAGCTTTATGATGTCAGCTTGCTAGGCAACAGAGTGGCCTTCCTGTCAGACAACATCTAGCTTTAGCTTTATGTCAGAGCAGCTCTGGACCAATTGTCCCAGTGGAAGATGACCACACAGGAGTATGAAATATCAGGAGGTTATGCAGTAGGTTACTATCTGTATTCATGACTACACGGCAAGTAGGAGGGAGCATGGTCAGTCTTTTATGATCAACACCAAACCAAAGTGATCCATATTAGTTCTATCTTGATAGAAATATCATTCAGGCTCAGGCTCCCACTGTAAGGTAGGGAGGACATTCTGATGCTGTGAAAGTCTTTGTAAGACCTGAAGGAATGATTGTGAGTTTTACTTACCATATAAATTGGTAAAATGATGCAGTATGCCGGAAGACTGCCTTTTTTTTTCTTTCTTCAGTCTCGGCAATTCAGAGAAACTCTGTTGTGAAACACTGCCACTGCTGGTCATTCAGTATAACCTGCAGATGGAAAAGTCCACTGTTAGCACATTTACTATAAGCAATACAATTTTTTTTTGATTTTTATAAAGGGTAAACAGATCAATAATATGGAGTCCATTTTATTGTGAAAATCAAGAGCTCACTAGAAAATCAAATCTCAATGTGTGTTTTTAACCTCCCATACTTCTCTGCATCCCTTGCCTCATTTGCTAACACTCTCTCAACAATTGTAGCACGTACATTAGGGCATAGATAAAAAGATCTTTTTGCCAGCCAAGTGGCAGCGAACGCTTCTAACTTTCTTCGTTTTAGGATATGGTACACCAGTAGCAATTAAGCCAACTCAGAAGTGTAGAGATGAAGGGTTATGCTACAGTTAATGGGAATAATAAAGACTATGAATATCATAATTACCATCTTCATTTTAGACAATTCCTTCCAGTTCAGCAATGGTGAAGTTGACTCTTATGCTCCAACTTCCGTTCATACAAATTTAGAAGTCTCAAAAAATGTCTAATTTCTTTCATCTTACCATCTTGGTTTTCAGTTGGACATCCTGTTTACCCTGCTATTCATTTCATTACCAAGCTAAATGTATCCTACTGCTTGTTAGGCAACAGAGTGGCCCTCATGTCAGACAACATCTTGCCTTAGCTTTATGATGTCAGCTTGCTAGGCAACAGAGTGGCCTTCCTGTCAGACAACATCTAGCTTTAGCTTTATGATGTCAGAGCAGCTCTGGACCAATTGTCCCAGTGGAAGATGACCACACAGGAGTATGAAATATCAGGAGGTTATGAAGTAGGTTACTATCTGTATTCGTGACTACAAGGCAAGTAGGAGGGAGCATGGTCAGTCTTTTATGATCAACACCAAACCAATGTGATCCATATTAGTTCTATCTTGATAGAAATATCATTCAGGCTCAGGCTCCCACTGTAAGGTAGGGAGGACATTCTGATGCTGTGAAAGTCTTTGTAAGACCTGAAGGAATGATTGTGAGTTTTACTTACCATATATATTGGTAAAATGATGCCGTATGCCGGAAGACTGCCTTTTTTTTTCTTTCTTCAGTCTCAGCAATTCAGAGAAACTCTGTTGTGAAACACTGCCACTGCTGGTCATTCAGTATAACCTGCAGATGGAAAAGTCCACTGTTAGCACATTTACTATAAGCAATACAATTTTTTTTTGATTTTTATAAAGGGTAAACAGATCAATAATATGGAGTCCATTTTATTGTGAAAATCAAAAGCTCACTAGAAAATCAAATCTCAATGTGTGTTTTTAACCTCCCATACTTCTCTGCATCCCTTGCCTCATTTGCTAACACTCTCTCAACAATTGTAGCACGTACATTAGGGCATAGATAAAAAGATCTTTTTGCCAGCCAAGTGGCAGCGAACGCTTCTAACTTTCTTCGTTTTAGGATATGGTACACCAGTAGCAATTAAGCCAACTCAGAAGTGTAGAGATGAAGGGTTATGCTACAGTTAATGGGAATAATAAAGACTATGAATATCATAATTACCATCTTCATTTTAGACAATTCCTTCCAGTTCAGCAATGGTGAAGTTGACTCTTATGCTCCAACTTCCGTTCATACAAATTTAGAAGTCTCAAAAAATGTCTAATTTCTTTCATCTTACCATCTTGGTTTTCAGTTGGACATCCTGTTTACCCTGCTATTCATTTCATTACCAAGCTAAATGTATCCTACTGCTTGTTAGGCAACAGAGTGGCCCTCATGTCAGACAACATCTTGCCTTAGCTTTATGATGTCAGCTTGCTAGGCAACAGAGTGGCCTTCCTGTCAGACAACATCTAGCTTTAGCTTTATGTCAGAGCAGCTCTGGACCAATTGTCCCAGTGGAAGATGACCACACAGGAGTATGAAATATCAGGAGGTTATGAAGTAGGTTACTATCTGTATTCGTGACTACAAGGCAAGTAGGAGGGAGCATGGTCAGTCTTTTATGATCAACACCAAACCAATGTGATCCATATTAGTTCTATCTTGATAGAAATATCATTCAGGCTCAGGCTCCCACTGTAAGGTAGGGAGGACATTCTGATGCTGTGAAAGTCTTTGTAAGACCTGAAGGAATGATTGTGAGTTTTACTTACCATATATATTGGTAAAATGATGCCGTATGCCGGAAGACTGCCTTTTTTTTTCTTTCTTCAGTCTCGGCAATTCAGAGAAACTCTGTTGTGAAACACTGCCACTGCTGGTCATTCAGTATAACCTGCAGATGGAAAAGTCCACTGTTAGCACATTTACTATAAGCAATACAATTTTTTTTTGATTTTTATAAAGGGTAAACAGATCAATAATATGGAGTCCATTTTATTGTGAAAATCAAGAGCTCACTAGAAAATCAAATCTCAATGTGTGTTTTTAACCTCCCATACTTCTCTGCATCCCTTGCCTCATTTGCTAACACTCTCTCAACAATTGTAGCACGTACATTAGGGCATAGATAAAAAGATCTTTTTGCCAGCCAAGTGGCAGCGAACGCTTCTAACTTTCTTCGTTTTAGGATATGGTACACCAGTAGCAATTAAGCCAACTCAGAAGTGTAGAGATGAAGGGTTATGCTACAGTTAATGGGAATAATAAAGACTATGAATATCATAATTACCATCTTCATTTTAGACAATTCCTTCCAGTTCAGCAATGGTGAAGTTGAGACTCTTATGCTCCAACTTCCGTTCATACAAATTGAGAAGTCTCTAAAAATGTCTAATTTCTTTCATCTTACCATCTTGGTTTTCAGTTGGACATCCTGTTTACCCTGCTATTCATTTCATTACCAAGCTAAATGTATCCTACTGCTTGTTAGGCAACAGAGTGGCCCTCATGTCAGACAACATCTTGCCTTAGCTTTATGATGTCAGCTTGCTAGGCAACAGAGTGGCCTTCCTGTCAGACAACATCTAGCTTTAGCTTTATGATGTCAGAGCAGCTCTGGACCAATTGTCCCAGTGGAAGATGACCACACAGGAGTATGAAATATCAGGAGGTTATGAAGTAGGTTACTATCTGTATTCGTGACTACAAGGCAAGTAGGAGGGAGCATGGTCAGTCTTTTATGATCAACACCAAACCAATGTGATCCATATTAGTTCTATCTTGATAGAAATATCATTCAGGCTCAGGCTCCCACTGTAAGGTAGGGAGGACATTCTGATGCTGTGAAAGTCTTTGTAAGACCTGAAGGAATGATTGTGAGTTTTACTTACCATATATATTGGTAAAATGATGCCGTATGCCGGAAGACTGCCTTTTTTTTTCTTTCTTCAGTCTCGGCAATTCAGAGAAACTCTGTTGTGAAACACTGCCACTGCTGGTCATTCAGTATAACCTGCAGATGGAAAAGTCCACTGTTAGCACATTTACTATAAGCAATACAATTTTTTTTTGATTTTTATAAAGGGTAAACAGATCAATAATATGGAGTCCATTTTATTGTGAAAATCAAGAGCTCACTAGAAAATCAAATCTCAATGTGTGTTTTTAACCTCCCATACTTCTCTGCATCCCTTGCCTCATTTGCTAACACTCTCTCAACAATTGTAGCACGTACATTAGGGCATAGATAAAAAGATCTTTTTGCCAGCCAAGTGGCAGCGAACGCTTCTAACTTTCTTCGTTTTAGGATATGGTACACCAGTAGCAATTAAGCCAACTCAGAAGTGTAGAGATGAAGGGTTATGCTACAGTTAATGGGAATAATAAAGACTATGAATATCATAATTACCATCTTCATTTTAGACAATTCCTTCCAGTTCAGCAATGGTGAAGTTGACTCTTATGCTCCAACTTCCGTTCATACAAATTTAGAAGTCTCAAAAAATGTCTAATTTCTTTCATCTTACCATCTTGGTTTTCAGTTGGACATCCTGTTTACCCTGCTATTCATTTCATTACCAAGCTAAATGTATCCTACTGCTTGTTAGGCAACAGAGTGGCCCTCATGTCAGACAACATCTTGCCTTAGCTTTATGATGTCAGCTTGCTAGGCAACAGAGTGGCCTTCCTGTCAGACAACATCTAGCTTTAGCTTTATGTCAGAGCAGCTCTGGACCAATTGTCCCAGTGGAAGATGACCACACAGGAGTATGAAATATCAGGAGGTTATGCAGTAGGTTACTATCTGTATTCATGACTACACGGCAAGTAGGAGGGAGCATGGTCAGTCTTTTATGATCAACACCAAACCAAAGTGATCCATATTAGTTCTATCTTGATAGAAATATCATTCAGGCTCAGGCTCCCACTGTAAGGTAGGGAGGACATTCTGATGCTGTGAAAGTCTTTGTAAGACCTGAAGGAATGATTGTGAGTTTTACTTACCATATAAATTGGTAAAATGATGCAGTATGCCGGAAGACTGCCTTTTTTTTTCTTTCTTCAGTCTCGGCAATTCAGAGAAACTCTGTTGTGAAACACTGCCACTGCTGGTCATTCAGTATAACCTGCAGATGGAAAAGTCCACAGTTAGCACATTTACTATAAGCAATACAATTTTTTTTTGATTTTTATAAAGGGTAAACAGATCAATAATATGGAGTCCATTTTATTGTGAAAATCAAGAGCTCACTAGAAAATCAAATCTCAATGTGTGTTTTTAACCTCCCATACTTCTCTGCATCCCTTGCCTCATTTGCTAACACTCTCTCAACAATTGTAGCACGTACATTAGGGCATAGATAAAAAGATCTTTTTGCCAGCCAAGTGGCAGCGAACGCTTCTAACTTTCTTCGTTTTAGGATATGGTACACCAGTAGCAATTAAGCCAACTCAGAAGTGTAGAGATGAAGGGTTATGCTACAGTTAATGGGAATAATAAAGACTATGAATATCATAATTACCATCTTCATTTTAGACAATTCCTTCCAGTTCAGCAATGGTGAAGTTGACTCTTATGCTTCAACTTCCGTTCATACAAATTTAGAAGTCTCAAAAAATGTCTAATTTCTTTCATCTTACCATCTTGGTTTTCAGTTGGACATCCTGTTTACCCTGCTATTCATTTCATTACCAAGCTAAATGTATCCTACTGCTTGTTAGGCAACAGAGTGGCCCTCATGTCAGACAACATCTTGCCTTAGCTTTATGATGTCAGCTTGCTAGGCAACAGAGTGGCCTTCCTGTCAGACAACATCTAGCTTTAGCTTTATGTCAGAGCAGCTCTGGACCAATTGTCCCAGTGGAAGATGACCACACAGGAGTATGAAATATCAGGAGGTTATGCAGTAGGTTACTATCTGTATTCATGACTACACGGCAAGTAGGAGGGAGCATGGTCAGTCTTTTATGATCAACACCAAACCAAAGTGATCCATATTAGTTCTATCTTGATAGAAATATCATTCAGGCTCAGGCTCCCACTGTAAGGTAGGGAGGACATTCTGATGCTGTGAAAGTCTTTGTAAGACCTGAAGGAATGATTGTGAGTTTTACTTACCATATAAATTGGTAAAATGATGCAGTATGCCGGAAGACTGCCTTTTTTTTTCTTTCTTCAGTCTCGGCAATTCAGAGAAACTCTGTTGTGAAACACTGCCACTGCTGGTCATTCAGTATAACCTGCAGATGGAAAAGTCCACTGTTAGCACATTTACTATAAGCAATACAATTTTTTTTTGATTTTTATAAAGGGTAAACAGATCAATAATATGGAGTCCATTTTATTGTGAAAATCAAGAGCTCACTAGAAAATCAAATCTCAATGTGTGTTTTTAACCTCCCATACTTCTCTGCATCCCTTGCCTCATTTGCTAACACTCTCTCAACAATTGTAGCACGTACATTAGGGCATAGATAAAAAGATCTTTTTGCCAGCCAAGTGGCAGCGAACGCTTCTAACTTTCTTCGTTTTAGGATATGGTACACCAGTAGCAATTAAGCCAACTCAGAAGTGTAGAGATGAAGGGTTATGCTACAGTTAATGGGAATAATAAAGACTATGAATATCATAATTACCATCTTCATTTTAGACAATTCCTTCCAGTTCAGCAATGGTGAAGTTGAGACTCTTATGCTCCAACTTCCGTTCATACAAATTGAGAAGTCTCTAAAAATGTCTAATTTCTTTCATCTTACCATCTTGGTTTTCAGTTGGACATCCTGTTTACCCTGCTATTCATTTCATTACCAAGCTAAATGTATCCTACTGCTTGTTAGGCAACAGAGTGGCCCTCATGTCAGACAACATCTTGCCTTAGCTTTATGATGTCAGCTTGCTAGGCAACAGAGTGGCCTTCCTGTCAGACAACATCTAGCTTTAGCTTTATGATGTCAGAGCAGCTCTGGACCAATTGTCCCAGTGGAAGATGACCACACAGGAGTATGAAATATCAGGAGGTTATGAAGTAGGTTACTATCTGTATTCGTGACTACAAGGCAAGTAGGAGGGAGCATGGTCAGTCTTTTATGATCAACACCAAACCAATGTGATCCATATTAGTTCTATCTTGATAGAAATATCATTCAGGCTCAGGCTCCCACTGTAAGGTAGGGAGGACATTCTGATGCTGTGAAAGTCTTTGTAAGACCTGAAGGAATGATTGTGAGTTTTACTTACCATATATATTGGTAAAATGATGCCGTATGCCGGAAGACTGCCTTTTTTTTTCTTTCTTCAGTCTCGGCAATTCAGAGAAACTCTGTTGTGAAACACTGCCACTGCTGGTCATTCAGTATAACCTGCAGATGGAAAAGTCCACTGTTAGCACATTTACTATAAGCAATACAATTTTTTTTTGATTTTTATAAAGGGTAAACAGATCAATAATATGGAGTCCATTTTATTGTGAAAATCAAGAGCTCACTAGAAAATCAAATCTCAATGTGTGTTTTTTAACCTCCCATACTTCTCTGCATCCCTTGCCTCATTTGCTAACACTCTCAAAAATTGTAGCACCTACATTAGGGCATAGATAAAAAGATCTTTTTGCAAGCCAAGTGGCAGCGAACGCTTCTAACTTTCTTCGTTTTAGGATATGGTACACCAGTAGCAATTAAGCCAACTCAGAAGTGTAGAGATGAAGGGTTATGCTACAGTTAATGGGAATAATAAAGACTATGAATATCATAATTACCATCTTCATTTTAGACAATTCCTACCAGTTCAGCAATGGTGAAGTTGAGACTCTTATGCTCAAACTTCCGTTCATACAAATTGAGAAGTCTCTAAAAATGTCTAATTTCTTTCACCTTACCATCTTGGTTTTCAGTTGGACATCCTGTTTACCCTGCTATTCATTTCATTACCAAGCTAAATGTATCCTACTGCTTGTTAGGCAACAGAGTGGCCCTCATGTCAGACAACATCTTGCCTTAGCTTTATGATGTCAGCTTGCTAGGCAACAGAGTGGCCTTCCTGTCAGACAACATCTAGCTTTAGCTTTATGATGTCAGAGCAGCTCTGGACCAATTGTCCCAGTGGAAGATGACCACACAGGAGTATGAAATATCAGGAGGTTATGCAGTAGGTTACTATCTGTATTCATGACTACACGGCAAGTAGGAGGGAGCATGGTCAGTCTTTTATGATCAACACCAAACCAAAGTGATCCATATTAGTTCTATCTTGATAGAAATATCATTCAGGCTCAGGCTCCCACTGTAAGGTAGGGAGGACATTCTGATGCTGTGAAAGTCTTTGTAAGACCTGAAGGAATGATTGTGAGTTTTACTTACCATATAAATTGGTAAAATGATGCCGTATGCCGGAAGACTGCCTTTTTTTTTCTTTCTTCAGTCTCGGCAATTCAGAGAAACTCTGTTGTGAAACACTGCCACTGCTGGTCATTCAGTATAACCTGCAGATGGAAAAGTCCACTGTTAGCACATTTACTATAAGCAATACAATTTTTTTTGATTTTTATAAAGGGTAAACAGATCAATAATATGGAGTCCATTTTATTGTGAAAATCAAGAGCTCACTAGAAAATCAAATCTCAATGTGTGTTTTTTAACCTCCCATACTTCTCTGCATCCCTTGCCTCATTTGCTAACACTCTCAAAAATTGTAGCACCTACATTAGGGCATAGATAAAAAGATCTTTTTGCAAGCCAAGTGGCAGCGAACGCTTCTAACTTTCTTCGTTTTAGGATATGGTACACCAGTAGCAATTAAGCCAACTCAGAAGTGTAGAGATGAAGGGTTATGCTACAGTTAATGGGAATAATAAAGACTATGAATATCATAATTACCATCTTCATTTTAGACAATTCCTACCAGTTCAGCAATGGTGAAGTTGAGACTCTTATGCTCAAACTTCCGTTCATACAAATTTAGAAGTCTCTAAAAATGTCTAATTTCTTTCACCTTACCATCTTGGTTTTCAGTTGGACATCCTGTTTACCCTGCTATTCATTTCATTACCAAGCTAAATGTATCCTACTGCTTGTTAGGCAACAGAGTGGCCCTCATGTCAGACAACATCTTGCCTTAGCTTTATGATGTCAGCTTGCTAGGCAACAGAGTGGCCTTCCTGTCAGACAACATCTAGCTTTAGCTTTATGATGTCAGAGCAGCTCTGGACCAATTGTCCCAGTGGAAGATGACCACACAGGAGTATGAAATATCAGGAGGTTATGCAGTAGGTTACTATCTGTATTCATGACTACAAGGCAAGTAGGAGGGAGCATGGTCAGTCTTTTATGATCAACACCAAACCAATGTGATCCATATTAGTTCTATCTTGATAGAAATATCATTCAGGCTCAGGCTCCCACTGTAAGGTAGGGAGGACATTCTGATGCTGTGAAAGTCTTTGTAAGACCTGAAGGAATGATTGTGAGTTTTACTTACCATATAAATTGGTAAAATGATGCCGTATGCCGGAAGACTGCCTTTTTTTTTCTTTCTTCAGTCTCGGCAATTCAGAGAAACTCTGTTGTGAAACACTGCCACTGCTGGTCATTCAGTATAACCTGCAGATGGAAAAGTCCACTGTTAGCACATTTACTATAAGCAATACAATTTTTTTTTGATTTTTATAAAGGGTAAACAGATCAATAATATGGAGTCCATTTTATTGTGAAAATCAAGAGCTCACTAGAAAATCAAATCTCAATGTGTGTTTTTTAACCTCCCATACTTCTCTGCATCCCTTGCCTCATTTGCTAACACTCTCTCAAAAATTGTAGCACGTACATTAGGGCATAGATAAAAAGATCTTTTTGCCAGCCAAGTGGCAGCGAACCCTTCTAACTTTCTTCGTTTTAGAATATGGTACACCAGTAGCAATTAAGCCAACTCAGAAGTGTAGAGATGAAGGGTTATGCTACAGTTAATGGGAATAATAAAGACTATGAATATCATAATTACCATCTTCATTTTAGACAATTCCTTCCAGTTCAGCAATGGTGAAGTTGAGACTCTTATGCTCCAACTTCCGTTCATACAAATTTAGAAGTCTCAAAAAATGTCTAATTTCTTTCATCTTACCATCTTGGTTTTCAGTTAGACATCCTGTTTACCCTGCTATTCATTTCATTACCAAGCTAAATGTATCCTACTGCTTGTTAGGCAACAGAGTGGCCCTCATGTCAGACAACATTTTGCCTTAGCTTTATGATGTCAGCTTGCTAGGCAACAGAGTGGCCTTCCTGTCAGACAACATCTAGCTTTAGCTTTATGATGTCAGAGCAGCTCTGGACCAATTGTCCCAGTGGAAGATGACCACACAGGAGTATGAAATATCAGGAGGTTATGCAGTAGGTTACTATCTGTATTCATGACTACACGGCAAGTAGGAGGGAGCATGGTCAGTCTTTTATGATCAACACCAAACCAAAGTGATCCATATTAGTTCTATCTTGATAGAAATATCATTCAGGCTCAGGCTCCCACTGTAAGGTAGGGAGGACATTCTGATGCTGTGAAAGTCTTTGTAAGACCTGAAGGAATGATTGTGAGTTTTACTTACCATATAAATTGGTAAAATTATGCCGTATGCCGGAAGACTGCCTTTTTTTTCTTTCTTCAGTCTCGGCAATTCAGAGAAACTCTGTTGTGAAACACTGCCACTGCTGGTCATTCAGTATAACCTGCAGATGGAAAAGTCCACTGTTAGCACATTTACTATAAGCAATACAATTTTTTTTTGATTTTTATAAAGGGTAAACAGATCAATAATATGGAGTCCATTTTATTGTGAAAATCAAGAGCTCACTAGAAAATCAAATCTCAATGTGTGTTTTTTAACCTCCCATACTTCCCTGCATCCCTTGCCTCATTTGCTAACACTCTCAAAAATTGTAGCACGTACATTAGGGCATAGATAAAAAGATCTTTTTGCAAGCCAAGTGGCAGCGAACGCTTCTAACTTTCTTCGTTTTAGGATATGGTACACCAGTAGCAATTAAGCCAACTCAGAAGTGTAGAGATGAAGGGTTATGCTACAGTTAATGGGAATAATAAAGACTATGAATATCATAATTACCATCTTCATTTTAGACAATTCCTTCCAGTTCAGCAATAGTGAAGTTGAGACTCTTATGCTCCAACTTCCGTTCATACAAATTTAGAAGTCTCAAAAAATGTCTAATTTCTTTCATCTTACCATCTTGGTTTTCAGTTGGACATCCTGTTTACCCTGCTATTCATTTCATTACCAAGCTAAATGTATCCTACTGCTTGTTAGACAACAGAGTGGTCCTCATGTCAGACAACATCTTGCCTTAGCTTTATGATGTCAGCTTGCAAGGCAACAGAGTGGCCTTCCTGTCAGACAACATCTAGCTTTAGCTGTATGATGTCAGAGCAGCTCTGGACCAATTGTCCCAGTGGAAGATGACCACACAGGAGTATGAAATATCAGGAGGTTATGCAGTAGGTTACTATCTGTATTCATGACTACACGGCAAGTAGGAGGGAGCATGGTCAGTCTTTTATGATCAACACCAAACCAAAGTGATCCATATTAGTTCTATCTTGATAGAAATATCATTCAGGCTCAGGCTCCCACTGTAAGGTAGGGAGGACATTCTGATGCTGTGAAAGTCTTTGTAAGACCTGAAGGAATGATTGTGAGTTTTACTTACCATATAAATTGGTAAAATGATGCCGTATGCCGGAAGACTGCCTTTTTTTTTCTTTCTTCAGTCTCGGCAATTCAGAGAAACTCTGTTGTGAAACACTGCCACTGCTGGTCATTCAGTATAACCTGCAGATGGAAAAGTCCACTGTTAGCACATTTACTATAAGCAATACAATTTTTTTTTGATTTTTATAAAGGGTAAACAGATCAATAATATGGAGTCCATTTTATTGTGAAAATCAAGAGCTCACTAAAAAATCAAATCTCAATGTGTGTTTTTAACCTCCCATACTTCTCTGCATCCCTTGCCTCATTTGCTAACACTCTCTCAAAAATTGTAGCACGTACATTAGGGCATAGATAAAAAGATCTTTTTGCCAGCCAAGTGGCAGCGAACCCTTCTAACTTTCTTCGTTTTAGGATATGGTACACCAGTAGCAATTAAGCCAACTCAGAAGTGTAGAGATGAAGGGTTATGCTACAGTTAATGGGAATAATAAAGACTATGAATATCATAATTACCATCTTCATTTTAGACAATTCCTACCAGTTCAGCAATGGTGAAGTTGAGACTCTTATGCTCAAACTTCCGTTCATACAAATTTAGAAGTCTCAAAAAATGTCTAATTTCTTTCATCTTACCATCTTGGTTTTCAGTTGGACATCCTGTTTACCCTGCTATTCATTTCATTACCAAGCTAAATGTATCCTACTGCTTGTTAGGCAACAGAGTGGCCCTCATGTCAGACAACATCTTGCCTTAGCTTTATGATGTCAGCTTGCTAGGCAACAGAGTGGCCTTCCTGTCAGACAACATCTAGCTTTAGCTTTATGATGTCAGAGCAGCTCTGGACCAATTGTCCCAGTGGAAGATGACCACACAGGAGTATGAAATATCAGGAGGTTATGCAGTAGGTTACTATCTGTATTCATGACTACACGGCAAGTAGGAGGGAGCATGGTCAGTCTTTTATGATCAACACCAAACCAAAGTGATCCATATTAGTTCTATCTTGATAGAAATATCATTCAGGCTCAGGCTCCCACTGTAAGGTAGGGAGGACATTCTGATGCTGTGAAAGTCTTTGTAAGACCTGAAGGAATGATTGTGAGTTTTACTTACCATATAAATTGGTAAAATGATGCCGTATGCCGGAAGACTGCCTTTTTTTTTCTTTCTTCAGTCTCGGCAATTCAGAGAAACTCTGTTGTGAAACACTGCCACTGCTGGTCATTCAGTATAACCTGCAGATGGAAAAGTCCACTGTTAGCACATTTACTATAAGCAATACAATTTTTTTTTGATTTTTATAAAGGGTAAACAGATCAATAATATGGAGTCCATTTTATTGTGAAAATCAAGAGCTCACTAGAAAATCAAATCTCAATGTGTGTTTTTTAACCTCCCATACTTCTCTGCATCCCTTGCCTCATTTGCTAACACTCTCAAAAATTGTAGCACCTACATTAGGGCATAGATAAAAAGATCTTTTTGCAAGCCAAGTGGCAGCGAACGCTTCTAACTTTCTTCGTTTTAGGATATGGTACACCAGTAGCAATTAAGCCAACTCAGAAGTGTAGAGATGAAGGGTTATGCTACAGTTAATGGGAATAATAAAGACTATGAATATCATAATTACCATCTTCATTTTAGACAATTCCTACCAGTTCAGCAATGGTGAAGTTGAGACTCTTATGCTCAAACTTCCGTTCATACAAATTTAGAAGTCTCAAAAAATGTCTAATTTCTTTCATCTTACCATCTTGGTTTTCAGTTGGACATCCTGTTTACCCTGCTATTCATTTCATTACCAAGCTAAATGTATCCTACTGCTTGTTAGGCAACAGAGTGGCCCTCATGTCAGACAACATCTTGCCTTAGCTTTATGATGTCAGCTTGCTAGGCAACAGAGTGGCCTTCCTGTCAGACAACATCTAGCTTTAGCTTTATGATGTCAGAGCAGCTCTGGACCAATTGTCCCAGTGGAAGATGACCACACAGGAGTATGAAATATCAGGAGGTTATGCAGTAGGTTACTATCTGTATTCATGACTACAAGGCAAGTAGGAGGGAGCATGGTCAGTCTTTTATGATCAACACCAAACCAATGTGATCCATATTAGTTCTATCTTGATAGAAATATCATTCAGGCTCAGGCTCCCACTGTAAGGTAGGGAGGACATTCTGATGCTGTGAAAGTCTTTGTAAGACCTGAAGGAATGATTGTGAGTTTTACTTACCATATAAATTGGTAAAATGATGCCGTATGCCGGAAGACTGCCTTTTTTTTTCTTTCTTCAGTCTCGGCAATTCAGAGAAACTCTGTTGTGAAACACTGCCACTGCTGGTCATTCAGTATAACCTGCAGATGGAAAAGTCCACTGTTAGCACATTTACTATAAGCAATACAATTTTTTTTTGATTTTTATAAAGGGTAAACAGATCAATAATATGGAGTCCATTTTATTGTGAAAATCAAGAGCTCACTAGAAAATCAAATCTCAATGTGTGTTTTTAACCTCCCATACTTCTCTGCATCCCTTGCCTCATTTGCTAACACTCTCTCAACAATTGTAGCACGTACATTAGGGCATAGATAAAAAGATCTTTTTGCCAGCCAAGTGGCAGCGAACGCTTCTAACTTTCTTCGTTTTAGGATATGGTACACCAGTAGCAATTAAGCCAACTCAGAAGTGTAGAGATGAAGGGTTATGCTACAGTTAATGGGAATAATAAAGACTATGAATATCATAATTACCATTTTCATTTTAGACAATTCCTTCCAGTTCAGCAATGGTGAAGTTGAGACTCTTATGCTCCAACTTCCGTTCATACAAATTTAGAAGTCTCAAAAAATGTCTAATTTCTTTCATCTTACCATCTTGGTTTTCAGTTGGACATCCTGTTTACCCTGCTATTCATTTCATTACCAAGCTAAATGTATCCTACTGCTTGTTAGGCAACAGAGTGGCCCTCATGTCAGACAACATCTTGCCTTAGCTTTATGATGTCAGCTTGCTAGGCAACAGAGTGGCCTTCCTGTCAGACAACATCTAGCTTTAGCTTTATGATGTCAGAGCAGCTCTGGACCAATTGTCCCAGTGGAAGATGACCACACAGGAGTATGAAATATCAGGAGGTTATGCAGTAGGTTACTATCTGTATTCGTGACTACAAGGCAAGTAGGAGGGAGCATGGTCAGTCTTTTATGATCAACACCAAACCAATGTGATCCATATTAGTTCTATCTTGATAGAAATATCATTCAGGCTCAGGCTCCCACTGTAAGGTAGGGAGGACATTCTGATGCTGTGAAAGTCTTTGTAAGACCTGAAGGAATGATTGTGAGTTTTACTTACCATATAAATTGGTAAAATGATGCCGTATGCCGGAAGACTGCCTTTTTTTTTCTTTCTTCAGTCTCGGCAATTCAGAGAAACTCTGTTGTGAAACACTGCCACTGCTGGTCATTCAGTATAACCTGCAGATGGAAAAGTCCTCTGTTAGCACATTTACTATAAGCAATACAATTTTTTTTTGATTTTTATAAAGGGTAAACAGATCAATAATATGGAGTCCATTTTATTGTGAAAATCAAGAGCTCACTAGAAAATCAAATCTCAATGTGTGTTTTTAACCTCCCATACTTCTCTGCATCCCTTGCCTCATTTGCTAACACTCTCTCAACAATTGTAGCACGTACATTAGGGCATAGATAAAAAGATCTTTTTGCCAGCCAAGTGGCAGCGAACGCTTCTAACTTTCTTCGTTTTAGGATATGGTACACCAGTAGCAATTAAGCCAACTCAGAAGTGTAGAGATGAAGGGTTATGCTACAGTTAATGGGAATAATAAAGACTATGAATATCATAATTACCATCTTCATTTTAGACAATTCCTTCCAGTTCAGCAATGGTGAAGTTGACTCTTATGCTCCAACTTCCGTTCATACAAATTTAGAAGTCTCAAAAAATGTCTAATTTCTTTCACCTTACCATCTTGGTTTTCAGTTGGACATCCTGTTTACCCTGCTATTCATTTCATTACCAAGCTAAATGTATCCTACTGCTTGTTAGGCAACAGAGTGGCCCTCATGTCAGACAACATCTTGCCTTAGCTTTATGATGTCAGCTTGCTAGGCAACAGAGTGGCCTTCCTGTCAGACAACATCTAGCTTTAGCTTTATGATGTCAGAGCAGCTCTGGACCAATTGTCCCAGTGGAAGATGACCACACAGGAGTATGAAATATCAGGAGGTTATGCAGTAGGTTACTATCTGTATTCATGACTACAAGGCAAGTAGGAGGGAGCATGGTCAGTCTTTTATGATCAACACCAAACCAATGTGATCCATATTAGTTCTATCTTGATAGAAATATCATTCAGGCTCAGGCTCCCACTGTAAGGTAGGGAGGACATTCTGATGCTGTGAAAGTCTTTGTAAGACCTGAAGGAATGATTGTGAGTTTTACTTACCATATAAATTGGTAAAATGATGCCGTATGCCGGAAGACTGCCTTTTTTTTTCTTTCTTCAGTCTCGGCAATTCAGAGAAACTCTGTTGTGAAACACTGCCACTGCTGGTCATTCAGTATAACCTGCAGATGGAAAAGTCCACTGTTAGCACATTTACTATAAGCAATACAATTTTTTTTTGATTTTTATAAAGGGTAAACAGATCAATAATATGGAGTCCATTTTATTGTGAAAATCAAGAGCTCACTAGAAAATCAAATCTCAATGTGTGTTTTTAACCTCCCATACTTCTCTGCATCCCTTGCCTCATTTGCTAACACTCTCTCAACAATTGTAGCACGTACATTAGGGCATAGATAAAAAGATCTTTTTGCCAGCCAAGTGGCAGCGAACGCTTCTAACTTTCTTCGTTTTAGGATATGGTACACCAGTAGCAATTAAGCCAACTCAGAAGTGTAGAGATGAAGGGTTATGCTACAGTTAATGGGAATAATAAAGACTATGAATATCATAATTACCATCTTCATTTTAGACAATTCCTTCCAGTTCAGCAATGGTGAAGTTGAGACTCTTATGCTCAAACTTCCGTTCATACAAATTGAGAAGTCTCTAAAAATGTCTAATTTCTTTCATCTTACCATCTTGGTTTTCAGTTGGACATCCTGTTTACCCTGCTATTCATTTCATTACCAAGCTAAATGTATCCTACTGCTCGTTAGGCAACAGAGTGGCCCTCATGTCAGACAACATCTTGCCTTAGCTTTATGAAGTCAGCTTGCTAGGCAACAGAGTGGCTTTCCTGTCAGACAACATCTAGCTTTAGCTTTATGATGTCAGAGCAGCTCTGGACCAATTGTCCCAGTGGAAGATGACCACACAGGAGTATGAAATATCAGGAGGTTATGCAGTAGGTTACTATCTGTATTCATGACTACAAGGCAAGTAGGAGGGAGCATGGTCAGTCTTTTATGATCAACACCAAACCAATGTGATCCATATTAGTTCTATCTTGATAGAAATATCATTCAGGCTCAGGCTCCCACTGTAAGGTAGGGAGGACATTCTGATGCTGTGAAAGTCTTTGTAAGACCTGAAGGAATGATTGTGAGTTTTACTTACCATATAAATTGGTAAAATGATGCCGTATGCCGGAAGACTGCCTTTTTTTTTCTTTCTTCAGTCTCGGCAATTCAGAGAAACTCTGTTGTGAAACACTGCCACTGCTGGTCATTCAGTATAACCTGCAGATGGAAAAGTCCACTGTTAGCACATTTACTATAAGCAATACAATTTTTTTTTTATTTTTATAAAGGGTAAACAGATCAATAATATGGAGTCCATTTTATTGTGAAAATCAAGAGCTCACTAGAAAATCAAATCTCAATGTGTGTTTTTAACCTCCCATACTTCTCTGCATCCCTTGCCTCATTTGCTAACACTCTCTCAAAAATTGTAGCACGTACATTAGGGCATAGATAAAAAGATCTTTTTGCCAGCCAAGTGGCAGCGAACGCTTCTAACTTTCTTCGTTTTAGGATATGGTACACCAGTAGCAATTAAGCCAACTCAGAAGTGTAGAGATGAAGGGTTATGCTACAGTTAATGGGAATAATAAAGACTATGAATATCATAATTACCATCTTCGTTTTAGACAATTCCTACCAGTTCAGCAATGTTGAAGTTGAGACTCTTATGCTCAAACTTCCGTTCATACAAATTGAGAAGTCTCTAAAAATGTCTAATTTCTTTCATCTTACCATCTTGGTTTTCAGTTGGACATCCTGTTTTCCCTGCTATTCATTTCATTACCAAGCTAAATGTATCCTACTGCTCGTTAGGCAACAGAGTGGCCCTCATGTCAGACAACATCTTGCCTTAGCTTTATGATGTCAGCTTGCTAGGCAACAGAGTGGCCTTCCTGTCAGACAACATCTAGCTTTAGCTTTATGATGTCAGAGCAGCTCTGGACCAATTGTCCCAGTGGAAGATGACCACACAGGAGTATGAAATATCAGGAGGTTATGCAGTAGGTTACTATCTGTATTCATGACTACACGGCAAGTAGGAGGGAGCATGGTCAGTCTTTTATGATCAACACCAAACCAAAGTGATCCATATTAGTTCTATCTTGATAGAAATATCATTCAGGCTCAGGCTCCCACTGTAAGGTAGGGAGGACATTCTGATGCTGTGAAAGTCTTTGTAAGACCTGAAGGAATGATTGTGAGTTTTACTTACCATATAAATTGGTAAAATGATGCCGTATGCCGGAAGACTGCCTTTTTTTTTCTTTCTTCAGTCTCGGCAATTCAGAGAAACTCTGTTGTGAAACACTGCCACTGCTGGTCATTCAGTATAACCTGCAGATGGAAAAGTCCACTGTTAGCACATTTACTATAAGCAATACAATTTTTTTTTGATTTTTATAAAGGGTAAACAGATCAATAATATGGAGTCCATTTTATTGTGAAAATCAAGAGCTCACTAGAAAATCAAATCTCAATGTGTGTTTTTTAACCTCCCATACTTCTCTGCATCCCTTGCCTCATTTGCTAACACTCTCAAAAATTGTAGCACCTACATTAGGGCATAGATAAAAAGATCTTTTTGCAAGCCAAGTGGCAGCGAACGCTTCTAACTTTCTTCGTTTTAGGATATGGTACACCAGTAGCAATTAAGCCAACTCAGAAGTGTAGAGATGAAGGGTTATGCTACAGTTAATGGGAATAATAAAGACTATGAATATCATAATTACCATCTTCATTTTAGACAATTCCTACCAGTTCAGCAATGGTGAAGTTGAGACTCTTATGCTCAAACTTCCGTTCATACAAATTGAGAAGTCTCAAAAAATGTCTAATTTCTTTCATCTTACCATCTTGGTTTTCAGTTGGACATCCTGTTTACCCTGCTATTCATTTCATTACCAAGCTAAATGTATCCTACTGCTTGTTAGGCAACAGAGTGGCCCTCATGTCAGACAACATCTTGCCTTAGCTTTATGATGTCAGCTTGCTAGGCAACAGAGTGGCCTTCCTGTCAGACAACATCTAGCTTTAGCTTTATGATGTCAGAGCAGCTCTGGACCAATTGTCCCAGTGGAAGATGACCACACAGGAGTATGAAATATCAGGAGGTTATGCAGTAGGTTACTATCTGTATTCATGACTACACGGCAAGTAGGAGGGAGCATGGTCAGTCTTTTATGATCAACACCAAACCAATGTGATCCATATTAGTTCTATCTTGATAGAAATATCATTCAGGCTCAGGCTCCCACTGTAAGGTAGGGAGGACATTCTGATGCTGTGAAAGTCTTTGTGAGACCTGAAGGAATGATTGTGAGTTTTACTTACCATATAAATTGGTAAAATGATGCCGTATGCCGGAAGACTGCCTTTTTTTTTCTTTCTTCAGTCTCGGCAATTCAGAGAAACTCTGTTGTGAAACACTGCCACTGCTGGTCATTCAGTATAACCTGCAGATGGAAAAGTCCACTGTTAGCACATTTACTATAAGCAATACAATTTTTTTTTGATTTTTATAAAGGGTAAACAGATCAATAATATGGAGTCCATTTTATTGTGAAAATCAAGAGCTCACTAGAAAATCAAATCTCAATGTGTGTTTTTAACCTCCCATACTTCTCTGCATCCCTTGCCTCATTTGCTAACACTCTCTCAACAATTGTAGCACGTACATTAGGGCATAGATAAAAAGATCTTTTTGCCAGCCAAGTGGCAGCGAACGCTTCTAACTTTCTTCGTTTTAGGATATGGTACACCAGTAGCAATTAAGCCAACTCAGAAGTGTAGAGATGAAGGGTTATGCTACAGTTAATGGGAATAATAAAGACTATGAATATCATAATTACCATCTTCATTTTAGACAATTCCTTCCAGTTCAGCAATGGTGAAGTTGACTCTTATGCTCCAACTTCCGTTCATACAAATTTAGAAGTCTCAAAAAATGTCTAATTTCTTTCACCTTACCATCTTGGTTTTCAGTTGGACATCCTGTTTACCCTGCTATTCATTTCATTACCAAGCTAAATGTATCCTACTGCTTGTTAGGCAACAGAGTGGCCCTCATGTCAGACAACATCTTGCCTTAGCTTTATGATGTCAGCTTGCTAGGCAACAGAGTGGCCTTCCTGTCAGACAACATCTAGCTTTAGCTTTATGATGTCAGAGCAGCTCTGGACCAATTGTCCCAGTGGAAGATGACCACACAGGAGTATGAAATATCAGGAGGTTATGCAGTAGGTTACTATCTGTATTCATGACTACAAGGCAAGTAGGAGGGAGCATGGTCAGTCTTTTATGATCAACACCAAACCAATGTGATCCATATTAGTTCTATCTTGATAGAAATATCATTCAGGCTCAGGCTCCCACTGTAAGGTAGGGAGGACATTCTGATGCTGTGAAAGTCTTTGTAAGACCTGAAGGAATGATTGTGAGTTTTACTTACCATATAAATTGGTAAAATGATGCCGTATGCCGGAAGACTGCCTTTTTTTTTCTTTCTTCAGTCTCGGCAATTCAGAGAAACTCTGTTGTGAAACACTGCCACTGCTGGTCATTCAGTATAACCTGCAGATGGAAAAGTCCACTGTTAGCACATTTACATTTACAATAAGCAATACAATTTTTTTTTGATTTTTATAAAGGGTAAACAGATCAATAATATGGAGTCCATTTTATTGTGAAAATCAAGAGCTCACTAGAAAATCAAATCTCAATGTGTGTTTTTTAACCTCCCATACTTCTCTGCATCCCTTGCCTCATTTGCTAACACTCTCTCAAAAATTGTAGCACGTACATTAGGGCATAGATAAAAAGATCTTTTTGCCAGCCAATTGGCAGCGAACGCTTCTAACTTTCTTCGTTTTAGGATATGGTACACCAGTAGCAATTAAGCCAACTCAGAAGTGTAGAGATGAAGGGTTATGCTACAGTTAATGGGAATAATAAAGACTATGAATATCATAATTACCATCTTCGTTTTAGACAATTCCTACCAGTTCAGCAATGTTGAAGTTGAGACTCTTATGCTCAAACTTCCGTTCATACAAATTGAGAAGTCTCTAAAAATGTCTAATTTCTTTCATCTTACCATCTTGGTTTTCAGTTGGACATCCTGTTTACCCTGCTATTCATTTCATTACCAAGCTAAATGTATCCTACTGCTCGTTAGGCAACAGAGTGGCCCTCATGTCAGACAACATCTTGCCTTAGCTTTATGAAGTCAGCTTGCTAGGCAACAGAGTGGCCTTCCTGTCAGACAACATCTAGCTTTAGCTTTATGATGTCAGAGCAGCTCTGGACCAATTGTCCCAGTGGAAGATGACCACACAGGAGTATGAAATATCAGGAGGTTATGCAGTAGGTTACTATCTGTATTCATGACTACAAGGCAAGTAGGAGGGAGCATGGTCAGTCTTTTATGATCAACACCAAACCAATGTGATCCATATTAGTTCTATCTTGATAGAAATATCATTCAGGCTCAGGCTCCCACTGTAAGGTAGGGAGGACATTCTGATGCTGTGAAAGTCTTTGTAAGACCTGAAGGAATGATTGTGAGTTTTACTTACCATATAAATTGGTAAAATGATGCCGTATGCCGGAAGACTGCCTTTTTTTTTCTTTCTTCAGTCTCGGCAATTCAGAGAAACTCTGTTGTGAAACACTGCCACTGCTGGTCATTCAGTATAACCTGCAGATGGAAAAGTCCACTGTTAGCACATTTACTATAAGCAATACAATTTTTTTTTTATTTTTATAAAGGGTAAACAGATCAATAATATGGAGTCCATTTTATTGTGAAAATCAAGAGCTCACTAGAAAATCAAATCTCAATGTGTGTTTTTTAACCTCCCATACTTCTCTGCATCCCTTGCCTCATTTGCTAACACTCTCTCAAAAATTGTAGCACGTACATTAGGGCATAGATAAAAAGATCTTTTTGCCAGCCAAGTGGCAGCGAACCCTTCTAACTTTCTTCGTTTTAGAATATGGTACACCAGTAGCAATTAAGCCAACTCAGAAGTGTAGAGATGAAGGGTTATGCTACAGTTAATGGGAATAATAAAGACTATGAATATCATAATTACCATCTTCATTTTAGACAATTCCTTCCAGTTCAGCAATGGTGAAGTTGAGACTCTTATGCTCCAACTTCCGTTCATACAAATTTAGAAGTCTCAAAAAATGTCTAATTTCTTTCATCTTACCATCTTGGTTTTCAGTTAGACATCCTGTTTACCCTGCTATTCATTTCATTACCAAGCTAAATGTATCCTACTGCTTGTTAGGCAACAGAGTGGCCCTCATGTCAGACAACATTTTGCCTTAGCTTTATGATGTCAGCTTGCTAGGCAACAGAGTGGCCTTCCTGTCAGACAACATCTAGCTTTAGCTTTATGATGTCAGAGCAGCTCTGGACCAATTGTCCCAGTGGAAGATGACCACACAGGAGTATGAAATATCAGGAGGTTATGCAGTAGGTTACTATCTGTATTCATGACTACACGGCAAGTAGGAGGGAGCATGGTCAGTCTTTTATGATCAACACCAAACCAAAGTGATCCATATTAGTTCTATCTTGATAGAAATATCATTCAGGCTCAGGCTCCCACTGTAAGGTAGGGAGGACATTCTGATGCTGTGAAAGTCTTTGTAAGACCTGAAGGAATGATTGTGAGTTTTACTTACCATATAAATTGGTAAAATTATGCCGTATGCCGGAAGACTGCCTTTTTTTTTCTTTCTTCAGTCTCGGCAATTCAGAGAAACTCTGTTGTGAAACACTGCCACTGCTGGTCATTCAGTATAACCTGCAGATGGAAAAGTCCACTGTTAGCACATTTACTATAAGCAATACAATTTTTTTTTGATTTTTATAAAGGGTAAACAGATCAATAATATGGAGTCCATTTTATTGTGAAAATCAAGAGCTCACTAGAAAATCAAATCTCAATGTGTGTTTTTAACCTCCCATACTTCTCTGCATCCCTTGCCTCATTTGCTAACACTCTCTCAAAAATTGTAGCACGTACATTAGGGCATAGATAAAAAGATCTTTTTGCCAGCCAAGTGGCAGCGAACGCTTCTAACTTTCTTCGTTTTAGGATATGGTACACCAGTAGCAATTAAGCCAACTCAGAAGTGTAGAGATGAAGGGTTATGCTACAGTTAATGGGAATAATAAAGACTATGAATATCATAATTACCATCTTCGTTTTAGACAATTCCTACCAGTTCAGCAATGTTGAAGTTGAGACTCTTATGCTCAAACTTCCGTTCATACAAATTGAGAAGTCTCTAAAAATGTCTAATTTCTTTCATCTTACCATCTTGGTTTTCAGTTGGACATCCTGTTTACCCTGCTATTCATTTCATTACCAAGCTAAATGTATCCTACTGCTCGTTAGGCAACAGAGTGGCCCTCATGTCAGACAACATCTTGCCTTAGCTTTATGATGTCAGCTTGCTAGGCAACAGAGTGGCCTTCCTGTCAGACAACATCTAGCTTTAGCTTTATGATGTCAGAGCAGCTCTGGACCAATTGTCCCAGTGGAAGATGACCACACAGGAGTATGAAATATCAGGAGGTTATGCAGTAGGTTACTATCTGTATTCGTGACTACAAGGCAAGTAGGAGGGAGCATGGTCAGTCTTTTATGATCAACACCAAACCAATGTGATCCATATTAGTTCTATCTTGATAGAAATATCATTCAGGCTCAGGCTCCCACTGTAAGGTAGGGAGGACATTCTGATGCTGTGAAAGTCTTTGTAAGACCTGAAGGAATGATTGTGAGTTTTACTTACCATATAAATTGGTA
Source organism: Triturus cristatus (assembly GCF_964204655.1). NCBI lineage: Eukaryota > Metazoa > Chordata > Amphibia > Caudata > Salamandridae > Triturus > Triturus cristatus. The sequence continues at coordinate 511,780,907 of NC_140594.1, forward strand.
AAATGATGCCGTATGCCGGAAGACTGCCTTTTTTTTTCTTTCTTCAGTCTCGGCAATTCAGAGAAACTCTGTTGTGAAACACTGCCACTGCTGGTCATTCAGTATAACCTGCAGATGGAAAAGTCCACTGTTAGCACATTTACAATAAGCAATACAATTTTTTTTTGATTTTTATAAAGGGTAAACAGATCAATAATATGGAGTCCATTTTATTGTGAAAATCAAGAGCTCACTAGAAAATCAAATCTCAATGTGTGTTTTTTAACCTCCCATACTTCTCTGCATCCCTTGCCTCATTTGCTAACACTCTCTCAAAAATTGTAGCACGTACATTAGGGCATAGATAAAAAGATCTTTTTGCCAGCCAATTGGCAGCGAACGCTTCTAACTTTCTTCGTTTTAGGATATGGTACACCAGTAGCAATTAAGCCAACTCAGAAGTGTAGAGATGAAGGGTTATGCTACAGTTAATGGGAATAATAAAGACTATGAATATCATAATTACCATCTTCGTTTTAGACAATTCCTACCAGTTCAGCAATGTTGAAGTTGAGACTCTTATGCTCAAACTTCCGTTCATACAAATTGAGAAGTCTCTAAAAATGTCTAATTTCTTTCATCTTACCATCTTGGTTTTCAGTTGGACATCCTGTTTTCCCTGCTATTCATTTCATTACCAAGCTAAATGTATCCTACTGCTCGTTAGGCAACAGAGTGGCCCTCATGTCAGACAACATCTTGCCTTAGCTTTATGATGTCAGCTTGCTAGGCAACAGAGTGGCCTTCCTGTCAGACAACATCTAGCTTTAGCTTTATGATGTCAGAGCAGCTCTGGACCAATTGTCCCAGTGGAAGATGACCACACAGAAGTATGAAATATCAGGAGGTTATGCAGTAGGTTACTATCTGTATTCATGACTACACGGCAAGTAGGAGGGAGCATGGTCAGTCTTTTATGATCAACACCAAACCAAAGTGATCCATATTAGTTCTATCTTGATAGAAATATCATTCAGGCTCAGGCTCCCACTGTAAGGTAGGGAGGACATTCTGATGCTGTGAAAGTCTTTGTAAGACCTGAAGGAATGATTGTGAGTTTTACTTACCATATAAATTGGTAAAATGATGCCGTATGCCGGAAGACTGCCTTTTTTTTTCTTTCTTCAGTCTCGGCAATTCAGAGAAACTCTGTTGTGAAACACTGCCACTGCTGGTCATTCAGTATAACCTGCAGATGGAAAAGTCCACTGTTAGCACATTTACTATAAGCAATACAATTTTTTTTTTATTTTTATAAAGGGTAAACAGATCAATAATATGGAGTCCATTTTATTGTGAAAATCAAGAGCTCACTAGAAAATCAAATCTCAATGTGTGTTTTTTAACCTCCCATACTTCTCTGCATCCCTTGCCTCATTTGCTAACACTCTCTCAAAAATTGTAGCACGTACATTAGGGCATAGATAAAAAGATCTTTTTGCCAGCCAATTGGCAGCGAACGCTTCTAACTTTCTTCGTTTTAGGATATGGTACACCAGTAGCAATTAAGCCAACTCAGAAGTGTAGAGATGAAGGGTTATGCTACAGTTAATGGGAATAATAAAGACTATGAATATCATAATTACCATCTTCGTTTTAGACAATTCCTACCAGTTCAGCAATGTTGAAGTTGAGACTCTTATGCTCAAACTTCCGTTCATACAAATTGAGAAGTCTCTAAAAATGTCTAATTTCTTTCATCTTACCATCTTGGTTTTCAGTTGGACATCCTGTTTTCCCTGCTATTCATTTCATTACCAAGCTAAATGTATCCTACTGCTCGTTAGGCAACAGAGTGGCCCTCATGTCAGACAACATCTTGCCTTAGCTTTATGATGTCAGCTTGCTAGGCAACAGAGTGGCCTTCCTGTCAGACAACATCTAGCTTTAGCTTTATGATGTCAGAGCAGCTCTGGACCAATTGTCCCAGTGGAAGATGACCACACAGGAGTATGAAATATCAGGAGGTTATGCAGTAGGTTACTATCTGTATTCATGACTACACGGCAAGTAGGAGGGAGCATGGTCAGTCTTTTATGATCAACACCAAACCAAAGTGATCCATATTAGTTCTATCTTGATAGAAATATCATTCAGGCTCAGGCTCCCACTGTAAGGTAGGGAGGACATTCTGATGCTGTGAAAGTCTTTGTAAGACCTGAAGGAATGATTGTGAGTTTTACTTACCATATAAATTGGTAAAATGATGCCGTATGCCGGAAGACTGCCTTTTTTTTTCTTTCTTCAGTCTCGGCAATTCAGAGAAACTCTGTTGTGAAACACTGCCACTGCTGGTCATTCAGTATAACCTGCAGATGGAAAAGTCCACTGTTAGCACATTTACTATAAGCAATACAATTTTTTTTTTATTTTTATAAAGGGTAAACAGATCAATAATATGGAGTCCATTTTATTGTGAAAATCAAGAGCTCACTAGAAAATCAAATCTCAATGTGTGTTTTTTAACCTCCCATACTTCTCTGCATCCCTTGCCTCATTTGCTAACACTCTCTCAAAAATTGTAGCACGTACATTAGGGCATAGATAAAAAGATCTTTTTGCCAGCCAAGTGGCAGCGAACCCTTCTAACTTTCTTCGTTTTAGAATATGGTACACCAGTAGCAATTAAGCCAACTCAGAAGTGTAGAGATGAAGGGTTATGCTACAGTTAATGGGAATAATAAAGACTATGAATATCATAATTACCATCTTCATTTTAGACAATTCCTTCCAGTTCAGCAATGGTGAAGTTGAGACTCTTATGCTCCAACTTCCGTTCATACAAATTTAGAAGTCTCAAAAAATGTCTAATTTCTTTCATCTTACCATCTTGGTTTTCAGTTGGACATCCTGTTTACCCTGCTATTCATTTCATTACCAAGCTAAATGTATCCTACTGCTCGTTAGGCAACAGAGTGGCCCTCATGTCAGACAACATCTTGCCTTAGCTTTATGATGTCAGCTTGCTAGGCAACAGAGTGGCCTTCCTGTCAGACAACATCTAGCTTTAGCTTTATGATGTCAGAGCAGCTCTGGACCAATTGTCCCAGTGGAAGATGACCACACAGGAGTATGAAATATCAGGAGGTTATGCAGTAGGTTACTATCTGTATTCATGACTACACGGCAAGTAGGAGGGAGCATGGTCAGTCTTTTATGATCAACACCAAACCAAAGTGATCCATATTAGTTCTATCTTGATAGAAATATCATTCAGGCTCAGGCTCCCACTGTAAGGTAGGGAGGACATTCTGATGCTGTGAAAGTCTTTGTAAGACCTGAAGGAATGATTGTGAGTTTTACTTACCATATAAATTGGTAAAATGATGCCGTATGCCGGAAGACTGCCTTTTTTTTTCTTTCTTCAGTCTCGGCAATTCAGAGAAACTCTGTTGTGAAACACTGCCACTGCTGGTCATTCAGTATAACCTGCAGATGGAAAAGTCCACTGTTAGCACATTTACTATAAGCAATACAATTTTTTTTTGATTTTTATAAAGGGTAAACAGATCAATAATATGGAGTCCATTTTATTGTGAAAATCAAGAGCTCACTAGAAAATCAAATCTCAATGTGTGTTTTTTAACCTCCCATACTTCTCTGCATCCCTTGCCTCATTTGCTAACACTCTCTCAAAAATTGTAGCACGTACATTAGGGCATAGATAAAAAGATCTTTTTGCCAGCCAAGTGGCAGCGAACCCTTCTAACTTTCTTCGTTTTAGAATATGGTACACCAGTAGCAATTAAGCCAACTCAGAAGTGTAGAGATGAAGGGTTATGCTACAGTTAATGGGAATAATAAAGACTATGAATATCATAATTACCATCTTCATTTTAGACAATTCCTTCCAGTTCAGCAATGGTGAAGTTGAGACTCTTATGCTCCAACTTCCGTTCATACAAATTTAGAAGTCTCAAAAAATGTCTAATTTCTTTCATCTTACCATCTTGGTTTTCAGTTAGACATCCTGTTTACCCTGCTATTCATTTCATTACCAAGCTAAATGTATCCTACTGCTTGTTAGGCAACAGAGTGGCCCTCATGTCAGACAACATTTTGCCTTAGCTTTATGATGTCAGCTTGCTAGGCAACAGAGTGGCCTTCCTGTCAGACAACATCTAGCTTTAGCTTTATGATGTCAGAGCAGCTCTGGACCAATTGTCCCAGTGGAAGATGACCACACAGGAGTATGAAATATCAGGAGGTTATGCAGTAGGTTACTATCTGTATTCATGACTACACGGCAAGTAGGAGGGAGCATGGTCAGTCTTTTATGATCAACACCAAACCAAAGTGATCCATATTAGTTCTATCTTGATAGAAATATCATTCAGGCTCAGGCTCCCACTGTAAGGTAGGGAGGACATTCTGATGCTGTGAAAGTCTTTGTAAGACCTGAAGGAATGATTGTGAGTTTTACTTACCATATAAATTGGTAAAATTATGCCGTATGCCGGAAGACTGCCTTTTTTTTCTTTCTTCATTCTCGGCAATTCAGAGAAACTCTGTTGTGAAACACTGCCACTGCTGGTCATTCAGTATAACCTGCAGATGGAAAAGTCCACTGTTAGCACATTTACTATAAGCAATACAATTTTTTTTTGATTTTTATAAAGGGTAAACAGATCAATAATATGGAGTCCATTTTATTGTGAAAATCAAGAGCTCACTAGAAAATCAAATCTCAATGTGTGTTTTTTAACCTCCCATACTTCCCTGCATCCCTTGCCTCATTTGCTAACACTCTCAAAAATTGTAGCACGTACATTAGGGCATAGATAAAAAGATCTTTTTGCAAGCCAAGTGGCAGCGAACGCTTCTAACTTTCTTCGTTTTAGGATATGGTACACCAGTAGCAATTAAGCCAACTCAGAAGTGTAGAGATGAAGGGTTATGCTACAGTTAATGGGAATAATAAAGACTATGAATATCATAATTACCATCTTCATTTTAGACAATTCCTTCCAGTTCAGCAATAGTGAAGTTGAGACTCTTATGCTCCAACTTCCGTTCATACAAATTTAGAAGTCTCAAAAAATGTCTAATTTCTTTCATCTTACCATCTTGGTTTTCAGTTGGACATCCTGTTTACCCTGCTATTCATTTCATTACCAAGCTAAATGTATCCTACTGCTTGTTAGACAACAGAGTTGCCCTCATGTCAGACAACATCTTGCCTTAGCTTTATGATGTCAGCTTGCAAGGCAACAGAGTGGCCTTCCTGTCAGACAACATCTAGCTTTAGCTGTATGATGTCAGAGCAGCTCTGGACCAATTGTCCCAGTGGAAGATGACCACACAGGAGTATGAAATATCAGGAGGTTATGCAGTAGGTTACTATCTGTATTCATGACTACACGGCAAGTAGGAGGGAGCATGGTCAGTCTTTTATGATCAACACCAAACCAAAGTGATCCATATTAGTTCTATCTTGATAGAAATATCATTCAGGCTCAGGCTCCCACTGTAAGGTAGGGAGGACATTCTGATGCTGTGAAAGTCTTTGTAAGACCTGAAGGAATGATTGTGAGTTTTACTTACCATATAAATTGGTAAAATTATGCCGTATGCCGGAAGACTGCCTTTTTTTTCTTTCTTCAGTCTCGGCAATTCAGAGAAACTCTGTTGTGAAACACTGCCACTGCTGGTCATTCAGTATAACCTGCAGATGGAAAAGTCCACTGTTAGCACATTTACTATAAGCAATACAATTTTTTTTTGATTTTTATAAAGGGTAAACAGATCAATAATATGGAGTCCATTTTATTGTGAAAATCAAGAGCTCACTAGAAAATCAAATCTCAATGTGTGTTTTTTAACCTCCCATACTTCTCTGCATCCCTTGCCTCATTTGCTAACACTCTCTCAAAAATTGTAGCACGTACATTAGGGCATAGATAAAAAGATCTTTTTGCCAGCCAAGTGGCAGCGAACGCTTCTAACTTTCTTCGTTTTAGGATATGGTACACCAGTAGCAATTAAGCCAACTCAGAAGTGTAGAGATGAAGGGTTATGCTACAGTTAATGGGAATAATAAAGACTATGAATATCATAATTACCATCTTCATTTTAGACAATTCCTTCCAGTTCAGCAATGGTGAAGTTGAGACTCTTATGCTCAAACTTCCGTTCATACAAATTTAGAAGTCTCTAAAAATGTCTAATTTCTTTCACCTTACCATCTTGGTTTTCAGTTGGACATCCTGTTTACCCTGCTATTCATTTCATTACCAAGCTAAATGTATCCTACTGCTTGTTAGGCAACAGAGTGGCCCTCATGTCAGACAACATCTTGCCTTAGCTTTATGAAGTCAGCTTGCTAGGCAACAGAGTGGCCTTCCTGTCAGACAACATCTAGCTTTAGCTTTATGATGTCAGAGCAGCTCTGGACCAATTGTCCCAGTGGAAGATGACCACACAGGAGTATGAAATATCAGGAGGTTATGCAGTAGGTTACTATCTGTATTCATGACTACAAGGCAAGTAGGAGGGAGCATGATCAGTCTTATGATCAACACCAAACCAATGTGATCCATATTAGTTCTATCTTGATAGAAATATCATTCAGGCTCAGGCTCCCACTGTAAGGTAGGGAGGACATTCCGATGCTGTGAAAGTCTTTGTAAGACCTTAAGGAATGATTGTGAGTTTTACTTACCATATAAATTGGTAAAATGATGTTGTATGCCGGAAGACTGCCTTTTTTTTTCTTTCTTCAGTCTCGGCAATTCAGAGAAACTCTGTTGTGAAACACTGCCACTGCTGGTCATTCAGTATAACCTGCAGATGGAAAAGTCCACTGTTAGCACATTTACTATAAGCAATACAATTTTTTTTTGATTTTTATAAAGGGTAAACAGATCAATAATATGGAGTCCATTTTATTGTGAAAATCAAGAGCTCACTAAAAAATCAAATCTCAATGTGTGTTTTTAACCTCCCATACTTATCTGCATCCCTTGCCTCATTTGCTAACACTCTCTCAAAAATTGTAGCACGTACATTAGGGCATAGATAAAAAGATCTTTTTGCCAGCCAAGTGGCAGCGAACCCTTCTAACTTTCTTCGTTTTAGGATATGGTACACCAGTAGCAATTAAGCCAACTCAGAAGTGTAGAGATGAAGGGTTATGCTACAGTTAATGGGAATAATAAAGACTATGAATATCATAATTACCATCTTCATTTTAGACAATTCCTACCAGTTGAGCAATGGTGAGGTTGAGACTCTTATGCTCAAACTTCCGTTCATACAAATTTAGAAGTCTCTAAAAATGTCTAATTTCTTTCACCTTACCATCTTGGTTTTCAGTTGGACATCCTGTTTACCCTGCTATTCATTTCATTACCAAGCTAAATGTATCCTACTGCTTGTTAGGCAACAGAGTGGCCCTCATGTCAGACAACATCTTGCCTTAGCTTTATGATGTCAGAGCAGCTCTGGACCAATTGTCCCAGTGGAAGATGACCACACAGGAGTATGAAATATCAGGAGGTTATGCAGTAGGTTACTATCTGTATTCATGACTACAAGGCAAGTAGGAGGGAGCATGGTCAGTCTTTTATGATCAACACCAAACCAATGTGATCCATATTAGTTCTATCTTGATTGAAATATCATTCAGGCTCAGGCTCCCACTGTAAGGTAGGGAGGACATTCCGATGCTGTGAAAGTCTTTGTAAGACCTTAAGGAATGATTGTGAGTTTTACTTACCATATAAATTGGTAAAATGATGTTGTATGCCGGAAGACTGCCTTTTTTTTTCTTTCTTCAGTCTCGGCAATTCAGAGAAACTCTGTTGTGAAACACTGCCACTGCTGGTCATTCAGTATAACCTGCAGATGGAAAAGTCCACTGTTAGCACATTTACTATAAGCAATACAATTTTTTTTTGATTTTTATAAAGGGTAAACAGATCAATAATATGGAGTCCATTTTATTGTGAAAATCAAGAGCTCACTAAAAAATCAAATCTCAATGTGTGTTTTTAACCTCCCATACTTCTCTGCATCCCTTGCCTCATTTGCTAACACTCTCTCAAAAATTGTAGCACGTACATTAGGGCATAGATAAAAAGATCTTTTTGCCAGCCAAGTGGCAGCGAACCCTTCTAACTTTCTTCGTTTTAGGATATGGTACACCAGTAGCAATTAAGCCAACTCAGAAGTGTAGAGATGAAGGGTTATGCTACAGTTAATGGGAATAATAAAGACTATGAATATCATAATTACCATCTTCATTTTAGACAATTCCTACCAGTTGAGCAATGGTGAGGTTGAGACTCTTATGCTCAAACTTCCGTTCATACAAATTTAGAAGTCTCTAAAAATGTCTAATTTCTTTCACCTTACCATCTTGGTTTTCAGTTGGACATCCTGTTTACCCTGCTATTCATTTCATTACCAAGCTAAATGTATCCTACTGCTTGTTAGGCAACAGAGTGGCCCTCATGTCAGACAACATCTTGCCTTAGCTTTATGATGTCAGCTTGCTAGGCAACAGAGTGGCCTTCCTGTCAGACAACATCTAGCTTTAGCTTTATGATGTCAGAGCAGCTCTGGACCAATTGTCCCAGTGGAAGATGACCACACAGGAGTATGAAATATCAGGAGGTTATGCAGTAGGTTACTATCTGTATTCATGACTACAAGGCAAGTAGGAGGGAGCATGGTCAGTCTTTTATGATCAACACCAAACCAAAGTGATCCATATTAGTTCTATCTTGATAGAAATATCATTCAGGCTCAGGCTCCCACTGTAAGGTAGGGAGGACATTCTGATGCTGTGAAAGTCTTTGTAAGACCTGAAGGAATGATTGTGAGTTTTACTTACCATATAAATTGGTAAAATGATGCCGTATGCCGGAAGACTGCCTTTTTTTTTCTTTCTTCAGTCTCGGCAATTCAGAGAAACTCTGTTGTGAAACACTGCCACTGCTGGTCATTCAGTATAACCTGCAGATGGAAAAGTCCACTGTTAGCACATTTACTATAAGCAATACAATTTTTTTTTGATTTTTATAAAGGGTAAACAGATCAATAATATGGAGTCCATTTTATTGTGAAAATCAAGAGCTCACTAGAAAATCAAATCTCAATGTGTGTTTTTAACCTCCCATACTTCTCTGCATCCCTTGCCTCATTTGCTAACACTCTCTCAACAATTGTAGCACGTACATTAGGGCATAGATAAAAAGATCTTTTTGCCAGCCAAGTGGCAGCGAACGCTTCTAACTTTCTTCGTTTTAGGATATGGTACACCAGTAGCAATTAAGCCAACTCAGAAGTGTAGAGATGAAGGGTTATGCTACAGTTAATGGGAATAATAAAGACTATGAATATCATAATTACCATCTTCATTTTAGACAATTCCTACCAGTTCAGCAATGGTGAAGTTGAGACTCTTATGCTGAAACTTCCGTTCATACAAATTTAGAAGTCTCAAAAAATGTCTAATTTCTTTCATCTTACCATCTTGGTTTTCAGTTGGACATCCTGTTTACCCTGCTATTCATTTCATTACCAAGCTAAATGTATCCTACTGCTTGTTAGGCAACAGAGTGGCCCTCATGTCAGACAACATCTTGCCTTAGCTTTATGATGTCAGCTTGCTAGGCAACAGAGTGGCCTTCCTGTCAGACAACATCTAGCTTTAGCTTTATGATGTCAGAGCAGCTCTGGACCAATTGTCCCAGTGGAAGATGACCACACAGGAGTATGAAATATCAGGAGGTTATGCAGTAGGTTACTATCTGTATTCATGACTACACGGCAAGTAGGAGGGAGCATGGTCAGTCTTTTATGATCAACACCAAACCAATGTGATCCATATTAGTTCTATCTTGATAGAAATATCATTCAGGCTCAGGCTCCCACTGTAAGGTAGGGAGGACATTCTGATGCTGTGAAAGTCTTTGTAAGACCTGAAGGAATGATTGTGAGTTTTACTTACCATATAAATTGGTAAAATTATGCCGTATGCCGGAAGACTGCCTTTTTTTTCTTTCTTCAGTCTCGGCAATTCAGAGAAACTCTGTTGTGAAACACTGCCACTGCTGGTCATTCAGTATAACCTGCAGATGGAAAAGTCCACTGTTAGCACATTTACTATAAGCAATACAATTTTTTTTTGATTTGTATAAAGGGTAAACAGATCAATAATATGGAGTCCATTTTATTGTGAAAATCAAGAGCTCACTAGAAAATCAAATCTCAATGTGTGTTTTTAACCTCCCATACTTCTCTGCATCCCTTGCCTCATTTGCTAACACTCTCTCAACAATTGTAGCACGTACATTAGGGCATAGATAAAAAGATCTTTTTGCCAGCCAAGTGGCAGCGAACCCTTCTAACTTTCTACGTTTTAGGATATGGTACACCAGTAGCAATTAAGCCAACTCAGAAGTGTAGAGATGAAGGGTTATGCTACAGTTAATGGGAATAATAAAGACTATGAATATCATAATTACCATCTTCATTTTAGACAATTCCTTCCAGTTCAGCAATGGTGAAGTTGAGACTCTTATGCTCAAACTTCCGTTCATACAAATTTAGAAGTCTCAAAAAATGTCTAATTTCTTTCACCTTACCATCTTGGTTTTCAGTTGGACATCCTTTTTACCCTGCTATTCATTTCATTACCAAGCTAAATGTATCCTACTGCTTGTTAGGCAACAGAGTGGCCCTCATGTCAGACAACATCTTGCCTTAGCTTTATGAAGTCAGCTTGCTAGGCAACAGAGTGGCCTTCCTGTCAGACAACATCTAGCTTTAGCTTTATGATGTCAGAGCAGCTCTGGACCAATTGTCCCAGTGGAAGATGACCACACAGGAGTATGAAATATCAGGAGGTTATGCAGTAGGTTACTATCTGTATTCATGACTACAAGGCAAGTAGGAGGGAGCATGGTCAGTCTTTTATGATCAACACCAAACCAATGTGATCCATATTAGTTCTATCTTGATAGAAATATCATTCAGGCTCAGGCTCCCACTGTAAGGTAGGGAGGACATTCTGATGCTGTGAAAGTCTTTGTAAGACCTGAAGGAATGATTGTGAGTTTTACTTACCATATAAATTGGTAAAATGATGCCGTATGCCGGAAGACTGCCTTTTTTTTTCTTTCTTCAGTCTCGGCAATTCAGAGAAACTCTGTTGTGAAACACTGCCACTGCTGGTCATTCAGTATAACCTGCAGATGGAAAAGTCCACTGTTAGCACATTTACTATAAGCAATACAATTTTTTTTTGATTTTTATAAAGGGTAAACAGATCAATAATATGGAGTCCATTTTATTGTGAAAATCAAGAGCTCACTAAAAAATCAAATCTCAATGTGTGTTTTTAACCTCCCATACTTCTCTGCATCCCTTGCCTCATTTGCTAACACTCTCTCAAAAATTGTAGCACGTACATTAGGGCATAGATAAAAAGATCTTTTTGCCAGCCAAGTGGCAGCGAACCCTTCTAACTTTCTTCGTTTTAGGATATGGTACACCAGTAGCAATTAAGCCAACTCAGAAGTGTAGAGATGAAGGGTTATGCTACAGTTAATGGGAATAATAAAGACTATGAATATCATAATTACCATCTTCATTTTAGACAATTCCTACCAGTTCAGCAATGGTGAGGTTGAGACTCTTATGCTCAAACTTCCGTTCATACAAATTTAGAAGTCTCTAAAAATGTCTAATTTCTTTCACCTTACCATCCTGGTTTTCAGTTGGACATCCTGTTTACCCTGCTATTCATTTCATTACCAAGCTAAATGTATCCTACTGCTTGTTAGGCAACAGAGTGGCCCTCATGTCAGACAACATCTTGCCTTAGCTTTATGATGTCAGCTTGCTAGGCAACAGAGTGGCCTTCCTGTCAGACAACATCTAGCTTTAGCTTTATGATGTCAGAGCAGCTCTGGACCAATTGTCCCAGTGGAAGATGACCACACAGGAGTATGAAATATCAGGAGGTTATGCAGTAGGTTACTATCTGTATTCATGACTACAAGGCAAGTAGGAGGGAGCATGGTCAGTCTTTTATGATCAACACCAAACCAATGTGATCCATATTAGTTCTATCTTGATAGAAATATCATTCAGGCTCAGGCTCCCACTGTAAGGTAGGGAGGACATTCTGATGCTGTGAAAGTCTTTGTAAGACCTGAAGGAATGATTGTGAGTTTTACTTACCATATAAATTGGTAAAATGATGCCGTATGCCGGAAGACTGCCTTTTTTTTTCTTTCTTCAGTCTCGGCAATTCAGAGAAACTCTGTTGTGAAACACTGCCACTGCTGGTCATTCAGTATAACCTGCAGATGGAAAAGTCCACTGTTAGCACATTTACTATAAGCAATACAATTTTTTTTTGATTTTTATAAAGGGTAAACAGATCAATAATATGGAGTCCATTTTATTTTGAAAATCAAGAGCTCACTAGAAAATCAAATCTCAATGTGTGTTTTTAACCTCCCATACTTCTCTGCATCCCTTGCCTCATTTGCTAACACTCTCTCAACAATTGTAGCACGTACATTAGGGCATAGATAAAAAGATCTTTTTGCCAGCCAAGTGGCAGCGAACGCTTCTAACTTTCTTCGTTTTAGGATATGGTACACCAGTAGCAATTAAGCCAACTCAGAAGTGTAGAGATGAAGGGTTATGCTACCGTTAATGGGAATAATAAAGACTATGAATATCATAATTACCATCTTCATTTTAGACAATTCCTTCCAGTTCAGCAATGGTGAAGTTGAGACTCTTATGCTCAAACTTCCGTTCATACAAATTTAGAAGTCTCAAAAAATGTCTAATTTCTTTCACCTTACCATCTTGGTTTTCAGTTGGACATCCTGTTTACCCTGCTATTCATTTCATTACCAAGCTAAATGTATCCTACTGCTTGTTAGGCAACAGAGTGGCCCTCATGTCAGACAACATCTTGCCTTAGCTTTATGAAGTCAGCTTGCTAGGCAACAGAGTGGCCTTCCTGTCAGACAACATCTAGCTTTAGCTTTATGATGTCAGAGCAGCTCTGGACCAATTGTCCCAGTGGAAGATGACCACACAGGAGTATGAAATATCAGGAGGTTATGCAGTAGGTTACTATCTGTATTCATGACTACAAGGCAAGTAGGAGGGAGCATGGTCAGTCTTTTATGATCAACACCAAACCAATGTGATCCATATTAGTTCTATCTTGATAGAAATATCATTCAGGCTCAGGCTCCCACTGTAAGGTAGGGAGGACATTCTGATGCTGTGAAAGTCTTTGTAAGACCTGAAGGAATGATTGTGAGTTTTACTTACCATATAAATTGGTAAAATGATGCCGTATGCCGGAAGACTGCCTTTTTTTTTCTTTCTTCAGTCTCGGCAATTCAGAGAAACTCTGTTGTGAAACTCTGCCACTGCTGGTCATTCAGTATAACCTGCAGATGGAAAAGTCCACTGTTAGCACATTTACTATAAGCAATACAATTTTTTTTTTATTTTTATAAAGGGTAAACAGATCAATAATATGGAGTCCATTTTATTGTGAAAATCAAGAGCTCACTAAAAAATCAAATCTCAATGTGTGTTTTTAACCTCCCATACTTCTCTGCATCCCTTGCCTCATTTGCTAACACTCTCTCAAAAATTGTAGCACGTACATTAGGGCATAGATAAAAAGATCTTTTTGCCAGCCAAGTGGCAGCGAACCCTTCTAACTTTCTTCGTTTTAGGATATGGTACACCAGTAGCAATTAAGCCAACTCAGAAGTGTAGAGATGAAGGGTTATGCTACAGTTAATGGGAATAATAAAGACTATGAATATCATAATTACCATCTTCATTTTAGACAATTCCTACCAGTTCAGCAATGGTGAGGTTGAGACTCTTATGCTCAAACTTCCGTTCATACAAATTTAGAAGTCTCTAAAAATGTCTAATTTCTTTCACCTTACCATCTTGGTTTTCAGTTGGACATCCTGTTTACCCTGCTATTCATTTCATTACCAAGCTAAATGTATCCTACTGCTTGTTAGGCAACAGAGTGGCCCTCATGTCAGACAACATCTTGCCTTAGCTTTATGATGTCAGCTTGCTAGGCAACAGAGTGGCCTTCCTGTCAGACAACATCTAGCTTTAGCTTTATGATGTCAGAGCAGCTCTGGACCAATTGTCCCAGTGGAAGATGACCACACAGGAGTATGAAATATCAGGAGGTTATGCAGTAGGTTACTATCTGTATTCATGACTACAAGGCAAGTAGGAGGGAGCATGGTCAGTCTTTTATGATCAACACCAAACCAATGTGATCCATATTAGTTCTATCTTGATAGAAATATCATTCAGGCTCAGGCTCCCACTGTAAGGTAGGGAGGACATTCTGATGCTGTGAAAGTCTTTGTAAGACCTGAAGGAATGATTGTGAGTTTTACTTACCATATAAATTGGTAAAATGATGCCGTATGCCGGAAGACTGCCTTTTTTTTTCTTTCTTCAGTCTCGGCAATTCAGAGAAACTCTGTTGTGAAACACTGCCACTGCTGGTCATTCAGTATAACCTGCAGATGGAAAAGTCCACTGTTAGCACATTTACTATAAGCAATACAATTTTTTTTTGATTTTTATAAAGGGTAAACAGATCAATAATATGGAGTCCATTTTATTGTGAAAATCAAGAGCTCACTAAAAAATCAAATCTCAATGTGTGTTTTTAACCTCCCATACTTCTCTGCATCCCTTGCCTCATTTGCTAACACTCTCTCAAAAATTGTAGCACGTACATTAGGGCATAGATAAAAAGATCTTTTTGCCAGCCAAGTGGCAGCGAACCCTTCTAACTTTCTTCGTTTTAGGATATGGTACACCAGTAGCAATTAAGCCAACTCAGAAGTGTAGAGATGAAGGGTTATGCTACAGTTAATGGGAATAATAAAGACTATGAATATCATAATTACCATCTTCATTTTAGACAATTCCTACCAGTTGAGCAATGGTGAGGTTGAGACTCTTATGCTCAAACTTCCGTTCATACAAATTTAGAAGTCTCTAAAAATGTCTAATTTCTTTCACCTTACCATCTTGGTTTTCAGTTGGACATCCTGTTTACCCTGCTATTCATTTCATTACCAAGCTAAATGTATCCTACTGCTTGTTAGGCAACAGAGTGGCCCTCATGTCAGACAACATCTTGCCTTAGCTTTATGATGTCAGAGCAGCTCTGGACCAATTGTCCCAGTGGAAGATGACCACACAGGAGTATGAAATATCAGGAGGTTATGCAGTAGGTTACTATCTGTATTCATGACTACAAGGCAAGTAGGAGGGAGCATGGTCAGTCTTTTATGATCAACACCAAACCAATGTGATCCATATTAGTTCTATCTTGATTGAAATATCATTCAGGCTCAGGCTCCCACTGTAAGGTAGGGAGGACATTCCGATGCTGTGAAAGTCTTTGTAAGACCTTAAGGAATGATTGTGAGTTTTACTTACCATATAAATTGGTAAAATGATGTTGTATGCCGGAAGACTGCCTTTTTTTTTCTTTCTTCAGTCTCGGCAATTCAGAGAAACTCTGTTGTGAAACACTGCCACTGCTGGTCATTCAGTATAACCTGCAGATGGAAAAGTCCACTGTTAGCACATTTACTATAAGCAATACAATTTTTTTTTGATTTTTATAAAGGGTAAACAGATCAATAATATGGAGTCCATTTTATTGTGAAAATCAAGAGCTCACTAAAAAATCAAATCTCAATGTGTGTTTTTAACCTCCCATACTTCTCTGCATCCCTTGCCTCATTTGCTAACACTCTCTCAAAAATTGTAGCACGTACATTAGGGCATAGATAAAAAGATCTTTTTGCCAGCCAAGTGGCAGCGAACCCTTCTAACTTTCTTCGTTTTAGGATATGGTACACCAGTAGCAATTAAGCCAACTCAGAAGTGTAGAGATGAAGGGTTATGCTACAGTTAATGGGAATAATAAAGACTATGAATATCATAATTACCATCTTCATTTTAGACAATTCCTACCAGTTGAGCAATGGTGAGGTTGAGACTCTTATGCTCAAACTTCCGTTCATACAAATTTAGAAGTCTCTAAAAATGTCTAATTTCTTTCACCTTACCATCTTGGTTTTCAGTTGGACATCCTGTTTACCCTGCTATTCATTTCATTACCAAGCTAAATGTATCCTACTGCTTGTTAGGCAACAGAGTGGCCCTCATGTCAGACAACATCTTGCCTTAGCTTTATGATGTCAGCTTGCTAGGCAACAGAGTGGCCTTCCTGTCAGACAACATCTAGCTTTAGCTTTATGATGTCAGAGCAGCTCTGGACCAATTGTCCCAGTGGAAGATGACCACACAGGAGTATGAAATATCAGGAGGTTATGCAGTAGGTTACTATCTGTATTCATGACTACAAGGCAAGTAGGAGGGAGCATGGTCAGTCTTTTATGATCAACACCAAACCAAAGTGATCCATATTAGTTCTATCTTGATAGAAATATCATTCAGGCTCAGGCTCCCACTGTAAGGTAGGGAGGACATTCTGATGCTGTGAAAGTCTTTGTAAGACCTGAAGGAATGATTGTGAGTTTTACTTACCATATAAATTGGTAAAATGATGCCGTATGCCGGAAGACTGCCTTTTTTTTTCTTTCTTCAGTCTCGGCAATTCAGAGAAACTCTGTTGTGAAACACTGCCACTGCTGGTCATTCAGTATAACCTGCAGATGGAAAAGTCCACTGTTAGCACATTTACTATAAGCAATACAATTTTTTTTTGATTTTTATAAAGGGTAAACAGATCAATAATATGGAGTCCATTTTATTGTGAAAATCAAGAGCTCACTAGAAAATCAAATCTCAATGTGTGTTTTTAACCTCCCATACTTCTCTGCATCCCTTGCCTCATTTGCTAACACTCTCTCAACAATTGTAGCACGTACATTAGGGCATAGATAAAAAGATCTTTTTGCCAGCCAAGTGGCAGCGAACGCTTCTAACTTTCTTCGTTTTAGGATATGGTACACCAGTAGCAATTAAGCCAACTCAGAAGTGTAGAGATGAAGGGTTATGCTACAGTTAATGGGAATAATAAAGACTATGAATATCATAATTACCATCTTCATTTTAGACAATTCCTACCAGTTCAGCAATGGTGAAGTTGAGACTCTTATGCTGAAACTTCCGTTCATACAAATTTAGAAGTCTCAAAAAATGTCTAATTTCTTTCATCTTACCATCTTGGTTTTCAGTTGGACATCCTGTTTACCCTGCTATTCATTTCATTACCAAGCTAAATGTATCCTACTGCTTGTTAGGCAACAGAGTGGCCCTCATGTCAGACAACATCTTGCCTTAGCTTTATGAAGTCAGCTTGCTAGGCAACAGAGTGGCCTTCCTGTCAGACAACATCTAGCTTTAGCTTTATGATGTCAGAGCAGCTCTGGACCAATTGTCCCAGTGGAAGATGACCACACAGGAGTATGAAATATCAGGAGGTTATGCAGTAGGTTACTATCTGTATTCATGACTACAAGGCAAGTAGGAGGGAGCATGGTCAGTCTTTTATGATCAACACCAAACCAATGTGATCCATATTAGTTCTATCTTGATAGAAATATCATTCAGGCTCAGGCTCCCACTGTAAGGTAGGGAGGACATTCTGATGCTGTGAAAGTCTTTGTAAGACCTGAAGGAATGATTGTGAGTTTTACTTACCATATAAATTGGTAAAATGATGCCGTATGCCGGAAGACTGCCTTTTTTTTTCTTTCTTCAGTCTCGGCAATTCAGAGAAACTCTGTTGTGAAACACTGCCACTGCTGGTCATTCAGTATAACCTGCAGATGGAAAAGTCCACTGTTAGCACATTTACTATAAGCAATACAATTTTTTTTTGATTTTTATAAAGGGTAAACAGATCAATAATATGGAGTCCATTTTATTGTGAAAATCAAGAGCTCACTAAAAAATCAAATCTCAATGTGTGTTTTTAACCTCCCATACTTCTCTGCATCCCTTGCCTCATTTGCTAACACTCTCTCAAAAATTGTAGCACGTACATTAGGGCATAGATAAAAAGATCTTTTTGCCAGCCAAGTGGCAGCGAACCCTTCTAACTTTCTTCGTTTTAGGATATGGTACACCAGTAGCAATTAAGCCAACTCAGAAGTGTAGAGATGAAGGGTTATGCTACAGTTAATGGGAATAATAAAGACTATGAATATCATAATTACCATCTTCATTTTAGACAATTCCTACCAGTTCAGCAATGGTGAGGTTGAGACTCTTATGCTCAAACTTCCGTTCATACAAATTTAGAAGTCTCTAAAAATGTCTAATTTCTTTCACCTTACCATCTTGGTTTTCAGTTGGACATCCTGTTTACCCTGCTATTCATTTCATTACCAAGCTAAATGTATCCTACTGCTTGTTAGGCAACAGAGTGGCCCTCATGTCAGACAACATCTTGCCTTAGCTTTATGATGTCAGCTTGCTAGGCAACAGAGTGGCCTTCCTGTCAGACAACATCTAGCTTTAGCTTTATGATGTCAGAGCAGCTCTGGACCAATTGTCCCAGTGGAAGATGACCACACAGGAGTATGAAATATCAGGAGGTTATGCAGTAGGTTACTATCTGTATTCATGACTACAAGGCAAGTAGGAGGGAGCATGGTCAGTCTTTTATGATCAACACCAAACCAATGTGATCCATATTAGTTCTATCTTGATAGAAATATCATTCAGGCTCAGGCTCCCACTGTAAGGTAGGGAGGACATTCTGATGCTGTGAAAGTCTTTGTAAGACCTGAAGGAATGATTGTGAGTTTTACTTACCATATAAATTGGTAAAATGATGCCGTATGCCGGAAGACTGCCTTTTTTTTTCTTTCTTCAGTCTCGGCAATTCAGAGAAACTCTGTTGTGAAACACTGCCACTGCTGGTCATTCAGTATAACCTGCAGATGGAAAAGTCCACTGTTAGCACATTTACTATAAGCAATACAATTTTTTTTTGATTTTTATAAAGGGTAAACAGATCAATAATATGGAGTCCATTTTATTTTGAAAATCAAGAGCTCACTAGAAAATCAAATCTCAATGTGTGTTTTTAACCTCCCATACTTCTCTGCATCCCTTGCCTCATTTGCTAACACTCTCTCAACAATTGTAGCACGTACATTAGGGCATAGATAAAAAGATCTTTTTGCCAGCCAAGTGGCAGCGAACGCTTCTAACTTTCTTCGTTTTAGGATATGGTACACCAGTAGCAATTAAGCCAACTCAGAAGTGTAGAGATGAAGGGTTATGCTACCGTTAATGGGAATAATAAAGACTATGAATATCATAATTACCATCTTCATTTTAGACAATTCCTTCCAGTTCAGCAATGGTGAAGTTGAGACTCTTATGCTCAAACTTCCGTTCATACAAATTTAGAAGTCTCAAAAAATGTCTAATTTCTTTCACCTTACCATCTTGGTTTTCAGTTGGACATCCTGTTTACCCTGCTATTCATTTCATTACCAAGCTAAATGTATCCTACTGCTTGTTAGGCAACAGAGTGGCCCTCATGTCAGACAACATCTTGCCTTAGCTTTATGAAGTCAGCTTGCTAGGCAACAGAGTGGCCTTCCTGTCAGACAACATCTAGCTTTAGCTTTATGATGTCAGAGCAGCTCTGGACCAATTGTCCCAGTGGAAGATGACCACACAGGAGTATGAAATATCAGGAGGTTATGCAGTAGGTTACTATCTGTATTCATGACTACAAGGCAAGTAGGAGGGAGCATGGTCAGTCTTTTATGATCAACACCAAACCAATGTGATCCATATTAGTTCTATCTTGATAGAAATATCATTCAGGCTCAGGCTCCCACTGTAAGGTAGGGAGGACATTCTGATGCTGTGAAAGTCTTTGTAAGACCTGAAGGAATGATTGTGAGTTTTACTTACCATATAAATTGGTAAAATGATGCCGTATGCCGGAAGACTGCCTTTTTTTTTCTTTCTTCAGTCTCGGCAATTCAGAGAAACTCTGTTGTGAAACTCTGCCACTGCTGGTCATTCAGTATAACCTGCAGATGGAAAAGTCCACTGTTAGCACATTTACTATAAGCAATACAATTTTTTTTTTATTTTTATAAAGGGTAAACAGATCAATAATATGGAGTCCATTTTATTGTGAAAATCAAGAGCTCACTAAAAAATCAAATCTCAATGTGTGTTTTTAACCTCCCATACTTCTCTGCATCCCTTGCCTCATTTGCTAACACTCTCTCAAAAATTGTAGCACGTACATTAGGGCATAGATAAAAAGATCTTTTTGCCAGCCAAGTGGCAGCGAACCCTTCTAACTTTCTTCGTTTTAGGATATGGTACACCAGTAGCAATTAAGCCAACTCAGAAGTGTAGAGATGAAGGGTTATGCTACAGTTAATGGGAATAATAAAGACTATGAATATCATAATTACCATCTTCATTTTAGACAATTCCTACCAGTTCAGCAATGGTGAGGTTGAGACTCTTATGCTCAAACTTCCGTTCATACAAATTTAGAAGTCTCTAAAAATGTCTAATTTCTTTCACCTTACCATCTTGGTTTTCAGTTGGACATCCTGTTTACCCTGCTATTCATTTCATTACCAAGCTAAATGTATCCTACTGCTTGTTAGGCAACAGAGTGGCCCTCATGTCAGACAACATCTTGCCTTAGCTTTATGATGTCAGCTTGCTAGGCAACAGAGTGGCCTTCCTGTCAGACAACATCTAGCTTTAGCTTTATGATGTCAGAGCAGCTCTGGACCAATTGTCCCAGTGGAAGATGACCACACAGGAGTATGAAATATCAGGAGGTTATGCAGTAGGTTACTATCTGTATTCATGACTACAAGGCAAGTAGGAGGGAGCATGGTCAGTCTTTTATGATCAACACCAAACCAATGTGATCCATATTAGTTCTATCTTGATAGAAATATCATTCAGGCTCAGGCTCCCACTGTAAGGTAGGGAGGACATTCTGATGCTGTGAAAGTCTTTGTAAGACCTGAAGGAATGATTGTGAGTTTTACTTACCATATAAATTGGTAAAATGATGCCGTATGCCGGAAGACTGCCTTTTTTTTTCTTTCTTCAGTCTCGGCAATTCAGAGAAACTCTGTTGTGAAACACTGCCACTGCTGGTCATTCAGTATAACCTGCAGATGGAAAAGTCCACTGTTAGCACATTTACTATAAGCAATACAATTTTTTTTTGATTTTTATAAAGGGTAAACAGATCAATAATATGGAGTCCATTTTATTTTGAAAATCAAGAGCTCACTAGAAAATCAAATCTCAATGTGTGTTTTTAACCTCCCATACTTCTCTGCATCCCTTGCCTCATTTGCTAACACTCTCTCAACAATTGTAGCACGTACATTAGGGCATAGATAAAAAGATCTTTTTGCCAGCCAAGTGGCAGCGAACGCTTCTAACTTTCTTCGTTTTAGGATATGGTACACCAGTAGCAATTAAGCCAACTCAGAAGTGTAGAGATGAAGGGTTATGCTACAGTTAATGGGAATAATAAAGACTATGAATATCATAATTACCATCTTCATTTTAGACAATTCCTTCCAGTTCAGCAATGGTGAAGTTGAGACTCTTATGCTCCAACTTCCGTTCATACAAATTTAGAAGTCTCAAAAAATGTCTAATTTCTTTCACCTTACCATCTTGGTTTTCAGTTGGACATCCTGTTTACCCTGCTATTCATTTCATTACCAAGCTAAATGTATCCTACTGCTTGTTAGGCAACAGAGTGGCCCTCATGTCAGACAACATCTTGCCTTAGCTTTATGAAGTCAGCTTGCTAGGCAACAGAGTGGCCTTCCTGTCAGACAACATCTAGCTTTAGCTTTATGATGTCAGAGCAGCTCTGGACCAATTGTCCCAGTGGAAGATGACCACACAGGAGTATGAAATATCAGGAGGTTATGCAGTAGGTTACTATCTGTATTCATGACTACAAGGCAAGTAGGAGGGAGCATGGTCAGTCTTTTATGATCAACACCAAACCAATGTGATCCATATTAGTTCTATCTTGATAGAAATATCATTCAGGCTCCCACTGTAAGGTAGGGAGGACATTCTGATGCTGTGAAAGTCTTTGTAAGACCTTAAGGAATGATTGTGAGTTTTACTTACCATATAAATTGGTAAAATGATGTTGTATGCCGGAAGACTGCCTTTTTTTTTCTTTCTTCAGTCTCGGCAATTCAGAGAAACTCTGTTGTGAAACACTGCCACTGCTGGTCATTCAGTATAACCTGCAGATGGAAAAGTCCACTGTTAGCACATTTACTATAAGCAATACAATTTTTTTTTGATTTTTATAAAGGGTAAACAGATCAATAATATGGAGTCCATTTTATTTTGAAAATCAAGAGCTCACTAGAAAATCAAATCTCAATGTGTGTTTTTAACCTCCCATACTTCTCTGCATCCCTTGCCTCATTTGCTAACACTCTCTCAACAATTGTAGCACGTACATTAGGGCATAGATAAAAAGATCTTTTTGCCAGCCAAGTGGCAGCGAACGCTTCTAACTTTCTTCGTTTTAGGATATGGTACACCAGTAGCAATTAAGCCAACTCAGAAGTGTAGAGATGAAGGGTTATGCTACCGTTAATGGGAATAATAAAGACTATGAATATCATAATTACCATCTTCATTTTAGACAATTCCTTCCAGTTCAGCAATGGTGAAGTTGAGACTCTTATGCTCAAACTTCCGTTCATACAAATTTAGAAGTCTCAAAAAATGTCTAATTTCTTTCACCTTACCATCTTGGTTTTCAGTTGGACATCCTGTTTACCCTGCTATTCATTTCATTACCAAGCTAAATGTATCCTACTGCTTGTTAGGCAACAGAGTGGCCCTCATGTCAGACAACATCTTGCCTTAGCTTTATGAAGTCAGCTTGCTAGGCAACAGAGTGGCCTTCCTGTCAGACAACATCTAGCTTTAGCTTTATGATGTCAGAGCAGCTCTGGACCAATTGTCCCAGTGGAAGATGACCACACAGGAGTATGAAATATCAGGAGGTTATGCAGTAGGTTACTATCTGTATTCATGACTACAAGGCAAGTAGGAGGGAGCATGGTCAGTCTTTTATGATCAACACCAAACCAATGTGATCCATATTAGTTCTATCTTGATAGAAATATCATTCAGGCTCAGGCTCCCACTGTAAGGTAGGGAGGACATTCTGATGCTGTGAAAGTCTTTGTAAGACCTTAAGGAATGATTGTGAGTTTTACTTACCATATAAATTGGTAAAATGATGTTGTATGCCGGAAGACTGCCTTTTTTTTTCTTTCTTCAGTCTCGGCAATTCAGAGAAACTCTGTTGTGAAACACTGCCACTGCTGGTCATTCAGTATAACCTGCAGATGGAAAAGTCCACTGTTAGCACATTTACTATAAGCAATACAATTTATTTTTGATTTTTATAAAGGGTAAACAGATCAATAATATGGAGTCCATTTTATTGTGAAAATCAAGAGCTCACTAGAAAATCAAATCTCAATGTGTGTTTTTTAACCTCCCATACTTCTCTGCATCCCTTGCCTCATTTGCTAACACTCTCTCAAAAATTGTAGCACGTACATTAGGGCATAGATAAAAAGATCTTTTTGCCAGCCAAGTGGCAGCGAACCCTTCTAACTTTCTTCGTTTTAGGATATGGTACACCAGTAGCAATTAAGCCAACTCAGAAGTGTAGAGATGAAGGGTTATGCTACAGTTAATGGGAATAATAAAGACTATGAATATCATAATTACCATCTTCATTTTAGACAATTCCTACCAGTTGAGCAATGGTGAGGTTGAGACTCTTATGCTCAAACTTCCGTTCATACAAATTTAGAAGTCTCTAAAAATGTCTAATTTCTTTCACCTTACCATCTTGGTTTTCAGTTGGACATCCTGTTTACCCTGCTATTCATTTCATTACCAAGCTAAATGTATCCTACTGCTTGTTAGGCAACAGAGTGGCCCTCATGTCAGACAACATCTTGCCTTAGCTTTATGATGTCAGAGCAGCTCTGGACCAATTGTCCCAGTGGAAGATGACCACACAGGAGTATGAAATATCAGGAGGTTATGCAGTAGGTTACTATCTGTATTCATGACTACAAGGCAAGTAGGAGGGAGCATGGTCAGTCTTTTATGATCAACACCAAACCAATGTGATCCATATTAGTTCTATCTTGATTGAAATATCATTCAGGCTCAGGCTCCCACTGTAAGGTAGGGAGGACATTCCGATGCTGTGAAAGTCTTTGTAAGACCTTAAGGAATGATTGTGAGTTTTACTTACCATATAAATTGGTAAAATGATGTTGTATGCCGGAAGACTGCCTTTTTTTTTCTTTCTTCAGTCTCGGCAATTCAGAGAAACTCTGTTGTGAAACACTGCCACTGCTGGTCATTCAGTATAACCTGCAGATGGAAAAGTCCACTGTTAGCACATTTACTATAAGCAATACAATTTTTTTTTGATTTTTATAAAGGGTAAACAGATCAATAATATGGAGTCCATTTTATTGTGAAAATCAAGAGCTCACTAAAAAATCAAATCTCAATGTGTGTTTTTAACCTCCCATACTTCTCTGCATCCCTTGCCTCATTTGCTAACACTCTCTCAAAAATTGTAGCACGTACATTAGGGCATAGATAAAAAGATCTTTTTGCCAGCCAAGTGGCAGCGAACCCTTCTAACTTTCTTCGTTTTAGGATATGGTACACCAGTAGCAATTAAGCCAACTCAGAAGTGTAGAGATGAAGGGTTATGCTACAGTTAATGGGAATAATAAAGACTATGAATATCATAATTACCATCTTCATTTTAGACAATTCCTACCAGTTGAGCAATGGTGAGGTTGAGACTCTTATGCTCAAACTTCCGTTCATACAAATTTAGAAGTCTCTAAAAATGTCTAATTTCTTTCACCTTACCATCTTGGTTTTCAGTTGGACATCCTGTTTACCCTGCTATTCATTTCATTACCAAGCTAAATGTATCCTACTGCTTGTTAGGCAACAGAGTGGCCCTCATGTCAGACAACATCTTGCCTTAGCTTTATGATGTCAGCTTGCTAGGCAACAGAGTGGCCTTCCTGTCAGACAACATCTAGCTTTAGCTTTATGATGTCAGAGCAGCTCTGGACCAATTGTCCCAGTGGAAGATGACCACACAGGAGTATGAAATATCAGGAGGTTATGCAGTAGGTTACTATCTGTATTCATGACTACAAGGCAAGTAGGAGGGAGCATGGTCAGTCTTTTATGATCAACACCAAACCAAAGTGATCCATATTAGTTCTATCTTGATAGAAATATCATTCAGGCTCAGGCTCCCACTGTAAGGTAGGGAGGACATTCTGATGCTGTGAAAGTCTTTGTAAGACCTGAAGGAATGATTGTGAGTTTTACTTACCATATAAATTGGTAAAATGATGCCGTATGCCGGAAGACTGCCTTTTTTTTTCTTTCTTCAGTCTCGGCAATTCAGAGAAACTCTGTTGTGAAACACTGCCACTGCTGGTCATTCAGTATAACCTGCAGATGGAAAAGTCCACTGTTAGCACATTTACTATAAGCAATACAATTTTTTTTTGATTTTTATAAAGGGTAAACAGATCAATAATATGGAGTCCATTTTATTGTGAAAATCAAGAGCTCACTAGAAAATCAAATCTCAATGTGTGTTTTTAACCTCCCATACTTCTCTGCATCCCTTGCCTCATTTGCTAACACTCTCTCAACAATTGTAGCACGTACATTAGGGCATAGATAAAAAGATCTTTTTGCCAGCCAAGTGGCAGCGAACGCTTCTAACTTTCTTCGTTTTAGGATATGGTACACCAGTAGCAATTAAGCCAACTCAGAAGTGTAGAGATGAAGGGTTATGCTACAGTTAATGGGAATAATAAAGACTATGAATATCATAATTACCATCTTCATTTTAGACAATTCCTACCAGTTCAGCAATGGTGAAGTTGAGACTCTTATGCTGAAACTTCCGTTCATACAAATTTAGAAGTCTCAAAAAATGTCTAATTTCTTTCATCTTACCATCTTGGTTTTCAGTTGGACATCCTGTTTACCCTGCTATTCATTTCATTACCAAGCTAAATGTATCCTACTGCTTGTTAGGCAACAGAGTGGCCCTCATGTCAGACAACATCTTGCCTTAGCTTTATGATGTCAGCTTGCTAGGCAACAGAGTGGCCTTCCTGTCAGACAACATCTAGCTTTAGCTTTATGATGTCAGAGCAGCTCTGGACCAATTGTCCCAGTGGAAGATGACCACACAGGAGTATGAAATATCAGGAGGTTATGCAGTAGGTTACTATCTGTATTCATGACTACACGGCAAGTAGGAGGGAGCATGGTCAGTCTTTTATGATCAACACCAAACCAATGTGATCCATATTAGTTCTATCTTGATAGAAATATCATTCAGGCTCAGGCTCCCACTGTAAGGTAGGGAGGACATTCTGATGCTGTGAAAGTCTTTGTAAGACCTGAAGGAATGATTGTGAGTTTTACTTACCATATAAATTGGTAAAATTATGCCGTATGCCGGAAGACTGCCTTTTTTTTCTTTCTTCAGTCTCGGCAATTCAGAGAAACTCTGTTGTGAAACACTGCCACTGCTGGTCATTCAGTATAACCTGCAGATGGAAAAGTCCACTGTTAGCACATTTACTATAAGCAATACAATTTTTTTTTGATTTGTATAAAGGGTAAACAGATCAATAATATGGAGTCCATTTTATTGTGAAAATCAAGAGCTCACTAGAAAATCAAATCTCAATGTGTGTTTTTAACCTCCCATACTTCTCTGCATCCCTTGCCTCATTTGCTAACACTCTCTCAACAATTGTAGCACGTACATTAGGGCATAGATAAAAAGATCTTTTTGCCAGCCAAGTGGCAGCGAACCCTTCTAACTTTCTACGTTTTAGGATATGGTACACCAGTAGCAATTAAGCCAACTCAGAAGTGTAGAGATGAAGGGTTATGCTACAGTTAATGGGAATAATAAAGACTATGAATATCATAATTACCATCTTCATTTTAGACAATTCCTTCCAGTTCAGCAATGGTGAAGTTGAGACTCTTATGCTCAAACTTCCGTTCATACAAATTTAGAAGTCTCAAAAAATGTCTAATTTCTTTCACCTTACCATCTTGGTTTTCAGTTGGACATCCTTTTTACCCTGCTATTCATTTCATTACCAAGCTAAATGTATCCTACTGCTTGTTAGGCAACAGAGTGGCCCTCATGTCAGACAACATCTTGCCTTAGCTTTATGAAGTCAGCTTGCTAGGCAACAGAGTGGCCTTCCTGTCAGACAACATCTAGCTTTAGCTTTATGATGTCAGAGCAGCTCTGGACCAATTGTCCCAGTGGAAGATGACCACACAGGAGTATGAAATATCAGGAGGTTATGCAGTAGGTTACTATCTGTATTCATGACTACAAGGCAAGTAGGAGGG
The DNA here is from genome assembly GCF_964204655.1 of Triturus cristatus. Lineage (NCBI taxonomy): Eukaryota > Metazoa > Chordata > Amphibia > Caudata > Salamandridae > Triturus > Triturus cristatus. Next base: position 511,808,504 of record NC_140594.1, read on the forward strand.
AGCATGGTCAGTCTTTTATGATCAACACCAAACCAATGTGATCCATATTAGTTCTATCTTGATAGAAATATCATTCAGGCTCAGGCTCCCACTGTAAGGTAGGGAGGACATTCTGATGCTGTGAAAGTCTTTGTAAGACCTGAAGGAATGATTGTGAGTTTTACTTACCATATAAATTGGTAAAATGATGCCGTATGCCGGAAGACTGCCTTTTTTTTTCTTTCTTCAGTCTCGGCAATTCAGAGAAACTCTGTTGTGAAACACTGCCACTGCTGGTCATTCAGTATAACCTGCAGATGGAAAAGTCCACTGTTAGCACATTTACTATAAGCAATACAATTTTTTTTTGATTTTTATAAAGGGTAAACAGATCAATAATATGGAGTCCATTTTATTGTGAAAATCAAGAGCTCACTAAAAAATCAAATCTCAATGTGTGTTTTTAACCTCCCATACTTCTCTGCATCCCTTGCCTCATTTGCTAACACTCTCTCAAAAATTGTAGCACGTACATTAGGGCATAGATAAAAAGATCTTTTTGCCAGCCAAGTGGCAGCGAACCCTTCTAACTTTCTTCGTTTTAGGATATGGTACACCAGTAGCAATTAAGCCAACTCAGAAGTGTAGAGATGAAGGGTTATGCTACAGTTAATGGGAATAATAAAGACTATGAATATCATAATTACCATCTTCATTTTAGACAATTCCTACCAGTTCAGCAATGGTGAGGTTGAGACTCTTATGCTCAAACTTCCGTTCATACAAATTTAGAAGTCTCTAAAAATGTCTAATTTCTTTCACCTTACCATCTTGGTTTTCAGTTGGACATCCTGTTTACCCTGCTATTCATTTCATTACCAAGCTAAATGTATCCTACTGCTTGTTAGGCAACAGAGTGGCCCTCATGTCAGACAACATCTTGCCTTAGCTTTATGATGTCAGCTTGCTAGGCAACAGAGTGGCCTTCCTGTCAGACAACATCTAGCTTTAGCTTTATGATGTCAGAGCAGCTCTGGACCAATTGTCCCAGTGGAAGATGACCACACAGGAGTATGAAATATCAGGAGGTTATGCAGTAGGTTACTATCTGTATTCATGACTACAAGGCAAGTAGGAGGGAGCATGGTCAGTCTTTTATGATCAACACCAAACCAATGTGATCCATATTAGTTCTATCTTGATAGAAATATCATTCAGGCTCAGGCTCCCACTGTAAGGTAGGGAGGACATTCTGATGCTGTGAAAGTCTTTGTAAGACCTGAAGGAATGATTGTGAGTTTTACTTACCATATAAATTGGTAAAATGATGCCGTATGCCGGAAGACTGCCTTTTTTTTTCTTTCTTCAGTCTCGGCAATTCAGAGAAACTCTGTTGTGAAACACTGCCACTGCTGGTCATTCAGTATAACCTGCAGATGGAAAAGTCCACTGTTAGCACATTTACTATAAGCAATACAATTTTTTTTTGATTTTTATAAAGGGTAAACAGATCAATAATATGGAGTCCATTTTATTTTGAAAATCAAGAGCTCACTAGAAAATCAAATCTCAATGTGTGTTTTTAACCTCCCATACTTCTCTGCATCCCTTGCCTCATTTGCTAACACTCTCTCAACAATTGTAGCACGTACATTAGGGCATAGATAAAAAGATCTTTTTGCCAGCCAAGTGGCAGCGAACGCTTCTAACTTTCTTCGTTTTAGGATATGGTACACCAGTAGCAATTAAGCCAACTCAGAAGTGTAGAGATGAAGGGTTATGCTACCGTTAATGGGAATAATAAAGACTATGAATATCATAATTACCATCTTCATTTTAGACAATTCCTTCCAGTTCAGCAATGGTGAAGTTGAGACTCTTATGCTCAAACTTCCGTTCATACAAATTTAGAAGTCTCAAAAAATGTCTAATTTCTTTCACCTTACCATCTTGGTTTTCAGTTGGACATCCTGTTTACCCTGCTATTCATTTCATTACCAAGCTAAATGTATCCTACTGCTTGTTAGGCAACAGAGTGGCCCTCATGTCAGACAACATCTTGCCTTAGCTTTATGAAGTCAGCTTGCTAGGCAACAGAGTGGCCTTCCTGTCAGACAACATCTAGCTTTAGCTTTATGATGTCAGAGCAGCTCTGGACCAATTGTCCCAGTGGAAGATGACCACACAGGAGTATGAAATATCAGGAGGTTATGCAGTAGGTTACTATCTGTATTCATGACTACAAGGCAAGTAGGAGGGAGCATGGTCAGTCTTTTATGATCAACACCAAACCAATGTGATCCATATTAGTTCTATCTTGATAGAAATATCATTCAGGCTCAGGCTCCCACTGTAAGGTAGGGAGGACATTCTGATGCTGTGAAAGTCTTTGTAAGACCTGAAGGAATGATTGTGAGTTTTACTTACCATATAAATTGGTAAAATGATGCCGTATGCCGGAAGACTGCCTTTTTTTTTCTTTCTTCAGTCTCGGCAATTCAGAGAAACTCTGTTGTGAAACTCTGCCACTGCTGGTCATTCAGTATAACCTGCAGATGGAAAAGTCCACTGTTAGCACATTTACTATAAGCAATACAATTTTTTTTTTATTTTTATAAAGGGTAAACAGATCAATAATATGGAGTCCATTTTATTGTGAAAATCAAGAGCTCACTAAAAAATCAAATCTCAATGTGTGTTTTTAACCTCCCATACTTCTCTGCATCCCTTGCCTCATTTGCTAACACTCTCTCAAAAATTGTAGCACGTACATTAGGGCATAGATAAAAAGATCTTTTTGCCAGCCAAGTGGCAGCGAACCCTTCTAACTTTCTTCGTTTTAGGATATGGTACACCAGTAGCAATTAAGCCAACTCAGAAGTGTAGAGATGAAGGGTTATGCTACAGTTAATGGGAATAATAAAGACTATGAATATCATAATTACCATCTTCATTTTAGACAATTCCTACCAGTTCAGCAATGGTGAGGTTGAGACTCTTATGCTCAAACTTCCGTTCATACAAATTTAGAAGTCTCTAAAAATGTCTAATTTCTTTCACCTTACCATCTTGGTTTTCAGTTGGACATCCTGTTTACCCTGCTATTCATTTCATTACCAAGCTAAATGTATCCTACTGCTTGTTAGGCAACAGAGTGGCCCTCATGTCAGACAACATCTTGCCTTAGCTTTATGATGTCAGCTTGCTAGGCAACAGAGTGGCCTTCCTGTCAGACAACATCTAGCTTTAGCTTTATGATGTCAGAGCAGCTCTGGACCAATTGTCCCAGTGGAAGATGACCACACAGGAGTATGAAATATCAGGAGGTTATGCAGTAGGTTACTATCTGTATTCATGACTACAAGGCAAGTAGGAGGGAGCATGGTCAGTCTTTTATGATCAACACCAAACCAATGTGATCCATATTAGTTCTATCTTGATAGAAATATCATTCAGGCTCAGGCTCCCACTGTAAGGTAGGGAGGACATTCTGATGCTGTGAAAGTCTTTGTAAGACCTGAAGGAATGATTGTGAGTTTTACTTACCATATAAATTGGTAAAATGATGCCGTATGCCGGAAGACTGCCTTTTTTTTTCTTTCTTCAGTCTCGGCAATTCAGAGAAACTCTGTTGTGAAACACTGCCACTGCTGGTCATTCAGTATAACCTGCAGATGGAAAAGTCCACTGTTAGCACATTTACTATAAGCAATACAATTTTTTTTTGATTTTTATAAAGGGTAAACAGATCAATAATATGGAGTCCATTTTATTTTGAAAATCAAGAGCTCACTAGAAAATCAAATCTCAATGTGTGTTTTTAACCTCCCATACTTCTCTGCATCCCTTGCCTCATTTGCTAACACTCTCTCAACAATTGTAGCACGTACATTAGGGCATAGATAAAAAGATCTTTTTGCCAGCCAAGTGGCAGCGAACGCTTCTAACTTTCTTCGTTTTAGGATATGGTACACCAGTAGCAATTAAGCCAACTCAGAAGTGTAGAGATGAAGGGTTATGCTACAGTTAATGGGAATAATAAAGACTATGAATATCATAATTACCATCTTCATTTTAGACAATTCCTTCCAGTTCAGCAATGGTGAAGTTGAGACTCTTATGCTCCAACTTCCGTTCATACAAATTTAGAAGTCTCAAAAAATGTCTAATTTCTTTCACCTTACCATCTTGGTTTTCAGTTGGACATCCTGTTTACCCTGCTATTCATTTCATTACCAAGCTAAATGTATCCTACTGCTTGTTAGGCAACAGAGTGGCCCTCATGTCAGACAACATCTTGCCTTAGCTTTATGAAGTCAGCTTGCTAGGCAACAGAGTGGCCTTCCTGTCAGACAACATCTAGCTTTAGCTTTATGATGTCAGAGCAGCTCTGGACCAATTGTCCCAGTGGAAGATGACCACACAGGAGTATGAAATATCAGGAGGTTATGCAGTAGGTTACTATCTGTATTCATGACTACAAGGCAAGTAGGAGGGAGCATGGTCAGTCTTTTATGATCAACACCAAACCAATGTGATCCATATTAGTTCTATCTTGATAGAAATATCATTCAGGCTCCCACTGTAAGGTAGGGAGGACATTCTGATGCTGTGAAAGTCTTTGTAAGACCTTAAGGAATGATTGTGAGTTTTACTTACCATATAAATTGGTAAAATGATGTTGTATGCCGGAAGACTGCCTTTTTTTTTCTTTCTTCAGTCTCGGCAATTCAGAGAAACTCTGTTGTGAAACACTGCCACTGCTGGTCATTCAGTATAACCTGCAGATGGAAAAGTCCACTGTTAGCACATTTACTATAAGCAATACAATTTTTTTTTGATTTTTATAAAGGGTAAACAGATCAATAATATGGAGTCCATTTTATTTTGAAAATCAAGAGCTCACTAGAAAATCAAATCTCAATGTGTGTTTTTAACCTCCCATACTTCTCTGCATCCCTTGCCTCATTTGCTAACACTCTCTCAACAATTGTAGCACGTACATTAGGGCATAGATAAAAAGATCTTTTTGCCAGCCAAGTGGCAGCGAACGCTTCTAACTTTCTTCGTTTTAGGATATGGTACACCAGTAGCAATTAAGCCAACTCAGAAGTGTAGAGATGAAGGGTTATGCTACCGTTAATGGGAATAATAAAGACTATGAATATCATAATTACCATCTTCATTTTAGACAATTCCTTCCAGTTCAGCAATGGTGAAGTTGAGACTCTTATGCTCAAACTTCCGTTCATACAAATTTAGAAGTCTCAAAAAATGTCTAATTTCTTTCACCTTACCATCTTGGTTTTCAGTTGGACATCCTGTTTACCCTGCTATTCATTTCATTACCAAGCTAAATGTATCCTACTGCTTGTTAGGCAACAGAGTGGCCCTCATGTCAGACAACATCTTGCCTTAGCTTTATGAAGTCAGCTTGCTAGGCAACAGAGTGGCCTTCCTGTCAGACAACATCTAGCTTTAGCTTTATGATGTCAGAGCAGCTCTGGACCAATTGTCCCAGTGGAAGATGACCACACAGGAGTATGAAATATCAGGAGGTTATGCAGTAGGTTACTATCTGTATTCATGACTACAAGGCAAGTAGGAGGGAGCATGGTCAGTCTTTTATGATCAACACCAAACCAATGTGATCCATATTAGTTCTATCTTGATAGAAATATCATTCAGGCTCAGGCTCCCACTGTAAGGTAGGGAGGACATTCTGATGCTGTGAAAGTCTTTGTAAGACCTTAAGGAATGATTGTGAGTTTTACTTACCATATAAATTGGTAAAATGATGTTGTATGCCGGAAGACTGCCTTTTTTTTTCTTTCTTCAGTCTCGGCAATTCAGAGAAACTCTGTTGTGAAACACTGCCACTGCTGGTCATTCAGTATAACCTGCAGATGGAAAAGTCCACTGTTAGCACATTTACTATAAGCAATACAATTTATTTTTGATTTTTATAAAGGGTAAACAGATCAATAATATGGAGTCCATTTTATTGTGAAAATCAAGAGCTCACTAGAAAATCAAATCTCAATGTGTGTTTTTTAACCTCCCATACTTCTCTGCATCCCTTGCCTCATTTGCTAACACTCTCTCAAAAATTGTAGCACGTACATTAGGGCATAGATAAAAAGATCTTTTTGCCAGCCAAGTGGCAGCGAACCCTTCTAACTTTCTTCGTTTTAGGATATGGTACACCAGTAGCAATTAAGCCAACTCAGAAGTGTAGAGATGAAGGGTTATGCTACAGTTAATGGGAATAATAAAGACTATGAATATCATAATTACCATCTTCATTTTAGACAATTCCTTCCAGTTCAGCAATGGTGAAGTTGACTCTTATGCTCCAACTTCCGTTCATACAAATTTAGAAGTCTCTAAAAATGTCTAATTTCTTTCATCTTACCATCTTGGTTTTCAGTTGGACATCCTGTTTACCCTGCTATTCATTTCATTACCAAGCTAAATGTATCCTACTGCTTGTTAGGCAACAGAGTGGCCCTCATGTCAGACAACATCTTGCCTTAGCTTTATGATGTCAGCTTGCTAGGCAACAGAGTGGCCTTCCTGTCAGACAACATCTAGCTTTAGCTTTATGATGTCAGAGCAGCTCTGGACCAATTGTCCCAGTGGAAGATGACCACACAGGAGTATGAAATATCAGGAGGTTATGCAGTAGGTTACTATCTGTATTCATGACTACACGGCAAGTAGGAGGGAGCATGGTCAGTCTTTTATGATCAACACCAAACCAATGTGATCCATATTAGTTCTATCTTGATAGAAATATCATTCAGGCTCAGGCTCCCACTGTAAGGTAGGGAGGACATTCTGATGCTGTGAAAGTCTTTGTAAGACCTGAAGGAATGATTGTGAGTTTTACTTACCATATAAATTGGTAAAATTATGCCGTATGCCGGAAGACTGCCTTTTTTTTCTTTCTTCAGTCTCGGCAATTCAGAGAAACTCTGTTGTGAAACACTGCCACTGCTGGTCATTCAGTATAACCTGCAGATGGAAAAGTCCACTGTTAGCACATTTACTATAAGCAATACAATTTTTTTTTGATTTGTATAAAGGGTAAACAGATCAATAATATGGAGTCCATTTTATTGTGAAAATCAAGAGCTCACTAGAAAATCAAATCTCAATGTGTGTTTTTAACCTCCCATACTTCTCTGCATCCCTTGCCTCATTTGCTAACACTCTCTCAACAATTGTAGCACGTACATTAGGGCATAGATAAAAAGATCTTTTTGCCAGCCAAGTGGCAGCGAACCCTTCTAACTTTCTACGTTTTAGGATATGGTACACCAGTAGCAATTAAGCCAACTCAGAAGTGTAGAGATGAAGGGTTATGCTACAGTTAATGGGAATAATAAAGACTATGAATATCATAATTACCATCTTCATTTTAGACAATTCCTTCCAGTTCAGCAATGGTGAAGTTGAGACTCTTATGCTCAAACTTCCGTTCATACAAATTTAGAAGTCTCAAAAAATGTCTAATTTCTTTCACCTTACCATCTTGGTTTTCAGTTGGACATCCTTTTTACCCTGCTATTCATTTCATTACCAAGCTAAATGTATCCTACTGCTTGTTAGGCAACAGAGTGGCCCTCATGTCAGACAACATCTTGCCTTAGCTTTATGAAGTCAGCTTGCTAGGCAACAGAGTGGCCTTCCTGTCAGACAACATCTAGCTTTAGCTTTATGATGTCAGAGCAGCTCTGGACCAATTGTCCCAGTGGAAGATGACCACACAGGAGTATGAAATATCAGGAGGTTATGCAGTAGGTTACTATCTGTATTCATGACTACAAGGCAAGTAGGAGGGAGCATGGTCAGTCTTTTATGATCAACACCAAACCAATGTGATCCATATTAGTTCTATCTTGATAGAAATATCATTCAGGCTCAGGCTCCCACTGTAAGGTAGGGAGGACATTCTGATGCTGTGAAAGTCTTTGTAAGACCTGAAGGAATGATTGTGAGTTTTACTTACCATATAAATTGGTAAAATGATGCCGTATGCCGGAAGACTGCCTTTTTTTTTCTTTCTTCAGTCTCGGCAATTCAGAGAAACTCTGTTGTGAAACACTGCCACTGCTGGTCATTCAGTATAACCTGCAGATGGAAAAGTCCACTGTTAGCACATTTACTATAAGCAATACAATTTTTTTTTGATTTTTATAAAGGGTAAACAGATCAATAATATGGAGTCCATTTTATTGTGAAAATCAAGAGCTCACTAAAAAATCAAATCTCAATGTGTGTTTTTAACCTCCCATACTTCTCTGCATCCCTTGCCTCATTTGCTAACACTCTCTCAAAAATTGTAGCACGTACATTAGGGCATAGATAAAAAGATCTTTTTGCCAGCCAAGTGGCAGCGAACCCTTCTAACTTTCTTCGTTTTAGGATATGGTACACCAGTAGCAATTAAGCCAACTCAGAAGTGTAGAGATGAAGGGTTATGCTACAGTTAATGGGAATAATAAAGACTATGAATATCATAATTACCATCTTCATTTTAGACAATTCCTACCAGTTCAGCAATGGTGAGGTTGAGACTCTTATGCTCAAACTTCCGTTCATACAAATTTAGAAGTCTCTAAAAATGTCTAATTTCTTTCACCTTACCATCTTGGTTTTCAGTTGGACATCCTGTTTACCCTGCTATTCATTTCATTACCAAGCTAAATGTATCCTACTGCTTGTTAGGCAACAGAGTGGCCCTCATGTCAGACAACATCTTGCCTTAGCTTTATGATGTCAGCTTGCTAGGCAACAGAGTGGCCTTCCTGTCAGACAACATCTAGCTTTAGCTTTATGATGTCAGAGCAGCTCTGGACCAATTGTCCCAGTGGAAGATGACCACACAGGAGTATGAAATATCAGGAGGTTATGCAGTAGGTTACTATCTGTATTCATGACTACAAGGCAAGTAGGAGGGAGCATGGTCAGTCTTTTATGATCAACACCAAACCAATGTGATCCATATTAGTTCTATCTTGATAGAAATATCATTCAGGCTCAGGCTCCCACTGTAAGGTAGGGAGGACATTCTGATGCTGTGAAAGTCTTTGTAAGACCTGAAGGAATGATTGTGAGTTTTACTTACCATATAAATTGGTAAAATGATGCCGTATGCCGGAAGACTGCCTTTTTTTTTCTTTCTTCAGTCTCGGCAATTCAGAGAAACTCTGTTGTGAAACTCTGCCACTGCTGGTCATTCAGTATAACCTGCAGATGGAAAAGTCCACTGTTAGCACATTTACTATAAGCAATACAATTTTTTTTTGATTTTTATAAAGGGTAAACAGATCAATAATATGGAGTCCATTTTATTGTGAAAATCAAGAGCTCACTAAAAAATCAAATCTCAATGTGTGTTTTTAACCTCCCATACTTCTCTGCATCCCTTGCCTCATTTGCTAACACTCTCTCAAAAATTGTAGCACGTACATTAGGGCATAGATAAAAAGATCTTTTTGCCAGCCAAGTGGCAGCGAACCCTTCTAACTTTCTTCGTTTTAGGATATGGTACACCAGTAGCAATTAAGCCAACTCAGAAGTGTAGAGATGAAGGGTTATGCTACAGTTAATGGGAATAATAAAGACTATGAATATCATAATTACCATCTTCATTTTAGACAATTCCTACCAGTTCAGCAATGGTGAGGTTGAGACTCTTATGCTCAAACTTCCGTTCATACAAATTTAGAAGTCTCTAAAAATGTCTAATTTCTTTCACCTTACCATCTTGGTTTTCAGTTGGACATCCTGTTTACCCTGCTATTCATTTCATTACCAAGCTAAATGTATCCTACTGCTTGTTAGGCAACAGAGTGGCCCTCATGTCAGACAACATCTTGCCTTAGCTTTATGATGTCAGCTTGCTAGGCAACAGAGTGGCCTTCCTGTCAGACAACATCTAGCTTTAGCTTTATGATGTCAGAGCAGCTCTGGACCAATTGTCCCAGTGGAAGATGACCACACAGGAGTATGAAATATCAGGAGCTTATGCAGTAGGTTACTATCTGTATTCATGACTACACGGCAAGTAGGAGGGAGCATGGTCAGTCTTTTATGATCAACACCAAACCAAAGTGATCCATATTAGTTCTATCTTGATAGAAATATCATTCAGGCTCAGGCTCCCACTGTAAGGTAGGGAGGACATTCTGATGCTGTGAAAGTCTTTGTAAGACCTGAAGGAATGATTGTGAGTTTTACTTACCATATAAATTGGTAAAATGATGCCGTATGCCGGAAGACTGCCTTTTTTTTTCTTTCTTCAGTCTCGGCAATTCAGAGAAACTCTGTTGTGAAACACTGCCACTGCTGGTCATTCAGTATAACCTGCAGATGGAAAAGTCCACTGTTAGCACATTTACTATAAGCAATACAATTTTTTTTTGATTTTTATAAAGGGTAAACAGATCAATAATATGGAGTCCATTTTATTGTGAAAATCAAGAGCTCACTAGAAAATCAAATCTCAATGTGTGTTTTTTAACCTCCCATACTTCTCTGCATCCCTTGCCTCATTTGCTAACACTCTCTCAAAAATTGTAGCACGTACATTAGGGCATAGATAAAAAGATCTTTTTGCAAGCCAAGTGGCAGCGAACGCTTCTAACTTTCTTCGTTTTAGGATATGGTACACCAGTAGCAATTAAGCCAACTCAGAAGTGTAGAGATGAAGGGTTATGCTACAGTTAATGGGAATAATAAAGACTATGAATATCATAATTACCATCTTCATTTCAGACAATTCCTACCAGTTCAGCAATGGTGAAGTTGAGACTCTTATGCTCAAACTTACGTTCATACAAATTTAGAAGTCTCTAAAAATGTCTAATTTCTTTCACCTTACCATCTTGGTTTTCAGTTGGACATCCTGTTTACCCTGCTATTCATTTCATTACCAAGCTAAATGTATCCTACTGCTTGTTAGGCAACAGAGTGGCCCTCATGTCAGACAACATCTTGCCTTAGCTTTATGAAGTCAGCTTGCTAGGCAACAGAGTGGCCTTCCTGTCAGACAACATCTAGCTTTAGCTTTATGATGTCAGAGCAGCTCTGGACCAATTGTCCCAGTGGAAGATGACCACACAGGAGTATGAAATATCAGGAGGTTATGCAGTAGGTTACTATCTGTATTCATGACTACAAGGCAAGTAGGAGGGAGCATGGTCAGTCTTTTATGATCAACACCAAACCAATGTGATCCATATTAGTTCTATCTTGATAGAAATATCATTCAGGCTCCCACTGTAAGGTAGGGAGGACATTCTGATGCTGTGAAAGTCTTTGTAAGACCTTAAGGAATGATTGTGAGTTTTACTTACCATATAAATTGGTAAAATGATGTTGTATGCCGGAAGACTGCCTTTTTTTTTCTTTCTTCAGTCTCGGCAATTCAGAGAAACTCTGTTGTGAAACACTGCCACTGCTGGTCATTCAGTATAACCTGCAGATGGAAAAGTCCACTGTTAGCACATTTACTATAAGCAATACAATTTTTTTTTGATTTTTATAAAGGGTAAACAGATCAATAATATGGAGTCCATTTTATTTTGAAAATCAAGAGCTCACTAGAAAATCAAATCTCAATGTGTGTTTTTAACCTCCCATACTTCTCTGCATCCCTTGCCTCATTTGCTAACACTCTCTCAACAATTGTAGCACGTACATTAGGGCATAGATAAAAAGATCTTTTTGCCAGCCAAGTGGCAGCGAACGCTTCTAACTTTCTTCGTTTTAGGATATGGTACACCAGTAGCAATTAAGCCAACTCAGAAGTGTAGAGATGAAGGGTTATGCTACCGTTAATGGGAATAATAAAGACTATGAATATCATAATTACCATCTTCATTTTAGACAATTCCTTCCAGTTCAGCAATGGTGAAGTTGAGACTCTTATGCTCAAACTTCCGTTCATACAAATTTAGAAGTCTCAAAAAATGTCTAATTTCTTTCACCTTACCATCTTGGTTTTCAGTTGGACATCCTGTTTACCCTGCTATTCATTTCATTACCAAGCTAAATGTATCCTACTGCTTGTTAGGCAACAGAGTGGCCCTCATGTCAGACAACATCTTGCCTTAGCTTTATGAAGTCAGCTTGCTAGGCAACAGAGTGGCCTTCCTGTCAGACAACATCTAGCTTTAGCTTTATGATGTCAGAGCAGCTCTGGACCAATTGTCCCAGTGGAAGATGACCACACAGGAGTATGAAATATCAGGAGGTTATGCAGTAGGTTACTATCTGTATTCATGACTACAAGGCAAGTAGGAGGGAGCATGGTCAGTCTTTTATGATCAACACCAAACCAATGTGATCCATATTAGTTCTATCTTGATAGAAATATCATTCAGGCTCAGGCTCCCACTGTAAGGTAGGGAGGACATTCTGATGCTGTGAAAGTCTTTGTAAGACCTTAAGGAATGATTGTGAGTTTTACTTACCATATAAATTGGTAAAATGATGTTGTATGCCGGAAGACTGCCTTTTTTTTTCTTTCTTCAGTCTCGGCAATTCAGAGAAACTCTGTTGTGAAACACTGCCACTGCTGGTCATTCAGTATAACCTGCAGATGGAAAAGTCCACTGTTAGCACATTTACTATAAGCAATACAATTTATTTTTGATTTTTATAAAGGGTAAACAGATCAATAATATGGAGTCCATTTTATTGTGAAAATCAAGAGCTCACTAGAAAATCAAATCTCAATGTGTGTTTTTTAACCTCCCATACTTCTCTGCATCCCTTGCCTCATTTGCTAACACTCTCTCAAAAATTGTAGCACGTACATTAGGGCATAGATAAAAAGATCTTTTTGCCAGCCAAGTGGCAGCGAACCCTTCTAACTTTCTTCGTTTTAGGATATGGTACACCAGTAGCAATTAAGCCAACTCAGAAGTGTAGAGATGAAGGGTTATGCTACAGTTAATGGGAATAATAAAGACTATGAATATCATAATTACCATCTTCATTTTAGACAATTCCTTCCAGTTCAGCAATGGTGAAGTTGACTCTTATGCTCCAACTTCCGTTCATACAAATTTAGAAGTCTCTAAAAATGTCTAATTTCTTTCATCTTACCATCTTGGTTTTCAGTTGGACATCCTGTTTACCCTGCTATTCATTTCATTACCAAGCTAAATGTATCCTACTGCTTGTTAGGCAACAGAGTGGCCCTCATGTCAGACAACATCTTGCCTTAGCTTTATGATGTCAGCTTGCTAGGCAACAGAGTGGCCTTCCAGTCAGACAACATCTAGCTTTAGCTTTATGATGTCAGAGCAGCTCTGGACCAATTGTCCCAGTGGAAGATGACCACACAGGAGTATGAAATATCAGGAGGTTATGCAGTAGGTTACTATCTGTATTCGTGACTACAAGGCAAGTAGGAGGGAGCATGGTCAGTCTTTTATGATCAACACCAAACCAATGTGATCCATATTAGTTCTATCTTGATAGAAATATCATTCAGGCTCAGGCTCCCACTGTAAGGTAGGGAGGACATTCTGATGCTGTGAAAGTCTTTGTAAGACCTGAAGGAATGATTGTGAGTTTTACTTACCATATAAATTGGTAAAATGATGCCGTATGCCGGAAGACTGCCTTTTTTTTTCTTTCTTCAGTCTCGGCAATTCAGAGAAACTCTGTTGTGAAACACTGCCACTGCTGGTCATTCAGTATAACCTGCAGATGGAAAAGTCCACTGTTAGCACATTTACTATAAGCAATACAATTTTTTTTTGATTTTTATAAAGGGTAAACAGATCAATAATATGGAGTCCATTTTATTTTGAAAATCAAGAGCTCACTAGAAAATCAAATCTCAATGTGTGTTTTTAACCTCCCATACTTCTCTGCATCCCTTGCCTCATTTGCTAACACTCTCTCAACAATTGTAGCACGTACATTAGGGCATAGATAAAAAGATCTTTTTGCCAGCCAAGTGGCAGCGAACGCTTCTAACTTTCTTCGTTTTAGGATATGGTACACCAGTAGCAATTAAGCCAACTCAGAAGTGTAGAGATGAAGGGTTATGCTACAGTTAATGGGAATAATAAAGACTATGAATATCATAATTACCATCTTCATTTTAGACAATTCCTTCCAGTTCAGCAATGGTGAAGTTGAGACTCTTATGCTCCAACTTCCGTTCATACAAATTTAGAAGTCTCAAAAAATGTCTAATTTCTTTCATCTTACCATCTTGGTTTTCAGTTGGACATCCTGTTTACCCTGCTATTCATTTCATTACCAAGCTAAATGTATCCTACTGCTTGTTAGGCAACAGAGTGGCCCTCATGTCAGACAACATCTTGCCTTAGCTTTATGATGTCAGCTTGCTAGGCAACAGAGTGGCCTTCCTGTCAGACAACATCTAGCTTTAGCTTTATGATGTCAGAGCAGCTCTGGACCAATTGTCCCAGTGGAAGATGACCACACAGGAGTATGAAATATCAGGAGCTTATGCAGTAGGTTACTATCTGTATTCATGACTACACGGCAAGTAGGAGGGAGCATGGTCAGTCTTTTATGATCAACACCAAACCAAAGTGATCCATATTAGTTCTATCTTGATAGAAATATCATTCAGGCTCAGGCTCCCACTGTAAGGTAGGGAGGACATTCTGATGCTGTGAAAGTCTTTGTAAGACCTGAAGGAATGATTGTGAGTTTTACTTACCATATAAATTGGTAAAATGATGCCGTATGCCGGAAGACTGCCTTTTTTTTTCTTTCTTCAGTCTCGGCAATTCAGAGAAACTCTGTTGTGAAACACTGCCACTGCTGGTCATTCAGTATAACCTGCAGATGGAAAAGTCCACTGTTAGCACATTTACTATAAGCAATACAATTTTTTTTTGATTTTTATAAAGGGTAAACAGATCAATAATATGGAGTCCATTTTATTGTGAAAATCAAGAGCTCACTAGAAAATCAAATCTCAATGTGTGTTTTTTAACCTCCCATACTTCTCTGCATCCCTTGCCTCATTTGCTAACACTCTCTCAAAAATTGTAGCACGTACATTAGGGCATAGATAAAAAGATCTTTTTGCAAGCCAAGTGGCAGCGAACGCTTCTAACTTTCTTCGTTTTAGGATATGGTACACCAGTAGCAATTAAGCCAACTCAGAAGTGTAGAGATGAAGGGTTATGCTACAGTTAATGGGAATAATAAAGACTATGAATATCATAATTACCATCTTCATTTCAGACAATTCCTACCAGTTCAGCAATGGTGAAGTTGAGACTCTTATGCTCAAACTTACGTTCATACAAATTTAGAAGTCTCTAAAAATGTCTAATTTCTTTCACCTTACCATCTTGGTTTTCAGTTGGACATCCTGTTTACCCTGCTATTCATTTCATTACCAAGCTAAATGTATCCTACTGCTTGTTAGGCAACAGAGTGGCCCTCATGTCAGACAACATCTTGCCTTAGCTTTATGAAGTCAGCTTGCTAGGCAACAGAGTGGCCTTCCTGTCAGACAACATCTAGCTTTAGCTTTATGATGTCAGAGCAGCTCTGGACCAATTGTCCCAGTGGAAGATGACCACACAGGAGTATGAAATATCAGGAGGTTATGCAGTAGGTTACTATCTGTATTCATGACTACAAGGCAAGTAGGAGGGAGCATGGTCAGTCTTTTATGATCAACACCAAACCAATGTGATCCATATTAGTTCTATCTTGATAGAAATATCATTCAGGCTCCCACTGTAAGGTAGGGAGGACATTCTGATGCTGTGAAAGTCTTTGTAAGACCTTAAGGAATGATTGTGAGTTTTACTTACCATATAAATTGGTAAAATGATGTTGTATGCCGGAAGACTGCCTTTTTTTTTCTTTCTTCAGTCTCGGCAATTCAGAGAAACTCTGTTGTGAAACACTGCCACTGCTGGTCATTCAGTATAACCTGCAGATGGAAAAGTCCACTGTTAGCACATTTACTATAAGCAATACAATTTTTTTTTGATTTTTATAAAGGGTAAACAGATCAATAATATGGAGTCCATTTTATTTTGAAAATCAAGAGCTCACTAGAAAATCAAATCTCAATGTGTGTTTTTAACCTCCCATACTTCTCTGCATCCCTTGCCTCATTTGCTAACACTCTCTCAACAATTGTAGCACGTACATTAGGGCATAGATAAAAAGATCTTTTTGCCAGCCAAGTGGCAGCGAACGCTTCTAACTTTCTTCGTTTTAGGATATGGTACACCAGTGGCAATTAAGCCAACTCAGAAGTGTAGAGATGAAGGGTTATGCTACAGTTAATGGTAATAATAAAGACTATGAATATCATAATTACCATCTTCATTTTAGACAATTCCTTCCAGTTCAGCAATGGTGAAGTTGAGACTCTTATGCTCCAACTTCCGTTCATACAAATTTAGAAGTCTCAAAAAATGTCTAATTTCTTTCATCTTACCATCTTGGTTTTCAGTTGGACATCCTGTTTACCCTGCTATTCATTTCATTACCAAGCTAAATGTATCCTACTGCTTGTTAGGCAACAGAGTGGCCCTCATGTCAGACAACATCTTGCCTTAGCTTTATGATGTCAGCTTGCTAGGCAACAGAGTGGCCTTCCTGTCAGACAACATCTAGCTTTAGCTTTATGATGTCAGAGCAGCTCTGGACCAATTGTCCCAGTGGAAGATGACCACACAGGAGTATGAAATATCAGGAGCTTATGCAGTAGGTTACTATCTGTATTCATGACTACACGGCAAGTAGGAGGGAGCATGGTCAGTCTTTTATGATCAACACCAAACCAAAGTGATCCATATTAGTTCTATCTTGATAGAAATATCATTCAAGCTCAGGCTCCCACTGTAAGGTAGGGAGGACATTCTGATGCTGTGAAAGTCTTTGTAAGACCTTAAGGAATGATTGTGAGTTTTACTTACCATATAAATTGGTAAAATGATGTTGTATGCCGGAAGACTGCCTTTTTTTTTTCTTTCTTCTGTCTCGGCAATTCAGAGAAACTCTGTTGTGAAACACTGCCACTGCTGGTCATTCAGTATAACCTGCAGATGGAAAAGTCCACTGTTTGCACATTTACTATAAGCAATACAATTTTTTTTTGATTTTTATAAAGGGTAAACAGATCAATAATATGGAGTCCATTTTATTGTGAAAATCAAGAGCTCACTAGAAAATCAAATCTCAATGTGTGTTTTTTAACCTCCCATACTTCTCTGCATCCCTTGCCTCATTTGCTAACACTCTCTCAAAAATTGTAGCACGTACATTAGGGCATAGATAAAAAGATCTTTTTGCAAGCCAAGTGGCAGCGAACGCTTCTAACTTTCTTCGTTTTAGGATATGGTACACCAGTAGCAATTAAGCCAACTCAGAAGTGTAGAGATGAAGGGTTATGCTACAGTTAATGGGAATAATAAAGACTATGAATATCATAATTACCATCTTCATTTCAGACAATTCCTACCAGTTCAGCAATGGTGAAGTTGAGACTCTTATGCTCAAACTTCCGTTCATACAAATTTAGAAGTCTCTAAAAATGTCTAATTTCTTTCACCTTACCATCTTGGTTTTCAGTTGGACATCCTGTTTACCCTGCTATTCATTTCATTACCAAGCTAAATGTATCCTACTGCTTGTTAGGCAACAGAGTGGCCCTCATGTCAGACAACATCTTGCCTTAGCTTTATGAAGTCAGCTTGCTAGGCAACAGAGTGGCCTTCCTGTCAGACAACATCTAGCTTTAGCTTTATGATGTCAGAGCAGCTCTGGACCAATTGTCCCAGTGGAAGATGACCACACAGGAGTATGAAATATCAGGAGGTTATGCAGTAGGTTACTATCTGTATTCATGACTACAAGGCAAGTAGGAGGGAGCATGGTCAGTCTTTTATGATCAACACCAAACCAATGTGATCCATATTAGTTCTATCTTGATAGAAATATCATTCAGGCTCAGGCTCCCACTGTAAGGTAGGGAGGACATTCTGATGCTGTGAAAGTCTTTGTAAGACCTTAAGGAATGATTGTGAGTTTTACTTACCATATAAATTGGTAAAATGATGTTGTATGCCGGAAGACTGCCTTTTTTTTTTCTTTCTTCTGTCTCGGCAATTCAGAGAAACTCTGTTGTGAAACACTGCCACTGCTGGTCATTCAGTATAACCTGCAGATGGAAAAGTCCACTGTTAGCACATTTACTATAAGCAATACAATTTTTTTTTGATTTTTATAAAGGGTAAACAGATCAATAATATGGAGTCCATTTTATTGTGAAAATCAAGAGCTCACTAGAAAATCAAATCTCAATGTGTGTTTTTTAACCTCCCATACTTCTCTGCATCCCTTGCCTCATTTGCTAACACTCTCAAAAATTGTAGCACCTACATTAGGGCATAGATAAAAAGATCTTTTTGCAAGCCAAGTGGCAGCGAACGCTTCTAACTTTCGTTTTAGGATATGGTACACCAGTAGCAATTAAGCCAACTCAGAAGTGTAGAGATGAAGGGTTATGCTACAGTTAATGGGAATAATAAAGACTATGAATATCATAATTACCATCTTCATTTTAGACAATTCCTACCAGTTCAGCAATGGTGAAGTTGAGACTCTTATGCTCAAACTTCCGTTCATACAAATTGAGAAGTCTCTAAAAATGTCTAATTTCTTTCATCTTACCATCTTGGTTTTCAGTTGGACATCCTGTTTACCCTGCTATTCATTTCATTACCAAGCTAAATGTATCCTACTGCTTGTTAGGCAACAGAGTGGCCCTCATGTCAGACAACATCTTGCCTTAGCTTTATGATGTCAGCTTGCTAGGCAACAGAGTGGCCTTCCTGTCAGACAACATCTAGCTTTAGCTTTATGATGTCAGAGCAGCTCTGGACCAATTGTCCCAGTGGAAGATGACCACACAGGAGTATGAAATATCAGGAGGTTATGCAGTAGGTTACTATCTGTATTCGTGACTACAAGGCAAGTAGGAGGGAGCATGGTCAGTCTTTTATGATCAACACCAAACCAATGTGATCCATATTAGTTCTATCTTGATAGAAATATCATTCAGGCTCAGGCTCCCACTGTAAGGTAGGGAGGACATTCTGATGCTGTGAAAGTCTTTGTAAGACCTGAAGGAATGATTGTGAGTTTTACTTACCATATAAATTGGTAAAATGATGCCGTATGCCGGAAGACTGCCTTTTTTTTTCTTTCTTCAGTCTCGGCAATTCAGAGAAACTCTGTTGTGAAACACTGCCACTGCTGGTCATTCAGTATAACCTGCAGATGGAAAAGTCCACTGTTAGCACATTTACTATAAGCAATACAATTTTTTTTTGATTTTTATAAAGGGTAAACAGATCAATAATATGGAGTCCATTTTATTGTGAAAATCAAGAGCTCACTAGAAAATCAAATCTCAATGTGTGTTTTTTAACCTCCCATACTTCTCTGCATCCCTTGCCTCATTTGCTAACACTCTCAAAAATTGTAGCACCTACATTAGGGCATAGATAAAAAGATCTTTTTGCAAGCCAAGTGGCAGCGAACGCTTCTAACTTTCTTCGTTTTAGGATATGGTACACCAGTAGCAATTAAGCCAACTCAGAAGTGTAGAGATGAAGGGTTATGCTACAGTTAATGGGAATAATAAATACTATGAATATCATAATTACCATCTTCATTTTAGACAATTCCTTCCAGTTCAGCAATGGTGAAGTTGAGACTCTTATGCTCAAACTTCCGTTCATACAAATTTAGAAGTCTCAAAAAATGTCTAATTTCTTTCATCTTACCATCTTGGTTTTCAGTTGGACATCCTGTTTACCCTGCTATTCATTTCATTACCAAGCTAAATGTATCCTACTGCTTGTTAGGCAACAGAGTGGCCCTCATGTCAGACAACATCTTGCCTTAGCTTTATGATGTCAGCTTGCTAGGCAACAGAGTGGCCTTCCTGTCAGACAACATCTAGCTTTAGCTTTATGATGTCAGAGCAGCTCTGGACCAATTGTCCCAGTGGAAGATGACCACACAGGAGTATGAAATATCAGGAGGTTATGCAGTAGGTTACTATCTGTATTCATGACTACACGGCAAGTAGGAGGGAGCATGGTCAGTCTTTTATGATCAACACCAAACCAAAGTGATCCATATTAGTTCTATCTTGATAGAAATATCATTCAGGCTCAGGCTCCCACTGTAAGGTAGGGAGGACATTCTGATGCTGTGAAAGTCTTTGTAAGACCTGAAGGAATGATTGTGAGTTTTACTTACCATATAAATTGGTAAAATGATGCCGTATGCCGGAAGACTGCCTTTTTTTTTCTTTCTTCAGTCTCGGCAATTCAGAGAAACTCTGTTGTGAAACACTGCCACTGCTGGTCATTCAGTATAACCTGCAGATGGAAAAGTCCACTGTTAGCACATTTACTATAAGCAATACAATTTTTTTTGATTTTTATAAAGGGTAAACAGATCAATAATATGGAGTCCATTTTATTGTGAAAATCAAGAGCTCACTAGAAAATCAAATCTCAATGTGTGTTTTTTAACCTCCCATACTTCTCTGCATCCCTTGCCTCATTTGCTAACACTCTCAAAAATTGTAGCACCTACATTAGGGCATAGATAAAAAGATCTTTTTGCAAGCCAAGTGGCAGCGAACGCTTCTAACTTTCTTCGTTTTAGGATATGGTACACCAGTAGCAATTAAGCCAACTCAGAAGTGTAGAGATGAAGGGTTATGCTACAGTTAATGGGAATAATAAATACTATGAATATCATAATTACCATCTTCATTTTAGACAATTCCTTCCAGTTCAGCAATGGTGAAGTTGAGACTCTTATGCTCAAACTTCCGTTCATACAAATTTAGAAGTCTCAAAAAATGTCTAATTTCTTTCATCTTACCATCTTGGTTTTCAGTTGGACATCCTGTTTACCCTGCTATTCATTTCATTACCAAGCTAAATGTATCCTACTGCTTGTTAGGCAACAGAGTGGCCCTCATGTCAGACAACATCTTGCCTTAGCTTTATGATGTCAGCTTGCTAGGCAACAGAGTGGCCTTCCTGTCAGACAACATCTAGCTTTAGCTTTATGATGTCAGAGCAGCTCTGGACCAATTGTCCCAGTGGAAGATGACCACACAGGAGTATGAAATATCAGGAGGTTATGCAGTAGGTTACTATCTGTATTCATGACTACACGGCAAGTAGGAGGGAGCATGGTCAGTCTTTTATGATCAACACCAAACCAAAGTGATCCATATTAGTTCTATCTTGATAGAAATATCATTCAGGCTCAGGCTCCCACTGTAAGGTAGGGAGGACATTCTGATGCTGTGAAAGTCTTTGTAAGACCTGAAGGAATGATTGTGAGTTTTACTTACCATATAAATTGGTAAAATGATGCCGTATGCCGGAAGACTGCCTTTTTTTTTCTTTCTTCAGTCTCGGCAATTCAGAGAAACTCTGTTGTGAAACACTGCCACTGCTGGTCATTCAGTATAACCTGCAGATGGAAAAGTCCACTGTTAGCACATTTACTATAAGCAATACAATTTTTTTTTGATTTTTATAAAGGGTAAACAGATCAATAATATGGAGTCCATTTTATTGTGAAAATCAAGAGCTCACTAGAAAATCAAATCTCAATGTGTGTTTAACCTCCCATACTTCTCTGCATCCCTTGCCTCATTTGCTAACACTCAAAAATTGTAGCACGTACATTAGGGCATAGATAAAAAGATCTTTTTGCAAGCCAAGTGGCAGCGAACGCTTCTAACTTTCTTCGTTTTAGGATATGGTACACCAGTAGCAATTAAGCCAACTCAGAAGTGTAGAGATGAAGGGTTATGCTACAGTTAATGGGAATAATAAAGACTATGAATATCATAATTACCATCTTCATTTTAGACAATTCCTTCCAGTTCAGCAATGGTGAAGTTGAGACTCTTATGCTCAAACTTCCGTTCATACAAATTTAGAAGTCTCAAAAAATGTCTAATTTCTTTCATCTTACCATCTTGGTTTTCAGTTGGACATCCTGTTTACCCTGCTATTCATTTCATTACCAAGCTAAATGTATCCTACTGCTTGTTAGGCAACAGAGTGGCCCTCATGTCAGACAACATCTTGCCTTAGCTTTATGATGTCAGCTTGCTAGGCAACAGAGTGGCCTTCCTGTCAGACAACATCTAGCTTTAGCTTTATGATGTCAGAGCAGCTCTGGACCAATTGTCCCAGTGGAAGATGACCACACAGGAGTATGAAATATCAGGAGGTTATGCAGTAGGTTACTATCTGTATTCATGACTACACGGCAAGTAGGAGGGAGCATGGTCAGTCTTTTATGATCAACACCAAACCAAAGTGATCCATATTAGTTCTATCTTGATAGAAATATCATTCAGGCTCAGGCTCCCACTGTAAGGTAGGGAGGACATTCTGATGCTGTGAAAGTCTTTGTAAGACCTGAAGGAATGATTGTGAGTTTTACTTACCATATAAATTGGTAAAATGATGCCGTATGCCGGAAGACTGCCTTTTTTTTTCTTTCTTCAGTCTCGGCAATTCAGAGAAACTCTGTTGTGAAACACTGCCACTGCTGGTCATTCAGTATAACCTGCAGATGGAAAAGTCCACTGTTAGCACATTTACTATAAGCAATACAATTTTTTTTTGATTTTTATAAAGGGTAAACAGATCAATAATATGGAGTCCATTTTATTGTGAAAATCAAGAGCTCACTAGAAAATCAAATCTCAATGTGTGTTTTTTAACCTCCCATACTTCTCTGCATCCCTTGCCTCATTTGCTAACACTCTCAAAAATTGTAGCACCTACATTAGGGCATAGATAAAAAGATCTTTTTGCAAGCCAAGTGGCAGCGAACGCTTCTAACTTTCTTCGTTTTAGGATATGGTACACCAGTAGCAATTAAGCCAACTCAGAAGTGTAGAGATGAAGGGTTATGCTACAGTTAATGGGAATAATAAAGACTATGAATATCATAATTACCATCTTCATTTTAGACAATTCCTACCAGTTCAGCAATGGTGAAGTTGAGACTCTTATGCTCAAACTTCCGTTCATACAAATTGAGAAGTCTCAAAAAATGTCTAATTTCTTTCATCTTACCATCTTGGTTTTCAGTTGGACATCCTGTTTACCCTGCTATTCATTTCATTACCAAGCTAAATGTATCCTACTGCTTGTTAGGCAACAGAGTGGCCCTCATGTCAGACAACATCTTGCCTTAGCTTTATGATGTCAGCTTGCTAGGCAACAGAGTGGCCTTCCTGTCAGACAACATCTAGCTTTAGCTTTATGATGTCAGAGCAGCTCTGGACCAATTGTCCCAGTGGAAGATGACCACACAGGAGTATGAAATATCAGGAGGTTATGCAGTAGGTTACTATCTGTATTCATGACTACACGGCAAGTAGGAGGGAGCATGGTCAGTCTTTTATGATCAACACCAAACCAAAGTGATCCATATTAGTTCTATCTTGATAGAAATATCATTCAGGCTCAGGCTCCCACTGTAAGGTAGGGAGGACATTCTGATGCTGTGAAAGTCTTTGTAAGACCTGAAGGAATGATTGTGAGTTTTACTTACCATATAAATTGGTAAAATGATGCCGTATGCCGGAAGACTGCCTTTTTTTTTCTTTCTTCAGTCTCGGCAATTCAGAGAAACTCTGTTGTGAAACACTGCCACTGCTGGTCATTCAGTATAACCTGCAGATGGAAAAGTCCACTGTTAGCACATTTACTATAAGCAATACAATTTTTTTTTGATTTTTATAAAGGGTAAACAGATCAATAATATGGAGTCCATTTTATTGTGAAAATCAAGAGCTCACTAGAAAATCAAATCTCAATGTGTGTTTTTAACCTCCCATACTTCTCTGCATCCCTTGCCTCATTTGCTAACACTCTCTCAACAATTGTAGCACGTACATTAGGGCATAGATAAAAAGATCTTTTTGCCAGCCAAGTGGCAGCGAACGCTTCTAACTTTCTTCGTTTTAGGATATGGTACACCAGTAGCAATTAAGCCAACTCAGAAGTGTAGAGATGAAGGGTTATGCTACAGTTAATGGGAATAATAAAGACTATGAATATCATAATTACCATCTTCATTTTAGACAATTCCTTCCAGTTCAGCAATGGTGAAGTTGAGACTCTTATGCTCCAACTTCCGTTCATACAAATTTAGAAGTCTCAAAAAATGTCTAATTTCTTTCATCTTACCATCTTGGTTTTCAGTTGGACATCCTGTTTACCCTGCTATTCATTTCATTACCAAGCTAAATGTATCCTACTGCTTGTTAGGCAACAGAGTGGCCCTCATGTCAGACAACATCTTGCCTTAGCTTTATGATGTCAGCTTGCTAGGCAACAGATTGGCCTTCCTGTCAGACAACATCTAGCTTTAGCTTTATGATGTCAGAGCAGCTCTGGACCAATTGTCCCAGTGGAAGATGACCACACAGGAGTATGAAATATCAGGAGGTTATGCAGTAGGTTACTATCTGTATTCGTGACTACAAGGCAAGTAGGAGGGAGCATGGTCAGTCTTTTATGATCAACACCAAACCAATGTGATCCATATTAGTTCTATCTTGATAGAAATATCATTCAGGCTCAGGCTCCCACTGTAAGGTAGGGAGGACATTCTGATGCTGTGAAAGTCTTTGTAAGACCTTAAGGAATGATTGTGAGTTTTACTTACCATATAAATTGGTAAAATGATGTTGTATGCCGGAAGACTGCCTTTTTTTTTCTTTCTTCAGTCTCGGCAATTCAGAGAAACTCTGTTGTGAAACACTGCCACTGCTGGTCATTCAGTATAACCTGCAGATGGAAAAGTCCACTGTTAGCACATTTACTATAAGCAATACAATTTTTTTTTGATTTTTATAAAGGGTAAACAGATCAAGAATATGGAGTCCATTTTATTGTGAAAATCAAGAGCTCACTAGAAAATCAAATCTCAATGTGTGTTTTTTAACCTCCCATACTTCTCTGCATCCCTTGCCTCATTTGCTAACACTCTCTCAAAAATTGTAGCACGTACATTAGGGCATAGATAAAAAGATCTTTTTGCCAGCCAAGTGGCAGCGAACCCTTCTAACTTTCTTCGTTTTAGGATATGGTACACCAGTAGCAATTAAGCCAACTCAGAAGTGTAGAGATGAAGGGTTATGCTACAGTTAATGGGAATAATAAAGACTATGAATATCATAATTACCATCTTCATTTTAGACAATTCCTTCCAGTTCAGCAATGGTGAAGTTGACTCTTATGCTCCAACTTCCGTTCATACAAATTTAGAAGTCTCTAAAAATGTCTAATTTCTTTCATCTTACCATCTTGGTTTTCAGTTGGACATCCTGTTTACCCTGCTATTCATTTCATTACCAAGCTAAATGTATCCTACTGCTTGTTAGGCAACAGAGTGGCCCTCATGTCAGACAACATCTTGCCTTAGCTTTATGATGTCAGCTTGCTAGGCAACAGAGTGGCCTTCCTGTCAGACAACATCTAGCTTTAGCTTTATGATGTCAGAGCAGCTCTGGACCAATTGTCCCAGTGGAAGATGACCACACAGGAGTATGAAATATCAGGAGGTTATGCAGTAGGTTACTATCTGTATTCATGACTACACGGCAAGTAGGAGGGAGCATGGTCAGTCTTTTATGATCAACACCAAACCAAAGTGATCCATATTAGTTCTATCTTGATAGAAATATCATTCAGGCTCAGGCTCCCACTGTAAGGTAGGGAGGACATTCTGATGCTGTGAAAGTCTTTGTAAGACCTGAAGGAATGATTGTGAGTTTTACTTACCATATAAATTGGTAAAATGATGCCGTATGCCGGAAGACTGCCTTTTTTTTTCTTTCTTCAGTCTCGGCAATTCAGAGAAACTCTGTTGTGAAACACTGCCACTGCTGGTCATTCAGTATAACCTGCAGATGGAAAAGTCCACTGTTAGCACATTTACTATAAGCAATACAATTTTTTTTTGATTTTATAAAGGGTAAACAGATCAATAATATGGAGTCCATTTTATTTTGAAAATCAAGAGCTCACTAGAAAATCAAATCTCAATGTGTGTTTTTAACCTCCCATACTTCTCTGCATCCCTTGCCTCATTTGCTAACACTCTCTCAACAATTGTAGCACGTACATTAGGGCATAGATAAAAAGATCTTTTTGCCAGCCAAGTGGCAGCGAACGCTTCTAACTTTCTTCGTTTTAGGATATGGTACACCAGTGGCAATTAAGCCAACTCAGAAGTGTAGAGATGAAGGGTTATGCTACAGTTAATGGTAATAATAAAGACTATGAATATCATAATTACCATCTTCATTTTAGACAATTCCTTCCAGTTCAGCAATGGTGAAGTTGAGACTCTTATGCTCCAACTTCCGTTCATACAAATTTAGAAGTCTCAAAAAATGTCTAATTTCTTTCATCTTACCATCTTGGTTTTCAGTTGGACATCCTGTTTACCCTGCTATTCATTTCATTACCAAGCTAAATGTATCCTACTGCTTGTTAGGCAACAGAGTGGCCCTCATGTCAGACAACATCTTGCCTTAGCTTTATGATGTCAGCTTGCTAGGCAACAGAGTGGCCTTCCTGTCAGACAACATCTAGCTTTAGCTTTATGATGTCAGAGCAGCTCTGGACCAATTGTCCCAGTGGAAGATGACCACACAGGAGTATGAAATATCAGGAGCTTATGCAGTAGGTTACTATCTGTATTCATGACTACACGGCAAGTAGGAGGGAGCATGGTCAGTCTTTTATGATCAACACCAAACCAAAGTGATCCATATTAGTTCTATCTTGATAGAAATATCATTCAAGCTCAGGCTCCCACTGTAAGGTAGGGAGGACATTCTGATGCTGTGAAAGTCTTTGTAAGACCTTAAGGAATGATTGTGAGTTTTACTTACCATATAAATTGGTAAAATGATGTTGTATGCCGGAAGACTGCCTTTTTTTTTTCTTTCTTCTGTCTCGGCAATTCAGAGAAACTCTGTTGTGAAACACTGCCACTGCTGGTCATTCAGTATAACCTGCAGATGGAAAAGTCCACTGTTAGCACATTTACTATAAGCAATACAATTTTTTTTTGATTTTTATAAAGGGTAAACAGATCAATAATATGGAGTCCATTTTATTGTGAAAATCAAGAGCTCACTAGAAAATCAAATCTCAATGTGTGTTTTTTAACCTCCCATACTTCTCTGCATCCCTTGCCTCATTTGCTAACACTCTCTCAAAAATTGTAGCACGTACATTAGGGCATAGATAAAAAGATCTTTTTGCAAGCCAAGTGGCAGCGAACGCTTCTAACTTTCTTCGTTTTAGGATATGGTACACCAGTAGCAATTAAGCCAACTCAGAAGTGTAGAGATGAAGGGTTATGCTACAGTTAATGGGAATAATAAAGACTATGAATATCATAATTACCATCTTCATTTTAGACAATTCCTTCCAGTTCAGCAATGGTGAAGTTGAGACTCTTATGCTCAAACTTCCGTTCATACAAATTTAGAAGTCTCAAAAAATGTCTAATTTCTTTCATCTTACCATCTTGGTTTTCAGTTGGACATCCTGTTTACCCTGCTATTCATTTCATTACCAAGCTAAATGTATCCTACTGCTTGTTAGGCAACAGAGTGGCCCTCATGTCAGACAACATCTTGCCTTAGCTTTATGATGTCAGCTTGCTAGGCAACAGAGAGGCCTTCCTGTCAGACAACATCTAGCTTTAGCTTTATGATGTCAGAGCAGCTCTGGACCAATTGTCCCAGTGGAAGATGACCACACAGGAGTATGAAATATCAGGAGGTTATGCAGTAGGTTACTATCTGTATTCATGACTACACGGCAAGTAGGAGGGAGCATGGTCAGTCTTTTATGATCAACACCAAACCAAAGTGATCCATATTAGTTCTATCTTGATAGAAATATCATTCAGGCTCAGGCTCCCACTGTAAGGTAGGGAGGACATTCTGATGCTGTGAAAGTCTTTGTAAGACCTGAAGGAATGATTGTGAGTTTTACTTACCATATAAATTGGTAAAATGATGCCGTATGCCGGAAGACTGCCTTTTTTTTTCTTTCTTCAGTCTCGGCAATTCAGAGAAACTCTGTTGTGAAACACTGCCACTGCTGGTCATTCAGTATAACCTGCAGATGGAAAAGTCCACTGTTAGCACATTTACTATAAGCAATACAATTTTTTTTGATTTTTATAAAGGGTAAACAGATCCATAATATGGAGTCCATTTTATTGTGAAAATCAAGAGCTCACTAGAAAATCAAATCTCAATGTGTGTTTTTTAACCTCCCATACTTCTCTGCATCCCTTGCCTCATTTGCTAACACTCTCAAAAATTGTAGCACCTACATTAGGGCATAGATAAAAAGATCTTTTTGCAAGCCAAGTGGCAGCGAACGCTTCTAACTTTCTTCGTTTTAGGATATGGTACACCAGTAGCAATTAAGCCAACTCAGAAGTGTAGAGATGAAGGGTTATGCTACAGTTAATGGGAATAATAAAGACTATGAATATCATAATTACCATCTTCATTTTAGACAATTCCTTCCAGTTCAGCAATGGTGAAGTTGAGACTCTTATGCTCAAACTTCCGTTCATACAAATTTAGAAGTCTCAAAAAATGTCTAATTTCTTTCATCTTACCATCTTGGTTTTCAGTTGGACATCCTGTTTACCCTGCTATTCATTTCATTACCAAGCTAAATGTATCCTACTGCTTGTTAGGCAACAGAGTGGCCCTCATGTCAGACAACATCTTGCCTTAGCTTTATGATGTCAGCTTGCTAGGCAACAGAGTGGCCTTCCTGTCAGACAACATCTAGCTTTAGCTTTATGATGTCAGAGCAGCTCTGGACCAATTGTCCCAGTGGAAGATGACCACACAGGAGTATGAAATATCAGGAGGTTATGCAGTAGGTTACTATCTGTATTCATGACTACACGGCAAGTAGGAGGGAGCATGGTCAGTCTTTTATGATCAACACCAAACCAATGTGATCCATATTAGTTCTATCTTGATAGAAATATCATTCAGGCTCAGGCTCCCACTGTAAGGTAGGGAGGACATTCTGATGCTGTGAAAGTCTTTGTGAGACCTGAAGGAATGATTGTGAGTTTTACTTACCATATAAATTGGTAAAATGATGCCGTATGCCGGAAGACTGTCTTTTTTTTTCTTTCTTCAGTCTCGGCAATTCAGAGAAACTCTGTTGTGAAACACTGCCACTGCTGGTCATTCAGTATAACCTGCAGATGGAAAAGTCCACTGTTAGCACATTTACTATAAGCAATACAATTTTTTTTTGATTTTTATAAAGGGTAAACAGATCAATAATATGGAGTCCATTTTATTGTGAAAATCAAGAGCTCACTAGAAAATCAAATCTCAATGTGTGTTTTTTAACCTCCCATACTTCTCTGCATCCCTTGCCTCATTTGCTAACACTCTCAAAAATTGTAGCACCTACATTAGGGCATAGATAAAAAGATCTTTTTGCAAGCCAAGTGGCAGCGAACGCTTCTAACTTTCTTCGTTTTAGGATATGGTACACCAGTAGCAATTAAGCCAACTCAGAAGTGTAGAGATGAAGGGTTATGCTACAGTTAATGGGAATAATAAATACTATGAATATCATAATTACCATCTTCATTTTAGACAATTCCTACCAGTTCAGCAATGGTGAAGTTGAGACTCTTATGCTCAAACTTCCGTTCATACAAATTTAGAAGTCTCAAAAAATGTCTAATTTCTTTCATCTTACCATCTTGGTTTTCAGTTGGACATCCTGTTTACCCTGCTATTCATTTCATTACCAAGCTAAATGTATCCTACTGCTTGTTAGGCAACAGAGTGGCCCTCATGTCAGACAACATCTTGCCTTAGCTTTATGATGTCAGCTTGCTAGGCAACAGAGTGGCCTTCCTGTCAGACAACATCTAGCTTTAGCTTTATGTCAGAGCAGCTCTGGACCAATTGTCCCAGTGGAAGATGACCACACAGGAGTATGAAATATCAGGAGGTTATGCAGTAGGTTACTATCTGTATTCATGACTACACGGCAAGTAGGAGGGAGCATGGTCAGTCTTTTATGATCAACACCAAACCAAAGTGATCCATATTAGTTCTATCTTGATAGAAATATCATTCAGGCTCAGGCTCCCACTGTAAGGTAGGGAGGACATTCTGATGCTGTGAAAGTCTTTGTAAGACCTGAAGGAATGATTGTGAGTTTTACTTACCATATAAATTGGTAAAATGATGCAGTATGCCGGAAGACTGCCTTTTTTTTTCTTTCTTCAGTCTCGGCAATTCAGAGAAACTCTGTTGTGAAACACTGCCACTGCTGGTCATTCAGTATAACCTGCAGATGGAAAAGTCCACTGTTAGCACATTTACTATAAGCAATACAATTTTTTTTTGATTTTTATAAAGGGTAAACAGATCAATAATATGGAGTCCATTTTATTGTGAAAATCAAGAGCTCACTAGAAAATCAAATCTCAATGTGTGTTTTTAACCTCCCATACTTCTCTGCATCCCTTGCCTCATTTGCTAACACTCTCTCAACAATTGTAGCACGTACATTAGGGCATAGATAAAAAGATCTTTTTGCCAGCCAAGTGGCAGCGAACGCTTCTAACTTTCTTCGTTTTAGGATATGGTACACCAGTAGCAATTAAGCCAACTCAGAAGTGTAGAGATGAAGGGTTATGCTACAGTTAATGGGAATAATAAAGACTATGAATATCATAATTACCATCTTCATTTTAGACAATTCCTACCAGTTCAGCAATGGTGAAGTTGAGACTCTTATGCTCAAACTTCCGTTCATACAAATTGAGAAGTCTCTAAAAATGTCTAATTTCTTTCATCTTACCATCTTGGTTTTCAGTTGGACATCCTGTTTACCCTGCTATTCATTTCATTACCAAGCTAAATGTATCCTACTGCTTGTTAGGCAACAGAGTGGCCCTCATGTCAGACAACATCTTGCCTTAGCTTTATGATGTCAGCTTGCTAGGCAACAGAGTGGCCTTCCTGTCAGACAACATCTAGCTTTAGCTTTATGATGTCAGAGCAGCTCTGGACCAATTGTCCCAGTGGAAGATGACCACACAGGAGTATGAAATATCAGGAGGTTATGCAGTAGGTTACTATCTGTATTCGTGACTACAAGGCAAGTAGGAGGGAGCATGGTCAGTCTTTTATGATCAACACCAAACCAATGTGATCCATATTAGTTCTATCTTGATAGAAATATCATTCAGGCTCAGGCTCCCACTGTAAGGTAGGGAGGACATTCTGATGCTGTGAAAGTCTTTGTAAGACCTGAAGGAATGATTGTGAGTTTTACTTACCATATAAATTGGTAAAATGATGCCGTATGCCGGAAGACTGCCTTTTTTTTTCTTTCTTCAGTCTCGGCAATTCAGAGAAACTCTGTTGTGAAACACTGCCACTGCTGGTCATTCAGTATAACCTGCAGATGGAAAAGTCCACTGTTAGCACATTTACTATAAGCAATACAATTTTTTTTTGATTTTTATAAAGGGTAAACAGATCAATAATATGGAGTCCATTTTATTGTGAAAATCAAGAGCTCACTAGAAAATCAAATCTCAATGTGTGTTTTTTAACCTCCCATACTTCTCTGCATCCCTTGCCTCATTTGCTAACACTCTCAAAAATTGTAGCACCTACATTAGGGCATAGATAAAAAGATCTTTTTGCAAGCCAAGTGGCAGCGAACGCTTCTAACTTTCTTCGTTTTAGGATATGGTACACCAGTAGCAATTAAGCCAACTCAGAAGTGTAGAGATGAAGGGTTATGCTACAGTTAATGGGAATAATAAATACTATGAATATCATAATTACCATCTTCATTTTAGACAATTCCTTCCAGTTCAGCAATGGTGAAGTTGAGACTCTTATGCTCAAACTTCCGTTCATACAAATTTAGAAGTCTCAAAAAATGTCTAATTTCTTTCATCTTACCATCTTGGTTTTCAGTTGGACATCCTGTTTACCCTGCTATTCATTTCATTACCAAGCTAAATGTATCCTACTGCTTGTTAGGCAACAGAGTGGCCCTCATGTCAGACAACATCTTGCCTTAGCTTTATGATGTCAGCTTGCTAGGCAACAGAGTGGCCTTCCTGTCAGACAACATCTAGCTTTAGCTTTATGATGTCAGAGCAGCTCTGGACCAATTGTCCCAGTGGAAGATGACCACACAGGAGTATGAAATATCAGGAGGTTATGCAGTAGGTTACTATCTGTATTCATGACTACACGGCAAGTAGGAGGGAGCATGGTCAGTCTTTTATGATCAACACCAAACCAAAGAGATCCATAATAGTTCTATCTTGATAGAAATATTATTCAGGCTCAGGCTCCCACTGTAAGGTAGGGAGGACATTCTGATGCTGTGAAAGTCTTTGTAAGACCTGAAGGAATGATTGTGAGTTTTACTTACCATATAAATTGGTAAAATGATGCTGTATGCCGGAAGACTGCCTTTTTTTTTCTTTCTTCAGTCTCGGCAATTCAGAGAAACTCTGTTGTGAAACACTGCCACTGCTGGTCATTCAGTATAACCTGCAGATGGAAAAGTCCACTGTTAGCACATTTACTATAAGCAATACAATTTTTTTTGATTTTTATAAAGGGTAAACAGATCAATAATATGGAGTCCATTTTATTGTGAAAATCAAGAGCTCACTAGAAAATCAAATCTCAATGTGTGTTTTTTAACCTCCCATACTTCTCTGCATCCCTTGCCTCATTTGCTAACACTCTCAAAAATTGTAGCACCTACATTAGGGCATAGATAAAAAGATCTTTTTGCAAGCCAAGTGGCAGCGAACGCTTCTAACTTTCTTCGTTTTAGGATATGGTACACCAGTAGCAATTAAGCCAACTCAGAAGTGTAGAGATGAAGGGTTATGCTACAGTTAATGGGAATAATAAAGACTATGAATATCATAATTACCATCTTCATTTTAGACAATTCCTACCAGTTCAGCAATGGTGAAGTTGAGACTCTTATGCTCAAACTTCCGTTCATACAAATTTAGAAGTCTCTAAAAATGTCTAATTTCTTTCACCTTACCATCTTGGTTTTCAGTTGGACATCCTGTTTACCCTGCTATTCATTTCATTACCAAGCTAAATGTATCCTACTGCTTGTTAGGCAACAGAGTGGCCCTCATGTCAGACAACATCTTGCCTTAGCTTTATGATGTCAGCTTGCTAGGCAACAGAGTGGCCTTCCTGTCAGACAACATCTAGCTTTAGCTTTATGATGTCAGAGCAGCTCTGGACCAATTGTCCCAGTGGAAGATGACCACACAAGAGTATGAAATATCAGGAGGTTATGCAGTAGGTTACTATCTGTATTCATGACTACAAGGCAAGTAGGAGGGAGCATGGTCAGTCTTTTATGATCAACACCAAACCAATGTGATCCATATTAGTTCTATCTTGATAGAAATATCATTCAGGCTCAGGCTCCCACTGTAAGGTAGGGAGGACATTCTGATGCTGTGAAAGTCTTTGTAAGACCTGAAGGAATGATTGTGAGTTTTACTTACCATATAAATTGGTAAAATGATGCCGTATGCCGGAAGACTGCCTTTTTTTTTCTTTCTTCAGTCTCGGCAATTCAGAGAAACTCTGTTGTGAAACACTGCCACTGCTGGTCATTCAGTATAACCTGCAGATGGAAAAGTCCACTGTTAGCACATTTACAATAAGCAATACAATTTTTTTTTGATTTTTATAAAGGGTAAACAGATCAATAATATGGAGTCCATTTTATTGTGAAAATCAAGAGCTCACTAGAAAATCAAATCTCAATGTGTGTTTTTAACCTCCCATACTTCTCTGCATCCCTTGCCTCATTTGCTAACACTCTCTCAAAAATTGTAGCACGTACATTAGGGCATAGATAAAAAGATCTTTTTGCCAGCCAAGTGGCAGCGAACGCTTCTAACTTTCTTCGTTTTAGGATATGGTACACCAGTAGCAATTAAGCCAACTCAGAAGTGTAGAGATGAAGGGTTATGCTACAGTTAATGGGAATAATAAAGACTATGAATATCATAATTACCATCTTCGTTTTAGACAATTCCTACCAGTTCAGCAATGTTGAAGTTGAGACTCTTATGCTCAAACTTCCGTTCATACAAATTGAGAAGTCTCTAAAAATGTCTAATTTCTTTCATCTTACCATCTTGGTTTTCAGTTGGACATCCTGTTTACCCTGCTATTCATTTCATTACCAAGCTAAATGTATCCTACTGCTCGTTAGGCAACAGAGTGGCCCTCATGTCAGACAACATCTTGCCTTAGCTTTATGATGTCAGCTTGCTAGGCAACAGAGTGGCCTTCCTGTCAGACAACATCTAGCTTTAGCTTTATGATGTCAGAGCAGCTCTGGACCAATTGTCCCAGTGGAAGATGACCACACAGGAGTATGAAATATCAGGAGGTTATGCAGTAGGTTACTATCTGTATTCGTGACTACAAGGCAAGTAGGAGGGAGCATGGTCAGTCTTTTATGATCAACACCAAACCAATGTGATCCATATTAGTTCTATCTTGATAGAAATATCATTCAGGCTCAGGCTCCCACTGTAAGGTAGGGAGGACATTCTGATGCTGTGAAAGTCTTTGTAAGACCTGAAGGAATGATTGTGAGTTTTACTTACCATATAAATTGGTAAAATGATGCCGTATGCCGGAAGACTGCCTTTTTTTTTCTTTCTTTAGTCTCGGCAATTCAGAGAAACTCTGTTGTGAAACACTGCCACTGCTGGTCATTCAGTATAACCTGCAGATGGAAAAGTCCACTGTTAGCACATTTACAATAAGCAATACAATTTTTTTTTGATTTTTATAAAGGGTAAACAGATCAATAATATGGAGTCCATTTTATTGTGAAAATCAAGAGCTCACTAGAAAATCAAATCTCAATGTGTGTTTTTTAACCTCCCATACTTCTCTGCATCCCTTGCCTCATTTGCTAACACTCTCTCAAAAATTGTAGCACGTACATTAGGGCATAGATAAAAAGATCTTTTTGCCAGCCAAGTGGCAGCGAACGCTTCTAACTTTCTTCGTTTTAGGATATGGTACACCAGTAGCAATTAAGCCAACTCAGAAGTGTAGAGATGAAGGGTTATGCTACAGTTAATGGGAATAATAAAGACTATGAATATCATAATTACCATCTTCGTTTTAGACAATTCCTACCAGTTCAGCAATGTTGAAGTTGAGACTCTTATGCTCAAACTTCCGTTCATACAAATTGAGAAGTCTCTAAAAATGTCTAATTTCTTTCATCTTACCATCTTGGTTTTCAGTTGGACATCCTGTTTACCCTGCTATTCATTTCATTACCAAGCTAAATGTATCCTACTGCTCGTTAGGCAACAGAGTGGCCCTCATGTCAGACAACATCTTGCCTTAGCTTTATGATGTCAGCTTGCTAGGCAACAGAGTGGCCTTCCTGTCAGACAACATCTAGCTTTAGCTTTATGATGTCAGAGCAGCTCTGGACCAATTGTCCCAGTGGAAGATGACCACACAGGAGTATGAAATATCAGGAGGTTATGCAGTAGGTTACTATCTGTATTCATGACTACACGGCAAGTAGGAGGGAGCATGGTCAGTCTTTTATGATCAACACCAAACCAAAGTGATCCATATTAGTTCTATCTTGATAGAAATATCATTCAGGCTCAGGCTCCCACTGTAAGGTAGGGAGGACATTCTGATGCTGTGAAAGTCTTTGTAAGACCTGAAGGAATGATTGTGAGTTTTACTTACCATATAAATTGGTAAAATTATGCCGTATGCCGGAAGACTGCCTTTTTTTTCTTTCTTCAGTCTCGGCAATTCAGAGAAACTCTGTTGTGAAACACTGCCACTGCTGGTCATTCAGTA
Source organism: Triturus cristatus (assembly GCF_964204655.1). Lineage (NCBI taxonomy): Eukaryota > Metazoa > Chordata > Amphibia > Caudata > Salamandridae > Triturus > Triturus cristatus. Next base: position 511,844,559 of record NC_140594.1, read on the forward strand.
TAACCTGCAGATGGAAAAGTCCACTGTTAGCACATTTACTATAAGCAATACAATTTTTTTTTGATTTTTATAAAGGGTAAACAGATCAATAATATGGAGTCCATTTTATTGTGAAAATCAAGAGCTCACTAGAAAATCAAATCTCAATGTGTGTTTTTTAACCTCCCATACTTCCCTGCATCCCTTGCCTCATTTGCTAACACTCTCAAAAATTGTAGCACGTACATTGGGGCATAGATAAAAAGATCTTTTTGCAAGCCAAGTGGCAGCGAACGCTTCTAACTTTCTTTGTTTTAGGATATGGTACACCAGTAGCAATTAAGCCAACTCAGAAGTGTAGAGATGAAGGGTTATGCTACAGTTAATGGGAATAATAAAGACTATGAATATCATAATTACCATCTTCATTTTAGACAATTCCTTCCAGTTCAGCAATAGTGAAGTTGAGACTCTTATGCTCCAACTTCCGTTCATACAAATTTAGAAGTCTCAAAAAATGTCTAATTTCTTTCATCTTACCATCTTGGTTTTCAGTTGGACATCCTGTTTACCCTGCTATTCATTTCATTACCAAGCTAAATGTATCCTACTGCTTGTTAGACAACAGAGTGGCCCTCATGTCAGACAACATCTTGCCTTAGCTTTATGATGTCAGCTTGCAAGGCAACAGAGTGGCCTTCCTGTCAGACAACATCTAGCTTTAGCTGTATGATGTCAGAGCAGCTCTGGACCAATTGTCCCAGTGGAAGATGACCACACAGGAGTATGAAATATCAGGAGGTTATGCAGTAGGTTACTATCTGTATTCATGACTACACGGCAAGTAGGAGGGAGCATGGTCAGTCTTTTATGATCAACACCAAACCAAAGTGATCCATATTAGTTCTATCTTGATAGAAATATCATTCAGGCTCAGGCTCCCACTGTAAGGTAGGGAGGACATTCTGATGCTGTGAAAGTCTTTGTAAGACCTGAAGGAATGATTGTGAGTTTTACTTACCATATAAATTGGTAAAATGATGCCGTATGCCGGAAGACTGCCTTTTTTTTTCTTTCTTCAGTCTCGGCAATTCAGAGAAACTCTGTTGTGAAACACTGCCACTGCTGGTCATTCAGTATAACCTGCAGATGGAAAAGTCCACTGTTAGCACATTTACTATAAGCAATACAATTTTTTTTTGATTTTTATAAAGGGTAAACAGATCAATAATATGGAGTCCATTTTATTGTGAAAATCAAGAGCTCACTAAAAAATCAAATCTCAATGTGTGTTTTTAACCTCCCATACTTCTCTGCATCCCTTGCCTCATTTGCTAACACTCTCTCAAAAATTGTAGCACGTACATTAGGGCATAGATAAAAAGATCTTTTTGCCAGCCAAGTGGCAGCGAACCCTTCTAACTTTCTTCGTTTTAGGATATGGTACACCAGTAGCAATTAAGCCAACTCAGAAGTGTAGAGATGAAGGGTTATGCTACAGTTAATGGGAATAATAAAGACTATGAATATCATAATTACCATCTTCATTTTAGACAATTCCTACCAGTTCAGCAATGGTGAAGTTGAGACTCTTATGCTCAAACTTCCGTTCATACAAATTTAGAAGTCTCAAAAAATGTCTAATTTCTTTCATCTTACCATCTTGGTTTTCAGTTGGACATCCTGTTTACCCTGCTATTCATTTCATTACCAAGCTAAATGTATCCTACTGCTTGTTAGGCAACAGAGTGGCCCTCATGTCAGACAACATCTTGCCTTAGCTTTATGAAGTCAGCTTGCTAGGCAACAGAGTGGCCTTCCTGTCAGACAACATCTAGCTTTAGCTTTATGATGTCAGAGCAGCTCTGGACCAATTGTCCCAGTGGAAGATGACCACACAGGAGTATGAAATATCAGGAGGTTATGCAGTAGGTTACTATCTGTATTCATGACTACAAGGCAAGTAGGAGGGAGCATGGTCAGTCTTTTATGATCAACACCAAACCAATGTGATCCATATTAGTTCTATCTTGATTGAAATATCATTCAGGCTCAGGCTCCCACTGTAAGGTAGGGAGGACATTCCGATGCTGTGAAAGTCTTTGTAAGACCTTAAGGAATGATTGTGAGTTTTACTTACCATATAAATTGGTAAAATGATGTTGTATGCCGGAAGACTGCCTTTTTTTTTTCTTTCTTCAGTCTCGGCAATTCAGAGAAACTCTGTTGTGAAACACTGCCACTGCTGGTCATTCAGTATAACCTGCAGATGGAAAAGTCCACTGTTAGCACATTTACTATAAGCAATACAATTTTTTTTTTATTTTTATAAAGGGTAAACAGATCAATAATATGGAGTCCATTTTATTGTGAAAATCAAGAGCTCACTAGAAAATCAAATCTCAATGTGTGTTTTTTAACCTCCCATACTTCTCTGCATCCCTTGCCTCATTTGCTAACACTCTCTCAAAAATTGTAGCACGTACATTAGGGCATAGATAAAAAGATCTTTTTGCCAGCCAAGTGGCAGCGAACCCTTCTAACTTTCTTCGTTTTAGAATATGGTACACCAGTAGCAATTAAGCCAACTCAGAAGTGTAGAGATGAAGGGTTATGCTACAGTTAATGGGAATAATAAAGACTATGAATATCATAATTACCATCTTCATTTTAGACAATTCCTTCCAGTTCAGCAATGGTGAAGTTGAGACTCTTATGCTCCAACTTCCGTTCATACAAATTTAGAAGTCTCAAAAAATGTCTAATTTCTTTCATCTTACCATCTTGGTTTTCAGTTAGACATCCTGTTTACCCTGCTATTCATTTCATTACCAAGCTAAATGTATCCTACTGCTTGTTAGGCAACAGAGTGGCCCTCATGTCAGACAACATTTTGCCTTAGCTTTATGATGTCAGCTTGCTAGGCAACAGAGTGGCCTTCCTGTCAGACAACATCTAGCTTTAGCTTTATGATGTCAGAGCAGCTCTGGACCAATTGTCCCAGTGGAAGATGACCACACAGGAGTATGAAATATCAGGAGGTTATGCAGTAGGTTACTATCTGTATTCATGACTACACGGCAAGTAGGAGGGAGCATGGTCAGTCTTTTATGATCAACACCAAACCAAAGTGATCCATATTAGTTCTATCTTGATAGAAATATCATTCAGGCTCAGGCTCCCACTGTAAGGTAGGGAGGACATTCTGATGCTGTGAAAGTCTTTGTAAGACCTGAAGGAATGATTGTGAGTTTTACTTACCATATAAATTGGTAAAATTATGCCGTATGCCGGAAGACTGCCTTTTTTTTCTTTCTTCAGTCTCGGCAATTCAGAGAAACTCTGTTGTGAAACACTGCCACTGCTGGTCATTCAGTATAACCTGCAGATGGAAAAGTCCACTGTTAGCACATTTACTATAAGCAATACAATTTTTTTTTGATTTTTATAAAGGGTAAACAGATCAATAATATGGAGTCCATTTTATTGTGAAAATCAAGAGCTCACTAGAAAATCAAATCTCAATGTGTGTTTTTTAACCTCCCATACTTCCCTGCATCCCTTGCCTCATTTGCTAACACTCTCAAAAATTGTAGCACGTACATTGGGGCATAGATAAAAAGATCTTTTTGCAAGCCAAGTGGCAGCGAACGCTTCTAACTTTCTTTGTTTTAGGATATGGTACACCAGTAGCAATTAAGCCAACTCAGAAGTGTAGAGATGAAGGGTTATGCTACAGTTAATGGGAATAATAAAGACTATGAATATCATAATTACCATCTTCATTTTAGACAATTCCTTCCAGTTCAGCAATAGTGAAGTTGAGACTCTTATGCTCCAACTTCCGTTCATACAAATTTAGAAGTCTCAAAAAATGTCTAATTTCTTTCATCTTACCATCTTGGTTTTCAGTTGGACATCCTGTTTACCCTGCTATTCATTTCATTACCAAGCTAAATGTATCCTACTGCTTGTTAGACAACAGAGTGGCCCTCATGTCAGACAACATCTTGCCTTAGCTTTATGATGTCAGCTTGCAAGGCAACAGAGTGGCCTTCCTGTCAGACAACATCTAGCTTTAGCTGTATGATGTCAGAGCAGCTCTGGACCAATTGTCCCAGTGGAAGATGACCACACAGGAGTATGAAATATCAGGAGGTTATGCAGTAGGTTACTATCTGTATTCATGACTACACGGCAAGTAGGAGGGAGCATGGTCAGTCTTTTATGATCAACACCAAACCAAAGTGATCCATATTAGTTCTATCTTGATAGAAATATCATTCAGGCTCAGGCTCCCACTGTAAGGTAGGGAGGACATTCTGATGCTGTGAAAGTCTTTGTAAGACCTGAAGGAATGATTGTGAGTTTTACTTACCATATAAATTGGTAAAATGATGCCGTATGCCGGAAGACTGCCTTTTTTTTTCTTTCTTCAGTCTCGGCAATTCAGAGAAACTCTGTTGTGAAACACTGCCACTGCTGGTCATTCAGTATAACCTGCAGATGGAAAAGTCCACTGTTAGCACATTTACTATAAGCAATACAATTTTTTTTTGATTTTTATAAAGGGTAAACAGATCAATAATATGGAGTCCATTTTATTGTGAAAATCAAGAGCTCACTAAAAAATCAAATCTCAATGTGTGTTTTTAACCTCCCATACTTCTCTGCATCCCTTGCCTCATTTGCTAACACTCTCTCAAAAATTGTAGCACGTACATTAGGGCATAGATAAAAAGATCTTTTTGCCAGCCAAGTGGCAGCGAACCCTTCTAACTTTCTTCGTTTTAGGATATGGTACACCAGTAGCAATTAAGCCAACTCAGAAGTGTAGAGATGAAGGGTTATGCTACAGTTAATGGGAATAATAAAGACTATGAATATCATAATTACCATCTTCATTTTAGACAATTCCTACCAGTTCAGCAATGGTGAGGTTGAGACTCTTATGCTCAAACTTCCGTTCATACAAATTTAGAAGTCTCTAAAAATGTCTAATTTCTTTCACCTTACCATCTTGGTTTTCAGTTGGACATCCTGTTTACCCTGCTATTCATTTCATTACCAAGCTAAATGTATCCTACTGCTTGTTAGGCAACAGAGTGGCCCTCATGTCAGACAACATCTTGCCTTAGCTTTATGATGTCAGCTTGCTAGGCAACAGAGTGGCCTTCCTGTCAGACAACATCTAGCTTTAGCTTTATGATGTCAGAGCAGCTCTGGACCAATTGTCCCAGTGGAAGATGACCACACAGGAGTATGAAATATCAGGAGGTTATGCAGTAGGTTACTATCTGTATTCATGACTACAAGGCAAGTAGGAGGGAGCATGGTCAGTCTTTTATGATCAACACCAAACCAATGTGATCCATATTAGTTCTATCTTGATTGAAATATCATTCAGGCTCAGGCTCCCACTGTAAGGTAGGGAGGACATTCCGATGCTGTGAAAGTCTTTGTAAGACCTTAAGGAATGATTGTGAGTTTTACTTACCATATAAATTGGTAAAATGATGTTGTATGCCGGAAGACTGCCTTTTTTTTTCTTTCTTCAGTCTCGGCAATTCAGAGAAACTCTGTTGTGAAACACTGCCACTGCTGGTCATTCAGTATAACCTGCAGATGGAAAAGTCCACTGTTAGCACATTTACTATAAGCAATACAATTTTTTTTTGATTTTTATAAAGGGTAAACAGATCAATAATATGGAGTCCATTTTATTGTGAAAATCAAGAGCTCACTAAAAAATCAAATCTCAATGTGTGTTTTTAACCTCCCATACTTCTCTGCATCCCTTGCCTCATTTGCTAACACTCTCTCAAAAATTGTAGCACGTACATTAGGGCATAGATAAAAAGATCTTTTTGCCAGCCAAGTGGCAGCGAACCCTTCTAACTTTCTTCGTTTTAGGATATGGTACACCAGTAGCAATTAAGCCAACTCAGAAGTGTAGAGATGAAGGGTTATGCTACAGTTAATGGGAATAATAAAGACTATGAATATCATAATTACCATCTTCATTTTAGACAATTCCTACCAGTTCAGCAATGGTGAAGTTGAGACTCTTATGCTCAAACTTCCGTTCATACAAATTTAGAAGTCTCAAAAAATGTCTAATTTCTTTCATCTTACCATCTTGGTTTTCAGTTGGACATCCTGTTTACCCTGCTATTCATTTCATTACCAAGCTAAATGTATCCTACTGCTTGTTAGGCAACAGAGTGGCCCTCATGTCAGACAACATCTTGCCTTAGCTTTATGATGTCAGCTTGCTAGGCAACAGAGTGGCCTTCCTGTCAGACAACATCTAGCTTTAGCTTTATGATGTCAGAGCAGCTCTGGACCAATTGTCCCAGTGGAAGATGACCACACAGGAGTATGAAATATCAGGAGGTTATGCAGTAGGTTACTATCTGTATTCATGACTACACGGCAAGTAGGAGGGAGCATGGTCAGTCTTTTATGATCAACACCAAACCAATGTGATCCATATTAGTTCTATCTTGATAGAAATATCATTCAGGCTCAGGCTCCCACTGTAAGGTAGGGAGGACATTCTGATGCTGTGAAAGTCTTTGTAAGACCTGAAGGAATGATTGTGAGTTTTACTTACCATATAAATTGGTAAAATTATGCCGTATGCCGGAAGACTGCCTTTTTTTTCTTTCTTCAGTCTCGGCAATTCAGAGAAACTCTGTTGTGAAACACTGCCACTGCTGGTCATTCAGTATAACCTGCAGATGGAAAAGTCCACTGTTAGCACATTTACTATAAGCAATACAATTTTTTTTTGATTTGTATAAAGGGTAAACAGATCAATAATATGGAGTCCATTTTATTGTGAAAATCAAGAGCTCACTAGAAAATCAAATCTCAATGTGTGTTTTTAACCTCCCATACTTCTCTGCATCCCTTGCCTCATTTGCTAACACTCTCTCAACAATTGTAGCACGTACATTAGGGCATAGATAAAAAGATCTTTTTGCCAGCCAAGTGGCAGCGAACCCTTCTAACTTTCTACGTTTTAGGATATGGTACACCAGTAGCAATTAAGCCAACTCAGAAGTGTAGAGATGAAGGGTTATGCTACAGTTAATGGGAATAATAAAGACTATGAATATCATAATTACCATCTTCATTTTAGACAATTCCTTCCAGTTCAGCAATGGTGAAGTTGAGACTCTTATGCTCAAACTTCCGTTCATACAAATTTAGAAGTCTCAAAAAATGTCTAATTTCTTTCACCTTACCATCTTGGTTTTCAGTTGGACATCCTGTTTACCCTGCTATTCATTTCATTACCAAGCTAAATGTATCCTACTGCTTGTTAGGCAACAGAGTGGCCCTCATGTCAGACAACATCTTGCCTTAGCTTTATGAAGTCAGCTTGCTAGGCAACAGAGTGGCCTTCCTGTCAGGCAACATCTAGCTTTAGCTTTATGATGTCAGAGCAGCTCTGGACCAATTGTCCCAGTGGAAGATGACCACACAGGAGTATGAAATATCAGGAGGTTATGCAGTAGGTTACTATCTGTATTCATGACTACAAGGCAAGTAGGAGGGAGCATGGTCAGTCTTTTATGATCAACACCAAACCAATGTGATCCATATTAGTTCTATCTTGATAGAAATATCATTCAGGCTCAGGCTCCCACTGTAAGGTAGGGAGGACATTCTGATGCTGTGAAAGTCTTTGTAAGACCTGAAGGAATGATTGTGAGTTTTACTTACCATATAAATTGGTAAAATGATGCCGTATGCCGGAAGACTGCCTTTTTTTTTCTTTCTTCAGTCTCGGCAATTCAGAGAAACTCTGTTGTGAAAAACTGCCACTGCTGGTCATTCAGTATAACCTGCAGATGGAAAAGTCCACTGTTAGCACATTTACTATAAGCAATACAATTTTTTTTTGATTTTTATAAAGGGTAAACAGATCAATAATATGGAGTCCATTTTATTGTGAAAATCAAGAGCTCACTAAAAAATCAAATCTCAATGTGTGTTTTTAACCTCCCATACTTCTCTGCATCCCTTGCCTCATTTGCTAACACTCTCTCAAAAATTGTAGCACGTACATTAGGGCATAGATAAAAAGATCTTTTTGCCAGCCAAGTGGCAGCGAACCCTTCTAACTTTCTTCGTTTTAGGATATGGTACACCAGTAGCAATTAAGCCAACTCAGAAGTGTAGAGATGAAGGGTTATGCTACAGTTAATGGGAATAATAAAGACTATGAATATCATAATTACCATCTTCATTTTAGACAATTCCTACCAGTTCAGCAATGGTGAGGTTGAGACTCTTATGCTCAAACTTCCGTTCATACAAATTTAGAAGTCTCTAAAAATGTCTAATTTCTTTCACCTTACCATCTTGGTTTTCAGTTGGACATCCTGTTTACCCTGCTATTCATTTCATTACCAAGCTAAATGTATCCTACTGCTTGTTAGGCAACAGAGTGGCCCTCATGTCAGACAACATCTTGCCTTAGCTTTATGATGTCAGCTTGCTAGGCAACAGAGTGGCCTTCCTGTCAGACAACATCTAGCTTTAGCTTTATGATGTCAGAGCAGCTCTGGACCAATTGTCCCAGTGGAAGATGACCACACAGGAGTATGAAATATCAGGAGGTTATGCAGTAGGTTACTATCTGTATTCATGACTACAAGGCAAGTAGGAGGGAGCATGGTCAGTCTTTTATGATCAACACCAAACCAATGTGATCCATATTAGTTCTATCTTGATAGAAATATCATTCAGGCTCAGGCTCCCACTGTAAGGTAGGGAGGACATTCTGATGCTGTGAAAGTCTTTGTAAGACCTGAAGGAATGATTGTGAGTTTTACTTACCATATAAATTGGTAAAATGATGCCGTATGCCGGAAGACTGCCTTTTTTTTTCTTTCTTCAGTCTCGGCAATTCAGAGAAACTCTGTTGTGAAACACTGCCACTGCTGGTCATTCAGTATAACCTGCAGATGGAAAAGTCCACTGTTAGCACATTTACTATAAGCAATACAATTTTTTTTTGATTTTTATAAAGGGTAAACAGATCAATAATATGGAGTCCATTTTATTTTGAAAATCAAGAGCTCACTAGAAAATCAAATCTCAATGTGTGTTTTTAACCTCCCATACTTCTCTGCATCCCTTGCCTCATTTGCTAACACTCTCTCAACAATTGTAGCACGTACATTAGGGCATAGATAAAAAGATCTTTTTGCCAGCCAAGTGGCAGCGAACGCTTCTAACTTTCTTCGTTTTAGGATATGGTACACCAGTAGCAATTAAGCCAACTCAGAAGTGTAGAGATGAAGGGTTATGCTACAGTTAATGGGAATAATAAAGACTATGAATATCATAATTACCATCTTCATTTTAGACAATTCCTTCCAGTTCAGCAATGGTGAAGTTGAGACTCTTATGCTCCAACTTCCGTTCATACAAATTTAGAAGTCTCAAAAAATGTCTAATTTCTTTCATCTTACCATCTTGGTTTTCAGTTGGACATCCTGTTTACCCTGCTATTCATTTCATTACCAAGCTAAATGTATCCTACTGCTTGTTAGGCAACAGAGTGGCCCTCATGTCAGACAACATCTTGCCTTAGCTTTATGAAGTCAGCTTGCTAGGCAACAGAGTGGCCTTCCTGTCAGACAACATCTAGCTTTAGCTTTATGATGTCAGAGCAGCTCTGGACCAATTGTCCCAGTGGAAGATGACCACACAGGAGTATGAAATATCAGGAGCTTATGCAGTAGGTTACTATCTGTATTCATGACTACACGGCAAGTAGGAGGGAGCATGGTCAGTCTTTTATGATCAACACCAAACCAAAGTGATCCATATTAGTTCTATCTTGATAGAAATATCATTCAGGCTCAGGCTCCCACTGTAAGGTAGGGAGGACATTCTGATGCTGTGAAAGTCTTTGTAAGACCTGAAGGAATGATTGTGAGTTTTACTTACCATATAAATTGGTAAAATGATGCCGTATGCCGGAAGACTGCCTTTTTTTTTCTTTCTTCAGTCTCGGCAATTCAGAGAAACTCTGTTGTGAAACACTGCCACTGCTGGTCATTCAGTATAACCTGCAGATGGAAAAGTCCACTGTTAGCACATTTACTATAAGCAATACAATTTTTTTTTGATTTTTATAAAGGGTAAACAGATCAATAATATGGAGTCCATTTTATTGTGAAAATCAAGAGCTCACTAGAAAATCAAATCTCAATGTGTGTTTTTAACCTCCCATACTTCTCTGCATCCCTTGCCTCATTTGCTAACACTCTCTCAACAATTGTAGCACGTACATTAGGGCATAGATAAAAAGATCTTTTTGCCAGCCAAGTGGCAGCGAACGCTTCTAACTTTCTTCGTTTTAGGATATGGTACACCAGTAGCAATTAAGCCAACTCAGAAGTGTAGAGATGAAGGGTTATGCTACAGTTAATGGGAATAATAAAGACTATGAATATCATAATTACCATCTTCATTTTAGACAATTCCTTCCAGTTCAGCAATGGTGAAGTTGAGACTCTTCTGCTCAAACTTCCGTTCATACAAATTTAGAAGTCTCAAAAAATGTCTAATTTCTTTCATCTTACCATCTTGGTTTTCAGTTGGACATCCTGTTTACCCTGCTATTCATTTCATTACCAAGCTAAATGTATCCTACTGCTTGTTAGGCAACAGAGTGGCCCTCATGTCAGACAACATCTTGCCTTAGCTTTATGATGTCAGCTTGCTAGGCAACAGAGTGGCCTTCCTGTCAGACAACATCTAGCTTTAGCTTTATGATGTCAGAGCAGCTCTGGACCAATTGTCCCAGTGGAAGATGACCACACAGGAGTATGAAATATCAGGAGGTTATGCAGTAGGTTACTATCTGTATTCATGACTACACGGCAAGTAGGAGGGAGCATGGTCAGTCTTTTATGATCAACACCAAACCAAAGAGATCCATAATAGTTCTATCTTGATAGAAATATTATTCAGGCTCAGGCTCCCACTGTAAGGTAGGGAGGACATTCTGATGCTGTGAAAGTCTTTGTAAGACCTGAAGGAATGATTGTGAGTTTTACTTACCATATAAATTGGTAAAATGATGCTGTATGCCGGAAGACTGCCTTTTTTTTTCTTTCTTCAGTCTCGGCAATTCAGAGAAACTCTGTTGTGAAACACTGCCACTGCTGGTCATTCAGTATAACCTGCAGATGGAAAAGTCCACTGTTAGCACATTTACTATAAGCAATACAATTTTTTTTGATTTTTATAAAGGGTAAACAGATCAATAATATGGAGTCCATTTTATTGTGAAAATCAAGAGCTCACTAGAAAATCAAATCTCAATGTGTGTTTTTTAACCTCCCATACTTCTCTGCATCCCTTGCCTCATTTGCTAACACTCTCAAAAATTGTAGCACCTACATTAGGGCATAGATAAAAAGATCTTTTTGCAAGCCAAGTGGCAGCGAACGCTTCTAACTTTCTTCGTTTTAGGATATGGTACACCAGTAGCAATTAAGCCAACTCAGAAGTGTAGAGATGAAGGGTTATGCTACAGTTAATGGGAATAATAAAGACTATGAATATCATAATTACCATCTTCATTTTAGACAATTCCTACCAGTTCAGCAATGGTGAAGTTGAGACTCTTATGCTCAAACTTCCGTTCATACAAATTTAGAAGTCTCTAAAAATGTCTAATTTCTTTCACCTTACCATCTTGGTTTTCAGTTGGACATCCTGTTTACCCTGCTATTCATTTCATTACCAAGCTAAATGTATCCTACTGCTTGTTAGGCAACAGAGTGGCCCTCATGTCAGACAACATCTTGCCTTAGCTTTATGATGTCAGCTTGCTAGGCAACAGAGTGGCCTTCCTGTCAGACAACATCTAGCTTTAGCTTTATGATGTCAGAGCAGCTCTGGACCAATTGTCCCAGTGGAAGATGACCACACAAGAGTATGAAATATCAGGAGGTTATGCAGTAGGTTACTATCTGTATTCATGACTACAAGGCAAGTAGGAGGGAGCATGGTCAGTCTTTTATGATCAACACCAAACCAATGTGATCCATATTAGTTCTATCTTGATAGAAATATCATTCAGGCTCAGGCTCCCACTGTAAGGTAGGGAGGACATTCTGATGCTGTGAAAGTCTTTGTAAGACCTGAAGGAATGATTGTGAGTTTTACTTACCATATAAATTGGTAAAATGATGCCGTATGCCGGAAGACTGCCTTTTTTTTTCTTTCTTCAGTCTCGGCAATTCAGAGAAACTCTGTTGTGAAACACTGCCACTGCTGGTCATTCAGTATAACCTGCAGATGGAAAAGTCCACTGTTAGCACATTTACAATAAGCAATACAATTTTTTTTTGATTTTTATAAAGGGTAAACAGATCAATAATATGGAGTCCATTTTATTGTGAAAATCAAGAGCTCACTAGAAAATCAAATCTCAATGTGTGTTTTTAACCTCCCATACTTCTCTGCATCCCTTGCCTCATTTGCTAACACTCTCTCAAAAATTGTAGCACGTACATTAGGGCATAGATAAAAAGATCTTTTTGCCAGCCAAGTGGCAGCGAACGCTTCTAACTTTCTTCGTTTTAGGATATGGTACACCAGTAGCAATTAAGCCAACTCAGAAGTGTAGAGATGAAGGGTTATGCTACAGTTAATGGGAATAATAAAGACTATGAATATCATAATTACCATCTTCGTTTTAGACAATTCCTACCAGTTCAGCAATGTTGAAGTTGAGACTCTTATGCTCAAACTTCCGTTCATACAAATTGAGAAGTCTCTAAAAATGTCTAATTTCTTTCATCTTACCATCTTGGTTTTCAGTTGGACATCCTGTTTACCCTGCTATTCATTTCATTACCAAGCTAAATGTATCCTACTGCTCGTTAGGCAACAGAGTGGCCCTCATGTCAGACAACATCTTGCCTTAGCTTTATGATGTCAGCTTGCTAGGCAACAGAGTGGCCTTCCTGTCAGACAACATCTAGCTTTAGCTTTATGATGTCAGAGCAGCTCTGGACCAATTGTCCCAGTGGAAGATGACCACACAGGAGTATGAAATATCAGGAGGTTATGCAGTAGGTTACTATCTGTATTCGTGACTACAAGGCAAGTAGGAGGGAGCATGGTCAGTCTTTTATGATCAACACCAAACCAATGTGATCCATATTAGTTCTATCTTGATAGAAATATCATTCAGGCTCAGGCTCCCACTGTAAGGTAGGGAGGACATTCTGATGCTGTGAAAGTCTTTGTAAGACCTGAAGGAATGATTGTGAGTTTTACTTACCATATAAATTGGTAAAATGATGCCGTATGCCGGAAGACTGCCTTTTTTTTTCTTTCTTTAGTCTCGGCAATTCAGAGAAACTCTGTTGTGAAACACTGCCACTGCTGGTCATTCAGTATAACCTGCAGATGGAAAAGTCCACTGTTAGCACATTTACAATAAGCAATACAATTTTTTTTTGATTTTTATAAAGGGTAAACAGATCAATAATATGGAGTCCATTTTATTGTGAAAATCAAGAGCTCACTAGAAAATCAAATCTCAATGTGTGTTTTTTAACCTCCCATACTTCTCTGCATCCCTTGCCTCATTTGCTAACACTCTCTCAAAAATTGTAGCACGTACATTAGGGCATAGATAAAAAGATCTTTTTGCCAGCCAAGTGGCAGCGAACGCTTCTAACTTTCTTCGTTTTAGGATATGGTACACCAGTAGCAATTAAGCCAACTCAGAAGTGTAGAGATGAAGGGTTATGCTACAGTTAATGGGAATAATAAAGACTATGAATATCATAATTACCATCTTCGTTTTAGACAATTCCTACCAGTTCAGCAATGTTGAAGTTGAGACTCTTATGCTCAAACTTCCGTTCATACAAATTGAGAAGTCTCTAAAAATGTCTAATTTCTTTCATCTTACCATCTTGGTTTTCAGTTGGACATCCTGTTTACCCTGCTATTCATTTCATTACCAAGCTAAATGTATCCTACTGCTCGTTAGGCAACAGAGTGGCCCTCATGTCAGACAACATCTTGCCTTAGCTTTATGATGTCAGCTTGCTAGGCAACAGAGTGGCCTTCCTGTCAGACAACATCTAGCTTTAGCTTTATGATGTCAGAGCAGCTCTGGACCAATTGTCCCAGTGGAAGATGACCACACAGGAGTATGAAATATCAGGAGGTTATGCAGTAGGTTACTATCTGTATTCATGACTACACGGCAAGTAGGAGGGAGCATGGTCAGTCTTTTATGATCAACACCAAACCAAAGTGATCCATATTAGTTCTATCTTGATAGAAATATCATTCAGGCTCAGGCTCCCACTGTAAGGTAGGGAGGACATTCTGATGCTGTGAAAGTCTTTGTAAGACCTGAAGGAATGATTGTGAGTTTTACTTACCATATAAATTGGTAAAATTATGCCGTATGCCGGAAGACTGCCTTTTTTTTCTTTCTTCAGTCTCGGCAATTCAGAGAAACTCTGTTGTGAAACACTGCCACTGCTGGTCATTCAGTATAACCTGCAGATGGAAAAGTCCACTGTTAGCACATTTACTATAAGCAATACAATTTTTTTTTGATTTTTATAAAGGGTAAACAGATCAATAATATGGAGTCCATTTTATTGTGAAAATCAAGAGCTCACTAGAAAATCAAATCTCAATGTGTGTTTTTTAACCTCCCATACTTCCCTGCATCCCTTGCCTCATTTGCTAACACTCTCAAAAATTGTAGCACGTACATTGGGGCATAGATAAAAAGATCTTTTTGCAAGCCAAGTGGCAGCGAACGCTTCTAACTTTCTTTGTTTTAGGATATGGTACACCAGTAGCAATTAAGCCAACTCAGAAGTGTAGAGATGAAGGGTTATGCTACAGTTAATGGGAATAATAAAGACTATGAATATCATAATTACCATCTTCATTTTAGACAATTCCTTCCAGTTCAGCAATAGTGAAGTTGAGACTCTTATGCTCCAACTTCCGTTCATACAAATTTAGAAGTCTCAAAAAATGTCTAATTTCTTTCATCTTACCATCTTGGTTTTCAGTTGGACATCCTGTTTACCCTGCTATTCATTTCATTACCAAGCTAAATGTATCCTACTGCTTGTTAGACAACAGAGTGGCCCTCATGTCAGACAACATCTTGCCTTAGCTTTATGATGTCAGCTTGCAAGGCAACAGAGTGGCCTTCCTGTCAGACAACATCTAGCTTTAGCTGTATGATGTCAGAGCAGCTCTGGACCAATTGTCCCAGTGGAAGATGACCACACAGGAGTATGAAATATCAGGAGGTTATGCAGTAGGTTACTATCTGTATTCATGACTACACGGCAAGTAGGAGGGAGCATGGTCAGTCTTTTATGATCAACACCAAACCAAAGTGATCCATATTAGTTCTATCTTGATAGAAATATCATTCAGGCTCAGGCTCCCACTGTAAGGTAGGGAGGACATTCTGATGCTGTGAAAGTCTTTGTAAGACCTGAAGGAATGATTGTGAGTTTTACTTACCATATAAATTGGTAAAATGATGCCGTATGCCGGAAGACTGCCTTTTTTTTTCTTTCTTCAGTCTCGGCAATTCAGAGAAACTCTGTTGTGAAACACTGCCACTGCTGGTCATTCAGTATAACCTGCAGATGGAAAAGTCCACTGTTAGCACATTTACTATAAGCAATACAATTTTTTTTTGATTTTTATAAAGGGTAAACAGATCAATAATATGGAGTCCATTTTATTGTGAAAATCAAGAGCTCACTAAAAAATCAAATCTCAATGTGTGTTTTTAACCTCCCATACTTCTCTGCATCCCTTGCCTCATTTGCTAACACTCTCTCAAAAATTGTAGCACGTACATTAGGGCATAGATAAAAAGATCTTTTTGCCAGCCAAGTGGCAGCGAACCCTTCTAACTTTCTTCGTTTTAGGATATGGTACACCAGTAGCAATTAAGCCAACTCAGAAGTGTAGAGATGAAGGGTTATGCTACAGTTAATGGGAATAATAAAGACTATGAATATCATAATTACCATCTTCATTTTAGACAATTCCTACCAGTTCAGCAATGGTGAGGTTGAGACTCTTATGCTCAAACTTCCGTTCATACAAATTTAGAAGTCTCTAAAAATGTCTAATTTCTTTCACCTTACCATCTTGGTTTTCAGTTGGACATCCTGTTTACCCTGCTATTCATTTCATTACCAAGCTAAATGTATCCTACTGCTTGTTAGGCAACAGAGTGGCCCTCATGTCAGACAACATCTTGCCTTAGCTTTATGATGTCAGCTTGCTAGGCAACAGAGTGGCCTTCCTGTCAGACAACATCTAGCTTTAGCTTTATGATGTCAGAGCAGCTCTGGACCAATTGTCCCAGTGGAAGATGACCACACAGGAGTATGAAATATCAGGAGGTTATGCAGTAGGTTACTATCTGTATTCATGACTACAAGGCAAGTAGGAGGGAGCATGGTCAGTCTTTTATGATCAACACCAAACCAATGTGATCCATATTAGTTCTATCTTGATTGAAATATCATTCAGGCTCAGGCTCCCACTGTAAGGTAGGGAGGACATTCCGATGCTGTGAAAGTCTTTGTAAGACCTTAAGGAATGATTGTGAGTTTTACTTACCATATAAATTGGTAAAATGATGTTGTATGCCGGAAGACTGCCTTTTTTTTTCTTTCTTCAGTCTCGGCAATTCAGAGAAACTCTGTTGTGAAACACTGCCACTGCTGGTCATTCAGTATAACCTGCAGATGGAAAAGTCCACTGTTAGCACATTTACTATAAGCAATACAATTTTTTTTTGATTTTTATAAAGGGTAAACAGATCAATAATATGGAGTCCATTTTATTGTGAAAATCAAGAGCTCACTAAAAAATCAAATCTCAATGTGTGTTTTTAACCTCCCATACTTCTCTGCATCCCTTGCCTCATTTGCTAACACTCTCTCAAAAATTGTAGCACGTACATTAGGGCATAGATAAAAAGATCTTTTTGCCAGCCAAGTGGCAGCGAACCCTTCTAACTTTCTTCGTTTTAGGATATGGTACACCAGTAGCAATTAAGCCAACTCAGAAGTGTAGAGATGAAGGGTTATGCTACAGTTAATGGGAATAATAAAGACTATGAATATCATAATTACCATCTTCATTTTAGACAATTCCTACCAGTTCAGCAATGGTGAAGTTGAGACTCTTATGCTCAAACTTCCGTTCATACAAATTTAGAAGTCTCAAAAAATGTCTAATTTCTTTCATCTTACCATCTTGGTTTTCAGTTGGACATCCTGTTTACCCTGCTATTCATTTCATTACCAAGCTAAATGTATCCTACTGCTTGTTAGGCAACAGAGTGGCCCTCATGTCAGACAACATCTTGCCTTAGCTTTATGATGTCAGCTTGCTAGGCAACAGAGTGGCCTTCCTGTCAGACAACATCTAGCTTTAGCTTTATGATGTCAGAGCAGCTCTGGACCAATTGTCCCAGTGGAAGATGACCACACAGGAGTATGAAATATCAGGAGGTTATGCAGTAGGTTACTATCTGTATTCATGACTACACGGCAAGTAGGAGGGAGCATGGTCAGTCTTTTATGATCAACACCAAACCAATGTGATCCATATTAGTTCTATCTTGATAGAAATATCATTCAGGCTCAGGCTCCCACTGTAAGGTAGGGAGGACATTCTGATGCTGTGAAAGTCTTTGTAAGACCTGAAGGAATGATTGTGAGTTTTACTTACCATATAAATTGGTAAAATTATGCCGTATGCCGGAAGACTGCCTTTTTTTTCTTTCTTCAGTCTCGGCAATTCAGAGAAACTCTGTTGTGAAACACTGCCACTGCTGGTCATTCAGTATAACCTGCAGATGGAAAAGTCCACTGTTAGCACATTTACTATAAGCAATACAATTTTTTTTTGATTTGTATAAAGGGTAAACAGATCAATAATATGGAGTCCATTTTATTGTGAAAATCAAGAGCTCACTAGAAAATCAAATCTCAATGTGTGTTTTTAACCTCCCATACTTCTCTGCATCCCTTGCCTCATTTGCTAACACTCTCTCAACAATTGTAGCACGTACATTAGGGCATAGATAAAAAGATCTTTTTGCCAGCCAAGTGGCAGCGAACCCTTCTAACTTTCTACGTTTTAGGATATGGTACACCAGTAGCAATTAAGCCAACTCAGAAGTGTAGAGATGAAGGGTTATGCTACAGTTAATGGGAATAATAAAGACTATGAATATCATAATTACCATCTTCATTTTAGACAATTCCTTCCAGTTCAGCAATGGTGAAGTTGAGACTCTTATGCTCAAACTTCCGTTCATACAAATTTAGAAGTCTCAAAAAATGTCTAATTTCTTTCACCTTACCATCTTGGTTTTCAGTTGGACATCCTGTTTACCCTGCTATTCATTTCATTACCAAGCTAAATGTATCCTACTGCTTGTTAGGCAACAGAGTGGCCCTCATGTCAGACAACATCTTGCCTTAGCTTTATGAAGTCAGCTTGCTAGGCAACAGAGTGGCCTTCCTGTCAGGCAACATCTAGCTTTAGCTTTATGATGTCAGAGCAGCTCTGGACCAATTGTCCCAGTGGAAGATGACCACACAGGAGTATGAAATATCAGGAGGTTATGCAGTAGGTTACTATCTGTATTCATGACTACAAGGCAAGTAGGAGGGAGCATGGTCAGTCTTTTATGATCAACACCAAACCAATGTGATCCATATTAGTTCTATCTTGATAGAAATATCATTCAGGCTCAGGCTCCCACTGTAAGGTAGGGAGGACATTCTGATGCTGTGAAAGTCTTTGTAAGACCTGAAGGAATGATTGTGAGTTTTACTTACCATATAAATTGGTAAAATGATGCCGTATGCCGGAAGACTGCCTTTTTTTTTCTTTCTTCAGTCTCGGCAATTCAGAGAAACTCTGTTGTGAAAAACTGCCACTGCTGGTCATTCAGTATAACCTGCAGATGGAAAAGTCCACTGTTAGCACATTTACTATAAGCAATACAATTTTTTTTTGATTTTTATAAAGGGTAAACAGATCAATAATATGGAGTCCATTTTATTGTGAAAATCAAGAGCTCACTAAAAAATCAAATCTCAATGTGTGTTTTTAACCTCCCATACTTCTCTGCATCCCTTGCCTCATTTGCTAACACTCTCTCAAAAATTGTAGCACGTACATTAGGGCATAGATAAAAAGATCTTTTTGCCAGCCAAGTGGCAGCGAACCCTTCTAACTTTCTTCGTTTTAGGATATGGTACACCAGTAGCAATTAAGCCAACTCAGAAGTGTAGAGATGAAGGGTTATGCTACAGTTAATGGGAATAATAAAGACTATGAATATCATAATTACCATCTTCATTTTAGACAATTCCTACCAGTTCAGCAATGGTGAGGTTGAGACTCTTATGCTCAAACTTCCGTTCATACAAATTTAGAAGTCTCTAAAAATGTCTAATTTCTTTCACCTTACCATCTTGGTTTTCAGTTGGACATCCTGTTTACCCTGCTATTCATTTCATTACCAAGCTAAATGTATCCTACTGCTTGTTAGGCAACAGAGTGGCCCTCATGTCAGACAACATCTTGCCTTAGCTTTATGATGTCAGCTTGCTAGGCAACAGAGTGGCCTTCCTGTCAGACAACATCTAGCTTTAGCTTTATGATGTCAGAGCAGCTCTGGACCAATTGTCCCAGTGGAAGATGACCACACAGGAGTATGAAATATCAGGAGGTTATGCAGTAGGTTACTATCTGTATTCATGACTACAAGGCAAGTAGGAGGGAGCATGGTCAGTCTTTTATGATCAACACCAAACCAATGTGATCCATATTAGTTCTATCTTGATAGAAATATCATTCAGGCTCAGGCTCCCACTGTAAGGTAGGGAGGACATTCTGATGCTGTGAAAGTCTTTGTAAGACCTGAAGGAATGATTGTGAGTTTTACTTACCATATAAATTGGTAAAATGATGCCGTATGCCGGAAGACTGCCTTTTTTTTTCTTTCTTCAGTCTCGGCAATTCAGAGAAACTCTGTTGTGAAACACTGCCACTGCTGGTCATTCAGTATAACCTGCAGATGGAAAAGTCCACTGTTAGCACATTTACTATAAGCAATACAATTTTTTTTTGATTTTTATAAAGGGTAAACAGATCAATAATATGGAGTCCATTTTATTTTGAAAATCAAGAGCTCACTAGAAAATCAAATCTCAATGTGTGTTTTTAACCTCCCATACTTCTCTGCATCCCTTGCCTCATTTGCTAACACTCTCTCAACAATTGTAGCACGTACATTAGGGCATAGATAAAAAGATCTTTTTGCCAGCCAAGTGGCAGCGAACGCTTCTAACTTTCTTCGTTTTAGGATATGGTACACCAGTAGCAATTAAGCCAACTCAGAAGTGTAGAGATGAAGGGTTATGCTACAGTTAATGGGAATAATAAAGACTATGAATATCATAATTACCATCTTCATTTTAGACAATTCCTTCCAGTTCAGCAATGGTGAAGTTGAGACTCTTATGCTCCAACTTCCGTTCATACAAATTTAGAAGTCTCAAAAAATGTCTAATTTCTTTCATCTTACCATCTTGGTTTTCAGTTGGACATCCTGTTTACCCTGCTATTCATTTCATTACCAAGCTAAATGTATCCTACTGCTTGTTAGGCAACAGAGTGGCCCTCATGTCAGACAACATCTTGCCTTAGCTTTATGAAGTCAGCTTGCTAGGCAACAGAGTGGCCTTCCTGTCAGACAACATCTAGCTTTAGCTTTATGATGTCAGAGCAGCTCTGGACCAATTGTCCCAGTGGAAGATGACCACACAGGAGTATGAAATATCAGGAGCTTATGCAGTAGGTTACTATCTGTATTCATGACTACACGGCAAGTAGGAGGGAGCATGGTCAGTCTTTTATGATCAACACCAAACCAAAGTGATCCATATTAGTTCTATCTTGATAGAAATATCATTCAGGCTCAGGCTCCCACTGTAAGGTAGGGAGGACATTCTGATGCTGTGAAAGTCTTTGTAAGACCTGAAGGAATGATTGTGAGTTTTACTTACCATATAAATTGGTAAAATGATGCCGTATGCCGGAAGACTGCCTTTTTTTTTCTTTCTTCAGTCTCGGCAATTCAGAGAAACTCTGTTGTGAAACACTGCCACTGCTGGTCATTCAGTATAACCTGCAGATGGA
Source organism: Triturus cristatus (assembly GCF_964204655.1). NCBI lineage: Eukaryota > Metazoa > Chordata > Amphibia > Caudata > Salamandridae > Triturus > Triturus cristatus. The sequence continues at coordinate 511,865,829 of NC_140594.1, forward strand.
AAAGTCCACTGTTAGCACATTTACTATAAGCAATACAATTTTTTTTTGATTTTTATAAAGGGTAAACAGATCAATAATATGGAGTCCATTTTATTGTGAAAATCAAGAGCTCACTAGAAAATCAAATCTCAATGTGTGTTTTTAACCTCCCATACTTCTCTGCATCCCTTGCCTCATTTGCTAACACTCTCTCAACAATTGTAGCACGTACATTAGGGCATAGATAAAAAGATCTTTTTGCCAGCCAAGTGGCAGCGAACGCTTCTAACTTTCTTCGTTTTAGGATATGGTACACCAGTAGCAATTAAGCCAACTCAGAAGTGTAGAGATGAAGGGTTATGCTACAGTTAATGGGAATAATAAAGACTATGAATATCATAATTACCATCTTCATTTTAGACAATTCCTTCCAGTTCAGCAATGGTGAAGTTGAGACTCTTCTGCTCAAACTTCCGTTCATACAAATTTAGAAGTCTCAAAAAATGTCTAATTTCTTTCATCTTACCATCTTGGTTTTCAGTTGGACATCCTGTTTACCCTGCTATTCATTTCATTACCAAGCTAAATGTATCCTACTGCTCGTTAGGCAACAGAGTGGCCCTCATGTCAGACAACATCTTGCCTTAGCTTTATGATGTCAGCTTGCTAGGCAACAGAGTGGCCTTCCTGTCAGACAACATCTAGCTTTAGCTTTATGATGTCAGAGCAGCTCTGGACCAATTGTCCCAGTGGAAGATGACCACACAGGAGTATGAAATATCAGGAGGTTATGCAGTAGGTTACTATCTGTATTCGTGACTACAAGGCAAGTAGGAGGGAGCATGGTCAGTCTTTTATGATCAACACCAAACCAATGTGATCCATATTAGTTCTATCTTGATAGAAATATCATTCAGGCTCAGGCTCCCACTGTAAGGTAGGGAGGACATTCTGATGCTGTGAAAGTCTTTGTAAGACCTGAAGGAATGATTGTGAGTTTTACTTACCATATAAATTGGTAAAATGATGCCGTATGCCGGAAGACTGCCTTTTTTTTTCTTTCTTTAGTCTCGGCAATTCAGAGAAACTCTGTTGTGAAACACTGCCACTGCTGGTCATTCAGTATAACCTGCAGATGGAAAAGTCCACTGTTAGCACATTTACAATAAGCAATACAATTTTTTTTTGATTTTTATAAAGGGTAAACAGATCAATAATATGGAGTCCATTTTATTGTGAAAATCAAGAGCTCACTAGAAAATCAAATCTCAATGTGTGTTTTTTAACCTCCCATACTTCTCTGCATCCCTTGCCTCATTTGCTAACACTCTCTCAAAAATTGTAGCACGTACATTAGGGCATAGATAAAAAGATCTTTTTGCCAGCCAAGTGGCAGCGAACGCTTCTAACTTTCTTCGTTTTAGGATATGGTACACCAGTAGCAATTAAGCCAACTCAGAAGTGTAGAGATGAAGGGTTATGCTACAGTTAATGGGAATAATAAAGACTATGAATATCATAATTACCATCTTCGTTTTAGACAATTCCTACCAGTTCAGCAATGTTGAAGTTGAGACTCTTATGCTCAAACTTCCGTTCATACAAATTGAGAAGTCTCTAAAAATGTCTAATTTCTTTCATCTTACCATCTTGGTTTTCAGTTGGACATCCTGTTTACCCTGCTATTCATTTCATTACCAAGCTAAATGTATCCTACTGCTCGTTAGGCAACAGAGTGGCCCTCATGTCAGACAACATCTTGCCTTAGCTTTATGATGTCAGCTTGCTAGGCAACAGAGTGGCCTTCCTGTCAGACAACATCTAGCTTTAGCTTTATGATGTCAGAGCAGCTCTGGACCAATTGTCCCAGTGGAAGATGACCACACAGGAGTATGAAATATCAGGAGGTTATGCAGTAGGTTACTATCTGTATTCATGACTACACGGCAAGTAGGAGGGAGCATGGTCAGTCTTTTATGATCAACACCAAACCAAAGTGATCCATATTAGTTCTATCTTGATAGAAATATCATTCAGGCTCAGGCTCCCACTGTAAGGTAGGGAGGACATTCTGATGCTGTGAAAGTCTTTGTAAGACCTGAAGGAATGATTGTGAGTTTTACTTACCATATAAATTGGTAAAATTATGCCGTATGCCGGAAGACTGCCTTTTTTTTCTTTCTTCAGTCTCGGCAATTCAGAGAAACTCTGTTGTGAAACACTGCCACTGCTGGTCATTCAGTATAACCTGCAGATGGAAAAGTCCACTGTTAGCACATTTACTATAAGCAATACAATTTTTTTTTGATTTTTATAAAGGGTAAACAGATCAATAATATGGAGTCCATTTTATTGTGAAAATCAAGAGCTCACTAGAAAATCAAATCTCAATGTGTGTTTTTTAACCTCCCATACTTCCCTGCATCCCTTGCCTCATTTGCTAACACTCTCAAAAATTGTAGCACGTACATTGGGGCATAGATAAAAAGATCTTTTTGCAAGCCAAGTGGCAGCGAACGCTTCTAACTTTCTTTGTTTTAGGATATGGTACACCAGTAGCAATTAAGCCAACTCAGAAGTGTAGAGATGAAGGGTTATGCTACAGTTAATGGGAATAATAAAGACTATGAATATCATAATTACCATCTTCATTTTAGACAATTCCTTCCAGTTCAGCAATAGTGAAGTTGAGACTCTTATGCTCCAACTTCCGTTCATACAAATTTAGAAGTCTCAAAAAATGTCTAATTTCTTTCATCTTACCATCTTGGTTTTCAGTTGGACATCCTGTTTACCCTGCTATTCATTTCATTACCAAGCTAAATGTATCCTACTGCTTGTTAGACAACAGAGTGGCCCTCATGTCAGACAACATCTTGCCTTAGCTTTATGATGTCAGCTTGCAAGGCAACAGAGTGGCCTTCCTGTCAGACAACATCTAGCTTTAGCTGTATGATGTCAGAGCAGCTCTGGACCAATTGTCCCAGTGGAAGATGACCACACAGGAGTATGAAATATCAGGAGGTTATGCAGTAGGTTACTATCTGTATTCATGACTACACGGCAAGTAGGAGGGAGCATGGTCAGTCTTTTATGATCAACACCAAACCAAAGTGATCCATATTAGTTCTATCTTGATAGAAATATCATTCAGGCTCAGGCTCCCACTGTAAGGTAGGGAGGACATTCTGATGCTGTGAAAGTCTTTGTAAGACCTGAAGGAATGATTGTGAGTTTTACTTACCATATAAATTGGTAAAATGATGCCGTATGCCGGAAGACTGCCTTTTTTTTTCTTTCTTCAGTCTCGGCAATTCAGAGAAACTCTGTTGTGAAACACTGCCACTGCTGGTCATTCAGTATAACCTGCAGATGGAAAAGTCCACTGTTAGCACATTTACTATAAGCAATACAATTTTTTTTTGATTTTTATAAAGGGTAAACAGATCAATAATATGGAGTCCATTTTATTGTGAAAATCAAGAGCTCACTAAAAAATCAAATCTCAATGTGTGTTTTTAACCTCCCATACTTCTCTGCATCCCTTGCCTCATTTGCTAACACTCTCTCAAAAATTGTAGCACGTACATTAGGGCATAGATAAAAAGATCTTTTTGCCAGCCAAGTGGCAGCGAACCCTTCTAACTTTCTTCGTTTTAGGATATGGTACACCAGTAGCAATTAAGCCAACTCAGAAGTGTAGAGATGAAGGGTTATGCTACAGTTAATGGGAATAATAAAGACTATGAATATCATAATTACCATCTTCATTTTAGACAATTCCTACCAGTTCAGCAATGGTGAGGTTGAGACTCTTATGCTCAAACTTCCGTTCATACAAATTTAGAAGTCTCTAAAAATGTCTAATTTCTTTCACCTTACCATCTTGGTTTTCAGTTGGACATCCTGTTTACCCTGCTATTCATTTCATTACCAAGCTAAATGTATCCTACTGCTTGTTAGGCAACAGAGTGGCCCTCATGTCAGACAACATCTTGCCTTAGCTTTATGATGTCAGCTTGCTAGGCAACAGAGTGGCCTTCCTGTCAGACAACATCTAGCTTTAGCTTTATGATGTCAGAGCAGCTCTGGACCAATTGTCCCAGTGGAAGATGACCACACAGGAGTATGAAATATCAGGAGGTTATGCAGTAGGTTACTATCTGTATTCATGACTACAAGGCAAGTAGGAGGGAGCATGGTCAGTCTTTTATGATCAACACCAAACCAATGTGATCCATATTAGTTCTATCTTGATTGAAATATCATTCAGGCTCAGGCTCCCACTGTAAGGTAGGGAGGACATTCTGATGCTGTGAAAGTCTTTGTAAGACCTGAAGGAATGATTGTGAGTTTTACTTACCATATAAATTGGTAAAATTATGCCGTATGCCGGAAGACTGCCTTTTTTTTCTTTCTTCAGTCTCGGCAATTCAGAGAAACTCTGTTGTGAAACACTGCCACTGCTGGTCATTCAGTATAACCTGCAGATGGAAAAGTCCACTGTTAGCACATTTACTATAAGCAATACAATTTTTTTTTGATTTGTATAAAGGGTAAACAGATCAATAATATGGAGTCCATTTTATTGTGAAAATCAAGAGCTCACTAGAAAATCAAATCTCAATGTGTGTTTTTAACCTCCCATACTTCTCTGCATCCCTTGCCTCATTTGCTAACACTCTCTCAACAATTGTAGCACGTACATTAGGGCATAGATAAAAAGATCTTTTTGCCAGCCAAGTGGCAGCGAACCCTTCTAACTTTCTACGTTTTAGGATATGGTACACCAGTAGCAATTAAGCCAACTCAGAAGTGTAGAGATGAAGGGTTATGCTACAGTTAATGGGAATAATAAAGACTATGAATATCATAATTACCATCTTCATTTTAGACAATTCCTTCCAGTTCAGCAATGGTGAAGTTGAGACTCTTATGCTCAAACTTCCGTTCATACAAATTTAGAAGTCTCAAAAAATGTCTAATTTCTTTCACCTTACCATCTTGGTTTTCAGTTGGACATCCTGTTTACCCTGCTATTCATTTCATTACCAAGCTAAATGTATCCTACTGCTTGTTAGGCAACAGAGTGGCCCTCATGTCAGACAACATCTTGCCTTAGCTTTATGAAGTCAGCTTGCTAGGCAACAGAGTGGCCTTCCTGTCAGGCAACATCTAGCTTTAGCTTTATGATGTCAGAGCAGCTCTGGACCAATTGTCCCAGTGGAAGATGACCACACAGGAGTATGAAATATCAGGAGGTTATGCAGTAGGTTACTATCTGTATTCATGACTACAAGGCAAGTAGGAGGGAGCATGGTCAGTCTTTTATGATCAACACCAAACCAATGTGATCCATATTAGTTCTATCTTGATAGAAATATCATTCAGGCTCAGGCTCCCACTGTAAGGTAGGGAGGACATTCTGATGCTGTGAAAGTCTTTGTAAGACCTGAAGGAATGATTGTGAGTTTTACTTACCATATAAATTGGTAAAATGATGCCGTATGCCGGAAGACTGCCTTTTTTTTTCTTTCTTCAGTCTCGGCAATTCAGAGAAACTCTGTTGTGAAAAACTGCCACTGCTGGTCATTCAGTATAACCTGCAGATGGAAAAGTCCACTGTTAGCACATTTACTATAAGCAATACAATTTTTTTTTGATTTTTATAAAGGGTAAACAGATCAATAATATGGAGTCCATTTTATTGTGAAAATCAAGAGCTCACTAAAAAATCAAATCTCAATGTGTGTTTTTAACCTCCCATACTTCTCTGCATCCCTTGCCTCATTTGCTAACACTCTCTCAAAAATTGTAGCACGTACATTAGGGCATAGATAAAAAGATCTTTTTGCCAGCCAAGTGGCAGCGAACCCTTCTAACTTTCTTCGTTTTAGGATATGGTACACCAGTAGCAATTAAGCCAACTCAGAAGTGTAGAGATGAAGGGTTATGCTACAGTTAATGGGAATAATAAAGACTATGAATATCATAATTACCATCTTCATTTTAGACAATTCCTACCAGTTCAGCAATGGTGAGGTTGAGACTCTTATGCTCAAACTTCCGTTCATACAAATTTAGAAGTCTCTAAAAATGTCTAATTTCTTTCACCTTACCATCTTGGTTTTCAGTTGGACATCCTGTTTACCCTGCTATTCATTTCATTACCAAGCTAAATGTATCCTACTGCTTGTTAGGCAACAGAGTGGCCCTCATGTCAGACAACATCTTGCCTTAGCTTTATGATGTCAGCTTGCTAGGCAACAGAGTGGCCTTCCTGTCAGACAACATCTAGCTTTAGCTTTATGATGTCAGAGCAGCTCTGGACCAATTGTCCCAGTGGAAGATGACCACACAGGAGTATGAAATATCAGGAGGTTATGCAGTAGGTTACTATCTGTATTCATGACTACAAGGCAAGTAGGAGGGAGCATGGTCAGTCTTTTATGATCAACACCAAACCAATGTGATCCATATTAGTTCTATCTTGATAGAAATATCATTCAGGCTCAGGCTCCCACTGTAAGGTAGGGAGGACATTCTGATGCTGTGAAAGTCTTTGTAAGACCTGAAGGAATGATTGTGAGTTTTACTTACCATATAAATTGGTAAAATGATGCCGTATGCCGGAAGACTGCCTTTTTTTTTCTTTCTTCAGTCTCGGCAATTCAGAGAAACTCTGTTGTGAAACACTGCCACTGCTGGTCATTCAGTATAACCTGCAGATGGAAAAGTCCACTGTTAGCACATTTACTATAAGCAATACAATTTTTTTTTGATTTTTATAAAGGGTAAACAGATCAATAATATGGAGTCCATTTTATTTTGAAAATCAAGAGCTCACTAGAAAATCAAATCTCAATGTGTGTTTTTAACCTCCCATACTTCTCTGCATCCCTTGCCTCATTTGCTAACACTCTCTCAACAATTGTAGCACGTACATTAGGGCATAGATAAAAAGATCTTTTTGCCAGCCAAGTGGCAGCGAACGCTTCTAACTTTCTTCGTTTTAGGATATGGTACACCAGTAGCAATTAAGCCAACTCAGAAGTGTAGAGATGAAGGGTTATGCTACAGTTAATGGGAATAATAAAGACTATGAATATCATAATTACCATCTTCATTTTAGACAATTCCTTCCAGTTCAGCAATGGTGAAGTTGAGACTCTTATGCTCCAACTTCCGTTCATACAAATTTAGAAGTCTCAAAAAATGTCTAATTTCTTTCATCTTACCATCTTGGTTTTCAGTTGGACATCCTGTTTACCCTGCTATTCATTTCATTACCAAGCTAAATGTATCCTACTGCTTGTTAGGCAACAGAGTGGCCCTCATGTCAGACAACATCTTGCCTTAGCTTTATGAAGTCAGCTTGCTAGGCAACAGAGTGGCCTTCCTGTCAGACAACATCTAGCTTTAGCTTTATGATGTCAGAGCAGCTCTGGACCAATTGTCCCAGTGGAAGATGACCACACAGGAGTATGAAATATCAGGAGCTTATGCAGTAGGTTACTATCTGTATTCATGACTACACGGCAAGTAGGAGGGAGCATGGTCAGTCTTTTATGATCAACACCAAACCAAAGTGATCCATATTAGTTCTATCTTGATAGAAATATCATTCAGGCTCAGGCTCCCACTGTAAGGTAGGGAGGACATTCTGATGCTGTGAAAGTCTTTGTAAGACCTGAAGGAATGATTGTGAGTTTTACTTACCATATAAATTGGTAAAATGATGCCGTATGCCGGAAGACTGCCTTTTTTTTTCTTTCTTCAGTCTCGGCAATTCAGAGAAACTCTGTTGTGAAACACTGCCACTGCTGGTCATTCAGTATAACCTGCAGATGGAAAAGTCCACTGTTAGCACATTTACTATAAGCAATACAATTTTTTTTTGATTTTTATAAAGGGTAAACAGATCAATAATATGGAGTCCATTTTATTGTGAAAATCAAGAGCTCACTAGAAAATCAAATCTCAATGTGTGTTTTTAACCTCCCATACTTCTCTGCATCCCTTGCCTCATTTGCTAACACTCTCTCAACAATTGTAGCACGTACATTAGGGCATAGATAAAAAGATCTTTTTGCCAGCCAAGTGGCAGCGAACGCTTCTAACTTTCTTCGTTTTAGGATATGGTACACCAGTAGCAATTAAGCCAACTCAGAAGTGTAGAGATGAAGGGTTATGCTACAGTTAATGGGAATAATAAAGACTATGAATATCATAATTACCATCTTCATTTTAGACAATTCCTTCCAGTTCAGCAATGGTGAAGTTGAGACTCTTCTGCTCAAACTTCCGTTCATACAAATTTAGAAGTCTCAAAAAATGTCTAATTTCTTTCATCTTACCATCTTGGTTTTCAGTTGGACATCCTGTTTACCCTGCTATTCATTTCATTACCAAGCTAAATGTATCCTACTGCTTGTTAGGCAACAGAGTGGCCCTCATGTCAGACAACATCTTGCCTTAGCTTTATGATGTCAGCTTGCTAGGCAACAGAGTGGCCTTCCTGTCAGACAACATCTAGCTTTAGCTTTATGATGTCAGAGCAGCTCTGGACCAATTGTCCCAGTGGAAGATGACCACACAGGAGTATGAAATATCAGGAGGTTATGCAGTAGGTTACTATCTGTATTCGTGACTACAAGGCAAGTAGGAGGGAGCATGGTCAGTCTTTTATGATCAACACCAAACCAATGTGATCCATATTAGTTCTATCTTGATAGAAATATCATTCAGGCTCAGGCTCCCACTGTAAGGTAGGGAGGACATTCTGATGCTGTGAAAGTCTTTGTAAGACCTTAAGGAATGATTGTGAGTTTTACTTACCATATAAATTGGTAAAATGATGTTGTATGCCGGAAGACTGCCTTTTTTTTTTCTTTCTTCTGTCTCGGCAATTCAGAGAAACTCTGTTGTGAAACACTGCCACTGCTGGTCATTCAGTATAACCTGCAGATGGAAAAGTCCACTGTTAGCACATTTACTATAAGCAATACAATTTTTTTTTGATTTTTATAAAGGGTAAACAGATCAATAATATGGAGTCCATTTTATTGTGAAAATCAAGAGCTCACTAGAAAATCAAATCTCAATGTGTGTTTTTTAACCTCCCATACTTCTCTGCATCCCTTGCCTCATTTGCTAACACTCTCTCAAAAATTGTAGCACGTACATTAGGGCATAGATAAAAAGATCTTTTTGCAAGCCAAGTGGCAGCGAACGCTTCTAACTTTCTTCGTTTTAGGATATGGTACACCAGTAGCAATTAAGCCAACTCAGAAGTGTAGAGATGAAGGGTTATGCTACAGTTAATGGGAATAATAAAGACTATGAATATCATAATTACCATCTTCATTTCAGACAATTCCTACCAGTTCAGCAATGGTGAAGTTGAGACTCTTATGCTCAAACTTACGTTCATACAAATTTAGAAGTCTCTAAAAATGTCTAATTTCTTTCACCTTACCATCTTGGTTTTCAGTTGGACATCCTGTTTACCCTGCTATTCATTTCATTACCAAGCTAAATGTATCCTACTGCTTGTTAGGCAACAGAGTGGCCCTCATGTCAGACAACATCTTGCCTTAGCTTTATGAAGTCAGCTTGCTAGGCAACAGAGTGGCCTTCCTGTCAGACAACATCTAGCTTTAGCTTTATGATGTCAGAGCAGCTCTGGACCAATTGTCCCAGTGGAAGATGACCACACAGGAGTATGAAATATCAGGAGGTTATGCAGTAGGTTACTATCTGTATTCATGACTACAAGGCAAGTAGGAGGGAGCATGGTCAGTCTTTTATGATCAACACCAAACCAATGTGATCCATATTAGTTCTATCTTGATAGAAATATCATTCAGGCTCCCACTGTAAGGTAGGGAGGACATTCTGATGCTGTGAAAGTCTTTGTAAGACCTTAAGGAATGATTGTGAGTTTTACTTACCATATAAATTGGTAAAATGATGTTGTATGCCGGAAGACTGCCTTTTTTTTTCTTTCTTCAGTCTCGGCAATTCAGAGAAACTCTGTTGTGAAACACTGCCACTGCTGGTCATTCAGTATAACCTGCAGATGGAAAAGTCCACTGTTAGCACATTTACTATAAGCAATACAATTTTTTTTTGATTTTTATAAAGGGTAAACAGATCAATAATATGGAGTCCATTTTATTGTGAAAATCAAGAGCTCACTAGAAAATCAAATCTCAATGTGTGTTTTTTAACCTCCCATACTTCTCTGCATCCCTTGCCTCATTTGCTAACACTCTCTCAAAAATTGTAGCACGTACATTAGGGCATAGATAAAAAGATCTTTTTGCCAGCCAAGTGGCAGCGAACCCTTCTAACTTTCTTCGTTTTAGGATATGGTACACCAGTAGCAATTAAGCCAACTCAGAAGTGTAGAGATGAAGGGTTATGCTACAGTTAATGGGAATAATAAAGACTATGAATATCACAATTACCATCTTCATTTTAGACAATTCCTACCAGTTCAGCAATGGTGAAGTTGAGACTCTTATGCTCCAACTTCCGTTCATACAAATTTAGAAGTCTCTAAAAATGTCTAATTTCTTTCATCTTACCATCTTGGTTTTCAGTTGGACATCCTGTTTACCCTGCTATTCATTTCATTACCAAGCTAAATGTATCCTACTGCTTGTTAGGCAACAGAGTGGCCCTCATGTCAGACAACATCTTGCCTTAGCTTTATGATGTCAGCTTGCTAGGCAACAGAGTGGCCTTCCAGTCAGACAACATCTAGCTTTAGCTTTATGATGTCAGAGCAGCTCTGGACCAATTGTCCCAGTGGAAGATGACCACACAGGAGTATGAAATATCAGGAGGTTATGCAGTAGGTTACTATCTGTATTCATGACTACACGGCAAGTAGGAGGGAGCATGGTCAGTCTTTTATGATCAACACCAAACCAAAGTGATCCATATTAGTTCTATCTTGATAGAAATATCATTCAGGCTCAGGCTCCCACTGTAAGGTAGGGAGGACATTCTGATGCTGTGAAAGTCTTTGTAAGACCTGAAGGAATGATTGTGAGTTTTACTTACCATATAAATTGGTAAAATGATGCCGTATGCCGGAAGACTGCCTTTTTTTTTCTTTCTTCAGTCTCGGCAATTCAGAGAAACTCTGTTGTGAAACACTGCCACTGCTGGTCATTCAGTATAACCTGCAGATGGAAAAGTCCACTGTTAGCACATTTACTATAAGCAATACAATTTTTTTTTGATTTTTATAAAGGGTAAACAGATCAATAATATGGAGTCCATTTTATTTTGAAAATCAAGAGCTCACTAGAAAATCAAATCTCAATGTGTGTTTTTAACCTCCCATACTTCTCTGCATCCCTTGCCTCATTTGCTAACACTCTCTCAACAATTGTAGCACGTACATTAGGGCATAGATAAAAAGATCTTTTTGCCAGCCAAGTGGCAGCGAACGCTTCTAACTTTCTTCGTTTTAGGATATGGTACACCAGTAGCAATTAAGCCAACTCAGAAGTGTAGAGATGAAGGGTTATGCTACAGTTAATGGGAATAATAAAGACTATGAATATCATAATTACCATCTTCATTTTAGACAATTCCTTCCAGTTCAGCAATGGTGAAGTTGAGACTCTTATGCTCCAACTTCCGTTCATACAAATTTAGAAGTCTCAAAAAATGTCTAATTTCTTTCATCTTACCATCTTGGTTTTCAGTTGGACATCCTGTTTACCCTGCTATTCATTTCATTACCAAGCTAAATGTATCCTACTGCTTGTTAGGCAACAGAGTGGCCCTCATGTCAGACAACATCTTGCCTTAGCTTTATGATGTCAGCTTGCTAGGCAACAGAGTGGCCTTCCTGTCAGACAACATCTAGCTTTAGCTTTATGATGTCAGAGCAGCTCTGGACCAATTGTCCCAGTGGAAGATGACCACACAGGAGTATGAAATATCAGGAGCTTATGCAGTAGGTTACTATCTGTATTCATGACTACACGGCAAGTAGGAGGGAGCATGGTCAGTCTTTTATGATCAACACCAAACCAATGTGATCCATATTAGTTCTATCTTGATAGAAATATCATTCAGGCTCAGGCTCCCACTGTAAGGTAGGGAGGACATTCTGATGCTGTGAAAGTCTTTGTAAGACCTTAAGGAATGATTGTGAGTTTTACTTACCATATAAATTGGTAAAATGATGTTGTATGCCGGAAGACTGCCTTTTTTTTTTCTTTCTTCTGTCTCGGCAATTCAGAGAAACTCTGTTGTGAAACACTGCCACTGCTGGTCATTCAGTATAACCTGCAGATGGAAAAGTCCACTGTTAGCACATTTACTATAAGCAATACCATTTTTTTTTGATTTTTATAAAGGGTAAACAGATCAATAATATGGAGTCCATTTTATTGTGAAAATCAAGAGCTCACTAGAAAATCAAATCTCAATGTGTGTTTTTTAACCTCCCATACTTCTCTGCATCCCTTGCCTCATTTGCTAACACTCTCTCAAAAATTGTAGCACGTACATTAGGGCATAGATAAAAAGATCTTTTTGCAAGCCAAGTGGCAGCGAACGCTTCTAACTTTCTTCGTTTTAGGATATGGTACACCAGTAGCAATTAAACCAACTCAGAAGTGTAGAGATGAAGGGTTATGCTACAGTTAATGGGAATAATAAAGACTATGAATATCATAATTACCATCTTCATTTCAGACAATTCCTACCAGTTCAGCAATGGTGAAGTTGAGACTCTTATGCTCAAACTTCCGTTCATACAAATTTAGAAGTCTCTAAAAATGTCTAATTTCTTTCACCTTACCATCTTGGTTTTCAGTTGGACATCTTGTTTACCCTGCTATTCATTTCATTACCAAGCTAAATGTATCCTACTGCTTGTTAGGCAACAGAGTGGCCCTCATGTCAGACAACATCTTGCCTTAGCTTTATGAAGTCAGCTTGCTAGGCAACAGAGTGGCCTTCCTGTCAGACAACATCTAGCTTTAGCTTTATGATGTCAGAGCAGCTCTGGACCAATTGTCCCAGTGGAAGATGACCACACAGGAGTATGAAATATCAGGAGGTTATGCAGTAGGTTACTATCTGTATTCATGACTACAAGGCAAGTAGGAGGGAGCATGGTCAGTCTTTTATGATCAACACCAAACCAATGTGATCCATATTAGTTCTATCTTGATAGAAATATCATTCAGGCTCCCACTGTAAGGTAGGGAGGACATTCTGATGCTGTGAAAGTCTTTGTAAGACCTTAAGGAATGATTGTGAGTTTTACTTACCATATAAATTGGTAAAATGATGTTGTATGCCGGAAGACTGCCTTTTTTTTTCTTTCTTCAGTCTCGGCAATTCAGAGAAACTCTGTTGTGAAACACTGCCACTGCTGGTCATTCAGTATAACCTGCAGATGGAAAAGTCCACTGTTAGCACATTTACTATAAGCAATACAATTTTTTTTTGATTTTTATAAAGGGTAAACAGATCAATAATATGGAGTCCATTTTATTGTGAAAATCAAGAGCTCACTAGAAAATCAAATCTCAATGTGTGTTTTTTAACCTCCCATACTTCTCTGCATCCCTTGCCTCATTTGCTAACACTCTCTCAAAAATTGTAGCACGTACATTAGGGCATAGATAAAAAGATCTTTTTGCCAGCCAAGTGGCAGCGAACCCTTCTAACTTTCTTCGTTTTAGGATATGGTACACCAGTAGCAATTAAGCCAACTCAGAAGTGTAGAGATGAAGGGTTATGCTACAGTTAATGGGAATAATAAAGACTATGAATATCATAATTACCATCTTCATTTTAGACAATTCCTTCCAGTTCAGCAATGGTGAAGTTGACTCTTATGCTCCAACTTCCGTTCATACAAATTTAGAAGTCTCTAAAAATGTCTAATTTCTTTCATCTTACCATCTTGGTTTTCAGTTGGACATCCTGTTTACCCTGCTATTCATTTCATTACCAAGCTAAATGTATCCTACTGCTTGTTAGGCAACAGAGTGGCCCTCATGTCAGACAACATCTTGCCTTAGCTTTATGATGTCAGCTTGCTAGGCAACAGAGTGGCCTTCCTGTCAGACAACATCTAGCTTTAGCTTTATGATGTCAGAGCAGCTCTGGACCAATTGTCCCAGTGGAAGATGACCACACAGGAGTATGAAATATCAGGAGGTTATGCAGTAGGTTACTATCTGTATTCATGACTACACGGCAAGTAGGAGGGAGCATGGTCAGTCTTATGATCAACACCAAACCAAAGTGATCCATATTAGTTCTATCTTGATAGAAATATCATTCAGGCTCAGGCTCCCACTGTAAGGTAGGGAGGACATTCTGATGCTGTGAAAGTCTTTGTAAGACCTGAAGGAATGATTGTGAGTTTTACTTACCATATAAATTGGTAAAATGATGCCGTATGCCGGAAGACTGCCTTTTTTTTTCTTTCTTCAGTCTCGGCAATTCAGAGAAACTCTGTTGTGAAACACTGCCACTGCTGGTCATTCAGTATAACCTGCAGATGGAAAAGTCCACTGTTAGCACATTTACTATAAGCAATACAATTTTTTTTTGATTTTATAAAGGGTAAACAGATCAATAATATGGAGTCCATTTTATTTTGAAAATCAAGAGCTCACTAGAAAATCAAATCTCAATGTGTGTTTTTAACCTCCCATACTTCTCTGCATCCCTTGCCTCATTTGCTAACACTCTCTCAACAATTGTAGCACGTACATTAGGGCATAGATAAAAAGATCTTTTTGCCAGCCAAGTGGCAGCGAACGCTTCTAACTTTCTTCGTTTTAGGATATGGTACACCAGTGGCAATTAAGCCAACTCAGAAGTGTAGAGATGAAGGGTTATGCTACAGTTAATGGTAATAATAAAGACTATGAATATCATAATTACCATCTTCATTTTAGACAATTCCTTCCAGTTCAGCAATGGTGAAGTTGAGACTCTTATGCTCCAACTTCCGTTCATACAAATTTAGAAGTCTCAAAAAATGTCTAATTTCTTTCATCTTACCATCTTGGTTTTCAGTTGGACATCCTGTTTACCCTGCTATTCATTTCATTACCAAGCTAAATGTATCCTACTGCTTGTTAGGCAACAGAGTGGCCCTCATGTCAGACAACATCTTGCCTTAGCTTTATGATGTCAGCTTGCTAGGCAACAGAGTGGCCTTCCTGTCAGACAACATCTAGCTTTAGCTTTATGATGTCAGAGCAGCTCTGGACCAATTGTCCCAGTGGAAGATGACCACACAGGAGTATGAAATATCAGGAGCTTATGCAGTAGGTTACTATCTGTATTCATGACTACACGGCAAGTAGGAGGGAGCATGGTCAGTCTTTTATGATCAACACCAAACCAAAGTGATCCATATTAGTTCTATCTTGATAGAAATATCATTCAAGCTCAGGCTCCCACTGTAAGGTAGGGAGGACATTCTGATGCTGTGAAAGTCTTTGTAAGACCTTAAGGAATGATTGTGAGTTTTACTTACCATATAAATTGGTAAAATGATGTTGTATGCCGGAAGACTGCCTTTTTTTTTTCTTTCTTCTGTCTCGGCAATTCAGAGAAACTCTGTTGTGAAACACTGCCACTGCTGGTCATTCAGTATAACCTGCAGATGGAAAAGTCCACTGTTAGCACATTTACTATAAGCAATACAATTTTTTTTTGATTTTTATAAAGGGTAAACAGATCAATAATATGGAGTCCATTTTATTGTGAAAATCAAGAGCTCACTAGAAAATCAAATCTCAATGTGTGTTTTTAACCTCCCATACTTCTCTGCATCCCTTGCCTCATTTGCTAACACTCTCTCAACAATTGTAGCACGTACATTAGGGCATAGATAAAAAGATCTTTTTGCCAGCCAAGTGGCAGCGAACCCTTCTAACTTTCTTCGTTTTAGGATATGGTACACTAGTAGCAATTAAGCCAACTCAGAAGTGTAGAGATGAAGGGTTATGCTACAGTTAATGGGAATAATAAAGACTATGAATATCATAATTACCATCTTCATTTTAGACAATTCCTACCAGTTCAGCAATGGTGAAGTTGAGACTCTTATGCTCAAACTTCCGTTCATACAAATTTAGAAGTCTCAAAAAATGTCTAATTTCTTTCATCTTACCATCTTGGTTTTCAGTTGGACATCCTGTTTACCCTGCTATTCATTTCATTACCAAGCTAAATGTATCCTACTGCTTGTTAGGCAACAGAGTGGCCCTCATGTCAGACAACATCTTGCCTTAGCTTTATGATGTCAGCTTGCTAGGCAACAGAGTGGCCCTCATGTCAGACAACATCTAGCTTTAGCTTTATGATGTCAGAGCAGCTCTGGACCAATTGTCCCAGTGGAAGATGACCACACAGGAGTATGAAATATCAGGAGGTTATGCAGTAGGTTACTATCTGTATTCATGACTACACGGCAAGTAGGAGGGAGCATGGTCAGTCTTTTATGATCAACACCAAACCAATGTGATCCATATTAGTTCTATCTTGATAGAAATATCATTCAGGCTCAGGCTCCCACTGTAAGGTAGGGAGGACATTCTGATGCTGTGAAAGTCTTTGTAAGACCTGAAGGAATGATTGTGAGTTTTACTTACCATATAAATTGGTAAAATTATGCCGTATGCCGGAAGACTGCCTTTTTTTTCTTTCTTCAGTCTCGGCAATTCAGAGAAACTCTGTTGTGAAACACTGCCACTGCTGGTCATTCAGTATAACCTGCAGATGGAAAAGTCCACTGTTAGCACATTTACTATAAGCAATACAATTTTTTTTTGATTTTTATAAAGGGTAAACAGATCAATAATATGGAGTCCATTTTATTGTGAAAATCAAGAGCTCACTATAAAATCAAATCTCAATGTGTGTTTTTTAACCTCCCATACTTCTCTGCATCCCTTGCCTCATTTGCTAACACTCTCTCAAAAATTGTAGCACGTACATTAGGGCATAGATAAAAAGATCTTTTTGCCAGCCAAGTGGCAGCGAACGCTTCTAACTTTCTTCGTTTTAGGATATGGTACACCAGTAGCAATTAAGCCAACTCAGAAGTGTAGAGATGAAGGGTTATGCTACAGTTAATGGGAATAATAAAGACTATGAATATCATAATTACCATCTTCATTTTAGACAATTCCTACCAGTTCAGCAATGGTGAGGTTGAGACTCTTATGCTCAAACTTCCGTTCATACAAATTTAGAAGTCTCTAAAAATGTCTAATTTCTTTCACCTTACCATCTTGGTTTTCAGTTGGACATCCTGTTTACCCTGCTATTCATTTCATTACCAAGCTAAATGTATCCTACTGCTTGTTAGGCAACAGAGTGGCCCTCATGTCAGACAACATCTTGCCTTAGCTTTATGATGTCAGCTTGCTAGGCAACAGAGTGGCCTTCCTGTCAGACAACATCTAGCTTTAGCTTTATGATGTCAGAGCAGCTCTGGACCAATTGTCCCAGTGGAAGATGACCACACAGGAGTATGAAATATCAGGAGGTTATGCAGTAGGTTACTATCTGTATTCATGACTACACGGCAAGTAGGAGGGAGCATGGTCAGTCTTTTATGATCAACACCAAACCACAGTGATCCATATTAGTTCTATCTTGATAGAAATATCATTCAGGCTCAGGCTCCCACTGTAAGGTAGGGAGGACATTCTGATGCTGTGAAAGTCTTTGTAAGACCTGAAGGAATGATTGTGAGTTTTACTTACCATATAAATTGGTAAAATTATGCCGTATGCCGGAAGACTGCCTTTTTTTTCTTTCTTCAGTCTCGGCAATTCAGAGAAACTCTGTTGTGAAACACTGCCACTGCTGGTCATTCAGTATAACCTGCAGATGGAAAAGTCCACTGTTAGCACATTTACTATAAGCAATACCATTTTTTTTTGATTTTTATAAAGGGTAAACAGATCAATAATATGGAGTCCATTTTATTGTGAAAATCAAGAGCTCACTAGAAAATCAAATCTCAATGTGTGTTTTTTAACCTCCCATACTTCTCTGCATCCCTTGCCTCATTTGCTAACACTCTCTCAAAAATTGTAGCACGTACATTAGGGCATAGATAAAAAGATCTTTTTGCCAGCCAAGTGGCAGCGAACGCTTCTAACTTTCTTCGTTTTAGGATATGGTACACCAGTAGCAATTAAGCCAACTCAGAAGTGTAGAGATGAAGGGTTATGCTACAGTTAATGGGAATAATAAAGACTATGAATATCATAATTACCATCTTCATTTTAGACAATTCCTACCAGTTCAGCAATGGTGAGGTTGAGACTCTTATGCTCAAACTTCCGTTCATACAAATTTAGAAGTCTCTAAAAATGTCTAATTTGTTTCACCTTACCATCTTGGTTTTCAGTTGGACATCCTGTTTACCCTGCTATTCATTTCATTACCAAGCTAAATGTATCCTACTGCTTGTTAGGCAACAGAGTGGCCCTCATGTCAGACAACATCTTGCCTTAGCTTTATGAAGTCAGCTTGCTAGGCAACAGAGTGGCCTTCCTGTCAGACAACATCTAGCTTTAGCTTTATGATGTCAGAGCAGCTCTGGACCAATTGTCCCAGTGGAAGATGACCACACAGGAGTATGAAATATCAGGAGGTTATGCAGTAGGTTACTATCTGTATTCATGACTACACGGCAAGTAGGAGGGAGCATGGTCAGTCTTTTATGATCAACACCAAACCACAGTGATCCATATTAGTTCTATCTTGATAGAAATATCATTCAGGCTCAGGCTCCCACTGTAAGGTAGGGAGGACATTCTGATGCTGTGAAAGTCTTTGTAAGACCTGAAGGAATGATTGTGAGTTTTACTTACCATATAAATTGGTAAAATTATGCCGTATGCCGGAAGACTGCCTTTTTTTTTCTTTCTTCAGTCTCGGCAATTCAGAGAAACTCTGTTGTGAAACACTGCCACTGCTGGTCATTCAGTATAACCTGCAGATGGAAAAGTCCACTGTTAGCACATTTACTATAAGCAATACAATTTTTTTTTGATTTTTATAAAGGGTAAACAGATCAATAATATGGAGTCCATTTTATTGTGAAAATCAAGAGCTCACTAGAAAATCAAATCTCAATGTGTGTTTTTTAACCTCCCATACTTCTCTGCATCCCTTGCCTCATTTGCTAACACTCTCTCAAAAATTGTAGCACGTACATTAGGGCATAGATAAAAAGATCTTTTTGCCAGCCAAGTGGCAGCGAACGCTTCTAACTTTCTTCGTTTTAGGATATGGTACACCAGTAGCAATTAAGCCAACTCAGAAGTGTAGAGATGAAGGGTTATGCTACAGTTAATGGGAATAATAAAGACTATGAATATCATAATTACCATCTTCATTTTAGACAATTCCTACCAGTTCAGCAATGGTGAGGTTGAGACTCTTATGCTCAAACTTCCGTTCATACAAATTTAGAAGTCTCTAAAAATGTCTAATTTGTTTCACCTTACCATCTTGGTTTTCAGTTGGACATCCTGTTTACCCTGCTATTCATTTCATTACCAAGCTAAATGTATCCTACTGCTTGTTAGGCAACAGAGTGGCCCTCATGTCAGACAACATCTTGCCTTAGCTTTATGAAGTCAGCTTGCTAGGCAACAGAGTGGCCTTCCTGTCAGACAACATCTAGCTTTAGCTTTATGATGTCAGAGCAGCTCTGGACCAATTGTCCCAGTGGAAGATGACCACACAGGAGTATGAAATATCAGGAGGTTATGCAGTAGGTTACTATCTGTATTCATGACTACAAGGCAAGTAGGAGGGAGCATGGTCAGTCTTTTATGATCAACACCAAACCAATGTGATCCATATTAGTTCTATCTTGATAGAAATATCATTCAGGCTCAGGCTCCCACTGTAAGGTAGGGAGGACATTCCGATGCTGTGAAAGTCTTTGTAAGACCTGAAGGAATGATTGTGAGTTTTACTTACCATATAAATTGGTAAAATGATGCCGTATGCCGGAAGACTGCCTTTTTTTTTCTTTCTTCAGTCTCGGCAATTCAGAGAAACTCTGTTGTGAAACACTGCCACTGCTGGTCATTCAGTATAACCTGCAGATGGAAAAGTCCACTGTTAGCACATTTACTATAAGCAATACAATTTTTTTTTGATTTGTATAAAGGGTAAACAGATCAATAATATGGAGTCCATTTTATTGTGAAAATCAAGAGCTCACTAGAAAATCAAATCTCAATGTGTGTTTTTAACCTCCCATACTTCTCTGCATCCCTTGCCTCATTTGCTAACACTCTCTCAACAATTGTAGCACGTACATTAGGGCATAGATAAAAAGATCTTTTTGCCAGCCAAGTGGCAGCGAACGCTTCTAACTTTCTTCGTTTTAGGATATGGTACACCAGTAGCAATTAAGCCAACTCAGAAGTGTAGAGATGAAGGGTTATGCTACAGTTAATGGGAATAATAAAGACTATGAATATCATAATTACCATCTTCATTTTAGACAATTCCTTCCAGTTCAGCAATGGTGAAGTTGACTCTTATGCTCAAACTTCCGTTCATACAAATTTAGAAGTCTCAAAAAATGTCTAATTTCTTTCATCTTACCATCTTGGTTTTCAGTTGGACATCCTGTTTACCCTGCTATTCATTTCATTACCAAGCTAAATGTATCCTACTGCTTGTTAGGCAACAGAGTGGCCCTCATGTCAGACAACATCTTGCCTTAGCTTTATGAAGTCAGCTTGCTAGGCAACAGAGTGGCCTTCCTGTCAGACAACATCTAGCTTTAGCTTTATGATGTCAGAGCAGCTCTGGACCAATTGTCCCAGTGGAAGATGACCACACAGGAGTATGAAATATCAGGAGGTTATGCAGTAGGTTACTATCTGTATTCATGACTACACGGCAAGTAGGAGGGAGCATGGTCAGTCTTTTATGATCAACACCAAACCAATGTGATCCATATTAGTTCTATCTTGATAGAAATATCATTCAGGCTCCCACTGTAAGGTAGGGAGGACATTCTGATGCTGTGAAAGTCTTTGTAAGACCTTAAGGAATGATTGTGAGTTTTACTTACCATATAAATTGGTAAAATGATGTTGTATGCCGGAAGACTGCCTTTTTTTTTTTCTTTCTTCTGTCTCGGCAATTCAGAGAAACTCTGTTGTGAAACACTGCCACTGCTGGTCATTCAGTATAACCTGCAGATGGAAAAGTCCACTGTTAGCACATTTACTATAAGCAATACAATTTTTTTTTGATTTTTATAAAGGGTAAACAGATCAATAATATGGAGTCCATTTTATTGTGAAAATCAAGAGCTCACTAGAAAATCAAATCTCAATGTGTGTTTTTTAACCTCCCATACTTCTCTGCATCCCTTGCCTCATTTGCTAACACTCTCTCAAAAATTGTAGCACGTACATTAGGGCATAGATAAAAAGATCTTTTTGCAAGCCAAGTGGCAGCGAACGCTTCTAACTTTCTTCGTTTTAGGATATGGTACACCAGTAGCAATTAAGCCAACTCAGAAGTGTAGAGATGAAGGGTTATGCTACAGTTAATGGGAATAATAAAGACTATGAATATCATAATTACCATCTTAATTTCAGACAATTCCTACCAGTTCAGCAATGGTGAAGTTGAGACTCTTATGCTCAAACTTCCGTTCATACAAATTTAGAAGTCTCTAAAAATGTCTAATTTCTTTCACCTTACCATCTTGGTTTTCAGTTGGACATCCTGTTTACCCTGCTATTCATTTCATTACCAAGCTAAATGTATCCTACTGCTTGTTAGGCAACAGAGTGGCCCTCATGTCAGACAACATCTTGCCTTAGCTTTATGAAGTCAGCTTGCTAGGCAACAGAGTGGCCTTCCTGTCAGACAACATCTAGCTTTAGCTTTATGATGTCAGAGCAGCTCTGGACCAATTGTCCCAGTGGAAGATGACCACACAGGAGTATGAAATATCAGGAGGTTATGCAGTAGGTTACTATCTGTATTCATGACTACAAGGCAAGTAGGAGGGAGCATGGTCAGTCTTTTATGATCAACACCAAACCAATGTGATCCATATTAGTTCTATCTTGATAGAAATATCATTCAGGCTCAGGCTCCCACTGTAAGGTAGGGAGGACATTCTGATGCTGTGAAAGTCTTTGTAAGACCTTAAGGAATGATTGTGAGTTTTACTTACCATATAAATTGGTAAAATGATGTTGTATGCCGGAAGACTGCCTTTTTTTTTTTCTTTCTTCAGTCTCGGCAATTCAGAGAAACTCTGTTGTGAAACACTGCCACTGCTGGTCATTCAGTATAACCTGCAGATGGAAAAGTCCACTGTTAGCACATTTACTATAAGCAATACAATTTTTTTTTGATTTTTATAAAGGGTAAACAGATCAATAATATGGAGTCCATTTTATTGTGAAAATCAAGAGCTCACTAGAAAATCAAATCTCAATGTGTGTTTTTTAACCTCCCATACTTCTCTGCATCCCTTGCCTCATTTGCTAACACTCTCTCAAAAATTGTAGCACGTACATTAGGGCATAGATAAAAAGATCTTTTTGCCAGCCAAGTGGCAGCGAACGCTTCTAACTTTCTTCGTTTTAGGATATGGTACACCAGTAGCAATTAAGCCAACTCAGAAGTGTAGAGATGAAGGGTTATGCTACAGTTAATGGGAATAATAAAGACTATGAATATCATAATTACCATCTTCATTTTAGACAATTCCTACCAGTTCAGCAATGGTGAGGTTGAGACTCTTATGCTCAAACTTCCGTTCATACAAATTTAGAAGTCTCTAAAAATGTCTAATTTCTTTCACCTTACCATCTTGGTTTTCAGTTGGACATCCTGTTTACCCTGCTATTCATTTCATTACCAAGCTAAATGTATCCTACTGCTTGTTAGGCAACAGAGTGGCCCTCATGTCAGACAACATCTTGCCTTAGCTTTATGATGTCAGCTTGCTAGGCAACAGAGTGGCCTTCCTGTCAGACAACATCTAGCTTTAGCTTTATGATGTCAGAGCAGCTCTGGACCAATTGTCCCAGTGGAAGATGACCACACAGGAGTATGAAATATCAGGAGGTTATGCAGTAGGTTACTATCTGTATTCATGACTACACGGCAAGTAGGAGGGAGCATGGTCAGTCTTTTATGATCAACACCAAACCAATGTGATCCATATTAGTTCTATCTTGATAGAAATATCATTCAGGCTCAGGCTCCCACTGTAAGGTAGGGAGGACATTCTGATGCTGTGAAAGTCTTTGTAAGACCTGAAGGAATGATTGTGAGTTTTACTTACCATATAAATTGGTAAAATTATGCCGTATGCCGGAAGACTGCCTTTTTTTTCTTTCTTCAGTCTCGGCAATTCAGAGAAACTCTGTTGTGAAACACTGCCACTGCTGGTCATTCAGTATAACCTGCAGATGGAAAAGTCCACTGTTAGCACATTTACTATAAGCAATACAATTTTTTTTTGATTTGTATAAAGGGTAAACAGATCAATAATATGGAGTCCATTTTATTGTGAAAATCAAGAGCTCACTAGAAAATCAAATCTCAATGTGTGTTTTTAACCTCCCATACTTCTCTGCATCCCTTGCCTCATTTGCTAACACTCTCTCAACAATTGTAGCACGTACATTAGGGCATAGATAAAAAGATCTTTTTGCCAGCCAAGTGGCAGCGAACCCTTCTAACTTTCTACGTTTTAGGATATGGTACACCAGTAGCAATTAAGCCAACTCAGAAGTGTAGAGATGAAGGGTTATGCTACAGTTAATGGGAATAATAAAGACTATGAATATCATAATTACCATCTTCATTTTAGACAATTCCTTCCAGTTCAGCAATGGTGAAGTTGACTCTTATGCTCAAACTTCCGTTCATACAAATTTAGAAGTCTCAAAAAATGTCTAATTTCTTTCATCTTACCATCTTGGTTTTCAGTTGGACATCCTGTTTACCCTGCTATTCATTTCATTACCAAGCTAAATGTATCCTACTGCTTGTTAGGCAACAGAGTGGCCCTCATGTCAGACAACATCTTGCCTTAGCTTTATGAAGTCAGCTTGCTAGGCAACAGAGTGGCCTTCCTGTCAGACAACATCTAGCTTTAGCTTTATGATGTCAGAGCAGCTCTGGACCAATTGTCCCAGTGGAAGATGACCACACAGGAGTATGAAATATCAGGAGGTTATGCAGTAGGTTACTATCTGTATTCATGACTACACGGCAAGTAGGAGGGAGCATGGTCAGTCTTTTATGATCAACACCAAACCAATGTGATCCATATTAGTTCTATCTTGATAGAAATATCATTCAGGCTCCCACTGTAAGGTAGGGAGGACATTCTGATGCTGTGAAAGTCTTTGTAAGACCTTAAGGAATGATTGTGAGTTTTACTTACCATATAAATTGGTAAAATGATGTTGTATGCCGGAAGACTGCCTTTTTTTTTTCTTTCTTCAGTCTCGGCAATTCAGAGAAACTCTGTTGTGAAACACTGCCACTGCTGGTCATTCAGTATAACCTGCAGATGGAAAAGTCCACTGTTAGCACATTTACTATAAGCAATACAATTTTTTTTTGATTTTTATAAAGGGTAAACAGATCAATAATATGGAGTCCATTTTATTTTGAAAATCAAGAGCTCACTAGAAAATCAAATCTCAATGTGTGTTTTTAACCTCCCATACTTCTCTGCATCCCTTGCCTCATTTGCTAACACTCTCTCAACAATTGTAGCACGTACATTAGGGCATAGATAAAAAGATCTTTTTGCCAGCCAAGTGGCAGCGAACGCTTCTAACTTTCTTCGTTTTAGGATATGGTACACCAGTGGCAATTAAGCCAACTCAGAAGTGTAGAGATGAAGGGTTATGCTACAGTTAATGGTAATAATAAAGACTATGAATATCATAATTACCATCTTCATTTTAGACAATTCCTTCCAGTTCAGCAATGGTGAAGTTGAGACTCTTATGCTCCAACTTCCGTTCATACAAATTTAGAAGTCTCAAAAAATGTCTAATTTCTTTCATCTTACCATCTTGGTTTTCAGTTGGACATCCTGTTTACCCTGCTATTCATTTCATTACCAAGCTAAATGTATCCTACTGCTTGTTAGGCAACAGAGTGGCCCTCATGTCAGACAACATCTTGCCTTAGCTTTATGATGTCAGCTTGCTAGGCAACAGAGTGGCCTTCCTGTCAGACAACATCTAGCTTTAGCTTTATGATGTCAGAGCAGCTCTGGACCAATTGTCCCAGTGGAAGATGACCACACAGGAGTATGAAATATCAGGAGCTTATGCAGTAGGTTACTATCTGTATTCATGACTACAAGGCAAGTAGGAGGGAGCATGGTCAGTCTTTTATGATCAACACCAAACCAATGTGATCCATATTAGTTCTATCTTGATAGAAATATCATTCAGGCTCAGGCTCCCACTGTAAGGTAGGGAGGACATTCTGATGCTGTGAAAGTCTTTGTAAGACCTTAAGGAATGATTGTGAGTTTTACTTACCATATAAATTGGTAAAATGATGTTGTATGCCGGAAGACTGCCTTTTTTTTTTTCTTTCTTCAGTCTCGGCAATTCAGAGAAACTCTGTTGTGAAACACTGCCACTGCTGGTCATTCAGTATAACCTGCAGATGGAAAAGTCCACTGTTAGCACATTTACTATAAGCAATACAATTTTTTTTTGATTTTTATAAAGGGTAAACAGATCAATAATATGGAGTCCATTTTATTGTGAAAATCAAGAGCTCACTAGAAAATCAAATCTCAATGTGTGTTTTTTAACCTCCCATACTTCTCTGCATCCCTTGCCTCATTTGCTAACACTCTCTCAAAAATTGTAGCACGTACATTAGGGCATAGATAAAAAGATCTTTTTGCCAGCCAAGTGGCAGCGAACGCTTCTAACTTTCTTCGTTTTAGGATATGGTACACCAGTAGCAATTAAGCCAACTCAGAAGTGTAGAGATGAAGGGTTATGCTACAGTTAATGGGAATAATAAAGACTATGAATATCATAATTACCATCTTCATTTTAGACAATTCCTACCAGTTCAGCAATGGTGAGGTTGAGACTCTTATGCTCAAACTTCCGTTCATACAAATTTAGAAGTCTCTAAAAATGTCTAATTTCTTTCACCTTACCATCTTGGTTTTCAGTTGGACATCCTGTTTACCCTGCTATTCATTTCATTACCAAGCTAAATGTATCCTACTGCTTGTTAGGCAACAGAGTGGCCCTCATGTCAGACAACATCTTGCCTTAGCTTTATGATGTCAGCTTGCTAGGCAACAGAGTGGCCTTCCTGTCAGACAACATCTAGCTTTAGCTTTATGATGTCAGAGCAGCTCTGGACCAATTGTCCCAGTGGAAGATGACCACACAGGAGTATGAAATATCAGGAGGTTATGCAGTAGGTTACTATCTGTATTCATGACTACAAGGCAAGTAGGAGGGAGCATGGTCAGTCTTTTATGATCAACACCAAACCAAAGTGATCCATATTAGTTCTATCTTGATAGAAATATCATTCAGGCTCAGGCTCCCACTGTAAGGTAGGGAGGACATTCTGATGCTGTGAAAGTCTTTGTAAGACCTGAAGGAATGATTGTGAGTTTTACTTACCATATAAATTGGTAAAATGATGCCGTATGCCGGAAGACTGCCTTTTTTTTTTCTTTCTTCAGTCTCGGCAATTCAGAGAAACTCTGTTGTGAAACACTGCCACTGCTGGTCATTCAGTATAACCTGCAGATGGAAAAGTCCACTGTTAGCACATTTACTATAAGCAATACAATTTTTTTTTGATTTTTATAAAGGGTAAACAGATCAATAATATGGAGTCCATTTTATTGTGAAAATCAAGAGCTCACTAGAAAATCAAATCTCAATGTGTGTTTTTAACCTCCCATACTTCTCTGCATCCCTTGCCTCATTTGCTAACACTCTCTCAACAATTGTAGCACGTACATTAGGGCATAGATAAAAAGATCTTTTTGCCAGCCAAGTGGCAGCGAACGCTTCTAACTTTCTTCGTTTTAGGATATGGTACACCAGTAGCAATTAAGCCAACTCAGAAGTGTAGAGATGAAGGGTTATGCTACAGTTAATGGGAATAATAAAGACTATGAATATCACAATTACCATCTTCATTTTAGACAATTCCTACCAGTTCAGCAATGGTGAAGTTGAGACTCTTATGCTCAAACTTCCGTTCATACAAATTTAGAAGTCTCAAAAAATGTCTAATTTCTTTCATCTTACCATCTTGGTTTTCAGTTGGACATCCTGTTTACCCTGCTATTCATTTCATTACCAAGCTAAATGTATCCTACTGCTTGTTAGGCAACAGAGTGGCCCTCATGTCAGACAACATCTTGCCTTAGCTTTATGATGTCAGCTTGCTAGGCAACAGAGTGGCCTTCCTGTCAGACAACATCTAGCTTTAGCTTTATGATGTCAGAGCAGCTCTGGACCAATTGTCCCAGTGGAAGATGACCACACAGGAGTATGAAATATCAGGAGGTTATGCAGTAGGTTACTATCTGTATTCATGACTACACGGCAAGTAGGAGGGAGCATGGTCAGTCTTTTATGATCAACACCAAACCAATGTGATCCATATTAGTTCTATCTTGATAGAAATATCAATCAGGCTCCCACTGTAAGGTAGGGAGGACATTCTGATGCTGTGAAAGTCTTTGTAAGACCTGAAGGAATGATTGTGAGTTTTACTTACCATATAAATTGGTAAAATGATGCCGTATGCCGGAAGACTGCCTTTTTTTTTCTTTCTTCAGTCTCGGCAATTCAGAGAAACTCTGTTGTGAAACACTGCCACTGCTGGTCATTCAGTATAACCTGCAGATGGAAAAGTCCACTGTTAGCACATTTACTATAAGCAATACAATTTTTTTTTGATTTTTATAAAGGGTAAACAGATCAATAATATGGAGTCCATTTTATTGTGAAAATCAAGAGCTCACTAGAAAATCAAATCTCAATGTGTGTTTTTAACCTCCCATACTTCTCTGCATCCCTTGCCTCATTTGCTAACACTCTCTCAACAATTGTAGCACGTACATTAGGGCATAGATAAAAAGATCTTTTTGCCAGCCAAGTGGCAGCGAACGCTTCTAACTTTCTTCGTTTTAGGATATGGTACACCAGTAGCAATTAAGCCAACTCAGAAGTGTAGAGATGAAGGGTTATGCTACAGTTAATGGGAATAATAAAGACTATGAATATCATAATTACCATCTTCATTTTAGACAATTCCTTCCAGTTCAGCAATGGTGAAGTTGACTCTTATGCTCCAACTTCCGTTCATACAAATTTAGAAGTCTCTAAAAATGTCTAATTTCTTTCATCTTACCATCTTGGTTTTCAGTTGGACATCCTGTTTACCCTGCTATTCATTTCATTACCAAGCTAAATGTATCCTACTGCTTGTTAGGCAACAGAGTGGCCCTCATGTCAGACAACATCTTGCCTTAGCTTTATGATGTCAGCTTGCTAGGCAACAGAGTGGCCTTCCTGTCAGACAACATCTAGCTTTAGCTTTATGATGTCAGAGCAGCTCTGGACCAATTGTCCCAGTGGAAGATGACCACACAGGAGTATGAAATATCAGGAGGTTATGCAGTAGGTTACTATCTGTATTCATGACTACACGGCAAGTAGGAGGGAGCATGGTCAGTCTTTTATGATCAACACCAAACCAAAGTGATCCATATTAGTTCTATCTTGATAGAAATATCATTCAGGCTCAGGCTCCCACTGTAAGGTAGGGAGGACATTCTGATGCTGTGAAAGTCTTTGTAAGACCTGAAGGAATGATTGTGAGTTTTACTTACCATATAAATTGGTAAAATGATGCCGTATGCCGGAAGACTGCCTTTTTTTTTCTTTCTTCAGTCTCGGCAATTCAGAGAAACTCTGTTGTGAAACACTGCCACTGCTGGTCATTCAGTATAACCTGCAGATGGAAAAGTCCACTGTTAGCACATTTACTATAAGCAATACAATTTTTTTTTGATTTTTATAAAGGGTAAACAGATCAATAATATGGAGTCCATTTTATTGTGAAAATCAAGAGCTCACTAGAAAATCAAATCTCAATGTGTGTTTTTAACCTCCCATACTTCTCTGCATCCCTTGCCTCATTTGCTAACACTCTCTCAACAATTGTAGCACGTACATTAGGGCATAGATAAAAAGATCTTTTTGCCAGCCAAGTGGCAGCGAACGCTTCTAACTTTCTTCGTTTTAGGATATGGTACACCAGTAGCAATTAAGCCAACTCAGAAGTGTAGAGATGAAGGGTTATGCTACAGTTAATGGGAATAATAAAGACTATGAATATCATAATTACCATCTTCATTTTAGACAATTCCTTCCAGTTCAGCAATGGTGAAGTTGAGACTCTTATGCTCCAACTTCCGTTCATACAAATTTAGAAGTCTCAAAAAATGTCTAATTTCTTTCATCTTACCATCTTGGTTTTCAGTTGGACATCCTGTTTACCCTGCTATTCATTTCATTACCAAGCTAAATGTATCCTACTGCTTGTTAGGCAACAGAGTGGCCCTCATGTCAGACAACATCTTGCCTTAGCTTTATGATGTCAGCTTGCTAGGCAACAGAGTGGCCTTCCTGTCAGACAACATCTAGCTTTAGCTTTATGATGTCAGAGCAGCTCTGGACCAATTGTCCCAGTGGAAGATGACCACACAGGAGTATGAAATATCAGGAGGTTATGCAGTAGGTTACTATCTGTATTCATGACTACACGGCAAGTAGGAGGGAGCATGGTCAGTCTTTTATGATCAACACCAAACCAAAGTGATCCATATTAGTTCTATCTTGATAGAAATATCATTCAGGCTCAGGCTCCCACTGTAAGGTAGGGAGGACATTCTGATGCTGTGAAAGTCTTTGTAAGACCTGAAGGAATGATTGTGAGTTTTACTTACCATATAAATTGGTAAAATGATGCCGTATGCCGGAAGACTGCCTTTTTTTTTCTTTCTTCAGTCTCGGCAATTCAGAGAAACTCTGTTGTGAAACACTGCCACTGCTGGTCATTCAGTATAACCTGCAGATGGAAAAGTCCACTGTTAGCACATTTACTATAAGCAATACAATTTTTTTTTTATTTTTATAAAGGGTAAACAGATCAATAATATGGAGTCCATTTTATTTTGAAAATCAAGAGCTCACTAGAAAATCAAATCTCAATGTGTGTTTTTAACCTCCCATACTTCTCTGCATCCCTTGCCTCATTTGCTAACACTCTCTCAACAATTGTAGCACGTACATTAGGGCATAGATAAAAAGATCTTTTTGCCAGCCAAGTGGCAGCGAACGCTTCTAACTTTCTTCGTTTTAGGATATGGTACACCAGTAGCAATTAAGCCAACTCAGAAGTGTAGAGATGAAGGGTTATGCTACAGTTAATGGGAATAATAAAGACTATGAATATCATAATTACCATCTTCATTTTAGACAATTCCTTCCAGTTCAGCAATGGTGAAGTTGAGACTCTTATGCTCCAACTTCCGTTCATACAAATTTAGAAGTCTCAAAAAATGTCTAATTTCTTTCATCTTACCATCTTGGTTTTCAGTTGGACATCCTGTTCACCCTGCTATTCATTTCATTACCAAGCTAAATGTATCCTACTGCTTGTTAGGCAACAGAGTGGCCCTCATGTCAGACAACATCTTGCCTTAGCTTTATGATGTCAGCTTGCTAGGCAACAGAGTGGCCTTCCTGTCAGACAACATCTAGCTTTAGCTTTATGATGTCAGAGCAGCTCTGGACCAATTGTCCCAGTGGAAGATGACCACACAGGAGTATGAAATATCAGGAGCTTATGCAGTAGGTTACTATCTGTATTCATGACTACACGGCAAGTAGGAGGGAGCATGGTCAGTCTTTTATGATCAACACCAAACCAAAGTGATCCATATTAGTTCTATCTTGATAGAAATATCATTCAGGCTCAGGCTCCCACTGTAAGGTAGGGAGGACATTCTGATGCTGTGAAAGTCTTTGTAAGACCTGAAGGAATGATTGTGAGTTTTACTTACCATATAAATTGGTAAAATGATGCCGTATGCCGGAAGACTGCCTTTTTTTTTCTTTCTTCAGTCTCGGCAATTCAGAGAAACTCTGTTGTGAAACACTGCCACTGCTGGTCATTCAGTATAACCTGCAGATGGAAAAGTCCACTGTTAGCACATTTACTATAAGCAATACAATTTTTTTTTGATTTTTATAAAGGGTAAACAGATCAATAATATGGAGTCCATTTTATTTTGAAAATCAAGAGCTCACTAGAAAATCAAATCTCAATGTGTGTTTTTAACCTCCCATACTTCTCTGCATCCCTTGCCTCATTTGCTAACACTCTCTCAACAATTGTAGCACGTACATTAGGGCATAGATAAAAAGATCTTTTTGCCAGCCAAGTGGCAGCGAACGCTTCTAACTTTCTTCGTTTTAGGATATGGTACACCAGTAGCAATTAAGCCAACTCAGAAGTGTAGAGATGAAGGGTTATGCTACAGTTAATGGGAATAATAAAGACTATGAATATCATAATTACCATCTTCATTTTAGACAATTCCTTCCAGTTCAGCAATGGTGAAGTTGAGACTCTTATGCTCCAACTTCCGTTCATACAAATTTAGAAGTCTCAAAAAATGTCTAATTTCTTTCATCTTACCATCTTGGTTTTCAGTTGGACATCCTGTTCACCCTGCTATTCATTTCATTACCAAGCTAAATGTATCCTACTGCTTGTTAGGCAACAGAGTGGCCCTCATGTCAGACAACATCTTGCCTTAGCTTTATGATGTCAGCTTGCTAGGCAACAGAGTGGCCTTCCTGTCAGACAACATCTAGCTTTAGCTTTATGATGTCAGAGCAGCTCTGGACCAATTGTCCCAGTGGAAGATGACCACACAGGAGTATGAAATATCAGGAGCTTATGCAGTAGGTTACTATCTGTATTCATGACTACACGGCAAGTAGGAGGGAGCATGGTCAGTCTTTTATGATCAACACCAAACCAAAGTGATCCATATTAGTTCTATCTTGATAGAAATATCATTCAGGCTCAGGCTCCCACTGTAAGGTAGGGAGGACATTCTGATGCTGTGAAAGTCTTTGTAAGACCTGAAGGAATGATTGTGAGTTTTACTTACCATATAAATTGGTAAAATGATGCCGTATGCCGGAAGACTGCCTTTTTTTTTCTTTCTTCAGTCTCGGCAATTCAGAGAAACTCTGTTGTGAAACACTGCCACTGCTGGTCATTCAGTATAACCTGCAGATGGAAAAGTCCACTGTTAGCACATTTACTATAAGCAATACAATTTTTTTTTGATTTTTATAAAGGGTAAACAGATCAATAATATGGAGTCCATTTTATTGTGAAAATCAAGAGCTCACTAGAAAATCAAATCTCAATGTGTGTTTTTAACCTCCCATACTTCTCTGCATCCCTTGCCTCATTTGCTAACACTCTCTCAACAATTGTAGCACGTACATTAGGGCATAGATAAAAAGATCTTTTTGCCAGCCAAGTGGCAGCGAACGCTTCTAACTTTCTTCGTTTTAGGATATGGTACACCAGTAGCAATTAAGCCAACTCAGAAGTGTAGAGATGAAGGGTTATGCTACAGTTAATGGGAATAATAAAGACTATGAATATCACAATTACCATCTTCATTTTAGACAATTCCTACCAGTTCAGCAATGGTGAAGTTGAGACTCTTATGCTCAAACTTCCGTTCATACAAATTTAGAAGTCTCAAAAAATGTCTAATTTCTTTCATCTTACCATCTTGGTTTTCAGTTGGACATCCTGTTTACCCTGCTATTCATTTCATTACCAAGCTAAATGTATCCTACTGCTTGTTAGGCAACAGAGTGGCCCTCATGTCAGACAACATCTTGCCTTAGCTTTATGATGTCAGCTTGCTAGGCAACAGAGTGGCCTTCCTGTCAGACAACATCTAGCTTTAGCTTTATGATGTCAGAGCAGCTCTGGACCAATTGTCCCAGTGGAAGATGACCACACAGGAGTATGAAATATCAGGAGGTTATGCAGTAGGTTACTATCTGTATTCATGACTACACGGCAAGTAGGAGGGAGCATGGTCAGTCTTTTATGATCAACACCAAACCAATGTGATCCATATTAGTTCTATCTTGATAGAAATATCAATCAGGCTCCCACTGTAAGGTAGGGAGGACATTCTGATGCTGTGAAAGTCTTTGTAAGACCTGAAGGAATGATTGTGAGTTTTACTTACCATATAAATTGGTAAAATGATGCCGTATGCCGGAAGACTGCCTTTTTTTTTCTTTCTTCAGTCTCGGCAATTCAGAGAAACTCTGTTGTGAAACACTGCCACTGCTGGTCATTCAGTATAACCTGCAGATGGAAAAGTCCACTGTTAGCACATTTACTATAAGCAATACAATTTTTTTTTGATTTTTATAAAGGGTAAACAGATCAATAATATGGAGTCCATTTTATTGTGAAAATCAAGAGCTCACTAGAAAATCAAATCTCAATGTGTGTTTTTAACCTCCCATACTTCTCTGCATCCCTTGCCTCATTTGCTAACACTCTCTCAACAATTGTAGCACGTACATTAGGGCATAGATAAAAAGATCTTTTTGCCAGCCAAGTGGCAGCGAACGCTTCTAACTTTCTTCGTTTTAGGATATGGTACACCAGTAGCAATTAAGCCAACTCAGAAGTGTAGAGATGAAGGGTTATGCTACAGTTAATGGGAATAATAAAGACTATGAATATCATAATTACCATCTTCATTTTAGACAATTCCTTCCAGTTCAGCAATGGTGAAGTTGACTCTTATGCTCCAACTTCCGTTCATACAAATTTAGAAGTCTCTAAAAATGTCTAATTTCTTTCATCTTACCATCTTGGTTTTCAGTTGGACATCCTGTTTACCCTGCTATTCATTTCATTACCAAGCTAAATGTATCCTACTGCTTGTTAGGCAACAGAGTGGCCCTCATGTCAGACAACATCTTGCCTTAGCTTTATGATGTCAGCTTGCTAGGCAACAGAGTGGCCTTCCTGTCAGACAACATCTAGCTTTAGCTTTATGATGTCAGAGCAGCTCTGGACCAATTGTCCCAGTGGAAGATGACCACACAGGAGTATGAAATATCAGGAGGTTATGCAGTAGGTTACTATCTGTATTCATGACTACACGGCAAGTAGGAGGGAGCATGGTCAGTCTTTTATGATCAACACCAAACCAAAGTGATCCATATTAGTTCTATCTTGATAGAAATATCATTCAGGCTCAGGCTCCCACTGTAAGGTAGGGAGGACATTCTGATGCTGTGAAAGTCTTTGTAAGACCTGAAGGAATGATTGTGAGTTTTACTTACCATATAAATTGGTAAAATGATGCCGTATGCCGGAAGACTGCCTTTTTTTTTCTTTCTTCAGTCTCGGCAATTCAGAGAAACTCTGTTGTGAAACACTGCCACTGCTGGTCATTCAGTATAACCTGCAGATGGAAAAGTCCACTGTTAGCACATTTACTATAAGCAATACAATTTTTTTTTGATTTTTATAAAGGGTAAACAGATCAATAATATGGAGTCCATTTTATTGTGAAAATCAAGAGCTCACTAGAAAATCAAATCTCAATGTGTGTTTTTAACCTCCCATACTTCTCTGCATCCCTTGCCTCATTTGCTAACACTCTCTCAACAATTGTAGCACGTACATTAGGGCATAGATAAAAAGATCTTTTTGCCAGCCAAGTGGCAGCGAACGCTTCTAACTTTCTTCGTTTTAGGATATGGTACACCAGTAGCAATTAAGCCAACTCAGAAGTGTAGAGATGAAGGGTTATGCTACAGTTAATGGGAATAATAAAGACTATGAATATCATAATTACCATCTTCATTTTAGACAATTCCTTCCAGTTCAGCAATGGTGAAGTTGAGACTCTTATGCTCCAACTTCCGTTCATACAAATTTAGAAGTCTCAAAAAATGTCTAATTTCTTTCATCTTACCATCTTGGTTTTCAGTTGGACATCCTGTTTACCCTGCTATTCATTTCATTACCAAGCTAAATGTATCCTACTGCTTGTTAGGCAACAGAGTGGCCCTCATGTCAGACAACATCTTGCCTTAGCTTTATGATGTCAGCTTGCTAGGCAACAGAGTGGCCTTCCTGTCAGACAACATCTAGCTTTAGCTTTATGATGTCAGAGCAGCTCTGGACCAATTGTCCCAGTGGAAGATGACCACACAGGAGTATGAAATATCAGGAGGTTATGCAGTAGGTTACTATCTGTATTCATGACTACACGGCAAGTAGGAGGGAGCATGGTCAGTCTTTTATGATCAACACCAAACCAAAGTGATCCATATTAGTTCTATCTTGATAGAAATATCATTCAGGCTCAGGCTCCCACTGTAAGGTAGGGAGGACATTCTGATGCTGTGAAAGTCTTTGTAAGACCTGAAGGAATGATTGTGAGTTTTACTTACCATATAAATTGGTAAAATGATGCCGTATGCCGGAAGACTGCCTTTTTTTTTCTTTCTTCAGTCTCGGCAATTCAGAGAAACTCTGTTGTGAAACACTGCCACTGCTGGTCATTCAGTATAACCTGCAGATGGAAAAGTCCACTGTTAGCACATTTACTATAAGCAATACAATTTTTTTTTTATTTTTATAAAGGGTAAACAGATCAATAATATGGAGTCCATTTTATTTTGAAAATCAAGAGCTCACTAGAAAATCAAATCTCAATGTGTGTTTTTAACCTCCCATACTTCTCTGCATCCCTTGCCTCATTTGCTAACACTCTCTCAACAATTGTAGCACGTACATTAGGGCATAGATAAAAAGATCTTTTTGCCAGCCAAGTGGCAGCGAACGCTTCTAACTTTCTTCGTTTTAGGATATGGTACACCAGTAGCAATTAAGCCAACTCAGAAGTGTAGAGATGAAGGGTTATGCTACAGTTAATGGGAATAATAAAGACTATGAATATCATAATTACCATCTTCATTTTAGACAATTCCTTCCAGTTCAGCAATGGTGAAGTTGAGACTCTTATGCTCCAACTTCCGTTCATACAAATTTAGAAGTCTCAAAAAATGTCTAATTTCTTTCATCTTACCATCTTGGTTTTCAGTTGGACATCCTGTTCACCCTGCTATTCATTTCATTACCAAGCTAAATGTATCCTACTGCTTGTTAGGCAACAGAGTGGCCCTCATGTCAGACAACATCTTGCCTTAGCTTTATGATGTCAGCTTGCTAGGCAACAGAGTGGCCTTCCTGTCAGACAACATCTAGCTTTAGCTTTATGATGTCAGAGCAGCTCTGGACCAATTGTCCCAGTGGAAGATGACCACACAGGAGTATGAAATATCAGGAGCTTATGCAGTAGGTTACTATCTGTATTCATGACTACACGGCAAGTAGGAGGGAGCATGGTCAGTCTTTTATGATCAACACCAAACCAAAGTGATCCATATTAGTTCTATCTTGATAGAAATATCATTCAGGCTCAGGCTCCCACTGTAAGGTAGGGAGGACATTCTGATGCTGTGAAAGTCTTTGTAAGACCTGAAGGAATGATTGTGAGTTTTACTTACCATATAAATTGGTAAAATGATGCCGTATGCCGGAAGACTGCCTTTTTTTTTCTTTCTTCAGTCTCGGCAATTCAGAGAAACTCTGTTGTGAAACACTGCCACTGCTGGTCATTCAGTATAACCTGCAGATGGAAAAGTCCACTGTTAGCACATTTACTATAAGCAATACAATTTTTTTTTGATTTTTATAAAGGGTAAACAGATCAATAATATGGAGTCCATTTTATTTTGAAAATCAAGAGCTCACTAGAAAATCAAATCTCAATGTGTGTTTTTAACCTCCCATACTTCTCTGCATCCCTTGCCTCATTTGCTAACACTCTCTCAACAATTGTAGCACGTACATTAGGGCATAGATAAAAAGATCTTTTTGCCAGCCAAGTGGCAGCGAACGCTTCTAACTTTCTTCGTTTTAGGATATGGTACACCAGTAGCAATTAAGCCAACTCAGAAGTGTAGAGATGAAGGGTTATGCTACAGTTAATGGGAATAATAAAGACTATGAATATCATAATTACCATCTTCATTTTAGACAATTCCTTCCAGTTCAGCAATGGTGAAGTTGAGACTCTTATGCTCCAACTTCCGTTCATACAAATTTAGAAGTCTCAAAAAATGTCTAATTTCTTTCATCTTACCATCTTGGTTTTCAGTTGGACATCCTGTTCACCCTGCTATTCATTTCATTACCAAGCTAAATGTATCCTACTGCTTGTTAGGCAACAGAGTGGCCCTCATGTCAGACAACATCTTGCCTTAGCTTTATGATGTCAGCTTGCTAGGCAACAGAGTGGCCTTCCTGTCAGACAACATCTAGCTTTAGCTTTATGATGTCAGAGCAGCTCTGGACCAATTGTCCCAGTGGAAGATGACCACACAGGAGTATGAAATATCAGGAGCTTATGCAGTAGGTTACTATCTGTATTCATGACTACACGGCAAGTAGGAGGGAGCATGGTCAGTCTTTTATGATCAACACCAAACCAAAGTGATCCATATTAGTTCTATCTTGATAGAAATATCATTCAGGCTCAGGCTCCCACTGTAAGGTAGGGAGGACATTCTGATGCTGTGAAAGTCTTTGTAAGACCTGAAGGAATGATTGTGAGTTTTACTTACCATATAAATTGGTAAAATGATGCCGTATGCCGGAAGACTGCCTTTTTTTTTCTTTCTTCAGTCTCGGCAATTCAGAGAAACTCTGTTGTGAAACACTGCCACTGCTGGTCATTCAGTATAACCTGCAGATGGAAAAGTCCACTGTTAGCACATTTACTATAAGCAATACAATTTTTTTTTGATTTTTATAAAGGGTAAACAGATCAATAATATGGAGTCCATTTTATTGTGAAAATCAAGAGCTCACTAGAAAATCAAATCTCAATGTGTGTTTTTAACCTCCCATACTTCTCTGCATCCCTTGCCTCATTTGCTAACACTCTCTCAACAATTGTAGCACGTACATTAGGGCATAGATAAAAAGATCTTTTTGCCAGCCAAGTGGCAGCGAACGCTTCTAACTTTCTTCGTTTTAGGATATGGTACACCAGTAGCAATTAAGCCAACTCAGAAGTGTAGAGATGAAGGGTTATGCTACAGTTAATGGGAATAATAAAGACTATGAATATCATAATTACCATTTTCATTTTAGACAATTCCTTCCAGTTCAGCAATGGTGAAGTTGAGACTCTTATGCTCCAACTTCCGTTCATACAAATTTAGAAGTCTCAAAAAATGTCTAATTTCTTTCATCTTACCATCTTGGTTTTCAGTTGGACATCCTGTTTACCCTGCTATTCATTTCATTACCAAGCTAAATGTATCCTACTGCTTGTTAGGCAACAGAGTGGCCCTCATGTCAGACAACATCTTGCCTTAGCTTTATGATGTCAGCTTGCTAGGCAACAGAGTGGCCTTCCTGTCAGACAACATCTAGCTTTAGCTTTATGATGTCAGAGCAGCTCTGGACCAATTGTCCCAGTGGAAGATGACCACACAGGAGTATGAAATATCAGGAGGTTATGCAGTAGGTTACTATCTGTATTCGTGACTACAAGGCAAGTAGGAGGGAGCATGGTCAGTCTTTTATGATCAACACCAAACCAATGTGATCCATATTAGTTCTATCTTGATAGAAATATCATTCAGGCTCAGGCTCCCACTGTAAGGTAGGGAGGACATTCTGATGCTGTGAAAGTCTTTGTAAGACCTGAAGGAATGATTGTGAGTTTTACTTACCATATAAATTGGTAAAATGATGCCGTATGCCGGAAGACTGCCTTTTTTTTTCTTTCTTCAGTCTCGGCAATTCAGAGAAACTCTGTTGTGAAACACTGCCACTGCTGGTCATTCAGTATAACCTGCAGATGGAAAAGTCCTCTGTTAGCACATTTACTATAAGCAATACAATTTTTTTTTGATTTTTATAAAGGGTAAACAGATCAATAATATGGAGTCCATTTTATTGTGAAAATCAAGAGCTCACTAGAAAATCAAATCTCAATGTGTGTTTTTAACCTCCCATACTTCTCTGCATCCCTTGCCTCATTTGCTAACACTCTCTCAACAATTGTAGCACGTACATTAGGGCATAGATAAAAAGATCTTTTTGCCAGCCAAGTGGCAGCGAACGCTTCTAACTTTCTTCGTTTTAGGATATGGTACACCAGTAGCAATTAAGCCAACTCAGAAGTGTAGAGATGAAGGGTTATGCTACAGTTAATGGGAATAATAAAGACTATGAATATCATAATTACCATCTTCATTTTAGACAATTCCTACCAGTTCAGCAATGGTGAAGTTGAGACTCTTATGCTCAAACTTCCGTTCATACAAATTTAGAAGTCTCAAAAAATGTCTAATTTCTTTCATCTTACCATCTTGGTTTTCAGTTGGACATCCTGTTTACCCTGCTATTCATTTCATTACCAAGCTAAATGTATCCTACTGCTTGTTAGGCAACAGAGTGGCCCTCATGTCAGACAACATCTTGCCTTAGCTTTATGATGTCAGCTTGCTAGGCAACAGAGTGGCCTTCCTGTCAGACAACATCTAGCTTTAGCTTTATGATGTCAGAGCAGCTCTGGACCAATTGTCCCAGTGGAAGATGACCACACAGGAGTATGAAATATCAGGAGGTTATGCAGTAGGTTACTATCTGTATTCATGACTACACGGCAAGTAGGAGG
Organism: Triturus cristatus; assembly: GCF_964204655.1. Lineage (NCBI taxonomy): Eukaryota > Metazoa > Chordata > Amphibia > Caudata > Salamandridae > Triturus > Triturus cristatus. The sequence continues at coordinate 511,905,778 of NC_140594.1, forward strand.
GAGCATGGTCAGTCTTTTATGATCAACACCAAACCAATGTGATCCATATTAGTTCTATCTTGATAGAAATATCATTCAGGCTCAGGCTCCCACTGTAAGGTAGGGAGGACATTCTGATGCTGTGAAAGTCTTTGTAAGACCTGAAGGAATGATTGTGAGTTTTACTTACCATATAAATTGGTAAAATTATGCCGTATGCCGGAAGACTGCCTTTTTTTTCTTTCTTCAGTCTCTGCAATTCAGAGAAACTCTGTTGTGAAACACTGCCACTGCTGGTCATTCAGTATAACCTGCAGATGGAAAAGTCCACTGTTAGCACATTTACTATAAGCAATACAATTTTTTTTTGATTTGTATAAAGGGTAAACAGATCAATAATATGGAGTCCATTTTATTGTGAAAATCAAGAGCTCACTAGAAAATCAAATCTCAATGTGTGTTTTTAACCTCCCATACTTCTCTGCATCCCTTGCCTCATTTGCTAACACTCTCTCAACAATTGTAGCACGTACATTAGGGCATAGATAAAAAGATCTTTTTGCCAGCCAAGTGGCAGTGAACACTTCTAACTTTCTACGTTTTAGGATATGGTACACCAGTAGCAATTAAGCCAACTCAGAAGTGTAGAGATGAAGGGTTATGCTACAGTTAATGGGAATAATAAAGACTATGAATATCATAATTACCATCTTCATTTTAGACAATTCCTTCCAGTTCAGCAATGGTGAAGTTGAGACTCTTATGCTCAAACTTCCGTTCATACAAATTTAGAAGTCTCAAAAAATGTCTAATTTCTTTCACCTTACCATCTTGGTTTTCAGTTGGACATCCTGTTTACCCTGCTATTCATTTCATTACCAAGCTAAATGTATCCTACTGCTTGTTAGGCAACAGAGTGGCCCTCATGTCAGACAACATCTTGCCTTAGCTTTATGAAGTCAGCTTGCTAGGCAACAGAGTGGCCTTCCTGTCAGACAACATCTAGCTTTAGCTTTATGATGTCAGAGCAGCTCTGGACCAATTGTCCCAGTGGAAGATGACCACACAGGAGTATGAAATATCAGGAGGTTATGCAGTAGGTTACTATCTGTATTCATGACTACAAGGCAAGTAGGAGGGAGCATGGTCAGTCTTTTATGATCAACACCAAACCAATGTGATCCATATTAGTTCTATCTTGATAGAAATATCATTCAGGCTCCCACTGTAAGGTAGGGAGGACATTCTGATGCTGTGAAAGTCTTTGTAAGACCTTAAGGAATGATTGTGAGTTTTACTTACCATATAAATTGGTAAAATGATGCCGTATGCCGGAAGACTGCCTTTTTTTTTTCTTTCTTCAGTCTCGGCAATTCAGAGAAACTCTGTTGTGAAACACTGCCACTGCTGGTCATTCAGTATAACCTGCAGATGGAAAAGTCCACTGTTAGCACATTTACTATAAGCAATACAATTTTTTTTTGATTTTTATAAAGGGTAAACAGATCAATAATATGGAGTCCATTTTATTGTGAAAATCAAGAGCTCACTAGAAAATCAAATCTCAATGTGTGTTTTTAACCTCCCATACTTCTCTGCATCCCTTGCCTCATTTGCTAACACTCTCTCAACAATTGTAGCACGTACATTAGGGCATAGATAAAAAGATCTTTTTGCCAGCCAAGTGGCAGCGAACGCTTCTAACTTTCTTCGTTTTAGGATATGGTACACCAGTAGCAATTAAGCCAACTCAGAAGTGTAGAGATGAAGGGTTATGCTACAGTTAATGGGAATAATAAAGACTATGAATATCATAATTACCATCTTCATTTTAGACAATTCCTACCAGTTCAGCAATGGTGAAGTTGAGACTCTTATGCTCAAACTTCCGTTCATACAAATTTAGAAGTCTCAAAAAATGTCTAATTTCTTTCATCTTACCATCTTGGTTTTCAGTTGGACATCCTGTTTACCCTGCTATTCATTTCATTACCGAGCTAAATGTATCCTACTGCTTGTTAGGCAACAGAGTGGCCCTCATGTCAGACAACATCTTGCCTTAGCTTTATGGTGTCAGCTTGCTAGGCAACAGAGTGGCCTTCCTGTCAGACAACATCTAGCTTTAGCTTTATGATGTCAGAGCAGCTCTGGACCAATTGTCCCAGTGGAAGATGACCACACAGGAGTATGAAATATCAGGAGGTTATGCAGTAGGTTACTATCTGTATTCATGACTACACGGCAAGTAGGAGGGAGCATGGTCAGTCTTTTATGATCAACACCAAACCAATGTGATCCATATTAGTTCTATCTTGATAGAAATATCATTCAGGCTCAGGCTCCCACTGTAAGGTAGGGAGGACATTCGGATGCTGTGAAAGTCTTTGTAAGACCTTAAGGAATGATTGTGAGTTTTACTTACCATATAAATTGGTAAAATGATGTTGTATGCCGGAAGACTGCCTTTTTTTTTTCTTTCTTCAGTCTCGGCAATTCAGAGAAACTCTGTTGTGAAACACTGCCACTGCTGGTCATTCAGTATAACCTGCAGATGGAAAAGTCCACTGTTAGCACATTTACTATAAGCAATACAATTTTTTTTTGATTTTTATAAAGGGTAAACAGATCAATAATATGCAGTCCATTTTATTGTGAAAATCAAGAGCTCACTAGAAAATCAAATCTCAATGTGTGTTTTTTAACCTCCCATACTTCTCTGCATCCCTTGCCTCATTTGCTAACACTCTCTCAAAAATTGTAGCACGTACATTAGGGCATAGATAAAAAGATCTTTTTGCCAGCAAAGTGGCAGCGAACCCTTCTAACTTTCTTCGTTTTAGGATATGGTACACCAGTAGCAATTAAGCCAACTCAGAAGTGTAGAGATGAAGGGTTATGCTACAGTTAATGGGAATAATAAAGACTATGAATATCATAATTACCATCTTCATTTTAGACAATTCCTTCCAGTTCAGCAATGGTGAAGTTGACTCTTATGCTCCAACTTCCGTTCATACAAATTTAGAAGTCTCTAAAAATGTCTAATTTCTTTCATCTTACCATCTTGGTTTTCAGTTGGACATCCTGTTTACCCTGCTATTCATTTCATTACCAAGCTAAATGTATCCTACTGCTTGTTAGGCAACAGAGTGGCCCTCATGTCAGACAACATCTTGCCTTAGCTTTATGATGTCAGCTTGCTAGGCAACAGAGTGGCCTTCCTGTCAGACAACATCTAGCTTTAGCTTTATGATGTCAGAGCAGCTCTGGACCAATTGTCCCAGTGGAAGATGACCACACAGGAGTATGAAATATCAGGAGGTTATGCAGTAGGTTACTATCTGTATTCATGACTACACGGCAAGTAGGAGGGAGCATGGTCAGTCTTTTATGATCAACACCAAACCAATGTGGTCCATATTAGTTCTATCTTGATAGAAATATCATTCAGGCTCAGGCTCCCACTGTAAGGTAGGGAGGACATTCTGATGCTGTGAAAGTCTTTGTAAGACCTGAAGGAATGATTGTGAGTTTTACTTACCATATAAATTGGTAAAATTATGCCGTATGCCGGAAGACTGCCTTTTTTTTCTTTCTTCAGTCTCGGCAATTCAGAGAAACTCTGTTGTGAAACACTGCCACTGCTGGTCATTCAGTATAACCTGCAGATGGAAAAGTCCACTGTTAGCACATTTACTATAAGCAATACAATTTTTTTTTGATTTGTATAAAGGGTAAACAGATCAATAATATGGAGTCCATTTTATTGTGAAAATCAAGAGCTCACTAGAAAATCAAATCTCAATGTGTGTTTTTAACCTCCCATACTTCTCTGCATCCCTTGCCTCATTTGCTAACACTCTCTCAACAATTGTAGCACGTACATTAGGGCATAGATAAAAAGATCTTTTTGCCAGCCAAGTGGCAGCGAACCCTTCTAACTTTCTACGTTTTAGGATATGGTACACCAGTAGCAATTAAGCCAACTCAGAAGTGTAGAGATGAAGGGTTATGCTACAGTTAATGGGAATAATAAAGACTATGAATATCATAATTACCATCTTCATTTTAGACAATTCCTTCCAGTTCAGCAATGGTGAAGTTGAGACTCTTATGCTCAAACTTCCGTTCATACAAATTTAGAAGTCTCAAAAAATGTCTAATTTCTTTCACCTTACCATCTTGGTTTTCAGTTGGACATCCTGTTTACCCTGCTATTCATTTCATTACCAAGCTAAATGTATCCTACTGCTTGTTAGGCAACAGAGTGGCCCTCATGTCAGACAACATCTTGCCTTAGCTTTATGAAGTCAGCTTGCTAGGCAACAGAGTGGCCTTCCTGTCAGACAACATCTAGCTTTAGCTTTATGATGTCAGAGCAGCTCTGGACCAATTGTCCCAGTGGAAGATGACCACACAGGAGTATGAAATATCAGGAGGTTATGCAGTAGGTTACTATCTGTATTCATGACTACAAGGCAAGTAGGAGGGAGCATGGTCAGTCTTTTATGATCAACACCAAACCAAAGTGATCCATATTAGTTCTATCTTGATAGAAATATCATTCAGGCTCCCACTGTAAGGTAGGGAGGACATTCTGATGCTGTGAAAGTCTTTGTAAGACCTGAAGGAATGATTGTGAGTTTTACTTACCATATAAATTGGTAAAATGATGCCGTATGCCGGAAGACTGCCTTTTTTTTTCTTTCTTCAGTCTCGGCAATTCAGAGAAACTCTGTTGTGAAACACTGCCACTGCTGGTCATTCAGTATAACCTGCAGATGGAAAAGTCCACTGTTAGCACATTTACTATAAGCAATACAATTTTTTTTTGATTTTTATAAAGGGTAAACAGATCAATAATATGGAGTCCATTTTATTGTGAAAATCAAGAGCTCACTAGAAAATCAAATCTCAATGTGTGTTTTTAACCTCCCATACTTCTCTGCATCCCTTGCCTCATTTGCTAACACTCTCTCAACAATTGTAGCACGTACATTAGGGCATAGATAAAAAGATCTTTTTGCCAGCCAAGTGGCAGCGAACGCTTCTAACTTTCTTCGTTTTAGGATATGGTACACCAGTAGCAATTAAGCCAACTCAGAAGTGTAGAGATGAAGGGTTATGCTACAGTTAATGGGAATAATAAAGACTATGAATATCATAATTACCATCTTCATTTTAGACAATTCCTTCCAGTTCAGCAATGGTGAAGTTGACTCTTATGCTCCAACTTCCGTTCATACAAATTTAGAAGTCTCTAAAAATGTCTAATTTCTTTCATCTTACCATCTTGGTTTTCAGTTGGACATCCTGTTTACCCTGCTATTCATTTCATTACCAAGCTAAATGTATCCTACTGCTTGTTAGGCAACAGAGTGGCCCTCATGTCAGACAACATCTTGCCTTAGCTTTATGATGTCAGCTTGCTAGGCAACAGAGTGGCCTTCCTGTCAGACAACATCTAGCTTTAGCTTTATGATGTCAGAGCAGCTCTGGACCAATTGTCCCAGTGGAAGATGACCACACAGGAGTATGAAATATCAGGAGGTTATGCAGTAGGTTACTATCTGTATTCATGACTACACGGCAAGTAGGAGGGAGCATGGTCAGTCTTTTATGATCAACACCAAACCAAAGTGATCCATATTAGTTCTATCTTGATAGAAATATCATTCAGGCTCAGGCTCCCACTGTAAGGTAGGGAGGACATTCTGATGCTGTGAAAGTCTTTGTAAGACCTGAAGGAATGATTGTGAGTTTTACTTACCATATAAATTGGTAAAATGATGCCGTATGCCGGAAGACTGCCTTTTTTTTTCTTTCTTCAGTCTCGGCAATTCAGAGAAACTCTGTTGTGAAACACTGCCACTGCTGGTCATTCAGTATAACCTGCAGATGGAAAAGTCCACTGTTAGCACATTTACTATAAGCAATACAATTTTTTTTTGATTTTTATAAAGGGTAAACAGATCAATAATATGGAGTCCATTTTATTGTGAAAATCAAGAGCTCACTAGAAAATCAAATCTCAATGTGTGTTTTTAACCTCCCATACTTCTCTGCATCCCTTGCCTCATTTGCTAACACTCTCTCAACAATTGTAGCACGTACATTAGGGCATAGATAAAAAGATCTTTTTGCCAGCCAAGTGGCAGCGAACGCTTCTAACTTTCTTCGTTTTAGGATATGGTACACCAGTAGCAATTAAGCCAACTCAGAAGTGTAGAGATGAAGGGTTATGCTACAGTTAATGGGAATAATAAAGACTATGAATATCATAATTACCATTTTCATTTTAGACAATTCCTTCCAGTTCAGCAATGGTGAAGTTGAGACTCTTATGCTCCAACTTCCGTTCATACAAATTTAGAAGTCTCAAAAAATGTCTAATTTCTTTCATCTTACCATCTTGGTTTTCAGTTGGACATCCTGTTTACCCTGCTATTCATTTCATTACCAAGCTAAATGTATCCTACTGCTTGTTAGGCAACAGAGTGGCCCTCATGTCAGACAACATCTTGCCTTAGCTTTATGATGTCAGCTTGCTAGGCAACAGAGTGGCCTTCCTGTCAGACAACATCTAGCTTTAGCTTTATGATGTCAGAGCAGCTCTGGACCAATTGTCCCAGTGGAAGATGACCACACAGGAGTATGAAATATCAGGAGGTTATGCAGTAGGTTACTATCTGTATTCATGACTACACGGCAAGTAGGAGGGAGCATGGTCAGTCTTTTATGATCAACACCAAACCAAAGTGATCCATATTAGTTCTATCTTGATAGAAATATCATTCAGGCTCAGGCTCCCACTGTAAGGTAGGGAGGACATTCTGATGCTGTGAAAGTCTTTGTAAGACCTGAAGGAATGATTGTGAGTTTTACTTACCATATAAATTGGTAAAATGATGCCGTATGCCGGAAGACTGCCTTTTTTTTTCTTTCTTCAGTCTCGGCAATTCAGAGAAACTCTGTTGTGAAACACTGCCACTGCTGGTCATTCAGTATAACCTGCAGATGGAAAAGTCCACTGTTAGCACATTTACTATAAGCAATACAATTTTTTTTTTATTTTTATAAAGGGTAAACAGATCAATAATATGGAGTCCATTTTATTTTGAAAATCAAGAGCTCACTAGAAAATCAAATCTCAATGTGTGTTTTTAACCTCCCATACTTCTCTGCATCCCTTGCCTCATTTGCTAACACTCTCTCAACAATTGTAGCACGTACATTAGGGCATAGATAAAAAGATCTTTTTGCCAGCCAAGTGGCAGCGAACGCTTCTAACTTTCTTCGTTTTAGGATATGGTACACCAGTAGCAATTAAGCCAACTCAGAAGTGTAGAGATGAAGGGTTATGCTACAGTTAATGGGAATAATAAAGACTATGAATATCATAATTACCATCTTCATTTTAGACAATTCCTTCCAGTTCAGCAATGGTGAAGTTGAGACTCTTATGCTCCAACTTCCGTTCATACAAATTTAGAAGTCTCAAAAAATGTCTAATTTCTTTCATCTTACCATCTTGGTTTTCAGTTGGACATCCTGTTCACCCTGCTATTCATTTCATTACCAAGCTAAATGTATCCTACTGCTTGTTAGGCAACAGAGTGGCCCTCATGTCAGACAACATCTTGCCTTAGCTTTATGATGTCAGCTTGCTAGGCAACAGAGTGGCCTTCCTGTCAGACAACATCTAGCTTTAGCTTTATGATGTCAGAGCAGCTCTGGACCAATTGTCCCAGTGGAAGATGACCACACAGGAGTATGAAATATCAGGAGCTTATGCAGTAGGTTACTATCTGTATTCATGACTACACGGCAAGTAGGAGGGAGCATGGTCAGTCTTTTATGATCAACACCAAACCAAAGTGATCCATATTAGTTCTATCTTGATAGAAATATCATTCAGGCTCAGGCTCCCACTGTAAGGTAGGGAGGACATTCTGATGCTGTGAAAGTCTTTGTAAGACCTGAAGGAATGATTGTGAGTTTTACTTACCATATAAATTGGTAAAATGATGCCGTATGCCGGAAGACTGCCTTTTTTTTTCTTTCTTCAGTCTCGGCAATTCAGAGAAACTCTGTTGTGAAACACTGCCACTGCTGGTCATTCAGTATAACCTGCAGATGGAAAAGTCCACTGTTAGCACATTTACTATAAGCAATACAATTTTTTTTTGATTTTTATAAAGGGTAAACAGATCAATAATATGGAGTCCATTTTATTTTGAAAATCAAGAGCTCACTAGAAAATCAAATCTCAATGTGTGTTTTTAACCTCCCATACTTCTCTGCATCCCTTGCCTCATTTGCTAACACTCTCTCAACAATTGTAGCACGTACATTAGGGCATAGATAAAAAGATCTTTTTGCCAGCCAAGTGGCAGCGAACGCTTCTAACTTTCTTCGTTTTAGGATATGGTACACCAGTAGCAATTAAGCCAACTCAGAAGTGTAGAGATGAAGGGTTATGCTACAGTTAATGGGAATAATAAAGACTATGAATATCATAATTACCATCTTCATTTTAGACAATTCCTTCCAGTTCAGCAATGGTGAAGTTGAGACTCTTATGCTCCAACTTCCGTTCATACAAATTTAGAAGTCTCAAAAAATGTCTAATTTCTTTCATCTTACCATCTTGGTTTTCAGTTGGACATCCTGTTCACCCTGCTATTCATTTCATTACCAAGCTAAATGTATCCTACTGCTTGTTAGGCAACAGAGTGGCCCTCATGTCAGACAACATCTTGCCTTAGCTTTATGATGTCAGCTTGCTAGGCAACAGAGTGGCCTTCCTGTCAGACAACATCTAGCTTTAGCTTTATGATGTCAGAGCAGCTCTGGACCAATTGTCCCAGTGGAAGATGACCACACAGGAGTATGAAATATCAGGAGCTTATGCAGTAGGTTACTATCTGTATTCATGACTACACGGCAAGTAGGAGGGAGCATGGTCAGTCTTTTATGATCAACACCAAACCAAAGTGATCCATATTAGTTCTATCTTGATAGAAATATCATTCAGGCTCAGGCTCCCACTGTAAGGTAGGGAGGACATTCTGATGCTGTGAAAGTCTTTGTAAGACCTGAAGGAATGATTGTGAGTTTTACTTACCATATAAATTGGTAAAATGATGCCGTATGCCGGAAGACTGCCTTTTTTTTTCTTTCTTCAGTCTCGGCAATTCAGAGAAACTCTGTTGTGAAACACTGCCACTGCTGGTCATTCAGTATAACCTGCAGATGGAAAAGTCCACTGTTAGCACATTTACTATAAGCAATACAATTTTTTTTTGATTTTTATAAAGGGTAAACAGATCAATAATATGGAGTCCATTTTATTGTGAAAATCAAGAGCTCACTAGAAAATCAAATCTCAATGTGTGTTTTTAACCTCCCATACTTCTCTGCATCCCTTGCCTCATTTGCTAACACTCTCTCAACAATTGTAGCACGTACATTAGGGCATAGATAAAAAGATCTTTTTGCCAGCCAAGTGGCAGCGAACGCTTCTAACTTTCTTCGTTTTAGGATATGGTACACCAGTAGCAATTAAGCCAACTCAGAAGTGTAGAGATGAAGGGTTATGCTACAGTTAATGGGAATAATAAAGACTATGAATATCATAATTACCATTTTCATTTTAGACAATTCCTTCCAGTTCAGCAATGGTGAAGTTGAGACTCTTATGCTCCAACTTCCGTTCATACAAATTTAGAAGTCTCAAAAAATGTCTAATTTCTTTCATCTTACCATCTTGGTTTTCAGTTGGACATCCTGTTTACCCTGCTATTCATTTCATTACCAAGCTAAATGTATCCTACTGCTTGTTAGGCAACAGAGTGGCCCTCATGTCAGACAACATCTTGCCTTAGCTTTATGATGTCAGCTTGCTAGGCAACAGAGTGGCCTTCCTGTCAGACAACATCTAGCTTTAGCTTTATGATGTCAGAGCAGCTCTGGACCAATTGTCCCAGTGGAAGATGACCACACAGGAGTATGAAATATCAGGAGGTTATGCAGTAGGTTACTATCTGTATTCGTGACTACAAGGCAAGTAGGAGGGAGCATGGTCAGTCTTTTATGATCAACACCAAACCAATGTGATCCATATTAGTTCTATCTTGATAGAAATATCATTCAGGCTCAGGCTCCCACTGTAAGGTAGGGAGGACATTCTGATGCTGTGAAAGTCTTTGTAAGACCTGAAGGAATGATTGTGAGTTTTACTTACCATATAAATTGGTAAAATGATGCCGTATGCCGGAAGACTGCCTTTTTTTTTCTTTCTTCAGTCTCGGCAATTCAGAGAAACTCTGTTGTGAAACACTGCCACTGCTGGTCATTCAGTATAACCTGCAGATGGAAAAGTCCTCTGTTAGCACATTTACTATAAGCAATACAATTTTTTTTTGATTTTTATAAAGGGTAAACAGATCAATAATATGGAGTCCATTTTATTGTGAAAATCAAGAGCTCACTAGAAAATCAAATCTCAATGTGTGTTTTTAACCTCCCATACTTCTCTGCATCCCTTGCCTCATTTGCTAACACTCTCTCAACAATTGTAGCACGTACATTAGGGCATAGATAAAAAGATCTTTTTGCCAGCCAAGTGGCAGCGAACGCTTCTAACTTTCTTCGTTTTAGGATATGGTACACCAGTAGCAATTAAGCCAACTCAGAAGTGTAGAGATGAAGGGTTATGCTACAGTTAATGGGAATAATAAAGACTATGAATATCATAATTACCATCTTCATTTTAGACAATTCCTACCAGTTCAGCAATGGTGAAGTTGAGACTCTTATGCTCAAACTTCCGTTCATACAAATTTAGAAGTCTCAAAAAATGTCTAATTTCTTTCATCTTACCATCTTGGTTTTCAGTTGGACATCCTGTTTACCCTGCTATTCATTTCATTACCAAGCTAAATGTATCCTACTGCTTGTTAGGCAACAGAGTGGCCCTCATGTCAGACAACATCTTGCCTTAGCTTTATGATGTCAGCTTGCTAGGCAACAGAGTGGCCTTCCTGTCAGACAACATCTAGCTTTAGCTTTATGATGTCAGAGCAGCTCTGGACCAATTGTCCCAGTGGAAGATGACCACACAGGAGTATGAAATATCAGGAGGTTATGCAGTAGGTTACTATCTGTATTCATGACTACACGGCAAGTAGGAGGGAGCATGGTCAGTCTTTTATGATCAACACCAAACCAAAGTGATCCATATTAGTTCTATCTTGATAGAAATATCATTCAGGCTCAGGCTCCCACTGTAAGGTAGGGAGGACATTCTGATGCTGTGAAAGTCTTTGTAAGACCTGAAGGAATGATTGTGAGTTTTACTTACCATATAAATTGGTAAAATGATGCCGTATGCCGGAAGACTGCCTTTTTTTTTCTTTCTTCAGTCTCGGCAATTCAGAGAAACTCTGTTGTGAAACACTGCCACTGCTGGTCATTCAGTATAACCTGCAGATGGAAAAGTCCACTGTTAGCACATTTACTATAAGCAATACAATTTTTTTTTGATTTTTATAAAGGGTAAACAGATCAATAATATGGAGTCCATTTTATTGTGAAAATCAAGAGCTCACTAGAAAATCAAATCTCAATGTGTGTTTTTAACCTCCCATACTTCTCTGCATCCCTTGCCTCATTTGCTAACACTCTCTCAACAATTGTAGCACGTACATTAGGGCATAGATAAAAAGATCTTTTTGCCAGCCAAGTGGCAGCGAACGCTTCTAACTTTCTTCGTTTTAGGATATGGTACACCAGTAGCAATTAAGCCAACTCAGAAGTGTAGAGATGAAGGGTTATGCTACAGTTAATGGGAATAATAAAGACTATGAATATCATAATTACCATCTTCATTTTAGACAATTCCTTCCAGTTCAGCAATGGTGAAGTTGACTCTTATGCTCCAACTTCCGTTCATACAAATTTAGAAGTCTCTAAAAATGTCTAATTTCTTTCATCTTACCATCTTGGTTTTCAGTTGGACATCCTGTTTACCCTGCTATTCATTTCATTACCAAGCTAAATGTATCCTACTGCTTGTTAGGCAACAGAGTGGCCCTCATGTCAGACAACATCTTGCCTTAGCTTTATGATGTCAGCTTGCTAGGCAACAGAGTGGCCTTCCTGTCAGACAACATCTAGCTTTAGCTTTATGATGTCAGAGCAGCTCTGGACCAATTGTCCCAGTGGAAGATGACCACACAGGAGTATGAAATATCAGGAGGTTATGCAGTAGGTTACTATCTGTATTCATGACTACACGGCAAGTAGGAGGGAGCATGGTCAGTCTTTTATGATCAACACCAAACCAAAGTGATCCATATTAGTTCTATCTTGATAGAAATATCATTCAGGCTCAGGCTCCCACTGTAAGGTAGGGAGGACATTCTGATGCTGTGAAAGTCTTTGTAAGACCTGAAGGAATGATTGTGAGTTTTACTTACCATATAAATTGGTAAAATGATGCCGTATGCCGGAAGACTGCCTTTTTTTTTCTTTCTTCAGTCTCGGCAATTCAGAGAAACTCTGTTGTGAAACACTGCCACTGCTGGTCATTCAGTATAACCTGCAGATGGAAAAGTCCACTGTTAGCACATTTACTATAAGCAATACAATTTTTTTTTGATTTTTATAAAGGGTAAACAGATCAATAATATGGAGTCCATTTTATTTTGAAAATCAAGAGCTCACTAGAAAATCAAATCTCAATGTGTGTTTTTAACCTCCCATACTTCTCTGCATCCCTTGCCTCATTTGCTAACACTCTCTCAACAATTGTAGCACGTACATTAGGGCATAGATAAAAAGATCTTTTTGCCAGCCAAGTGGCAGCGAACGCTTCTAACTTTCTTCGTTTTAGGATATGGTACACCAGTAGCAATTAAGCCAACTCAGAAGTGTAGAGATGAAGGGTTATGCTACAGTTAATGGGAATAATAAAGACTATGAATATCATAATTACCATCTTCATTTTAGACAATTCCTTCCAGTTCAGCAATGGTGAAGTTGAGACTCTTATGCTCCAACTTCCGTTCATACAAATTTAGAAGTCTCAAAAAATGTCTAATTTCTTTCATCTTACCATCTTGGTTTTCAGTTGGACATCCTGTTCACCCTGCTATTCATTTCATTACCAAGCTAAATGTATCCTACTGCTTGTTAGGCAACAGAGTGGCCCTCATGTCAGACAACATCTTGCCTTAGCTTTATGATGTCAGCTTGCTAGGCAACAGAGTGGCCTTCCTGTCAGACAACATCTAGCTTTAGCTTTATGATGTCAGAGCAGCTCTGGACCAATTGTCCCAGTGGAAGATGACCACACAGGAGTATGAAATATCAGGAGCTTATGCAGTAGGTTACTATCTGTATTCATGACTACACGGCAAGTAGGAGGGAGCATGGTCAGTCTTTTATGATCAACACCAAACCAAAGTGATCCATATTAGTTCTATCTTGATAGAAATATCATTCAGGCTCAGGCTCCCACTGTAAGGTAGGGAGGACATTCTGATGCTGTGAAAGTCTTTGTAAGACCTGAAGGAATGATTGTGAGTTTTACTTACCATATAAATTGGTAAAATGATGCCGTATGCCGGAAGACTGCCTTTTTTTTTCTTTCTTCAGTCTCGGCAATTCAGAGAAACTCTGTTGTGAAACACTGCCACTGCTGGTCATTCAGTATAACCTGCAGATGGAAAAGTCCACTGTTAGCACATTTACTATAAGCAATACAATTTTTTTTTGATTTTTATAAAGGGTAAACAGATCAATAATATGGAGTCCATTTTATTGTGAAAATCAAGAGCTCACTAGAAAATCAAATCTCAATGTGTGTTTTTAACCTCCCATACTTCTCTGCATCCCTTGCCTCATTTGCTAACACTCTCTCAACAATTGTAGCACGTACATTAGGGCATAGATAAAAAGATCTTTTTGCCAGCCAAGTGGCAGCGAACGCTTCTAACTTTCTTCGTTTTAGGATATGGTACACCAGTAGCAATTAAGCCAACTCAGAAGTGTAGAGATGAAGGGTTATGCTACAGTTAATGGGAATAATAAAGACTATGAATATCATAATTACCATTTTCATTTTAGACAATTCCTTCCAGTTCAGCAATGGTGAAGTTGAGACTCTTATGCTCCAACTTCCGTTCATACAAATTTAGAAGTCTCAAAAAATGTCTAATTTCTTTCATCTTACCATCTTGGTTTTCAGTTGGACATCCTGTTTACCCTGCTATTCATTTCATTACCAAGCTAAATGTATCCTACTGCTTGTTAGGCAACAGAGTGGCCCTCATGTCAGACAACATCTTGCCTTAGCTTTATGATGTCAGCTTGCTAGGCAACAGAGTGGCCTTCCTGTCAGACAACATCTAGCTTTAGCTTTATGATGTCAGAGCAGCTCTGGACCAATTGTCCCAGTGGAAGATGACCACACAGGAGTATGAAATATCAGGAGGTTATGCAGTAGGTTACTATCTGTATTCGTGACTACAAGGCAAGTAGGAGGGAGCATGGTCAGTCTTTTATGATCAACACCAAACCAATGTGATCCATATTAGTTCTATCTTGATAGAAATATCATTCAGGCTCAGGCTCCCACTGTAAGGTAGGGAGGACATTCTGATGCTGTGAAAGTCTTTGTAAGACCTGAAGGAATGATTGTGAGTTTTACTTACCATATAAATTGGTAAAATGATGCCGTATGCCGGAAGACTGCCTTTTTTTTTCTTTCTTCAGTCTCGGCAATTCAGAGAAACTCTGTTGTGAAACACTGCCACTGCTGGTCATTCAGTATAACCTGCAGATGGAAAAGTCCTCTGTTAGCACATTTACTATAAGCAATACAATTTTTATTTGATTTTTATAAAGGGTAAACAGATCAATAATATGGAGTCCATTTTATTGTGAAAATCAAGAGCTCACTAGAAAATCAAATCTCAATGTGTGTTTTTAACCTCCCATACTTCTCTGCATCCCTTGCCTCATTTGCTAACACTCTCTCAACAATTGTAGCACGTACATTAGGGCATAGATAAAAAGATCTTTTTGCCAGCCAAGTGGCAGCGAACGCTTCTAACTTTCTTCGTTTTAGGATATGGTACACCAGTAGCAATTAAGCCAACTCAGAAGTGTAGAGATGAAGGGTTATGCTACAGTTAATGGGAATAATAAAGACTATGAATATCATAATTACCATCTTCATTTTAGACAATTCCTACCAGTTCAGCAATGGTGAAGTTGAGACTCTTATGCTCAAACTTCCGTTCATACAAATTTAGAAGTCTCAAAAAATGTCTAATTTCTTTCATCTTACCATCTTGGTTTTCAGTTGGACATCCTGTTTACCCTGCTATTCATTTCATTACCAAGCTAAATGTATCCTACTGCTTGTTAGGCAACAGAGTGGCCCTCATGTCAGACAACATCTTGCCTTAGCTTTATGATGTCAGCTTGCTAGGCAACAGAGTGGCCTTCCTGTCAGACAACATCTAGCTTTAGCTTTATGATGTCAGAGCAGCTCTGGACCAATTGTCCCAGTGGAAGATGACCACACAGGAGTATGAAATATCAGGAGGTTATGCAGTAGGTTACTATCTGTATTCATGACTACACGGCAAGTAGGAGGGAGCATGGTCAGTCTTTTATGATCAACACCAAACCAATGTGATCCATATTAGTTCTATCTTGATAGAAATATCATTCAGGCTCAGGCTCCCACTGTAAGGTAGGGAGGACATTCTGATGCTGTGAAAGTCTTTGTAAGACCTGAAGGAATGATTGTGAGTTTTACTTACCATATAAATTGGTAAAATTATGCCGTATGCCGGAAGACTGCCTTTTTTTTCTTTCTTCAGTCTCTGCAATTCAGAGAAACTCTGTTGTGAAACACTGCCACTGCTGGTCATTCAGTATAACCTGCAGATGGAAAAGTCCACTGTTAGCACATTTACTATAAGCAATACAATTTTTTTTTGATTTGTATAAAGGGTAAACAGATCAATAATATGGAGTCCATTTTATTGTGAAAATCAAGAGCTCACTAGAAAATCAAATCTCAATGTGTGTTTTTAACCTCCCATACTTCTCTGCATCCCTTGCCTCATTTGCTAACACTCTCTCAACAATTGTAGCACGTACATTAGGGCATAGATAAAAAGATCTTTTTGCCAGCCAAGTGGCAGTGAACCCTTCTAACTTTCTACGTTTTAGGATATGGTACACCAGTAGCAATTAAGCCAACTCAGAAGTGTAGAGATGAAGGGTTATGCTACAGTTAATGGGAATAATAAAGACTATGAATATCATAATTACCATCTTCATTTTAGACAATTCCTTCCAGTTCAGCAATGGTGAAGTTGAGACTCTTATGCTCAAACTTCCGTTCATACAAATTTAGAAGTCTCAAAAAATGTCTAATTTCTTTCACCTTACCATCTTGGTTTTCAGTTGGACATCCTGTTTACCCTGCTATTCATTTCATTACCAAGCTAAATGTATCCTACTGCTTGTTAGGCAACAGAGTGGCCCTCATGTCAGACAACATCTTGCCTTAGCTTTATGAAGTCAGCTTGCTAGGCAACAGAGTGGCCTTCCTGTCAGACAACATCTAGCTTTAGCTTTATGATGTCAGAGCAGCTCTGGACCAATTGTCCCAGTGGAAGATGACCACACAGGAGTATGAAATATCAGGAGGTTATGCAGTAGGTTACTATCTGTATTCATGACTACAAGGCAAGTAGGAGGGAGCATGGTCAGTCTTTTATGATCAACACCAAACCAATGTGATCCATATTAGTTCTATCTTGATAGAAATATCATTCAGGCTCCCACTGTAAGGTAGGGAGGACATTCTGATGCTGTGAAAGTCTTTGTAAGACCTTAAGGAATGATTGTGAGTTTTACTTACCATATAAATTGGTAAAATGATGTTGTATGCCGGAAGACAGCCTTTTTTTTTTCTTTCTTCAGTCTCGGCAATTCAGAGAAACTCTGTTGTGAAACACTGCCACTGCTGGTCATTCAGTATAACCTGCAGATGGAAAAGTCCACTGTTAGCACATTTACTATAAGCAATACAATTTTTTTTTGATTTTTATAAAGGGTAAACAGATCAATAATATGGAGTCCATTTTATTGTGAAAATCAAGAGCTCACTAGAAAATCAAATCTCAATGTGTGTTTTTTAACCTCCCATACTTCTCTGCATCCCTTGCCTCATTTGCTAACACTCTCTCAAAAATTGTAGCACGTACATTAGGGCATAGATAAAAAGATCTTTTTGCCAGCCAAGTGGCAGCGAACCCTTCTAACTTTCTTCGTTTTAGGATATGGTACACCAGTAGCAATTAAGCCAACTCAGAAGTGTAGAGATGAAGGGTTATGCTACAGTTAATGGGAATAATAAAGACTATGAATATCATAATTACCATCTTCATTTTAGACAATTCCTTCCAGTTCAGCAATGGTGAAGTTGAGACTCTTATGCTCCAACTTCCGTTCATACAAATTTAGAAGTCTCTAAAAATGTCTAATTTCTTTCATCTTACCATCTTGGTTTTCAGTTGGACATCCTGTTTACCCTGCTATTCATTTCATTACCAAGCTAAATGTATCCTACTGCTTGTTAGGCAACAGAGTGGCCCTCATGTCAGACAACATCTTGCCTTAGCTTTATGATGTCAGCTTGCTAGGCAACAGAGTGGCCTTCCTGTCAGACAACATCTAGCTTTAGCTTTATGATGTCAGAGCAGCTCTGGACCAATTGTCCCAGTGGAAGATGACCACACAGGAGTATGAAATATCAGGAGGTTATGCAGTAGGTTACTATCTGTATTCGTG
This sequence comes from Triturus cristatus, assembly GCF_964204655.1. NCBI lineage: Eukaryota > Metazoa > Chordata > Amphibia > Caudata > Salamandridae > Triturus > Triturus cristatus. Next base: position 511,923,640 of record NC_140594.1, read on the forward strand.
ACTACAAGGCAAGTAGGAGGGAGCATGGTCAGTCTTTTATGATCAACACCAAACCAATGTGATCCATATTAGTTCTATCTTGATAGAAATATCATTCAGGCTCAGGCTCCCACTGTAAGGTAGGGAGGACATTCTGATGCTGTGAAAGTCTTTGTAAGACCTGAAGGAATGATTGTGAGTTTTACTTACCATATAAATTGGTAAAATGATGCCGTATGCCGGAAGACTGCCTTTTTTTTTCTTTCTTCAGTCTCGGCAATTCAGAGAAACTCTGTTGTGAAACACTGCCACTGCTGGTCATTCAGTATAACCTGCAGATGGAAAAGTCCACTGTTAGCACATTTACTATAAGCAATACAATTTTTTTTTGATTTTTATAAAGGGTAAACAGATCAATAATATGGAGTCCATTTTATTGTGAAAATCAAGAGCTCACTAGAAAATCAAATCTCAATGTGTGTTTTTAACCTCCCATACTTCTCTGCATCCCTTGCCTCATTTGCTAACACTCTCTCAACAATTGTAGCACGTACATTAGGGCATAGATAAAAAGATCTTTTTGCCAGCCAAGTGGCAGCGAACGCTTCTAACTTTCTTCGTTTTAGGATATGGTACACCAGTAGCAATTAAGCCAACTCAGAAGTGTAGAGATGAAGGGTTATGCTACAGTTAATGGGAATAATAAAGACTATGAATATCATAATTACCATCTTCATTTTAGACAATTCCTACCAGTTCAGCAATGGTGAAGTTGAGACTCTTATGCTCAAACTTCCGTTCATACAAATTTAGAAGTCTCAAAAAATGTCTAATTTCTTTCATCTTACCATCTTGGTTTTCAGTTGGACATCCTGTTTACCCTGCTATTCATTTCATTACCAAGCTAAATGTATCCTACTGCTTGTTAGGCAACAGAGTGGCCCTCATGTCAGACAACATCTTGCCTTAGCTTTATGGTGTCAGCTTGCTAGGCAACAGAGTGGCCTTCCTGTCAGACAACATCTAGCTTTAGCTTTATGATGTCAGAGCAGCTCTGGACCAATTGTCCCAGTGGAAGATGACCACACAGGAGTATGAAATATCAGGAGGTTATGCAGTAGGTTACTATCTGTATTCATGACTACACGGCAAGTAGGAGGGAGCATGGTCAGTCTTTTATGATCAACACCAAACCAATGTGATCCATATTAGTTCTATCTTGATAGAAATATCATTCAGGCTCAGGCTCCCACTGTAAGGTAGGGAGGACATTCGGATGCTGTGAAAGTCTTTGTAAGACCTTAAGGAATGATTGTGAGTTTTACTTACCATATAAATTGGTAAAATGATGTTGTATGCCGGAAGACTGCCTTTTTTTTTTCTTTCTTCAGTCTCGGCAATTCAGAGAAACTCTGTTGTGAAACACTGCCACTGCTGGTCATTCAGTATAACCTGCAGATGGAAAAGTCCACTGTTAGCACATTTACTATAAGCAATACAATTTTTTTTTGATTTTTATAAAGGGTAAACAGATCAATAATATGCAGTCCATTTTATTGTGAAAATCAAGAGCTCACTAGAAAATCAAATCTCAATGTGTGTTTTTTAACCTCCCATACTTCTCTGCATCCCTTGCCTCATTTGCTAACACTCTCTCAAAAATTGTAGCACGTACATTAGGGCATAGATAAAAAGATCTTTTTGCCAGCAAAGTGGCAGCGAACCCTTCTAACTTTCTTCGTTTTAGGATATGGTACACCAGTAGCAATTAAGCCAACTCAGAAGTGTAGAGATGAAGGGTTATGCTACAGTTAATGGGAATAATAAAGACTATGAATATCATAATTACCATCTTCATTTTAGACAATTCCTTCCAGTTCAGCAATGGTGAAGTTGACTCTTATGCTCCAACTTCCGTTCATACAAATTTAGAAGTCTCTAAAAATGTCTAATTTCTTTCATCTTACCATCTTGGTTTTCAGTTGGACATCCTGTTTACCCTGCTATTCATTTCATTACCAAGCTAAATGTATCCTACTGCTTGTTAGGCAACAGAGTGGCCCTCATGTCAGACAACATCTTGCCTTAGCTTTATGATGTCAGCTTGCTAGGCAACAGAGTGGCCTTCCTGTCAGACAACATCTAGCTTTAGCTTTATGATGTCAGAGCAGCTCTGGACCAATTGTCCCAGTGGAAGATGACCACACAGGAGTATGAAATATCAGGAGGTTATGCAGTAGGTTACTATCTGTATTCGTGACTACAAGGCAAGTAGGAGGGAGCATGGTCAGTCTTTTATGATCAACACCAAACCAATGTGATCCATATTAGTTCTATCTTGATAGAAATATCATTCAGGCTCAGGCTCCCACTGTAAGGTAGGGAGGACATTCTGATGCTGTGAAAGTCTTTGTAAGACCTGAAGGAATGATTGTGAGTTTTACTTACCATATAAATTGGTAAAATGATGCCGTATGCCGGAAGACTGCCTTTTTTTTTTTTTCTTCAGTCTCGGCAATTCAGAGAAACTCTGTTGTGAAACACTGCCACTGCTGGTCATTCAGTATAACCTGCAGATGGAAAAGTCCTCTGTTAGCACATTTACTATAAGCAATACAATTTTTATTTGATTTTTATAAAGGGTAAACAGATCAATAATATGGAGTCCATTTTATTGTGAAAATCAAGAGCTCACTAGAAAATCAAATCTCAATGTGTGTTTTTAACCTCCCATACTTCTCTGCATCCCTTGCCTCATTTGCTAACACTCTCTCAACAATTGTAGCACGTACATTAGGGCATAGATAAAAAGATCTTTTTGCCAGCCAAGTGGCAGCGAACGCTTCTAACTTTCTTCGTTTTAGGATATGGTACACCAGTAGCAATTAAGCCAACTCAGAAGTGTAGAGATGAAGGGTTATGCTACAGTTAATGGGAATAATAAAGACTATGAATATCATAATTACCATCTTCATTTTAGACAATTCCTACCAGTTCAGCAATGGTGAAGTTGAGACTCTTATGCTCAAACTTCCGTTCATACAAATTTAGAAGTCTCAAAAAATGTCTAATTTCTTTCATCTTACCATCTTGGTTTTCAGTTGGACATCCTGTTTACCCTGCTATTCATTTCATTACCAAGCTAAATGTATCCTACTGCTTGTTAGGCAACAGAGTGGCCCTCATGTCAGACAACATCTTGCCTTAGCTTTATGATGTCAGCTTGCTAGGCAACAGAGTGGCCTTCCTGTCAGACAACATCTAGCTTTAGCTTTATGATGTCAGAGCAGCTCTGGACCAATTGTCCCAGTGGAAGATGACCACACAGGAGTATGAAATATCAGGAGGTTATGCAGTAGGTTACTATCTGTATTCATGACTACACGGCAAGTAGGAGGGAGCATGGTCAGTCTTTTATGATCAACACCAAACCAATGTGATCCATATTAGTTCTATCTTGATAGAAATATCATTCAGGCTCAGGCTCCCACTGTAAGGTAGGGAGGACATTCTGATGCTGTGAAAGTCTTTGTAAGACCTGAAGGAATGATTGTGAGTTTTACTTACCATATAAATTGGTAAAATTATGCCGTATGCCGGAAGACTGCCTTTTTTTTCTTTCTTCAGTCTCTGCAATTCAGAGAAACTCTGTTGTGAAACACTGCCACTGCTGGTCATTCAGTATAACCTGCAGATGGAAAAGTCCACTGTTAGCACATTTACTATAAGCAATACAATTTTTTTTTGATTTGTATAAAGGGTAAACAGATCAATAATATGGAGTCCATTTTATTGTGAAAATCAAGAGCTCACTAGAAAATCAAATCTCAATGTGTGTTTTTAACCTCCCATACTTCTCTGCATCCCTTGCCTCATTTGCTAACACTCTCTCAACAATTGTAGCACGTACATTAGGGCATAGATAAAAAGATCTTTTTGCCAGCCAAGTGGCAGCGAACCCTTCTAACTTTCTTCGTTTTAGGATATGGTACACCAGTAGCAATTAAGCCAACTCAGAAGTGTAGAGATGAAGGGTTATGCTACAGTTAATGGGAATAATAAAGACTATGAATATCATAATTACCATTTTCATTTTAGACAATTCCTTCCAGTTCAGCAATGGTGAAGTTGAGACTCTTATGCTCCAACTTCCGTTCATACAAATTTAGAAGTCTCAAAAAATGTCTAATTTCTTTCATCTTACCATCTTGGTTTTCAGTTGGACATCCTGTTTACCCTGCTATTCATTTCATTACCAAGCTAAATGTATCCTACTGCTTGTTAGGCAACAGAGTGGCCCTCATGTCTGACAACATCTTGCCTTAGCTTTATGATGTCAGCTTGCTAGGCAACAGAGTGGCCTTCCTGTCAGACAACATCTAGCTTTAGCTTTATGATGTCAGAGCAGCTCTGGACCAATTGTCCCAGTGGAAGATGACCACACAGGAGTATGAAATATCAGGAGGTTATGCAGTAGGTTACTATCTGTATTCGTGACTACAAGGCAAGTAGGAGGGAGCATGGTCAGTCTTTTATGATCAACACCAAACCAATGTGATCCATATTAGTTCTATCTTGATAGAAATATCATTCAGGCTCAGGCTCCCACTGTAAGGTAGGGAGGACATTCTGATGCTGTGAAAGTCTTTGTAAGACCTTAAGGAATGATTGTAAGTTTTACTTACCATATAAATTGGTAAAATGATGTTGTATGCCGGAAGACTGCCTTTTTTTTTTCTTTCTTCTGTCTCGGCAATTCAGAGAAACTCTGTTGTGAAACACTGCCACTGCTGGTCATTCAGTATAACCTGCAGATGGAAAAGTCCACTGTTAGCACATTTACTATAAGCAATACAATTTTTTTTTGATTTTTATAAAGGGTAAACAGATCAATAATATGGAGTCCATTTTATTGTGAAAATCAAGAGCTCACTAGAAAATCAAATCTCAATGTGTGTTTTTTAACCTCCCATACTTCTCTGCATCCCTTGCCTCATTTGCTAACACTCTCTCAACAATTGTAGCACGTACATTAGGGCATAGATAAAAAGATCTTTTTGCCAGCCAAGTGGCAGCGAACCCTTCTAACTTTCTACGTTTTAGGATATGGTACACCAGTAGCAATTAAGCCAACTCAGAAGTGTAGAGATGAAGGGTTATGCTACAGTTAATGGGAATAATAAAGACTATGAATATCATAATTACCATCTTCATTTTAGACAATTCCTTCCAGTTCAGCAATGGTGAAGTTGAGACTCTTATGCTCAAACTTCCGTTCATACAAATTTAGAAGTCTCAAAAAATGTCTAATTTCTTTCACCTTACCATCTTGGTTTTCAGTTGGACATCCTGTTTACCCTGCTATTCATTTCATTACCAAGCTAAATGTATCCTACTGCTTGTTAGGCAACAGAGTGGCCCTCATGTCAGACAACATCTTGCCTTAGCTTTATGAAGTCAGCTTGCTAGGCAACAGAGTGGCCTTCCTGTCAGACAACATCTAGCTTTAGCTTTATGATGTCAGAGCAGCTCTGGACCAATTGTCCCAGTGGAAGATGACCACACAGGAGTATGAAATATCAGGAGGTTATGCAGTAGGTTACTATCTGTATTCATGACTACAAGGCAAGTAGGAGGGAGCATGGTCAGTCTTTTATGATCAACACCAAACCAATGTGATCCATATTAGTTCTATCTTGATAGAAATATCATTCAGGCTCCCACTGTAAGGTAGGGAGGACATTCTGATGCTGTGAAAGTCTTTGTAAGACCTTAAGGAATGATTGTGAGTTTTACTTACCATATAAATTGGTAAAATGATGTTGTATGCCGGAAGACTGCCTTTTTTTTTTCTTTCTTCAGTCTCGGCAATTCAGAGAAACTCTGTTGTGAAACACTGCCACTGCTGGTCATTCAGTATAACCTGCAGATGGAAAAGTCCACTGTTAGCACATTTACTATAAGCAATACAATTTTTTTTTGATTTTTATAAAGGGTAAACAGATCAATAATATGGAGTCCATTTTATTGTGAAAATCAAGAGCTCACTAGAAAATCAAATCTCAATGTGTGTTTTTTAACCTCCCATACTTCTCTGCATCCCTTGCCTCATTTGCTAACACTCTCTCAAAAATTGTAGCACGTACATTAGGGCATAGATAAAAAGATCTTTTTGCCAGCCAAGTGGCAGCGAACGCTTCTAACTTTCTTCGTTTTAGGATATGGTACACCAGTAGCAATTAAGCCAACTCAGAAGTGTAGAGATGAAGGGTTATGCTACAGTTAATGGGAATAATAAAGACTATGAATATCATAATTACCATCTTCATTTTAGACAATTCCTTCCAGTTCAGCAATGGTGAAGTTGAGACTCTTATGCTCCAACTTCCGTTCATACAAATTTAGAAGTCTCAAAAAATGTCTAATTTCTTTCATCTTACCATCTTGGTTTTCAGTTGGACATCCTGTTTACCCTGCTATTCATTTCATTACCAAGCTAAATGTATCCTACTGCTTGTTAGGCAACAGAGTGGCCCTCATGTCAGACAACATCTTGCCTTAGCTTTATGATGTCAGCTTGCTAGGCAACAGAGTGGCCTTCCTGTCAGACAACATCTAGCTTTAGCTTTATGATGTCAGAGCAGCTCTGGACCAATTGTCCCAGTGGAAGATGACCACACAGGAGTATGAAATATCAGGAGCTTATGCAGTAGGTTACTATCTGTATTCATGACTACACGGCAAGTAGGAGGGAGCATGGTCAGTCTTTTATGATCAACACCAAACCAAAGTGATCCATATTAGTTCTATCTTGATAGAAATATCATTCAGGCTCAGGCTCCCACTGTAAGGTAGGGAGGACATTCTGATGCTGTGAAAGTCTTTGTAAGACCTGAAGGAATGATTGTGAGTTTTACTTACCATATAAATTGGTAAAATGATGCCGTATGCCGGAAGACTGCCTTTTTTTTTCTTTCTTCAGTCTCGGCAATTCAGAGAAACTCTGTTGTGAAACACTGCCACTGCTGGTCATTCAGTATAACCTGCAGATGGAAAAGTCCACTGTTAGCACATTTACTATAAGCAATACAATTTTTTTTTGATTTTTATAAAGGGTAAACAGATCAATAATATGGAGTCCATTTTATTGTGAAAATCAAGAGCTCACTAGAAAATCAAATCTCAATGTGTGTTTTTAACCTCCCATACTTCTCTGCATCCCTTGCCTCATTTGCTAACACTCTCTCAACAATTGTAGCACGTACATTAGGGCATAGATAAAAAGATCTTTTTGCCAGCCAAGTGGCAGCGAACGCTTCTAACTTTCTTCGTTTTAGGATATGGTACACCAGTAGCAATTAAGCCAACTCAGAAGTGTAGAGATGAAGGGTTATGCTACAGTTAATGGGAATAATAAAGACTATGAATATCATAATTACCATCTTCATTTTAGACAATTCCTTCCAGTTCAGCAATGGTGAAGTTGACTCTTATGCTCCAACTTCCGTTCATACAAATTTAGAAGTCTCTAAAAATGTCTAATTTCTTTCATCTTACCATCTTGGTTTTCAGTTGGACATCCTGTTTACCCTGCTATTCATTTCATTACCAAGCTAAATGTATCCTACTGCTTGTTAGGCAACAGAGTGGCCCTCATGTCAGACAACATCTTGCCTTAGCTTTATGATGTCAGCTTGCTAGGCAACAGAGTGGCCTTCCTGTCAGACAACATCTAGCTTTAGCTTTATGATGTCAGAGCAGCTCTGGACCAATTGTCCCAGTGGAAGATGACCACACAGGAGTATGAAATATCAGGAGCTTATGCAGTAGGTTACTATCTGTATTCATGACTACACGGCAAGTAGGAGGGAGCATGGTCAGTCTTTTATGATCAACACCAAACCAAAGTGATCCATATTAGTTCTATCTTGATAGAAATATCATTCAGGCTCAGGCTCCCACTGTAAGGTAGGGAGGACATTCTGATGCTGTGAAAGTCTTTGTAAGACCTGAAGGAATGATTGTGAGTTTTACTTACCATATAAATTGGTAAAATGATGCCGTATGCCGGAAGACTGCCTTTTTTTTTCTTTCTTCAGTCTCGGCAATTCAGAGAAACTCTGTTGTGAAACACTGCCACTGCTGGTCATTCAGTATAACCTGCAGATGGAAAAGTCCACTGTTAGCACATTTACTATAAGCAATACAATTTTTTTTTGATTTTCATAAAGGGTAAACAGATCAATAATATGGAGTCCATTTTATTTTGAAAATCAAGAGCTCACTAGAAAATCAAATCTCAATGTGTGTTTTTAACCTCCCATACTTCTCTGCATCCCTTGCCTCATTTGCTAACACTCTCTCAACAATTGTAGCACGTACATTAGGGCATAGATAAAAAGATCTTTTTGCCAGCCAAGTGGCAGCGAACGCTTCTAACTTTCTTCGTTTTAGGATATGGTACACCAGTGGCAATTAAGCCAACTCAGAAGTGTAGAGATGAAGGGTTATGCTACAGTTAATGGTAATAATAAAGACTATGAATATCATAATTACCATCTTCATTTTAGACAATTCCTTCCAGTTCAGCAATGGTGAAGTTGAGACTCTTATGCTCCAACTTCCGTTCATACAAATTTAGAAGTCTCAAAAAATGTCTAATTTCTTTCATCTTACCATCTTGGTTTTCAGTTGGACATCCTGTTTACCCTGCTATTCATTTCATTACCAAGCTAAATGTATCCTACTGCTTGTTAGGCAACAGAGTGGCCCTCATGTCTGACAACATCTTGCCTTAGCTTTATGATGTCAGCTTGCTAGGCAACAGAGTGGCCTTCCTGTCAGACAACATCTAGCTTTAGCTTTATGATGTCAGAGCAGCTCTGGACCAATTGTCCCAGTGGAAGATGACCACACAGGAGTATGAAATATCAGGAGGTTATGCAGTAGGTTACTATCTGTATTCGTGACTACAAGGCAAGTAGGAGGGAGCATGGTCAGTCTTTTATGATCAACACCAAACCAATGTGATCCATATTAGTTCTATCTTGATAGAAATATCATTCAGGCTCAGGCTCCCACTGTAAGGTAGGGAGGACATTCTGATGCTGTGAAAGTCTTTGTAAGACCTTAAGGAATGATTGTAAGTTTTACTTACCATATAAATTGGTAAAATGATGTTGTATGCCGGAAGACTGCCTTTTTTTTTTCTTTCTTCTGTCTCGGCAATTCAGAGAAACTCTGTTGTGAAACACTGCCACTGCTGGTCATTCAGTATAACCTGCAGATGGAAAAGTCCACTGTTAGCACATTTACTATAAGCAATACAATTTTTTTTTGATTTTTATAAAGGGTAAACAGATCAATAATATGGAGTCCATTTTATTGTGAAAATCAAGAGCTCACTAGAAAATCAAATCTCAATGTGTGTTTTTTAACCTCCCATACTTCTCTGCATCCCTTGCCTCATTTGCTAACACTCTCTCAAAAATTGTAGCACGTACATTAGGGCATAGATAAAAAGATCTTTTTGCAAGCCAAGTGGCAGCGAACGCTTCTAACTTTCTTCGTTTTAGGATATGGTACACCAGTAGCAATTAAGCCAACTCAGAAGTGTAGAGATGAAGGGTTATGCTACAGTTAATGGGAATAATAAAGACTATGAATATCATAATTACCATCTTCATTTCAGACAATTCCTACCAGTTCAGCAATGGTGAAGTTGAGACTCTTATGCTCAAACTTCCGTTCATATAAATTTAGAAGTCTCTAAAAATGTCTAATTTCTTTCACCTTACCATCTTGGTTTTCAGTTGGACATCCTGTTTACCCTGCTATTCATTTCATTACCAAGCTAAATGTATCCTACTGCTTGTTAGGCAACAGAGTGGCCCTCATGTCAGACAACATCTTGCCTTAGCTTTATGAAGTCAGCTTGCTAGGCAACAGAGTGGCCTTCCTGTCAGACAACATCTAGCTTTAGCTTTATGATGTCAGAGCAGCTCTGGACCAATTGTCCCAGTGGAAGATGACCACACAGGAGTATGAAATATCAGGAGGTTATGCAGTAGGTTACTATCTGTATTCATGACTACAAGGCAAGTAGGAGGGAGCATGGTCAGTCTTTTATGATCAACACCAAACCAAAGTGATCCATATTAGTTCTATCTTGATAGAAATATCATTCAGGCTCAGGCTCCCACTGTAAGGTAGGGAGGACATTCTGATGCTGTGAAAGTCTTTGTAAGACCTGAAGGAATGATTGTGAGTTTTACTTACCATATAAATTGGTAAAATGATGCCGTATGCCGGAAGACTGCCTTTTTTTTTCTTTCTTCAGTCTCGGCAATTCAGAGAAACTCTGTTGTGAAACACTGCCACTGCTGGTCATTCAGTATAACCTGCAGATGGAAAAGTCCACTGTTAGCACATTTACTATAAGCAATACAATTTTTTTTTGATTTTTATAAAGGGTAAACAGATCAATAATATGGAGTCCATTTTATTGTGAAAATCAAGAGCTCACTAGAAAATCAAATCTCAATGTGTGTTTTTAACCTCCCATACTTCTCTGCATCCCTTGCCTCATTTGCTAACACTCTCTCAACAATTGTAGCACGTACATTAGGGCATAGATAAAAAGATCTTTTTGCCAGCCAAGTGGCAGCGAACGCTTCTAACTTTCTTCGTTTTAGGATATGGTACACCAGTAGCAATTAAGCCAACTCAGAAGTGTAGAGATGAAGGGTTATGCTACAGTTAATGGGAATAATAAAGACTATGAATATCATAATTACCATCTTCATTTTAGACAATTCCTTCCAGTTCAGCAATGGTGAAGTTGACTCTTATGCTCCAACTTCCGTTCATACAAATTTAGAAGTCTCTAAAAATGTCTAATTTCTTTCATCTTACCATCTTGGTTTTCAGTTGGACATCCTGTTTACCCTGCTATTCATTTCATTACCAAGCTAAATGTATCCTACTGCTTGTTAGGCAACAGAGTGGCCCTCATGTCAGACAACATCTTGCCTTTGCTTTATGATGTCAGCTTGCTAGGCAACAGAGTGGCCTTCCTGTCAGACAACATCTAGCTTTAGCTTTATGATGTCAGAGCAGCTCTGGACCAATTGTCCCAGTGGAAGATGACCACACAGGAGTATGAAATATCAGGAGGTTATGCAGTAGGTTACTATCTGTATTCATGACTACACGGCAAGTAGGAGGGAGCATGGTCAGTCTTTTATGATCAACACCAAACCAAAGTGATCCATATTAGTTCTATCTTGATAGAAATATCATTCAGGCTCAGGCTCCCACTGTAAGGTAGGGAGGACATTCTGATGCTGTGAAAGTCTTTGTAAGACCTGAAGGAATGATTGTGAGTTTTACTTACCATATAAATTGGTAAAATGATGCCGTATGCCGGAAGACTGCCTTTTTTTTTCTTTCTTCAGTCTCGGCAATTCAGAGAAACTCTGTTGTGAAACACTGCCACTGCTGGTCATTCAGTATAACCTGCAGATGGAAAAGTCCACTGTTAGCACATTTACTATAAGCAATACAATTTTTTTTTGATTTTTATAAAGGGTAAACAGATCAATAATATGGAGTCCATTTTATTTTGAAAATCAAGAGCTCACTAGAAAATCAAATCTCAATGTGTGTTTTTAACCTCCCATACTTCTCTGCATCCCTTGCCTCATTTGCTAACACTCTCTCAACAATTGTAGCACGTACATTAGGGCATAGATAAAAAGATCTTTTTGCCAGCCAAGTGGCAGCGAACGCTTCTAACTTTCTTCGTTTTAGGATATGGTACACCAGTAGCAATTAAGCCAACTCAGAAGTGTAGAGATGAAGGGTTATGCTACAGTTAATGGGAATAATAAAGACTATGAATATCATAATTACCATCTTCATTTTAGACAATTCCTTCCAGTTCAGCAATGGTGAAGTTGAGACTCTTATGCTCCAACTTCCGTTCATACAAATTTAGAAGTCTCAAAAAATGTCTAATTTCTTTCATCTTACCATCTTGGTTTTCAGTTGGACATCCTGTTCACCCTGCTATTCATTTCATTACCAAGCTAAATGTATCCTACTGCTTGTTAGGCAACAGAGTGGCCCTCATGTCAGACAACATCTTGCCTTAGCTTTATGATGTCAGCTTGCTAGGCAACAGAGTGGCCTTCCTGTCAGACAACATCTAGCTTTAGCTTTATGATGTCAGAGCAGCTCTGGACCAATTGTCCCAGTGGAAGATGACCACACAGGAGTATGAAATATCAGGAGCTTATGCAGTAGGTTACTATCTGTATTCATGACTACACGGCAAGTAGGAGGGAGCATGGTCAGTCTTTTATGATCAACACCAAACCAAAGTGATCCATATTAGTTCTATCTTGATAGAAATATCATTCAGGCTCAGGCTCCCACTGTAAGGTAGGGAGGACATTCTGATGCTGTGAAAGTCTTTGTAAGACCTGAAGGAATGATTGTGAGTTTTACTTACCATATAAATTGGTAAAATGATGCCGTATGCCGGAAGACTGCCTTTTTTTTTCTTTCTTCAGTCTCGGCAATTCAGAGAAACTCTGTTGTGAAACACTGCCACTGCTGGTCATTCAGTATAACCTGCAGATGGAAAAGTCCACTGTTAGCACATTTACTATAAGCAATACAATTTTTTTTTTATTTTTATAAAGGGTAAACAGATCAATAATATGGAGTCCATTTTATTGTGAAAATCAAGAGCTCACTAGAAAATCAAATCTCAATGTGTGTTTTTAACCTCCCATACTTCTCTGCATCCCTTGCCTCATTTGCTAACACTCTCTCAACAATTGTAGCACGTACATTAGGGCATAGATAAAAAGATCTTTTTGCCAGCCAAGTGGCAGCGAACGCTTCTAACTTTCTTCGTTTTAGGATATGGTACACCAGTAGCAATTAAGCCAACTCAGAAGGGTAGAGATGAAGGGTTATGCTACAGTTAATGGGAATAATAAAGACTATGAATATCATAATTACCATTTTCATTTTAGACAATTCCTTCCAGTTCAGCAATGGTGAAGTTGAGACTCTTATGCTCCAACTTCCGTTCATACAAATTTAGAAGTCTCAAAAAATGTCTAATTTCTTTCATCTTACCATCTTGGTTTTCAGTTGGACATCCTGTTTACCCTGCTATTCATTTCATTACCAAGCTAAATGTATCCTACTGCTTGTTAGGCAACAGAGTGGCCCTCATGTCAGACAACATCTTGCCTTAGCTTTATGATGTCAGCTTGCTAGGCAACAGAGTGGCCTTCCTGTCAGACAACATCTAGCTTTAGCTTTATGATGTCAGAGCAGCTCTGGACCAATTGTCCCAGTGGAAGATGACCACACAGGAGTATGAAATATCAGGAGGTTATGCAGTAGGTTACTATCTGTATTCGTGACTACAAGGCAAGTAGGAGGGAGCATGGTCAGTCTTTTATGATCAACACCAAACCAATGTGATCCATATTAGTTCTATCTTGATAGAAATATCATTTAGGCTCAGGCTCCCACTGTAAGGTAGGGAGGACATTCTGATGCTGTGAAAGTCTTTGTAAGACCTTAAGGAATGATTGTGAGTTTTACTTACCATATAAATTGGTAAAATGATGTTGTATGCCGGAAGACTGCCTTTTTTTTTTCTTTCTTCTGTCTCGGCAATTCAGAGAAACTCTGTTGTGAAACACTGCCACTGCTGGTCATTCAGTATAACCTGCAGATGGAAAAGTCCACTGTTAGCACATTTACTATAAGCAATACAATTTTTTTTTGATTTTTATAAAGGGTAAACAGATCAATAATATGGAGTCCATTTTATTGTGAAAATCAAGAGCTCACTAGAAAATCAAATCTCAATGTGTGTTTTTTAACCTCCCATACTTCTCTGCATCCCTTGCCTCATTTGCTAACACTCTCTCAAAAATTGTAGCACGTACATTAGGGCATAGATAAAAAGATCTTTTTGCCAGCCAAGTGGCAGCGAACGCTTCTAACTTTCTTCGTTTTAGGATATGGTACACCAGTAGCAATTAAGCCAACTCAGAAGTGTAGAGATGAAGGGTTATGCTACAGTTAATGGGAATAATAAAGACTATGAATATCATAATTACCATCTTCATTTTAGACAATTCCTTCCAGTTCAGCAATGGTGAAGTTGACTCTTATGCTCCAACTTCCGTTCATACAAATTTAGAAGTCTCTAAAAATGTCTAATTTCTTTCATCTTACCATCTTGGTTTTCAGTTGGACATCCTGTTTACCCTGCTATTCATTTCATTACCAAGCTAAATGTATCCTACTGCTTGTTAGGCAACAGAGTGGCCCTCATGTCAGACAACATCTTGCCTTAGCTTTATGATGTCAGCTTGCTAGGCAACAGAGTGGCCTTCCTGTCAGACAACATCTAGCTTTAGCTTTATGATGTCAGAGCAGCTCTGGACCAATTGTCCCAGTGGAAGATGACCACACAGGAGTATGAAATATCAGGAGGTTATGCAGTAGGTTACTATCTGTATTCATGACTACACGGCAAGTAGGAGGGAGCATGGTCAGTCTTTTATGATCAACACCAAACCAAAGTGATCCATATTAGTTCTATCTTGATAGAAATATCATTCAGGCTCAGGCTCCCACTGTAAGGTAGGGAGGACATTCTGATGCTGTGAAAGTCTTTGTAAGACCTGAAGGAATGATTGTGAGTTTTACTTACCATATAAATTGGTAAAATGATGCCGTATGCCGGAAGACTGCCTTTTTTTTTCTTTCTTCAGTCTCGGCAATTCAGAGAAACTCTGTTGTGAAACACTGCCACTGCTGGTCATTCAGTATAACCTGCAGATGGAAAAGTCCACTGTTAGCACATTTACTATAAGCAATACAATTTTTTTTTGATTTTTATAAAGGGTAAACAGATCAATAATATGGAGTCCATTTTATTTTGAAAATCAAGAGCTCACTAGAAAATCAAATCTCAATGTGTGTTTTTAACCTCCCATACTTCTCTGCATCCCTTGCCTCATTTGCTAACACTCTCTCAACAATTGTAGCACGTACATTAGGGCATAGATAAAAAGATCTTTTTGCCAGCCAAGTGGCAGCGAACGCTTCTAACTTTCTTCGTTTTAGGATATGGTACACCAGTAGCAATTAAGCCAACTCAGAAGTGTAGAGATGAAGGGTTATGCTACAGTTAATGGGAATAATAAAGACTATGAATATCATAATTACCATCTTCATTTTAGACAATTCCTTCCAGTTCAGCAATGGTGAAGTTGAGACTCTTATGCTCCAACTTCCGTTCATACAAATTTAGAAGTCTCTAAAAATGTCTAATTTCTTTCATCTTACCATCTTGGTTTTCAGTTGGACATCCTGTTTACCCTGCTATTCATTTCATTACCAAGCTAAATGTATCCTACTGCTTGTTAGGCAACAGAGTGGCCCTCATGTCAGACAACATCTTGCCTTAGCTTTATGATGTCAGCTTGCTAGGCAACAGAGTGGCCTTCCTGTCAGACAACATCTAGCTTTAGCTTTATGATGTCAGAGCAGCTCTGGACCAATTGTCCCAGTGGAAGATGACCACACAGGAGTATGAAATATCAGGAGGTTATGCAGTAGGTTACTATCTGTATTCATGACTACACGGCAAGTAGGAGGGAGCATGGTCAGTCTTTTATGATCAACACCAAACCAAAGTGATCCATATTAGTTCTATCTTGATAGAAATATCATTCAGGCTCAGGCTCCCACTGTAAGGTAGGGAGGACATTCTGATGCTGTGAAAGTCTTTGTAAGACCTGAAGGAATGATTGTGAGTTTTACTTACCATATAAATTGGTAAAATGATGCCGTATGCCGGAAGACTGCCTTTTTTTTTCTTTCTTCAGTCTCGGCAATTCAGAGAAACTCTGTTGTGAAACACTGCCACTGCTGGTCATTCAGTATAACCTGCAGATGGAAAAGTCCACTGTTAGCACATTTACTATAAGCAATACAATTTTTTTTTGATTTTTATAAAGGGTAAACAGATCAATAATATGGAGTCCATTTTATTTTGAAAATCAAGAGCTCACTAGAAAATCAAATCTCAATGTGTGTTTTTAACCTCCCATACTTCTCTGCATCCCTTGCCTCATTTGCTAACACTCTCTCAACAATTGTAGCACGTACATTAGGGCATAGATAAAAAGATCTTTTTGCAAGCCAAGTGGCAGCGAACGCTTCTAACTTTCTTCGTTTTAGGATATGGTACACCAGTAGCAATTAAGCCAACTCAGAAGTGTAGAGATGAAGGGTTATGCTACAGTTAATGGGAATAATAAAGACTATGAATATCATAATTACCATCTTCATTTCAGACAATTCCTACCAGTTCAGCAATGGTGAAGTTGAGACTCTTATGCTCAAACTTCCGTTCATACAAATTTAGAAGTCTCTAAAAATGTCTAATTTCTTTCACCTTACCATCTTGGTTTTCAGTTGGACATCCTGTTTACCCTGCTATTCATTTCATTACCAAGCTAAATGTATCCTACTGCTTGTTAGGCAACAGAGTGGCCCTCATGTCAGACAACATCTTGCCTTAGCTTTATGAAGTCAGCTTGCTAGGCAACAGAGTGGCCTTCCTGTCAGACAACATCTAGCTTTAGCTTTATGATGTCAGAGCAGCTCTGGACCAATTGTCCCAGTGGAAGATGACCACACAGGAGTATGAAATATCAGGAGGTTATGCAGTAGGTTACTATCTGTATTCATGACTACAAGGCAAGTAGGAGGGAGCATGGTCAGTCTTTTATGATCAACACCAAACCAAAGTGATCCATATTAGTTCTATCTTGATAGAAATATCATTCAGGCTCAGGTTCCCACTGTAAGGTAGGGAGGACATTCTGATGCTGTGAAAGTCTTTGTAAGACCTGAAGGAATGATTGTGAGTTTTACTTACCATATAAATAGGTAAAATGATGCCGTATGCCGGAAGACTGCCTTTTTTTTTCTTTCTTCAGTCTCGGCAATTCAGAGAAACTCTGTTGTGAAACACTGCCACTGCTGGTCATTCAGTATAACCTGCAGATGGAAAAGTCCACTGTTAGCACATTTACTATAAGCAATACAATTTTTTTTTGATTTTTATAAAGGGTAAACAGATCAATAATATGGAGTCCATTTTATTGTGAAAATCAAGAGCTCACTAGAAAATCAAATCTCAATGTGTGTTTTTAACCTCCCATACTTCTCTGCATCCCTTGCCTCATTTGCTAACACTCTCTCAACAATTGTAGCACGTACATTAGGGCATAGATAAAAAGATCTTTTTGCCAGCCAAGTGGCAGCGAACGCTTCTAACTTTCTTCGTTTTAGGATATGGTACACCAGTAGCAATTAAGCCAACTCAGAAGTGTAGAGATGAAGGGTTATGCTACAGTTAATGGGAATAATAAAGACTATGAATATCATAATTACCATTTTCATTTTAGACAATTCCTTCCAGTTCAGCAATGGTGAAGTTGAGACTCTTATGCTCCAACTTCCGTTCATACAAATTTAGAAGTCTCAAAAAATGTCTAATTTCTTTCATCTTACCATCTTGGTTTTCAGTTGGACATCCTGTTTACCCTGCTATTCATTTCATTACCAAGCTAAATGTATCCTACTGCTTGTTAGGCAACAGAGTGGCCCTCATGTCAGACAACATCTTGCCTTAGCTTTATGATGTCAGCTTGCTAGGCAACAGAGTGGCCTTCCTGTCAGACAACATCTAGCTTTAGCTTTATGATGTCAGAGCAGCTCTGGACCAATTGTCCCAGTGGAAGATGACCACACAGGAGTATGAAATATCAGGAGGTTATGCAGTAGGTTACTATCTGTATTCGTGACTACAAGGCAAGTAGGAGGGAGCATGGTCAGTCTTTTATGATCAACACCAAACCAATGTGATCCATATTAGTTCTATCTTGATAGAAATATCATTTAGGCTCAGGCTCCCACTGTAAGGTAGGGAGGACATTCTGATGCTGTGAAAGTCTTTGTAAGACCTTAAGGAATGATTGTGAGTTTTACTTACCATATAAATTGGTAAAATGATGTTGTATGCCGGAAGACTGCCTTTTTTTTTTCTTTCTTCTGTCTCGGCAATTCAGAGAAACTCTGTTGTGAAACACTGCCACTGCTGGTCATTCAGTATAACCTGCAGATGGAAAAGTCCACTGTTAGCACATTTACTATAAGCAATACAATTTTTTTTTGATTTTTATAAAGGGTAAACAGATCAATAATATGGAGTCCATTTTATTGTGAAAATCAAGAGCTCACTAGAAAATCAAATCTCAATGTGTGTTTTTTAACCTCCCATACTTCTCTGCATCCCTTGCCTCATTTGCTAACACTCTCTCAAAAATTGTAGCACGTACATTAGGGCATAGATAAAAAGATCTTTTTGCAAGCCAAGTGGCAGCGAACGCTTCTAACTTTCTTCGTTTTAGGATATGGTACACCAGTAGCAATTAAGCCAACTCAGAAGTGTAGAGATGAAGGGTTATGCTACAGTTAATGGGAATAATAAAGACTATGAATATCATAATTACCATCTTCATTTCAGACAATTCCTACCAGTTCAGCAATGGTGAAGTTGAGACTCTTATGCTCAAACTTCCGTTCATACAAATTTAGAAGTCTCTAAAAATGTCTAATTTCTTTCACCTTACCATCTTGGTTTTCAGTTGGACATCCTGTTTACCCTGCTATTCATTTCATTACCAAGCTAAATGTATCCTACTGCTTGTTAGGCAACAGAGTGGCCCTCATGTCAGACAACATCTTGCCTTAGCTTTATGAAGTCAGCTTGCTAGGCAACAGAGTGGCCTTCCTGTCAGACAACATCTAGCTTTAGCTTTATGATGTCAGAGCAGCTCTGGACCAATTGTCCCAGTGGAAGATGACCACACAGGAGTATGAAATATCAGGAGGTTATGCAGTAGGTTACTATCTGTATTCATGACTACAAGGCAAGTAGGAGGGAGCATGGTCAGTCTTTTATGATCAACACCAAACCAAAGTGATCCATATTAGTTCTATCTTGATAGAAATATCATTCAGGCTCAGGCTCCCACTGTAAGGTAGGGAGGACATTCTGATGCTGTGAAAGTCTTTGTAAGACCTGAAGGAATGATTGTGAGTTTTACTTACCATATAAATAGGTAAAATGATGCCGTATGCCGGAAGACTGCCTTTTTTTTTCTTTCTTCAGTCTCGGCAATTCAGAGAAACTCTGTTGTGAAACACTGCCACTGCTGGTCATTCAGTATAACCTGCAGATGGAAAAGTCCACTGTTAGCACATTTACTATAAGCAATACAATTTTTTTTTGATTTTTATAAAGGGTAAACAGATCAATAATATGGAGTCCATTTTATTGTGAAAATCAAGAGCTCACTAGAAAATCAAATCTCAATGTGTGTTTTTAACCTCCCATACTTCTCTGCATCCCTTGCCTCATTTGCTAACACTCTCTCAACAATTGTAGCACGTACATTAGGGCATAGATAAAAAGATCTTTTTGCCAGCCAAGTGGCAGCGAACGCTTCTAACTTTCTTCGTTTTAGGATATGGTACACCAGTAGCAATTAAGCCAACTCAGAAGTGTAGAGATGAAGGGTTATGCTACAGTTAATGGGAATAATAAAGACTATGAATATCATAATTACCATTTTCATTTTAGACAATTCCTTCCAGTTCAGCAATGGTGAAGTTGAGACTCTTATGCTCCAACTTCCGTTCATACAAATTTAGAAGTCTCAAAAAATGTCTAATTTCTTTCATCTTACCATCTTGGTTTTCAGTTGGACATCCTGTTTACCCTGCTATTCATTTCATTACCAAGCTAAATGTATCCTACTGCTTGTTAGGCAACAGAGTGGCCCTCATGTCAGACAACATCTTGCCTTAGCTTTATGATGTCAGCTTGCTAGGCAACAGAGTGGCCTTCCTGTCAGACAACATCTAGCTTTAGCTTTATGATGTCAGAGCAGCTCTGGACCAATTGTCCCAGTGGAAGATGACCACACAGGAGTATGAAATATCAGGAGGTTATGCAGTAGGTTACTATCTGTATTCGTGACTACAAGGCAAGTAGGAGGGAGCATGGTCAGTCTTTTATGATCAACACCAAACCAATGTGATCCATATTAGTTCTATCTTGATAGAAATATCATTTAGGCTCAGGCTCCCACTGTAAGGTAGGGAGGACATTCTGATGCTGTGAAAGTCTTTGTAAGACCTTAAGGAATGATTGTGAGTTTTACTTACCATATAAATTGGTAAAATGATGTTGTATGCCGGAAGACTGCCTTTTTTTTTTCTTTCTTCTGTCTCGGCAATTCAGAGAAACTCTGTTGTGAAACACTGCCACTGCTGGTCATTCAGTATAACCTGCAGATGGAAAAGTCCACTGTTAGCACATTTACTATAAGCAATACAATTTTTTTTTGATTTTTATAAAGGGTAAACAGATCAATAATATGGAGTCCATTTTATTGTGAAAATCAAGAGCTCACTAGAAAATCAAATCTCAATGTGTGTTTTTTAACCTCCCATACTTCTCTGCATCCCTTGCCTCATTTGCTAACACTCTCTCAAAAATTGTAGCACGTACATTAGGGCATAGATAAAAAGATCTTTTTGCCAGCCAAGTGGCAGCGAACCCTTCTAACTTTCTTCGTTTTAGGATATGGTACACCAGTAGCAATTAAGCCAACTCAGAAGTGTAGAGATGAAGGGTTATGCTACAGTTAATGGGAATAATAAAGACTATGAATATCATAATTACCATCTTCATTTTAGACAATTCCTTCCAGTTCAGCAATGGTGAAGTTGACTCTTATGCTCCAACTTCCGTTCATACAAATTTAGAAGTCTCTAAAAATGTCTAATTTCTTTCATCTTACCATCTTGGTTTTCAGTTGGACATCCTGTTTACCCTGCTATTCATTTCATTACCAAGCTAAATGTATCCTACTGCTTGTTAGGCAACAGAGTGGCCCTCATGTCAGACAACATCTTGCCTTAGCTTTATGATGTCAGCTTGCTAGGCAACAGAGTGGCCTTCCTGTCAGACAACATCTAGCTTTAGCTTTATGATGTCAGAGCAGCTCTGGACCAATTGTCCCAGTGGAAGATGACCACACAGGAGTATGAAATATCAGGAGGTTATGCAGTAGGTTACTATCTGTATTCATGACTACACGGCAAGTAGGAGGGAGCATGGTCAGTCTTTTATGATCAACACCAAACCAAAGTGATCCATATTAGTTCTATCTTGATAGAAATATCATTCAGGCTCAGGCTCCCACTGTAAGGTAGGGAGGACATTCTGATGCTGTGAAAGTCTTTGTAAGACCTGAAGGAATGATTGTGAGTTTTACTTACCATATAAATTGGTAAAATGATGCCGTATGCCGGAAGACTGCCTTTTTTTTTCTTTCTTCAGTCTCGGCAATTCAGAGAAACTCTGTTGTGAAACACTGCCACTGCTGGTCATTCAGTATAACCTGCAGATGGAAAAGTCCACTGTTAGCACATTTACTATAAGCAATACAATTTTTTTTTGATTTTTATAAAGGGTAAACAGATCAATAATATGGAGTCCATTTTATTTTGAAAATCAAGAGCTCACTAGAAAATCAAATCTCAATGTGTGTTTTTAACCTCCCATACTTCTCTGCATCCCTTGCCTCATTTGCTAACACTCTCTCAACAATTGTAGCACGTACATTAGGGCATAGATAAAAAGATCTTTTTGCCAGCCAAGTGGCAGCGAACGCTTCTAACTTTCTTCGTTTTAGGATATGGTACACCAGTGGCAATTAAGCCAACTCAGAAGTGTAGAGATGAAGGGTTATGCTACAGTTAATGGTAATAATAAAGACTATGAATATCATAATTACCATCTTCATTTTAGACAATTCCTTCCAGTTCAGCAATGGTGAAGTTGAGACTCTTATGCTCCAACTTCCGTTCATACAAATTTAGAAGTCTCAAAAAATGTCTAATTTCTTTCATCTTACCATCTTGGTTTTCAGTTGGACATCCTGTTTACCCTGCTATTCATTTCATTACCAAGCTAAATGTATCCTACTGCTTGTTAGGCAACAGAGTGGCCCTCATGTCAGACAACATCTTGCCTTAGCTTTATGATGTCAGCTTGCTAGGCAACAGAGTGGCCTTCCTGTCAGACAACATCTAGCTTTAGCTTTATGATGTCAGAGCAGCTCTGGACCAATTGTCCCAGTGGAAGATGACCACACAGGAGTATGAAATATCAGGAGCTTATGCAGTAGGTTACTATCTGTATTCATGACTACACGGCAAGTAGGAGGGAGCATGGTCAGTCTTTTATGATCAACACCAAACCAAAGTGATCCATATTAGTTCTATCTTGATAGAAATATCATTCAGGCTCAGGCTCCCACTGTAAGGTAGGGAGGACATTCTGATGCTGTGAAAGTCTTTGTAAGACCTGAAGGAATGATTGTGAGTTTTACTTACCATATAAATTGGTAAAATGATGCCGTATGCCGGAAGACTGCCTTTTTTTTTCTTTCTTCAGTCTCGGCAATTCAGAGAAACTCTGTTGTGAAACACTGCCACTGCTGGTCATTCAGTATAACCTGCAGATGGAAAAGTCCACTGTTAGCACATTTACTATAAGCAATACAATTTTTTTTTGATTTTTATAAAGGGTAAACAGATCAATAATATGGAGTCCATTTTATTTTGAAAATCAAGAGCTCACTAGAAAATCAAATCTCAATGTGTGTTTTTAACCTCCCATACTTCTCTGCATCCCTTGCCTCATTTGCTAACACTCTCTCAACAATTGTAGCACGTACATTAGGGCATAGATAAAAAGATCTTTTTGCCAGCCAAGTGGCAGCGAACGCTTCTAACTTTCTTCGTTTTAGGATATGGTACACCAGTGGCAATTAAGCCAACTCAGAAGTGTAGAGATGAAGGGTTATGCTACAGTTAATGGTAATAATAAAGACTATGAATATCATAATTACCATCTTCATTTTAGACAATTCCTTCCAGTTCAGCAATGGTGAAGTTGAGACTCTTATGCTCCAACTTCCGTTCATACAAATTTAGAAGTCTCAAAAAATGTCTAATTTCTTTCATCTTACCATCTTGGTTTTCAGTTGGACATCCTGTTTACCCTGCTATTCATTTCATTACCAAGCTAAATGTATCCTACTGCTTGTTAGGCAACAGAGTGGCCCTCATGTCAGACAACATCTTGCCTTAGCTTTATGATGTCAGCTTGCTAGGCAACAGAGTGGCCTTCCTGTCAGACAACATCTAGCTTTAGCTTTATGATGTCAGAGCAGCTCTGGACCAATTGTCCCAGTGGAAGATGACCACACAGGAGTATGAAATATCAGGAGCTTATGCAGTAGGTTACTATCTGTATTCATGACTACACGGCAAGTAGGAGGGAGCATGGTCAGTCTTTTATGATCAACACCAAACCAAAGTGATCCATATTAGTTCTATCTTGATAGAAATATCATTCAGGCTCAGGCTCCCACTGTAAGGTAGGGAGGACATTCTGATGCTGTGAAAGTCTTTGTAAGACCTGAAGGAATGATTGTGAGTTTTACTTACCATATAAATTGGTAAAATGATGCCGTATGCCGGAAGACTGCCTTTTTTTTTCTTTCTTCAGTCTCGGCAATTCAGAGAAACTCTGTTGTGAAACACTGCCACTGCTGGTCATTCAGTATAACCTGCAGATGGAAAAGTCCACTGTTAGCACATTTACTATAAGCAATACAATTTTTTTTTGATTTTTATAAAGGGTAAACAGATCAATAATATGGAGTCCATTTTATTGTGAAAATCAAGAGCTCACTAGAAAATCAAATCTCAATGTGTGTTTTTAACCTCCCATACTTCTCTGCATCCCTTGCCTCATTTGCTAACACTCTCTCAACAATTGTAGCACGTACATTAGGGCATAGATAAAAAGATCTTTTTGCCAGCCAAGTGGCAGCGAACGCTTCTAACTTTCTTCGTTTTAGGATATGGTACACCAGTAGCAATTAAGCCAACTCAGAAGTGTAGAGATGAAGGGTTATGCTACAGTTAATGGGAATAATAAAGACTATGAATATCATAATTACCATTTTCATTTTAGACAATTCCTTCCAGTTCAGCAATGGTGAAGTTGAGACTCTTATGCTCCAACTTCCGTTCATACAAATTTAGAAGTCTCAAAAAATGTCTAATTTCTTTCATCTTACCATCTTGGTTTTCAGTTGGACATCCTGTTTACCCTGCTATTCATTTCATTACCAAGCTAAATGTATCCTACTGCTTGTTAGGCAACAGAGTGGCCCTCATGTCTGACAACATCTTGCCTTAGCTTTATGATGTCAGCTTGCTAGGCAACAGAGTGGCCTTCCTGTCAGACAACATCTAGCTTTAGCTTTATGATGTCAGAGCAGCTCTGGACCAATTGTCCCAGTGGAAGATGACCACACAGGAGTATGAAATATCAGGAGGTTATGCAGTAGGTTACTATCTGTATTCGTGACTACAAGGCAAGTAGGAGGGAGCATGGTCAGTCTTTTATGATCAACACCAAACCAATGTGATCCATATTAGTTCTATCTTGATAGAAATATCATTCAGGCTCAGGCTCCCACTGTAAGGTAGGGAGGACATTCTGATGCTGTGAAAGTCTTTGTAAGACCTTAAGGAATGATTGTAAGTTTTACTTACCATATAAATTGGTAAAATGATGTTGTATGCCGGAAGACTGCCTTTTTTTTTTCTTTCTTCTGTCTCGGCAATTCAGAGAAACTCTGTTGTGAAACACTGCCACTGCTGGTCATTCAGTATAACCTGCAGATGGAAAAGTCCACTGTTAGCACATTTACTATAAGCAATACAATTTTTTTTTGATTTTTATAAAGGGTAAACAGATCAATAATATGGAGTCCATTTTATTGTGAAAATCAAGAGCTCACTAGAAAATCAAATCTCAATGTGTGTTTTTTAACCTCCCATACTGCTCTGCATCCCTTGCCTCATTTGCTAACACTCTCTCAAAAATTGTAGCACGTACATTAGGGCATAGATAAAAAGATCTTTTTGCAAGCCAAGTGGCAGCGAACGCTTCTTACTTTCTTCGTTTTAGGATATGGTACACCAGTAGCAATTAAGCCAACTCAGAAGTGTAGAGATGAAGGGTTATGCTACAGTTAATGGGAATAATAAAGACTATGAATATCATAATTACCATCTTCATTTCAGACAATTCCTACCAGTTCAGCAATGGTGAAGTTGAGACTCTTATGCTCAAACTTCCGTTCATACAAATTTAGAAGTCTCTAAAAATGTCTAATTTCTTTCACCTTACCATCTTGGTTTTCAGTTGGACATCCTGTTTACCCTGCTATTCATTTCATTACCAAGCTAAATGTATCCTACTGCTTGTTAGGCAACAGAGTGGCCCTCATGTCAGACAACATCTTGCCTTAGCTTTATGAAGTCAGCTTGCTAGGCAACAGAGTGGCCTTCCTGTCAGACAACATCTAGCTTTAGCTTTATGATGTCAGAGCAGCTCTGGACCAATTGTCCCAGTGGAAGATGACCACACAGGAGTATGAAATATCAGGAGGTTATGCAGTAGGTTACTATCTGTATTCATGACTACAAGGCAAGTAGGAGGGAGCATGGTCAGTCTTTTATGATCAACACCAAACCAAAGTGATCCATATTAGTTCTATCTTGATAGAAATATCATTCAGGCTCAGGCTCCCACTGTAAGGTAGGGAGGACATTCTGATGCTGTGAAAGTCTTTGTAAGACCTGAAGGAATGATTGTGAGTTTTACTTACCATATAAATTGGTAAAATGATGCCGTATGCCGGAAGACTGCCTTTTTTTTTCTTTCTTCAGTCTCGGCAATTCAGAGAAACTCTGTTGTGAAACACTGCCACTGCTGGTCATTCAGTATAACCTGCAGATGGAAAAGTCCACTGTTAGCACATTTACTATAAGCAATACAATTTTTTTTTGATTTTTATAAAGGGTAAACAGATCAATAATATGGAGTCCATTTTATTTTGAAAATCAAGAGCTCACTAGAAAATCAAATCTCAATGTGTGTTTTTAACCTCCCATACTTCTCTGCATCCCTTGCCTCATTTGCTAACACTCTCTCAACAATTGTAGCACGTACATTAGGGCATAGATAAAAAGATCTTTTTGCCAGCCAAGTGGCAGCGAACGCTTCTAACTTTCTTCGTTTTAGGATATGGTACACCAGTGGCAATTAAGCCAACTCAGAAGTGTAGAGATGAAGGGTTATGCTACAGTTAATGGTAATAATAAAGACTATGAATATCATAATTACCATCTTCATTTTAGACAATTCCTTCCAGTTCAGCAATGGTGAAGTTGAGACTCTTATGCTCCAACTTCCGTTCATACAAATTTAGAAGTCTCAAAAAATGTCTAATTTCTTTCATCTTACCATCTTGGTTTTCAGTTGGACATCCTGTTTACCCTGCTATTCATTTCATTACCAAGCTAAATGTATCCTACTGCTTGTTAGGCAACAGAGTGGCCCTCATGTCAGACAACATCTTGCCTTAGCTTTATGATGTCAGCTTGCTAGGCAACAGAGTGGCCTTCCTGTCAGACAACATCTAGCTTTAGCTTTATGATGTCAGAGCAGCTCTGGACCAATTGTCCCAGTGGAAGATGACCACACAGGAGTATGAAATATCAGGAGGTTATGCAGTAGGTTACTATCTGTATTCATGACTACAAGGCAAGTATGAGGGAGCATGGTCAGTCTTTTATGATCAACACCAAACCAATGTGATCCATATTAGTTCTATCTTGATAGAAATATCATTCAGGCTCAGGCTCCCACTGTAAGGTAGGGAGGACATTCTGATGCTGTTAAAGTCTTTGTAAGACCTTAAGGAATGATTGTGAGTTTTACTTACCATATAAATTGGTAAAATGATGTTGTATGCCGGAAGACTGCCTTTTTTTTTTCTTTCTTCTGTCTCGGCAATTCAGAGAAACTCTGTTGTGAAACACTGCCACTGCTGGTCATTCAGTATAACCTGCAGATGGAAAAGTCCACTGTTAGCACATTTACTATAAGCAATACAATTTTTTTTTTATTTTTATAAAGGGTAAACAGATCAATAATATGGAGTCCATTTTATTGTGAAAATCAAGAGCTCACTAGAAAATCAAATCTCAATGTGTGTTTTTTAACCTCCCATACTTCTCTGCATCCCTTGCCTCATTTGCTAACACTCTCTCAAAAATTGTAGCACGTACATTAGGGCATAGATAAAAAGATCTTTTTGCAAGCCAAGTGGCAGCGAACGCTTCTAACTTTCTTCGTTTTAGGATATGGTACACCAGTAGCAATTAAGCCAACTCAGAAGTGTAGAGATGAAGGGTTATGCTACAGTTAATGGGAATAATAAAGACTATGAATATCATAATTACCATCTTAATTTCAGACAATTCCTACCAGTTCAGCA
The DNA here is from genome assembly GCF_964204655.1 of Triturus cristatus. NCBI lineage: Eukaryota > Metazoa > Chordata > Amphibia > Caudata > Salamandridae > Triturus > Triturus cristatus. The sequence continues at coordinate 511,951,239 of NC_140594.1, forward strand.
ATGGTGAAGTTGAGACTCTTATGCTCAAACTTCCGTTCATACAAATTTAGAAGTCTCTAAAAATGTCTAATTTCTTTCACCTTACCATCTTGGTTTTCAGTTGGACATCCTGTTTACCCTGCTATTCATTTCATTACCAAGCTAAATGTATCCTACTGCTTGTTAGGCAACAGAGTGGCCCTCATGTCAGACAACATCTTGCCTTAGCTTTATGAAGTCAGCTTGCTAGGCAACAGAGTGGCCTTCCTGTCAGACAACATCTAGCTTTAGCTTTATGATGTCAGAGCAGCTCTGGACCAATTGTCCCAGTGGAAGATGACCACACAGGAGTATGAAATATCAGGAGGTTATGCAGTAGGTTACTATCTGTATTCATGACTACAAGGCAAGTAGGAGGGAGCATGGTCAGTCTTTTATGATCAACACCAAACCAATGTGATCCATATTAGTTCTATCTTGATAGAAATATCATTCAGGCTCAGGCTCCCACTGTAAGGTAGGGAGGACATTCTGATGCTGTGAAAGTCTTTGTAAGACCTTAAGGAATGATTGTGAGTTTTACTTACCATATAAATTGGTAAAATGATGTTGTATGCCGGAAGACTGCCTTTTTTTTTTTCTTTCTTCAGTCTCGGCAATTCAGAGAAACTCTGTTGTGAAACACTGCCACTGCTGGTCATTCAGTATAACCTGCAGATGGAAAAGTCCACTGTTAGCACATTTACTATAAGCAATACAATTTTTTTTTGATTTTTATAAAGGGTAAACAGATCAATAATATGGAGTCCATTTTATTGTGAAAATCAAGAGCTCACTAGAAAATCAAATCTCAATGTGTGTTTTTTAACCTCCCATACTTCTCTGCATCCCTTGCCTCATTTGCTAACACTCTCTCAAAAATTGTAGCACGTACATTAGGGCATAGATAAAATGATCTTTTTGCCAGCCAAGTGGCAGCGAACGCTTCTAACTTTCTTCGTTTTAGGATATGGTACACCAGTAGCAATTAAGCCAACTCAGAAGTGTAGAGATGAAGGGTTATGCTACAGTTAATGGGAATAATAAAGACTATGAATATCATAATTACCATCTTCATTTTAGACAATTCCTACCAGTTCAGCAATGGTGAAGTTGACTCTTATGCTCAAACTTCCATTCATACAAATTTAGAAGTCTCTAAAAATGTCTAATTTCTTTCACCTTACCATCTTGGTTTTCAGTTGGACATCCTGTTTACCCTGCTATTCATTTCATTACCAAGCTAAATGTATCCTACTGCTTGTTAGGCAACAGAGTGGCCCTCATGTCAGACAACATCTTGCCTTAGCTTTATGATGTCAGCTTGCTAGGCAACAGAGTGGCCTTCCTGTCAGACAACATCTAGCTTTAGCTTTATGATGTCAGAGCAGCTCTGGACCAATTGTCCCAGTGGAAGATGACCAAACAGGAGTATGAAATATCAGGAGGTTATGCAGTAGGTTACTATCTGTATTCATGACTACAAGGCAAGTAGGAGGGAGCATGGTCAGTCTTTTATGATCAACACCAAACCAATGTGATCCATATTAGTTCTATCTTGATAGAAATATCATTCAGGCTCAGGCTCCCACTGTAAGGTAGGGAGGACATTCTGATGCTGTGAAAGTCTTTGTAAGACCTGAAGGAATGATTGTGAGTTTTACTTACCATATAAATTGGTAAAATGATGTCGTATGCCGGAAGACTGCCTTTTTTTTTCTTTCTTCAGTCTCGGCAATTCAGAGAAACTATGTTGTGAAACACTGCCACTGCTGGTCATTCAGTATAACCTGCAGATGGAAAAGTCCACTGTTAGCACATTTACTATAAGCAATACAATTTTTTTTTGATTTTTATAAAGGGTAAACAGATCAATAATATGGAGTCCATTTTATTGTGAAAATCAAGAGCTCACTAGAAAATCAAATCTCAATGTGTGTTTTTTAACCTCCCATACTTCTCTGCATCCCTTGCCTCATTTGCTAACACTCTCTCAAAAATTGTAGCACGTACATTAGGGCATAGATAAAAAGATCTTTTTGCCAGCCAAGTGGCAGCGAACGCTTCTAACTTTCTTCGTTTTAGGATATGGTACACCAGTAGCAATTAAGCCAACTCAGAAGTGTAGAGATGAAGGGTTATGCTACAGTTAATGGGAATAATAAAGACTATGAATATCATAATTACCATCTTCATTTTAGACAATTCCTACCAGTTCAGCAATGGTGAAGTTGACTCTTATGCTCAAACTTCCGTTCATACAAATTTAGAAGTCTCACAAAATGTCTAATTTCTTTCACCTTACCATCTTGGTTTTCAGTTGGACATCCTGTTTACCCTGCTATTCATTTCATTACCAAGCTAAATGTATCCTACTGCTTGTTAGGCAACAGAGTGGCCCTCATGTCAGACAACATCTTGCCTTAGCTTTATGAAGTCAGCTTGCTAGGCAACAGAGTGGCCTTCCTGTCAGACAACATCTAGCTTTAGCTTTATGATGTCAGAGCAGCTCTGGACCAATTGTCCCAGTGGAAGATGACCACACAGGAGTATGAAATATCAGGAGGTTATGCAGTAGGTTACTATCTGTATTCATGACTACAAGGCAAGTAGGAGGGAGCATGGTCAGTCTTTTATGATCAACACCAAACCAATGTGATCCATATTAGTTCTATCTTGATAGAAATATCATTCAGGCTCAGGCTCCCACTGTAAGGTAGGGAGGACATTCTGATGCTGTGAAAGTCTTTGTAAGACCTTAAGGAATGATTGTGAGTTTTACTTACCATATAAATTGGTAAAATGATGTTGTATGCCGGAAGACTGCCTTTTTTTTTTCTTTCTTCTGTCTCGGCAATTCAGAGAAACTCTGTTGTGAAACACTGCCACTGCTGGTCATTCAGTATAACCTGCAGATGGAAAAGTCCACTGTTAGCACATTTACTATAAGCAATACAATTTTTTTTTGATTTTTATAAAGGGTAAACAGATCAATAATATGGAGTCCATTTTATTGTGAAAATCAAGAGCTCACTAGAAAATCAAATCTCAATGTGTGTTTATTAACCTCCCATACTTCTCTGCATCCCTTGCCTCATTTGCTAACACTCTCAAAAATTGTAGCACGTACATTAGGGCATAGATAAAAAGATCTTTTTGCAAGCCAAGTGGCAGCGAACGCTTCTAACTTTCTTCGTTTTAGGATATGGTACACCAGTAGCAATTAAGCCAACTCAGAAGTGTAGAGATGAAGGGTTATGCTACAGTTAATGGGAATAATAAAGACTATGAATATCATAATTACCATCTTAATTTCAGACAATTCCTACCAGTTCAGCAATGGTGAAGTTGAGACTCTTATGCTCAAACTTCCGTTCATACAAATTTAGAAGTCTCTAAAAATGTCTAATTTCTTTCACCTTACCATCTTGGTTTTCAGTTGGACATCCTGTTTACCCTGCTATTCATTTCATTACCAAGCTAAATGTATCCTACTGCTTGTTAGGCAACAGAGTGGCCCTCATGTCAGACAACATCTTGCCTTAGCTTTATGAAGTCAGCTTGCTAGGCAACAGAGTGGCCTTCCTGTCAGACAACATCTAGCTTTAGCTTTATGATGTCAGAGCAGCTCTGGACCAATTGTCCCAGTGGAAGATGACCACACAGGAGTATGAAATATCAGGAGGTTATGCAGTAGGTTACTATCTGTATTCATGACTACAAGGCAAGTAGGAGGGAGCATGGTCAGTCTTTTATGATCAACACCAAACCAATGTGATCCATATTAGTTCTATCTTGATAGAAATATCATTCAGGCTCAGGCTCCCACTGTAAGGTAGGGAGGACATTCTGATGCTGTGAAAGTCTTTGTAAGACCTTAAGGAATGATTGTGAGTTTTACTTACCATATAAATTGGTAAAATGATGTTGTATGCCGGAAGACTGCCTTTTTTTTTTTCTTTCTTCAGTCTCGGCAATTCAGAGAAACTCTGTTGTGAAACACTGCCACTGCTGGTCATTCAGTATAACCTGCAGATGGAAAAGTCCACTGTTAGCACATTTACTATAAGCAATACAATTTTTTTTTGATTTTTATAAAGGGTAAACAGATCAATAATATGGAGTCCATTTTATTGTGAAAATCAAGAGCTCACTAGAAAATCAAATCTCAATGTGTGTTTTTTAACCTCCCATACTTCTCTGCATCCCTTGCCTCATTTGCTAACACTCTCTCAAAAATTGTAGCACGTACATTAGGGCATAGATAAAAAGATCTTTTTGCCAGCCAAGTGGCAGCGAACGCTTCTAACTTTCTTCGTTTTAGGATATGGTACACCAGTAGCAATTAAGCCAACTCAGAAGTGTAGAGATGAAGGGTTATGCTACAGTTAATGGGAATAATAAAGACTATGAATATCATAATTACCATCTTCATTTTAGACAATTCCTACCAGTTCAGCAATGGTGAAGTTGACTCTTATGCTCAAACTTCCGTTCATACAAATTTAGAAGTCTCTAAAAATGTCTAATTTCTTTCACCTTACCATCTTGGTTTTCAGTTGGACATCCTGTTTACCCTGCTATTCATTTCATTACCAAGCTAAATGTATCCTACTGCTTGTTAGGCAACAGAGTGGCCCTCATGTCAGACAACATCTTGCCTTAGCTTTATGATGTCAGCTTGCTAGGCAACAGAGTGGCCTTCCTGTCAGACAACATCTAGCTTTAGCTTTATGATGTCAGAGCAGCTCTGGACCAATTGTCCCAGTGGAAGATGACCAAACAGGAGTATGAAATATCAGGAGGTTATGCAGTAGGTTACTATCTGTATTCATGACTACAAGGCAAGTAGGAGGGAGCATGGTCAGTCTTTTATGATCAACACCAAACCAATGTGATCCATATTAGTTCTATCTTGATAGAAATATCATTCAGGCTCAGGCTCCCACTGTAAGGTAGGGAGGACATTCTGATGCTGTGAAAGTCTTTGTAAGACCTGAAGGAATGATTGTGAGTTTTACTTACCATATAAATTGGTAAAATGATGTCGTATGCCGGAAGACTGCCTTTTTTTTTCTTTCTTCAGTCTCGGCAATTCAGAGAAACTATGTTGTGAAACACTGCCACTGCTGGTCATTCAGTATAACCTGCAGATGGAAAAGTCCACTGTTAGCACATTTACTATAAGCAATACAATTTTTTTTTGATTTTTATAAAGGGTAAACAGATCAATAATATGGAGTCCATTTTATTGTGAAAATCAAGAGCTCACTAGAAAATCAAATCTCAATGTGTGTTTTTTAACCTCCCATACTTCTCTGCATCCCTTGCCTCATTTGCTAACACTCTCTCAAAAATTGTAGCACGTACATTAGGGCATAGATAAAAAGATCTTTTTGCCAGCCAAGTGGCAGCGAACGCTTCTAACTTTCTTCGTTTTAGGATATGGTACACCAGTAGCAATTAAGCCAACTCAGAAGTGTAGAGATGAAGGGTTATGCTACAGTTAATGGGAATAATAAAGACTATGAATATCATAATTACCATCTTCATTTTAGACAATTCCTACCAGTTCAGCAATGGTGAAGTTGACTCTTATGCTCAAACTTCCGTTCATACAAATTTAGAAGTCTCAAAAAATGTCTAATTTCTTTCACCTTACCATCTTGGTTTTCAGTTGGACATCCTGTTTACCCTGCTATTCATTTCATTACCAAGCTAAATGTATCCTACTGCTTGTTAGGCAACAGAGTGGCCCTCATGTCAGACAACATCTTGCCTTAGCTTTATGAAGTCAGCTTGCTAGGCAACAGAGTGGCCTTCCTGTCAGACAACATCTAGCTTTAGCTTTATGATGTCAGAGCAGCTCTGGACCAATTGTCCCAGTGGAAGATGACCACACAGGAGTATGAAATATCAGGAGGTTATGCAGTAGGTTACTATCTGTATTCATGACTACAAGGCAAGTAGGAGGGAGCATGGTCAGTCTTTTATGATCAACACCAAACCAATGTGATCCATATTAGTTCTATCTTGATAGAAATATCATTCAGGCTCAGGCTCCCACTGTAAGGTAGGGAGGACATTCTGATGCTGTGAAAGTCTTTGTAAGACCTTAAGGAATGATTGTGAGTTTTACTTACCATATAAATTGGTAAAATGATGTTGTATGCCGGAAGACTGCCTTTTTTTTTTCTTTCTTCTGTCTCGGCAATTCAGAGAAACTCTGTTGTGAAACACTGCCACTGCTGGTCATTCAGTATAACCTGCAGATGGAAAAGTCCACTGTTAGCACATTTACTATAAGCAATACAATTTTTTTTTGATTTTTATAAAGGGTAAACAGATCAATAATATGGAGTCCATTTTATTGTGAAAATCAAGAGCTCACTAGAAAATCAAATCTCAATGTGTGTTTATTAACCTCCCATACTTCTCTGCATCCCTTGCCTCATTTGCTAACACTCTCAAAAATTGTAGCACGTACATTAGGGCATAGATAAAAAGATCTTTTTGCAAGCCAAGTGGCAGCGAACGCTTCTAACTTTCTTCGTTTTAGGATATGGTACACCAGTAGCAATTAAGCCAACTCAGAAGTGTAGAGATGAAGGGTTATGCTACAGTTAATGGGAATAATAAAGACTATGAATATCATAATTACCATCTTCATTTTAGACAATTCCTTCCAGTTCAGCAATGGTGAAGTTGAGACTCTTATGCTCCAACTTCCGTTCATACAAATTTAGAAGTCTCAAAAAATGTCTAATTTCTTTCATCTTACCATCTTGGTTTTCAGTTGGACATCCTGTTTACCCTGCTATTCATTTCATTACCAAGCTAAATGTATCCTACTGCTTGTTAGGCAACAGAGTGGCCCTCATGTCAGACAACATCTTGCCTTAGCTTTATGATGTCAGCTTGCTAGGCAACAGAGTGGCCTTCCTGTCAGACAACATCTAGCTTTAGCTTTATGATGTCAGAGCAGCTCTGGACCAATTGTCCCAGTGGAAGATGACCACACAGGAGTATGAAATATCAGGAGCTTATGCAGTAGGTTACTATCTGTATTCATGACTACACGGCAAGTAGGAGGGAGCATGGTCAGTCTTTTATGATCAACACCAAACCAAAGTGATCCATATTAGTTCTATCTTGATAGAAATATCATTCAGGCTCAGGCTCCCACTGTAAGGTAGGGAGGACATTCTGATGCTGTGAAAGTCTTTGTAAGACCTTAAGGAATGATTGTGAGTTTTACTTACCATATAAATTGGTAAAATGATGTTGTATGCCGGAAGACTGCCTTTTTTTTTTCTTTCTTCTGTCTCGGCAATTCAGAGAAACTCTGTTGTGAAACACTGCCAGTGCTGGTCATTCAGTATAACCTGCAGATGGAAAAGTCCACTGTTAGCACATTTACTATAAGCAATACAATTTTTTTTTTATTTTTATAAAGGGTAAACAGATCAATAATATGGAGTCCATTTTATTGTGAAAATCAAGAGCTCACTAGAAAATCAAATCTCAATGTGTGTTTTTTAACCTCCCATACTTCTCTGCATCCCTTGCCTCATTTGCTAACACTCTCTCAAAAATTGTAGCACGTACATTAGGGCATAGATAAAAAGATCTTTTTGAAAGCCAAGTGGCAGCGAACGCTTCTAACTTTCTTCGTTTTAGGATATGGTACACCAGTAGCAATTAAGCCAACTCAGAAGTGTAGAGATGAAGGGTTATGCTACAGTTAATGGGAATAATAAAGACTATGAATATCATAATTACCATCTTCATTTTAGACAATTCCTTCCAGTTCAGCAATGGTGAAGTTGAGACTCTTATGCTCCAACTTCCGTTCATACAAATTTAGAAGTCTCAAAAAATGTCTAATTTCTTTCATCTTACCATCTTGGTTTTCAGTTGGACATACTGTTTACCCTGCTATTCATTTCATTACCAAGCTAAATGTATCCTACTGCTTGTTAGGCAACAGAGTGGCCCTCATGTCAGACAACATCTTGCCTTAGCTTTATGAAGTCAGCTTGCTAGGCAACAGAGTGGCCTTCCTGTCAGACAACATCTAGCTTTAGCTTTATGATGTCAGAGCAGCTCTGGACCAATTGTCCCAGTGGAAGATGACCACACAGGAGTATGAAATATCAGGAGGTTATGCAGTAGGTTACTATCTGTATTCATGACTACAAGGCAAGTAGGAGGGAGCATGGTCAGTCTTTTATGATCAACACCAAACCAATGTGATCCATATTAGTTCTATCTTGATAGAAATATCATTCAGGCTCAGGCTCCCACTGTAAGGTAGGGAGGACATTCTGATGCTGTGAAAGTCTTTGTAAGACCTTAAGGAATGATTGTGAGTTTTACTTACCATATAAATTGGTAAAATGATGTTGTATGCCGGAAGACTGCCTTTTTTTTTTCTTTCTTCTGTCTCGGCAATTCAGAGAAACTCTGTTGTGAAACACTGCCACTGCTGGTCATTCAGTATAACCTGCAGATGGAAAAGTCCACTGTTAGCACATTTACTATAAGCAATACAATTTTTTTTTTGATTTTTATAAAGGGTAAACAGATCAATAATATGGAGTCCATTTTATTGTGAAAATCAAGAGCTCACTAGAAAATCAAATCTCAATGTGTGTTTTTTAACCTCCCATACTTCTCTGCATCCCTTGCCTCATTTGCTAACACTCTCTCAAAAATTGTAGCACGTACATTAGGGCATAGATAAAAAGATCTTTTTGCAAGCCAAGTGGCAGCGAACGCTTCTAACTTTCTTCGTTTTAGGATATGGTACACCAGTAGCAATTAAGCCAACTCAGAAGTGTAGAGATGAAGGGTTATGCTACAGTTAATGGGAATAATAAAGACTATGAATATCATAATTACCATCTTCATTTCAGACAATTCCTACCAGTTCAGCAATGGTGAAGTTGAGACTCTTATGCTCAAACTTCCGTTCATACAAATTTAGAAGTCTCTAAAAATGTCTAATTTCTTTCACCTTACCATCTTGGTTTTCAGTTGGACATCCTGTTTACCCTGCTATTCATTTCATTACCAAGCTAAATGTATCCTACTGCTTGTTAGGCAACAGAGTGGCCCTCATGTCAGACAACATCTTGCCTTAGCTTTATGAAGTCAGCTTGCTAGGCAACAGAGTGGCCTTCCTGTCAGACAACATCTAGCTTTAGCTTTATGATGTCAGAGCAGCTCTGGACCAATTGTCCCAGTGGAAGATGACCACACAGGAGTATGAAATATCAGGAGGTTATGCAGTAGGTTACTATCTGTATTCATGACTACAAGGCAAGTAGGAGGGAGCATGGTCAGTCTTTTATGATCAACACCAAACCAATGTGATCCATATTAGTTCTATCTTGATAGAAATATCATTCAGGCTCAGGCTCCCACTGTAAGGTAGGGAGGACATTCTGATGCTGTGAAAGTCTTTGTAAGACCTTAAGGAATGATTGTGAGTTTTACTTACCATATAAATTGGTAAAATGATGTTGTATGCCGGAAGACTGCCTTTTTTTTTTCTTTCTTCTGTCTCGGCAATTCAGAGAAACTCTGTTGTGAAACACTGCCACTGCTGGTCATTCAGTATAACCTGCAGATGGAAAAGTCCACTGTTAGCACATTTACTATAAGCAATACAATTTTTTTTTGATTTTTATAAAGGGTAAACAGATCAATAATATGGAGTCCATTTTATTGTGAAAATCAAGAGCTCACTAGAAAATCAAATCTCAATGTGTGTTTTTTAACCTCCCATACTTCTCTGCATCCCTTGCCTCATTTGCTAACACTCTCTCAAAAATTGTAGCACGTACATTAGGGCATAGATAAAAAGATCTTTTTGCCAGCCAAGTGGCAGCGAACGCTTCTAACTTTCTTCGTTTTAGGATATGGTACACCAGTAGCAATTAAGCCAACTCAGAAGTGTAGAGATGAAGGGTTATGCTACAGTTAATGGGAATAATAAAGACTATGAATATCATAATTACCATCTTCATTTTAGACAATTCCTACCAGTTCAGCAATGGTGAAGTTGACTCTTATGCTCAAACTTCCGTTCATACAAATTTAGAAGTCTCAAAAAATGTCTAATTTCTTTCACCTTACCATCTTGGTTTTCAGTTGGACATCCTGTTTACCCTGCTATTCATTTCATTACCAAGCTAAATGTATCCTACTGCTTGTTAGGCAACAGAGTGGCCCTCATGTCAGACAACATCTTGCCTTAGCTTTATGAAGTCAGCTTGCTAGGCAACAGAGTGGCCTTCCTGTCAGACAACATCTAGCTTTAGCTTTATGATGTCAGAGCAGCTCTGGACCAATTGTCCCAGTGGAAGATGACCACACAGGAGTATGAAATATCAGGAGGTTATGCAGTAGGTTACTATCTGTATTCATGACTACAAGGCAAGTAGGAGGGAGCATGGTCAGTCTTTTATGATCAACACCAAACCAATGTGATCCATATTAGTTCTATCTTGATAGAAATATCATTCAGGCTCAGGCTCCCACTGTAAGGTAGGGAGGACATTCTGATGCTGTGAAAGTCTTTGTAAGACCTTAAGGAATGATTGTGAGTTTTACTTACCATATAAATTGGTAAAATGATGTTGTATGCCGGAAGACTGCCTTTTTTTTTTCTTTCTTCTGTCTCGGCAATTCAGAGAAACTCTGTTGTGAAACACTGCCACTGCTGGTCATTCAGTATAACCTGCAGATGGAAAAGTCCACTGTTAGCACATTTACTATAAGCAATACAATTTTTTTTTGATTTTTATAAAGGGTAAACAGATCAATAATATGGAGTCCATTTTATTGTGAAAATCAAGAGCTCACTAGAAAATCAAATCTCAATGTGTGTTTATTAACCTCCCATACTTCTCTGCATCCCTTGCCTCATTTGCTAACACTCTCAAAAATTGTAGCACGTACATTAGGGCATAGATAAAAAGATCTTTTTGCAAGCCAAGTGGCAGCGAACGCTTCTAACTTTCTTCGTTTTAGGATATGGTACACCAGTAGCAATTAAGCCAACTCAGAAGTGTAGAGATGAAGGGTTATGCTACAGTTAATGGGAATAATAAAGACTATGAATATCATAATTACCATCTTAATTTCAGACAATTCCTACCAGTTCAGCAATGGTGAAGTTGAGACTCTTATGCTCAAACTTCCGTTCATACAAATTTAGAAGTCTCTAAAAATGTCTAATTTCTTTCACCTTACCATCTTGGTTTTCAGTTGGACATCCTGTTTACCCTGCTATTCATTTCATTACCAAGCTAAATGTATCCTACTGCTTGTTAGGCAACAGAGTGGCCCTCATGTCAGACAACATCTTGCCTTAGCTTTATGAAGTCAGCTTGCTAGGCAACAGAGTGGCCTTCCTGTCAGACAACATCTAGCTTTAGCTTTATGATGTCAGAGCAGCTCTGGACCAATTGTCCCAGTGGAAGATGACCACACAGGAGTATGAAATATCAGGAGGTTATGCAGTAGGTTACTATCTGTATTCATGACTACAAGGCAAGTAGGAGGGAGCATGGTCAGTCTTTTATGATCAACACCAAACCAATGTGATCCATATTAGTTCTATCTTGATAGAAATATCATTCAGGCTCAGGCTCCCACTGTAAGGTAGGGAGGACATTCTGATGCTGTGAAAGTCTTTGTAAGACCTTAAGGAATGATTGTGAGTTTTACTTACCATATAAATTGGTAAAATGATGTTGTATGCCGGAAGACTGCCTTTTTTTTTTTCTTTCTTCAGTCTCGGCAATTCAGAGAAACTCTGTTGTGAAACACTGCCACTGCTGGTCATTCAGTATAACCTGCAGATGGAAAAGTCCACTGTTAGCACATTTACTATAAGCAATACAATTTTTTTTTGATTTTTATAAAGGGTAAACAGATCAATAATATGGAGTCCATTTTATTGTGAAAATCAAGAGCTCACTAGAAAATCAAATCTCAATGTGTGTTTTTTAACCTCCCATACTTCTCTGCATCCCTTGCCTCATTTGCTAACACTCTCTCAAAAATTGTAGCACGTACATTAGGGCATAGATAAAAAGATCTTTTTGCCAGCCAAGTGGCAGCGAACGCTTCTAACTTTCTTCGTTTTAGGATATGGTACACCAGTAGCAATTAAGCCAACTCAGAAGTGTAGAGATGAAGGGTTATGCTACAGTTAATGGGAATAATAAAGACTATGAATATCATAATTACCATCTTCATTTTAGACAATTCCTACCAGTTCAGCAATGGTGAAGTTGACTCTTATGCTCAAACTTCCGTTCATACAAATTTAGAAGTCTCTAAAAATGTCTAATTTCTTTCACCTTACCATCTTGGTTTTCAGTTGGACATCCTGTTTACCCTGCTATTCATTTCATTACCAAGCTAAATGTATCCTACTGCTTGTTAGGCAACAGAGTGGCCCTCATGTCAGACAACATCTTGCCTTAGCTTTATGATGTCAGCTTGCTAGGCAACAGAGTGGCCTTCCTGTCAGACAACATCTAGCTTTAGCTTTATGATGTCAGAGCAGCTCTGGACCAATTGTCCCAGTGGAAGATGACCAAACAGGAGTATGAAATATCAGGAGGTTATGCAGTAGGTTACTATCTGTATTCATGACTACAAGGCAAGTAGGAGGGAGCATGGTCAGTCTTTTATGATCAACACCAAACCAATGTGATCCATATTAGTTCTATCTTGATAGAAATATCATTCAGGCTCAGGCTCCCACTGTAAGGTAGGGAGGACATTCTGATGCTGTGAAAGTCTTTGTAAGACCTGAAGGAATGATTGTGAGTTTTACTTACCATATAAATTGGTAAAATGATGTCGTATGCCGGAAGACTGCCTTTTTTTTTCTTTCTTCAGTCTCGGCAATTCAGAGAAACTATGTTGTGAAACACTGCCACTGCTGGTCATTCAGTATAACCTGCAGATGGAAAAGTCCACTGTTAGCACATTTACTATAAGCAATACAATTTTTTTTTGATTTTTATAAAGGGTAAACAGATCAATAATATGGAGTCCATTTTATTGTGAAAATCAAGAGCTCACTAGAAAATCAAATCTCAATGTGTGTTTTTTAACCTCCCATACTTCTCTGCATCCCTTGCCTCATTTGCTAACACTCTCTCAAAAATTGTAGCACGTACATTAGGGCATAGATAAAAAGATCTTTTTGCCAGCCAAGTGGCAGCGAACGCTTCTAACTTTCTTCGTTTTAGGATATGGTACACCAGTAGCAATTAAGCCAACTCAGAAGTGTAGAGATGAAGGGTTATGCTACAGTTAATGGGAATAATAAAGACTATGAATATCATAATTACCATCTTCATTTTAGACAATTCCTACCAGTTCAGCAATGGTGAAGTTGACTCTTATGCTCAAACTTCCGTTCATACAAATTTAGAAGTCTCAAAAAATGTCTAATTTCTTTCACCTTACCATCTTGGTTTTCAGTTGGACATCCTGTTTACCCTGCTATTCATTTCATTACCAAGCTAAATGTATCCTACTGCTTGTTAGGCAACAGAGTGGCCCTCATGTCAGACAACATCTTGCCTTAGCTTTATGAAGTCAGCTTGCTAGGCAACAGAGTGGCCTTCCTGTCAGACAACATCTAGCTTTAGCTTTATGATGTCAGAGCAGCTCTGGACCAATTGTCCCAGTGGAAGATGACCACACAGGAGTATGAAATATCAGGAGGTTATGCAGTAGGTTACTATCTGTATTCATGACTACAAGGCAAGTAGGAGGGAGCATGGTCAGTCTTTTATGATCAACACCAAACCAATGTGATCCATATTAGTTCTATCTTGATAGAAATATCATTCAGGCTCAGGCTCCCACTGTAAGGTAGGGAGGACATTCTGATGCTGTGAAAGTCTTTGTAAGACCTTAAGGAATGATTGTGAGTTTTACTTACCATATAAATTGGTAAAATGATGTTGTATGCCGGAAGACTGCCTTTTTTTTTTCTTTCTTCTGTCTCGGCAATTCAGAGAAACTCTGTTGTGAAACACTGCCACTGCTGGTCATTCAGTATAACCTGCAGATGGAAAAGTCCACTGTTAGCACATTTACTATAAGCAATACAATTTTTTTTTGATTTTTATAAAGGGTAAACAGATCAATAATATGGAGTCCATTTTATTGTGAAAATCAAGAGCTCACTAGAAAATCAAATCTCAATGTGTGTTTATTAACCTCCCATACTTCTCTGCATCCCTTGCCTCATTTGCTAACACTCTCAAAAATTGTAGCACGTACATTAGGGCATAGATAAAAAGATCTTTTTGCAAGCCAAGTGGCAGCGAACGCTTCTAACTTTCTTCGTTTTAGGATATGGTACACCAGTAGCAATTAAGCCAACTCAGAAGTGTAGAGATGAAGGGTTATGCTACAGTTAATGGGAATAATAAAGACTATGAATATCATAATTACCATCTTCATTTTAGACAATTCCTTCCAGTTCAGCAATGGTGAAGTTGAGACTCTTATGCTCCAACTTCCGTTCATACAAATTTAGAAGTCTCAAAAAATGTCTAATTTCTTTCATCTTACCATCTTGGTTTTCAGTTGGACATCCTGTTTACCCTGCTATTCATTTCATTACCAAGCTAAATGTATCCTACTGCTTGTTAGGCAACAGAGTGGCCCTCATGTCAGACAACATCTTGCCTTAGCTTTATGATGTCAGCTTGCTAGGCAACAGAGTGGCCTTCCTGTCAGACAACATCTAGCTTTAGCTTTATGATGTCAGAGCAGCTCTGGACCAATTGTCCCAGTGGAAGATGACCACACAGGAGTATGAAATATCAGGAGCTTATGCAGTAGGTTACTATCTGTATTCATGACTACACGGCAAGTAGGAGGGAGCATGGTCAGTCTTTTATGATCAACACCAAACCAAAGTGATCCATATTAGTTCTATCTTGATAGAAATATCATTCAGGCTCAGGCTCCCACTGTAAGGTAGGGAGGACATTCTGATGCTGTGAAAGTCTTTGTAAGACCTTAAGGAATGATTGTGAGTTTTACTTACCATATAAATTGGTAAAATGATGTTGTATGCCGGAAGACTGCCTTTTTTTTTTCTTTCTTCTGTCTCGGCAATTCAGAGAAACTCTGTTGTGAAACACTGCCACTGCTGGTCATTCAGTATAACCTGCAGATGGAAAAGTCCACTGTTAGCACATTTACTATAAGCAATACAATTTTTTTTTTATTTTTATAAAGGGTAAACAGATCAATAATATGGAGTCCATTTTATTGTGAAAATCAAGAGCTCACTAGAAAATCAAATCTCAATGTGTGTTTTTTAACCTCCCATACTTCTCTGCATCCCTTGCCTCATTTGCTAACACTCTCTCAAAAATTGTAGCACGTACATTAGGGCATAGATAAAAAGATCTTTTTGAAAGCCAAGTGGCAGCGAACGCTTCTAACTTTCTTCGTTTTAGGATATGGTACACCAGTAGCAATTAAGCCAACTCAGAAGTGTAGAGATGAAGGGTTATGCTACAGTTAATGGGAATAATAAAGACTATGAATATCATAATTACCATCTTCATTTTAGACAATTCCTTCCAGTTCAGCAATGGTGAAGTTGAGACTCTTATGCTCCAACTTCCGTTCATACAAATTTAGAAGTCTCAAAAAATGTCTAATTTCTTTCATCTTACCATCTTGGTTTTCAGTTGGACATCCTGTTTACCCTGCTATTCATTTCATTACCAAGCTAAATGTATCCTACTGCTTGTTAGGCAACAGAGTGGCCCTCATGTCAGACAACATCTTGCCTTAGCTTTATGATGTCAGCTTGCTAGGCAACAGAGTGGCCTTCCTGTCAGACAACATCTAGCTTTAGCTTTATGATGTCAGAGCAGCTCTGGACCAATTGTCCCAGTGGAAGATGACCACACAGGAGTATGAAATATCAGGAGCTTATGCAGTAGGTTACTATCTGTATTCATGACTACACGGCAAGTAGGAGGGAGCATGGTCAGTCTTTTATGATCAACACCAAACCAAAGTGATCCATATTAGTTCTATCTTGATAGAAATATCATTCAGGCTCAGGCTCCCACTGTAAGGTAGGGAGGACATTCTGATGCTGTGAAAGTCTTTGTAAGACCTTAAGGAATGATTGTGAGTTTTACTTACCATATAAATTGGTAAAATGATGTTGTATGCCGGAAGACTGCCTTTTTTTTTTCTTTCTTCTGTCTCGGCAATTCAGAGAAACTCTGTTGTGAAACATTGCCACTGCTGGTCATTCAGTATAACCTGCAGAAGGAAAAGTCCACTGTTAGCACATTTACTATAAGCAATACAATTTGTTTTTTATTTTTATAAAGGGTAAACAGATCAATAATATGGAGTCCATTTTATTGTGAAAATCAAGAGCTCACTAGAAAATCAAATCTCAATGTGTGTTTTTTAACCTCCCATACTTCTCTGCATCCCTTGCCTCATTTGCTAACACTCTCTCAAAAATTGTAGCACGTACATTAGGGCATAGATAAAAAGATCTTTTTGCAAGCCAAGTGGCAGCGAACGCTTCTAACTTTCTTCGTTTTAGGATATGGTACACCAGTAGCAATTAAGCCAACTCAGAAGTGTAGAGATGAAGGGTTATGCTACAGTTAATGGGAATAATAAAGACTATGAATATCATAATTACCATCTTCATTTCAGACAATTCCTACCAGTTCAGCAATGGTGAAGTTGAGACTCTTATGCTCAAACTTCCGTTCATACAAATTTAGAAGTCTCTAAAAATGTCTAATTTCTTTCACCTTACCATCTTGGTTTTCAGTTGGACATCCTGTTTACCCTGCTATTCATTTCATTACCAAGCTAAATGTATCCTACTGCTTGTTAGGCAACAGAGTGGCCCTCATGTCAGACAACATCTTGCCTTAGCTTTATGATGTCAGCTTGCTAGGCAACAGAGTGGCCTTCCTGTCAGACAACATCTAGCTTTAGCTTTATGATGTCAGAGCAGCTCTGGACCAATTGTCCCAGTGGAAGATGACCACACAGGAGTATGAAATATCAGGAGGTTATGCAGTAGGTTACTATCTGTATTCATGACTACAAGGCAAGTAGGAGGGAGCATGGTCAGTCTTTTATGATCAACACCAAACCAATGTGATCCATATTAGTTCTATCTTGATAGAAATATCATTCAGGCTCAGGCTCCCACTGTAAGGTAGGGAGGACATTCTGATGCTGTGAAAGTCTTTTTAAGACCTTAAGGAATGATTGTGAGTTTTACTTACCATATAAATTGGTAAAATGATGTTGTATGCCGGAAGACTGCCTTTTTTTTTTCTTTCTTCTGTCTCGGCAATTCAGAGAAACTCTGTTGTGAAACACTGCCACTGCTGGTCATTCAGTATAACCTGCAGATGGAAAAGTCCACTGTTAGCACATTTACTATAAGCAATACAATTTTTTTTTTGATTTTTATAAAGGGTAAACAGATCAATAATATGGAGTCCATTTTATTGTGAAAATCAAGAGCTCACTAGAAAATCAAATCTCAATGTGTGTTTTTTAACCTCCCATACTTCTCTGCATCCCTTGCCTCATTTGCTAACACTCTCTCAAAAATTGTAGCACGTACATTAGGGCATAGATAAAAAGATCTTTTTGCAAGCCAAGTGGCAGCGAACGCTTCTAACTTTCTTCGTTTTAGGATATGGTACACCAGTAGCAATTAAGCCAACTCAGAAGTGTAGAGATGAAGGGTTATGCTACAGTTAATGGGAATAATAAAGACTATGAATATCATAATTACCATCTTCATTTCAGACAATTCCTACCAGTTCAGCAATGGTGAAGTTGAGACTCTTATGCTCAAACTTCCGTTCATACAAATTTAGAAGTCTCTAAAAATGTCTAATTTCTTTCACCTTACCATCTTGGTTTTCAGTTGGACATCCTGTTTACCCTGCTATTCATTTCATTACCAAGCTAAATGTATCCTACTGCTTGTTAGGCAACAGAGTGGCCCTCATGTCAGACAACATCTTGCCTTAGCTTTATGAAGTCAGCTTGCTAGGCAACAGAGTGGCCTTCCTGTCAGACAACATCTAGCTTTAGCTTTATGATGTCAGAGCAGCTCTGGACCAATTGTCCCAGTGGAAGATGACCACACAGGAGTATGAAATATCAGGAGGTTATGCAGTAGGTTACTATCTGTATTCATGACTACAAGGCAAGTAGGAGGGAGCATGGTCAGTCTTTTATGATCAACACCAAACCAATGTGATCCATATTAGTTCTATCTTGATAGAAATATCATTCAGGCTCAGGCTCCCACTGTAAGGTAGGGAGGACATTCTGATGCTGTGAAAGTCTTTGTAAGACCTTAAGGAATGATTGTGAGTTTTACTTACCATATAAATTGGTAAAATGATGTTGTATGCCGGAAGACTGCCTTTTTTTTTTCTTTCTTCTGTCTCGGCAATTCAGAGAAACTCTGTTGTGAAACACTGCCACTGCTGGTCATTCAGTATAACCTGCAGATGGAAAAGTCCACTGTTAGCACATTTACTATAAGCAATACAATTTTTTTTTGATTTTTATAAAGGGTAAACAGATCAATAATATGGAGTCCATTTTATTGTGAAAATCAAGAGCTCACTAGAAAATCAAATCTCAATGTGTGTTTTTTAACCTCCCATACTTCTCTGCATCCCTTGCCTCATTTGCTAACACTCTCTCAAAAATTGTAGCACGTACATTAGGGCATAGATAAAAAGATCTTTTTGCAAGCCAAGTGGCAGCGAACGCTTCTAACTTTCTTCGTTTTAGGATATGGTACACCAGTAGCAATTAAGCCAACTCAGAAGTGTAGAGATGAAGGGTTATGCTACAGTTAATGGGAATAATAAAGACTATGAATATCATAATTACCATCTTCATTTCAGACAATTCCTACCAGTTCAGCAATGGTGAAGTTGAGACTCTTATGCTCAAACTTCCGTTCATACAAATTTAGAAGTTTCTAAAAATGTCTAATTTCTTTCACCTTACCATCTTGGTTTTCAGTTGGACATCCTGTTTACCCTGCTATTCATTTCATTACCAAGCTAAATGTATCCTACTGCTTGTTAGGCAACAGAGTGGCCCTCATGTCAGACAACATCTTGCCTTAGCTTTATGATGTCAGCTTGCTAGGCAACAGAGTGGCCTTCCTGTCAGACAACATCTAGCTTTAGCTTTATGATGTCAGAGCAGCTCTGGACCAATTGTCCCAGTGGAAGATGACCACACAGGAGTATGAAATATCAGGAGGTTATGCAGTAGGTTACTATCTGTATTCATGACTACAAGGCAAGTAGGAGGGAGCATGGTCAGTCTTTTATGATCAACACCAAACCAATGTGATCCATATTAGTTCTATCTTGATAGAAATATCATTCAGGCTCAGGCTCCCACTGTAAGGTAGGGAGGACATTCTGATGCGGTGAAAGTCTTTGTAAGACCTGAAGGAATGATTGTGAGTTTTACTTACCATATAAATTGGTAAAATGATGTCGTATGCCGGAAGACTGCCTTTTTTTTTCTTTCTTCAGTCGCGGCAATTCAGAGAAACTATGTTGTGAAACACTGCCACTGCTGGTCATTCAGTATAACCTGCAGATGGAAAAGTCCACTGTTAGCACATTTACTATAAGCAATACAATTTTTTTTTGATTTTTATAAAGGGTAAACAGATCAATAATATGGAGTCCATTTTATTTTGAAAATCAAGAGCTCACTAGAAAATCAAATCTCAATGTGTGTTTTTAACCTACCATACTTCTCTGCATCCCTTGCCTCATTTGCTAACACTCTCTCAACAATTGTAGCACGTACATTAGGGCATAGATAAAAAGATCTTTTTGCCAGCCAAGTGGCAGCGAACGCTTCTAACTTTCTTCGTTTTAGGATATGGTACACCAGTAGCAATTAAGCCAACTCAGAAGTGTAGAGATGAAGGGTTATGCTACAGTTAATGGGAATAATAAAGACTATGAATATCATAATTACCATCTTCATTTTAGACAATTCCTTCCAGTTCAGCAATGGTGAAGTTGAGACTCTTATGCTCCAACTTCCGTTCATACAAATTTAGAAGTCTCAAAAAATGTCTAATTTCTTTCATCTTACCATCTTGGTTTTCAGTTGGACATCCTGTTTACCCTGCTATTCATTTCATTACCAAGCTAAATGTATCCTACTGCTGGTTAGGCAACAGAGTGGCCCTCATGTCAGACAACATCTTGCCTTAGCTTTATGATGTCAGCTTGCTAGGCAACAGAGTGGCCTTCCTGTCAGACAACATCTAGCTTTAGCTTTATGATGTCAGAGCAGCTCTGGACCAATTGTCCCAGTGGAAGATGACCACACAGGAGTATGAAATATCAGGAGCTTATGCAGTAGGTTACTATCTGTATTCATGACTACACGGCAAGTAGGAGGGAGCATGGTCAGTCTTTTATGATCAACACCAAACCAAAGTGATCCATATTAGTTCTATCTTGATAGAAATATCATTCAGGCTCAGGCTCCCACTGTAAGGTAGGGAGGACATTCTGATGCTGTGAAAGTCTTTGTAAGACCTTAAGGAATGATTGTGAGTTTTACTTACCATATAAATTGGTAAAATGATGTTGTATGCCGGAAGACTGCCTTTTTTTTTTTCTTTCTTCTGTCTCGGCAATTCAGAGAAACTCTGTTGTGAAACACTGCCACTGCTGGTCATTCAGTATAACCTGCAGATGGAAAAGTCCACTGTTAGCACATTTACTATAAGCAATACAATTTTTTTTTTATTTTTATAAAGGGTAAATAGATCAATAATATGGAGTCCATTTTATTGTGAAAATCAAGAGCTCACTAGAAAATCAAATCTCAATGTGTGTTTTTTAACCTCCCATACTTCTCTGCATCCCTTGCCTCATTTGCTAACACTCTCTCAAAAATTGTAGCACGTACATTAGGGCATAGATAAAAAGATCTTTTTGCAAGCCAAGTGGCAGCGAACGCTTCTAACTTTCTTCGTTTTAGGATATGGTACACCAGTAGCAATTAAGCCAACTCAGAAGTGTAGAGATGAAGGGTTATGCTACAGTTAATGGGAATAATAAAGACTATGAATATCATAATTACCATCTTCATTTCAGACAATTCCTACCAGTTCAGCAATGGTGAAGTTGAGACTCTTATGCTCAAACTTCCGTTCATACAAATTTAGAAGTCTCTAAAAATGTCTAATTTCTTTCACCTTACCATCTTGGTTTTCAGTTGGACATCCTATTTACCCTGCTATTCATTTCATTACCAAGCTAAATGTATCCTACTGCTTGTTAGGCAACAGAGTGGCCCTCATGTCAGACAACATCTTGCCTTAGCTTTATGATGTCAGCTTGCTAGGCAACAGAGTGGCCTTCCTGTCAGACAACATCTAGCTTTAGCTTTATGATGTCAGAGCAGCTCTGGACCAATTGTCCCAGTGGAAGATGACCACACAGGAGTATGAAATATCAGGAGGTTATGCAGTAGGTTACTATCTGTATTCATGACTACAAGGCAAGTAGGAGGGAGCATGGTCAGTCTTTTATGATCAACACCAAACCAATGTGATCCATATTAGTTCTATCTTGATAGAAATATCATTCAGGCTCAGGCTCCCACTGTAAGGTAGGGAGGACATTCTGATGCGGTGAAAGTCTTTGTAAGACCTGAAGGAATGATTGTGAGTTTTACTTACCATATAAATTGGTAAAATGATGTCGTATGCCGGAAGACTGCCTTTTTTTTTCTTTCTTCAGTCGCGGCAATTCAGAGAAACTATGTTGTGAAACACTGCCACTGCTGGTCATTCAGTATAACCTGCAGATGGAAAAGTCCACTGTTAGCACATTTACTATAAGCAATACAATTTTTTTTTGATTTTTATAAAGGGTAAACAGATCAATAATATGGAGTCCATTTTATTTTGAAAATCAAGAGCTCACTAGAAAATCAAATCTCAATGTGTGTTTTTAACCTCCCATACTTCTCTGCATCCCTTGCCTCATTTGCTAACACTCTCTCAACAATTGTAGCACGTACATTAGGGCATAGATAAAAAGATCTTTTTGCCAGCCAAGTGGCAGCGAACGCTTCTAACTTTCTTCGTTTTAGGATATGGTACACCAGTAGCAATTAAGCCAACTCAGAAGTGTAGAGATGAAGGGTTATGCTACAGTTAATGGGAATAATAAAGACTATGAATATCATAATTACCATCTTCATTTTAGACAATTCCTACCAGTTCAGCAATGGTGAAGTTGACTCTTATGCTCAAACTTCCGTTCATACAAATTTAGAAGTCTCTAAAAATGTCTAATTTCTTTCACCTTACCATCTTGGTTTTCAGTTGGACATCCTGTTTACCCTGCTATTCATTTCATTACCAAGCTAAATGTATCCTACTGCTTGTTAGGCAACAGAGTGGCCCTCATGTCAGACAACATCTTGCCTTAGCTTTATGAAGTCAGCTTGCTAGGCAACAGAGTGGCCTTCCTGTCAGACAACATCTAGCTTTAGCTTTATGATGTCAGAGCAGCTCTGGACCAATTGTCCCAGTGGAAGATGACCACACAGGAGTATGAAATATCAGGAGGTTATGCAGTAGGTTACTATCTGTATTCATGACTACAAGGCAAGTAGGAGGGAGCATGGTCAGTCTTTTATGATCAACACCAAACCAATGTGATCCATATTAGTTCAATCTTGATAGAAATATCATTCAGGCTCAGGCTCCCACTGTAAGGTAGGGAGGACATTCTGATGCTGTGAAAGTCTTTGTAAGACCTTAAGGAATGATTGTGAGTTTTACTTACCATATAAATTGGTAAAATGATGTTGTATGCCGGAAGACTGCCTTTTTTTTTTCTTTCTTCTGTCTCGGCAATTCAGAGAAACTCTGTTGTGAAACACTGCCACTGCTGGTCATTCAGTATAACCTGCAGATGGAAAAGTCCACTGTTAGCACATTTACTATAAGCAATACAATTTTTTTTTTATTTTTATAAAGGGTAAACAGATCAATAATATGGAGTCCATTTTATTGTGAAAATCAAGAGCTCACTAGAAAATCAAATCTCAATGTGTGTTTTTTAACCTCCCATACTTCTCTGCATCCCTTGCCTCATTTGCTAACACTCTCTCAAAAATTGTAGCACGTACATTAGGGCATAGATAAAAAGATCTTTTTGCAAGCCAAGTGGCAGCGAACGCTTCTAACTTTCTTCGTTTTAGGATATGGTACACCAGTAGCAATTAAGCCAACTCAGAAGTGTAGAGATGAAGGGTTATGCTACAGTTAATGGGAATAATAAAGACTATGAATATCATAATTACCATCTTCATTTTAGACAATTCCTTCCAGTTCAGCAATGGTGAAGTTGAGACTCTTATGCTCCAACTTCCGTTCATACAAATTTAGAAGTCTCAAAAAATGTCTAATTTCTTTCACCTTACCATCTTGGTTTTCAGTTGGACATCCTGTTTACCCTGCTATTCATTTCATTACCAAGCTAAACGTATCCTACTGCTTGTTAGGCAACAGAGTGGCCCTCATGTCAGACAACATCTTGCCTTAGCTTTATGAAGTCAGCTTGCTAGGCAACAGAGTGGCCTTCCTGTCAGACAACATCTAGCTTTAGCTTTATGATGTCAGAGCAGCTCTGGACCAATTGTCCCAGTGGAAGATGACCACACAGGAGTATGAAATATCAGGAGGTTATGCAGTAGGTTACTATCTGTATTCATGACTACAAGGCAAGTAGGAGGGAGCATGGTCAGTCTTTTATGATCAACACCAAACCAATGTGATCCATATTAGTTCTATCTTGATAGAAATATCATTCAGGCTCAGGCTCCCACTGTAAGGTAGGGAGGACATTCTGATGCTGTGAAAGTCTTTGTAAGACCTTAAGGAATGATTGTGAGTTTTACTTACCATATAAATTGGTAAAATGATGTTGTATGCCGGAAGACTGCCTTTTTTTTTTTCTTTCTTCAGTCTCGGCAATTCAGAGAAACTCTGTTGTGAAACACTGCCACTGCTGGTCATTCAGTATAACCTGCAGATGGAAAAGTCCACTGTTAGCACATTTACTATAAGCAATACAATTTTTTTTTGATTTTTATAAAGGGTAAACAGATCAATAATATGGAGTCCATTTTATTGTGAAAATCAAGAGCTCACTAGAAAATCAAATCTCAATGTGTGTTTTTTAACCTCCCATACTTCTCTGCATCCCTTGCCTCATTTGCTAACACTCTCTCAAAAATTGTAGCACGTACATTAGGGCATAGATAAAAAGATCTTTTTGCCAGCCAAGTGGCAGCGAACGCTTCTAACTTTCTTCGTTTTAGGATATGGTACACCAGTAGCAATTAAGCCAACTCAGAAGTGTAGAGATGAAGGGTTATGCTACAGTTAATGGGAATAATAAAGACTATGAATATCATAATTACCATCTTCATTTTAGACAATTCCTACCAGTTCAGCAATGGTGAAGTTGACTCTTATGCTCAAACTTCCGTTCATACAAATTTAGAAGTCTCTAAAAATGTCTAATTTCTTTCACCTTACCATCTTGGTTTTCAGTTGGACATCCTGTTTACCCTGCTATTCATTTCATTACCAAGCTAAATGTATCCTACTGCTTGTTAGGCAACAGAGTGGCCCTCATGTCAGACAACATCTTGCCTTAGCTTTATGATGTCAGCTTGCTAGGCAACAGAGTGGCCTTCCTGTCAGACAACATCTAGCTTTAGCTTTATGATGTCAGAGCAGCTCTGGACCAATTGTCCCAGTGGAAGATGACCAAACAGGAGTATGAAATATCAGGAGGTTATGCAGTAGGTTACTATCTGTATTCATGACTACAAGGCAAGTAGGAGGGAGCATGGTCAGTCTTTTATGATCAACACCAAACCAATGTGATCCATATTAGTTCTATCTTGATAGAAATATCATTCAGGCTCAGGCTCCCACTGTAAGGTAGGGAGGACATTCTGATGCTGTGAAAGTCTTTGTAAGACCTGAAGGAATGATTGTGAGTTTTACTTACCATATAAATTGGTAAAATGATGTCGTATGCCGGAAGACTGCCTTTTTTTTTCTTTCTTCAGTCTCGGCAATTCAGAGAAACTATGTTGTGAAACACTGCCACTGCTGGTCATTCAGTATAACCTGCAGATGGAAAAGTCCACTGTTAGCACATTTACTATAAGCAATACAATTTTTTTTTGATTTTTATAAAGGGTAA
The DNA here is from genome assembly GCF_964204655.1 of Triturus cristatus. Taxonomy (NCBI): domain Eukaryota; kingdom Metazoa; phylum Chordata; class Amphibia; order Caudata; family Salamandridae; genus Triturus; species Triturus cristatus. The sequence continues at coordinate 511,976,639 of NC_140594.1, forward strand.
ACAGATCAATAATATGGAGTCCATTTTATTGTGAAAATCAAGAGCTCACTAGAAAATCAAATCTCAATGTGTGTTTTTTAACCTCCCATACTTCTCTGCATCCCTTGCCTCATTTGCTAACACTCTCTCAAAAATTGTAGCACGTACATTAGGGCATAGATAAAAAGATCTTTTTGCCAGCCAAGTGGCAGCGAACGCTTCTAACTTTCTTCGTTTTAGGATATGGTACACCAGTAGCAATTAAGCCAACTCAGAAGTGTAGAGATGAAGGGTTATGCTACAGTTAATGGGAATAATAAAGACTATGAATATCATAATTACCATCTTCATTTTAGACAATTCCTACCAGTTCAGCAATGGTGAAGTTGACTCTTATGCTCAAACTTCCGTTCATACAAATTTAGAAGTCTCAAAAAATGTCTAATTTCTTTCACCTTACCATCTTGGTTTTCAGTTGGACATCCTGTTTACCCTGCTATTCATTTCATTACCAAGCTAAATGTATCCTACTGCTTGTTAGGCAACAGAGTGGCCCTCATGTCAGACAACATCTTGCCTTAGCTTTATGAAGTCAGCTTGCTAGGCAACAGAGTGGCCTTCCTGTCAGACAACATCTAGCTTTAGCTTTATGATGTCAGAGCAGCTCTGGACCAATTGTCCCAGTGGAAGATGACCACACAGGAGTATGAAATATCAGGAGGTTATGCAGTAGGTTACTATCTGTATTCATGACTACAAGGCAAGTAGGAGGGAGCATGGTCAGTCTTTTATGATCAACACCAAACCAATGTGATCCATATTAGTTCTATCTTGATAGAAATATCATTCAGGCTCAGGCTCCCACTGTAAGGTAGGGAGGACATTCTGATGCTGTGAAAGTCTTTGTAAGACCTTAAGGAATGATTGTGAGTTTTACTTACCATATAAATTGGTAAAATGATGTTGTATGCCGGAAGACTGCCTTTTTTTTTTCTTTCTTCTGTCTCGGCAATTCAGAGAAACTCTGTTGTGAAACACTGCCACTGCTGGTCATTCAGTATAACCTGCAGATGGAAAAGTCCACTGTTAGCACATTTACTATAAGCAATACAATTTTTTTTTGATTTTTATAAAGGGTAAACAGATCAATAATATGGAGTCCATTTTATTGTGAAAATCAAGAGCTCACTAGAAAATCAAATCTCAATGTGTGTTTATTAACCTCCCATACTTCTCTGCATCCCTTGCCTCATTTGCTAACACTCTCAAAAATTGTAGCACGTACATTAGGGCATAGATAAAAAGATCTTTTTGCAAGCCAAGTGGCAGCGAACGCTTCTAACTTTCTTCGTTTTAGGATATGGTACACCAGTAGCAATTAAGCCAACTCAGAAGTGTAGAGATGAAGGGTTATGCTACAGTTAATGGGAATAATAAAGACTATGAATATCATAATTACCATCTTCATTTTAGACAATTCCTTCCAGTTCAGCAATGGTGAAGTTGAGACTCTTATGCTCCAACTTCCGTTCATACAAATTTAGAAGTCTCAAAAAATGTCTAATTTCTTTCATCTTACCATCTTGGTTTTCAGTTGGACATCCTGTTTACCCTGCTATTCATTTCATTACCAAGCTAAATGTATCCTACTGCTTGTTAGGCAACAGAGTGGCCCTCATGTCAGACAACATCTTGCCTTAGCTTTATGATGTCAGCTTGCTAGGCAACAGAGTGGCCTTCCTGTCAGACAACATCTAGCTTTAGCTTTATGATGTCAGAGCAGCTCTGGACCAATTGTCCCAGTGGAAGATGACCACACAGGAGTATGAAATATCAGGAGCTTATGCAGTAGGTTACTATCTGTATTCATGACTACACGGCAAGTAGGAGGGAGCATGGTCAGTCTTTTATGATCAACACCAAACCAAAGTGATCCATATTAGTTCTATCTTGATAGAAATATCATTCAGGCTCAGGCTCCCACTGTAAGGTAGGGAGGACATTCTGATGCTGTGAAAGTCTTTGTAAGACCTTAAGGAATGATTGTGAGTTTTACTTACCATATAAATTGGTAAAATGATGTTGTATGCCGGAAGACTGCCTTTTTTTTTTCTTTCTTCTGTCTCGGCAATTCAGAGAAACTCTGTTGTGAAACACTGCCACTGCTGGTCATTCAGTATAACCTGCAGATGGAAAAGTCCACTGTTAGCACATTTACTATAAGCAATACAATTTTTTTTTTATTTTTATAAAGGGTAAACAGATCAATAATATGGAGTCCATTTTATTGTGAAAATCAAGAGCTCACTAGAAAATCAAATCTCAATGTGTGTTTTTTAACCTCCCATACTTCTCTGCATCCCTTGCCTCATTTGCTAACACTCTCTCAAAAATTGTAGCACGTACATTAGGGCATAGATAAAAAGATCTTTTTGAAAGCCAAGTGGCAGCGAACGCTTCTAACTTTCTTCGTTTTAGGATATGGTACACCAGTAGCAATTAAGCCAACTCAGAAGTGTAGAGATGAAGGGTTATGCTACAGTTAATGGGAATAATAAAGACTATGAATATCATAATTACCATCTTCATTTTAGACAATTCCTTCCAGTTCAGCAATGGTGAAGTTGAGACTCTTATGCTCCAACTTCCGTTCATACAAATTTAGAAGTCTCAAAAAATGTCTAATTTCTTTCATCTTACCATCTTGGTTTTCAGTTGGACATCCTGTTTACCCTGCTATTCATTTCATTACCAAGCTAAATGTATCCTACTGCTTGTTAGGCAACAGAGTGGCCCTCATGTCAGACAACATCTTGCCTTAGCTTTATGATGTCAGCTTGCTAGGCAACAGAGTGGCCTTCCTGTCAGACAACATCTAGCTTTAGCTTTATGATGTCAGAGCAGCTCTGGACCAATTGTCCCAGTGGAAGATGACCACACAGGAGTATGAAATATCAGGAGCTTATGCAGTAGGTTACTATCTGTATTCATGACTACACGGCAAGTAGGAGGGAGCATGGTCAGTCTTTTATGATCAACACCAAACCAAAGTGATCCATATTAGTTCTATCTTGATAGAAATATCATTCAGGCTCAGGCTCCCACTGTAAGGTAGGGAGGACATTCTGATGCTGTGAAAGTCTTTGTAAGACCTTAAGGAATGATTGTGAGTTTTACTTACCATATAAATTGGTAAAATGATGTTGTATGCCGGAAGACTGCCTTTTTTTTTTCTTTCTTCTGTCTCGGCAATTCAGAGAAACTCTGTTGTGAAACATTGCCACTGCTGGTCATTCAGTATAACCTGCAGAAGGAAAAGTCCACTGTTAGCACATTTACTATAAGCAATACAATTTTTTTTTTATTTTTATAAAGGGTAAACAGATCAATAATATGGAGTCCATTTTATTGTGAAAATCAAGAGCTCACTAGAAAATCAAATCTCAATGTGTGTTTTTTAACCTCCCATACTTCTCTGCATCCCTTGCCTCATTTGCTAACACTCTCTCAAAAATTGTAGCACGTACATTAGGGCATAGATAAAAAGATCTTTTTGCAAGCCAAGTGGCAGCGAACGCTTCTAACTTTCTTCGTTTTAGGATATGGTACACCAGTAGCAATTAAGCCAACTCAGAAGTGTAGAGATGAAGGGTTATGCTACAGTTAATGGGAATAATAAAGACTATGAATATCATAATTACCATCTTCATTTCAGACAATTCCTACCAGTTCAGCAATGGTGAAGTTGAGACTCTTATGCTCAAACTTCCGTTCATACAAATTTAGAAGTCTCTAAAAATGTCTAATTTCTTTCACCTTACCATCTTGGTTTTCAGTTGGACATCCTGTTTACCCTGCTATTCATTTCATTACCAAGCTAAATGTATCCTACTGCTTGTTAGGCAACAGAGTGGCCCTCATGTCAGACAACATCTTGCCTTAGCTTTATGATGTCAGCTTGCTAGGCAACAGAGTGGCCTTCCTGTCAGACAACATCTAGCTTTAGCTTTATGATGTCAGAGCAGCTCTGGACCAATTGTCCCAGTGGAAGATGACCACACAGGAGTATGAAATATCAGGAGGTTATGCAGTAGGTTACTATCTGTATTCATGACTACAAGGCAAGTAGGAGGGAGCATGGTCAGTCTTTTATGATCAACACCAAACCAATGTGATCCATATTAGTTCTATCTTGATAGAAATATCATTCAGGCTCAGGCTCCCACTGTAAGGTAGGGAGGACATTCTGATGCTGTGAAAGTCTTTTTAAGACCTTAAGGAATGATTGTGAGTTTTACTTACCATATAAATTGGTAAAATGATGTTGTATGCCGGAAGACTGCCTTTTTTTTTTCTTTCTTCTGTCTCGGCAATTCAGAGAAACTCTGTTGTGAAACACTGCCACTGCTGGTCATTCAGTATAACCTGCAGATGGAAAAGTCCACTGTTAGCACATTTACTATAAGCAATACAATTTTTTTTTTGATTTTTATAAAGGGTAAACAGATCAATAATATGGAGTCCATTTTATTGTGAAAATCAAGAGCTCACTAGAAAATCAAATCTCAATGTGTGTTTTTTAACCTCCCATACTTCTCTGCATCCCTTGCCTCATTTGCTAACACTCTCTCAAAAATTGTAGCACGTACATTAGGGCATAGATAAAAAGATCTTTTTGCAAGCCAAGTGGCAGCGAACGCTTCTAACTTTCTTCGTTTTAGGATATGGTACACCAGTAGCAATTAAGCCAACTCAGAAGTGTAGAGATGAAGGGTTATGCTACAGTTAATGGGAATAATAAAGACTATGAATATCATAATTACCATCTTCATTTCAGACAATTCCTACCAGTTCAGCAATGGTGAAGTTGAGACTCTTATGCTCAAACTTCCGTTCATACAAATTTAGAAGTCTCTAAAAATGTCTAATTTCTTTCACCTTACCATCTTGGTTTTCAGTTGGACATCCTGTTTACCCTGCTATTCATTTCATTACCAAGCTAAATGTATCCTACTGCTTGTTAGGCAACAGAGTGGCCCTCATGTCAGACAACATCTTGCCTTAGCTTTATGAAGTCAGCTTGCTAGGCAACAGAGTGGCCTTCCTGTCAGACAACATCTAGCTTTAGCTTTATGATGTCAGAGCAGCTCTGGACCAATTGTCCCAGTGGAAGATGACCACACAGGAGTATGAAATATCAGGAGGTTATGCAGTAGGTTACTATCTGTATTCATGACTACAAGGCAAGTAGGAGGGAGCATGGTCAGTCTTTTATGATCAACACCAAACCAATGTGATCCATATTAGTTCTATCTTGATAGAAATATCATTCAGGCTCAGGCTCCCACTGTAAGGTAGGGAGGACATTCTGATGCTGTGAAAGTCTTTGTAAGACCTTAAGGAATGATTGTGAGTTTTACTTACCATATAAATTGGTAAAATGATGTTGTATGCCGGAAGACTGCCTTTTTTTTTTCTTTCTTCTGTCTCGGCAATTCAGAGAAACTCTGTTGTGAAACACTGCCACTGCTGGTCATTCAGTATAACCTGCAGATGGAAAAGTCCACTGTTAGCACATTTACTATAAGCAATACAATTTTTTTTTGATTTTTATAAAGGGTAAACAGATCAATAATATGGAGTCCATTTTATTGTGAAAATCAAGAGCTCACTAGAAAATCAAATCTCAATGTGTGTTTTTTAACCTCCCATACTTCTCTGCATCCCTTGCCTCATTTGCTAACACTCTCTCAAAAATTGTAGCACGTACATTAGGGCATAGATAAAAAGATCTTTTTGCAAGCCAAGTGGCAGCGAACGCTTCTAACTTTCTTCGTTTTAGGATATGGTACACCAGTAGCAATTAAGCCAACTCAGAAGTGTAGAGATGAAGGGTTATGCTACAGTTAATGGGAATAATAAAGACTATGAATATCATAATTACCATCTTCATTTCAGACAATTCCTACCAGTTCAGCAATGGTGAAGTTGAGACTCTTATGCTCAAACTTCCGTTCATACAAATTTAGAAGTTTCTAAAAATGTCTAATTTCTTTCACCTTACCATCTTGGTTTTCAGTTGGACATCCTGTTTACCCTGCTATTCATTTCATTACCAAGCTAAATGTATCCTACTGCTTGTTAGGCAACAGAGTGGCCCTCATGTCAGACAACATCTTGCCTTAGCTTTATGATGTCAGCTTGCTAGGCAACAGAGTGGCCTTCCTGTCAGACAACATCTAGCTTTAGCTTTATGATGTCAGAGCAGCTCTGGACCAATTGTCCCAGTGGAAGATGACCACACAGGAGTATGAAATATCAGGAGGTTATGCAGTAGGTTACTATCTGTATTCATGACTACAAGGCAAGTAGGAGGGAGCATGGTCAGTCTTTTATGATCAACACCAAACCAATGTGATCCATATTAGTTCTATCTTGATAGAAATATCATTCAGGCTCAGGCTCCCACTGTAAGGTAGGGAGGACATTCTGATGCGGTGAAAGTCTTTGTAAGACCTGAAGGAATGATTGTGAGTTTTACTTACCATATAAATTGGTAAAATGATGTCGTATGCCGGAAGACTGCCTTTTTTTTTCTTTCTTCAGTCGCGGCAATTCAGAGAAACTATGTTGTGAAACACTGCCACTGCTGGTCATTCAGTATAACCTGCAGATGGAAAAGTCCACTGTTAGCACATTTACTATAAGCAATACAATTTTTTTTTGATTTTTATAAAGGGTAAACAGATCAATAATATGGAGTCCATTTTATTTTGAAAATCAAGAGCTCACTAGAAAATCAAATCTCAATGTGTGTTTTTAACCTCCCATACTTCTCTGCATCCCTTGCCTCATTTGCTAACACTCTCTCAACAATTGTAGCACGTACATTAGGGCATAGATAAAAAGATCTTTTTGCCAGCCAAGTGGCAGCGAACGCTTCTAACTTTCTTCGTTTTAGGATATGGTACACCAGTAGCAATTAAGCCAACTCAGAAGTGTAGAGATGAAGGGTTATGCTACAGTTAATGGGAATAATAAAGACTATGAATATCATAATTACCATCTTCATTTTAGACAATTCCTTCCAGTTCAGCAATGGTGAAGTTGAGACTCTTATGCTCCAACTTCCGTTCATACAAATTTAGAAGTCTCAAAAAATGTCTAATTTCTTTCATCTTACCATCTTGGTTTTCAGTTGGACATCCTGTTTACCCTGCTATTCATTTCATTACCAAGCTAAATGTATCCTACTGCTGGTTAGGCAACAGAGTGGCCCTCATGTCAGACAACATCTTGCCTTAGCTTTATGATGTCAGCTTGCTAGGCAACAGAGTGGCCTTCCTGTCAGACAACATCTAGCTTTAGCTTTATGATGTCAGAGCAGCTCTGGACCAATTGTCCCAGTGGAAGATGACCACACAGGAGTATGAAATATCAGGAGCTTATGCAGTAGGTTACTATCTGTATTCATGACTACACGGCAAGTAGGAGGGAGCATGGTCAGTCTTTTATGATCAACACCAAACCAAAGTGATCCATATTAGTTCTATCTTGATAGAAATATCATTCAGGCTCAGGCTCCCACTGTAAGGTAGGGAGGACATTCTGATGCTGTGAAAGTCTTTGTAAGACCTTAAGGAATGATTGTGAGTTTTACTTACCATATAAATTGGTAAAATGATGTTGTATGCCGGAAGACTGCCTTTTTTTTTTTCTTTCTTCTGTCTCGGCAATTCAGAGAAACTCTGTTGTGAAACACTGCCACTGCTGGTCATTCAGTATAACCTGCAGATGGAAAAGTCCACTGTTAGCACATTTACTATAAGCAATACAATTTTTTTTTTATTTTTATAAAGGGTAAATAGATCAATAATATGGAGTCCATTTTATTGTGAAAATCAAGAGCTCACTAGAAAATCAAATCTCAATGTGTGTTTTTTAACCTCCCATACTTCTCTGCATCCCTTGCCTCATTTGCTAACACTCTCTCAAAAATTGTAGCACGTACATTAGGGCATAGATAAAAAGATCTTTTTGCAAGCCAAGTGGCAGCGAACGCTTCTAACTTTCTTCGTTTTAGGATATGGTACACCAGTAGCAATTAAGCCAACTCAGAAGTGTAGAGATGAAGGGTTATGCTACAGTTAATGGGAATAATAAAGACTATGAATATCATAATTACCATCTTCATTTCAGACAATTCCTACCAGTTCAGCAATGGTGAAGTTGAGACTCTTATGCTCAAACTTCCGTTCATACAAATTTAGAAGTCTCTAAAAATGTCTAATTTCTTTCACCTTACCATCTTGGTTTTCAGTTGGACATCCTATTTACCCTGCTATTCATTTCATTACCAAGCTAAATGTATCCTACTGCTTGTTAGGCAACAGAGTGGCCCTCATGTCAGACAACATCTTGCCTTAGCTTTATGATGTCAGCTTGCTAGGCAACAGAGTGGCCTTCCTGTCAGACAACATCTAGCTTTAGCTTTATGATGTCAGAGCAGCTCTGGACCAATTGTCCCAGTGGAAGATGACCACACAGGAGTATGAAATATCAGGAGGTTATGCAGTAGGTTACTATCTGTATTCATGACTACAAGGCAAGTAGGAGGGAGCATGGTCAGTCTTTTATGATCAACACCAAACCAATGTGATCCATATTAGTTCTATCTTGATAGAAATATCATTCAGGCTCAGGCTCCCACTGTAAGGTAGGGAGGACATTCTGATGCGGTGAAAGTCTTTGTAAGACCTGAAGGAATGATTGTGAGTTTTACTTACCATATAAATTGGTAAAATGATGTCGTATGCCGGAAGACTGCCTTTTTTTTTCTTTCTTCAGTCGCGGCAATTCAGAGAAACTATGTTGTGAAACACTGCCACTGCTGGTCATTCAGTATAACCTGCAGATGGAAAAGTCCACTGTTAGCACATTTACTATAAGCAATACAATTTTTTTTTGATTTTTATAAAGGGTAAACAGATCAATAATATGGAGTCCATTTTATTTTGAAAATCAAGAGCTCACTAGAAAATCAAATCTCAATGTGTGTTTTTAACCTCCCATACTTCTCTGCATCCCTTGCCTCATTTGCTAACACTCTCTCAACAATTGTAGCACGTACATTAGGGCATAGATAAAAAGATCTTTTTGCCAGCCAAGTGGCAGCGAACGCTTCTAACTTTCTTCGTTTTAGGATATGGTACACCAGTAGCAATTAAGCCAACTCAGAAGTGTAGAGATGAAGGGTTATGCTACAGTTAATGGGAATAATAAAGACTATGAATATCATAATTACCATCTTCATTTTAGACAATTCCTTCCAGTTCAGCAATGGTGAAGTTGAGACTCTTATGCTCCAACTTCCGTTCATACAAATTTAGAAGTCTCAAAAAATGTCTAATTTCTTTCATCTTACCATCTTGGTTTTCAGTTGGACATCCTGTTTACCCTGCTATTCATTTCATTACCAAGCTAAATGTATCCTACTGCTTGTTAGGCAACAGAGTGGCCCTCATGTCAGACAACATCTTGCCTTAGCTTTATGATGTCAGCTTGCTAGGCAACAGAGTGGCCTTCCTGTCAGACAACATCTAGCTTTAGCTTTATGATGTCAGAGCAGCTCTGGACCAATTGTCCCAGTGGAAGATGACCACACAGGAGTATGAAATATCAGGAGCTTATGCAGTAGGTTACTATCTGTATTCATGACTACACGGCAAGTAGGAGGGAGCATGGTCAGTCTTTTATGATCAACACCAAACCAAAGTGATCCATATTAGTTCTATCTTGATAGAAATATCATTCAGGCTCAGGCTCCCACTGTAAGGTAGGGAGGACATTCTGATGCTGTGAAAGTCTTTGTAAGACCTTAAGGAATGATTGTGAGTTTTACTTACCATATAAATTGGTAAAATGATGTTGTATGCCGGAAGACTGCCTTTTTTTTTTCTTTCTTCTGTCTCGGCAATTCAGAGAAACTCTGTTGTGAAACACTGCCACTGCTGGTCATTCAGTATAACCTGCAGATGGAAAAGTCCACTGTTAGCACATTTACTATAAGCAATACAATTTTTTTTTTATTTTTATAAAGGGTAAACAGATCAATAATATGGAGTCCATTTTATTGTGAAAATCAAGAGCTCACTAGAAAATCAAATCTCAATGTGTGTTTTTTAACCTCCCATACTTCTCTGCATCCCTTGCCTCATTTGCTAACACTCTCTCAAAAATTGTAGCACGTACATTAGGGCATAGATAAAAAGATCTTTTTGCAAGCCAAGTGGCAGCGAACGCTTCTAACTTTCTTCGTTTTAGGATATGGTACACCAGTAGCAATTAAGCCAACTCAGAAGTGTAGAGATGAAGGGTTATGCTACAGTTAATGGGAATAATAAAGACTATGAATATCATAATTACCATCTTCATTTCAGACAATTCCTACCAGTTCAGCAATGGTGAAGTTGAGACTCTTATGCTCAAACTTCCGTTCATACAAATTTAGAAGTCTCTAAAAATGTCTAATTTCTTTCACCTTACCATCTTGGTTTTCAGTTGGACATCCTGTTTACCCTGCTATTCATTTCATTACCAAGCTAAACGTATCCTACTGCTTGTTAGGCAACAGAGTGGCCCTCATGTCAGACAACATCTTGCCTTAGCTTTATGAAGTCAGCTTGCTAGGCAACAGAGTGGCCTTCCTGTCAGACAACATCTAGCTTTAGCTTTATGATGTCAGAGCAGCTCTGGACCAATTGTCCCAGTGGAAGATGACCACACAGGAGTATGAAATATCAGGAGGTTATGCAGTAGGTTACTATCTGTATTCATGACTACAAGGCAAGTAGGAGGGAGCATGGTCAGTCTTTTATGATCAACACCAAACCAATGTGATCCATATTAGTTCAATCTTGATAGAAATATCATTCAGGCTCAGGCTCCCACTGTAAGGTAGGGAGGACATTCTGATGCTGTGAAAGTCTTTGTAAGACCTTAAGGAATGATTGTGAGTTTTACTTACCATATAAATTGGTAAAATGATGTTGTATGCCGGAAGACTGCCTTTTTTTTTTCTTTCTTCTGTCTCGGCAATTCAGAGAAACTCTGTTGTGAAACACTGCCACTGCTGGTCATTCAGTATAACCTGCAGATGGAAAAGTCCACTGTTAGCACATTTACTATAAGCAATACAATTTTTTTTTTATTTTTATAAAGGGTAAACAGATCAATAATATGGAGTCCATTTTATTGTGAAAATCAAGAGCTCACTAGAAAATCAAATCTCAATGTGTGTTTTTTAACCTCCCATACTTCTCTGCATCCCTTGCCTCATTTGCTAACACTCTCTCAAAAATTGTAGCACGTACATTAGGGCATAGATAAAAAGATCTTTTTGCAAGCCAAGTGGCAGCGAACGCTTCTAACATACTTCGTTTTAGGATATGGTACACCAGTAGCAATTAAGCCAACTCAGAAGTGTAGAGATGAAGGGTTATGCTACAGTTAATGGGAATAATAAAGACTATGAATATCATAATTACCATCTTCATTTTAGACAATTCCTTCCAGTTCAGCAATGGTGAAGTTGAGACTCTTATGCTCCAACTTCCGTTCATACAAATTTAGAAGTCTCAAAAAATGTCTAATTTCTTTCACCTTACCATCTTGGTTTTCAGTTGGACATCCTGTTTACCCTGCTATTCATTTCATTACCAAGCTAAACGTATCCTACTGCTTGTTAGGCAACAGAGTGGCCCTCATGTCAGACAACATCTTGCCTTAGCTTTATGAAGTCAGCTTGCTAGGCAACAGAGTGGCCTTCCTGTCAGACAACATCTAGCTTTAGCTTTATGATGTCAGAGCAGCTCTGGACCAATTGTCCCAGTGGAAGATGACCACACAGGAGTATGAAATATCAGGAGGTTATGCAGTAGGTTACTATCTGTATTCATGACTACAAGGCAAGTAGGAGGGAGCATGGTCAGTCTTTTATGATCAACACCAAACCAATGTGATCCATATTAGTTCTATCTTGATAGAAATATCATTCAGGCTCAGGCTCCCACTGTAAGGTAGGGAGGACATTCTGATGCTGTGAAAGTCTTTGTAAGACCTTAAGGAATGATTGTGAGTTTTACTTACCATATAAATTGGTAAAATGATGTTGTATGCCGGAAGACTGCCTTTTTTTTTTCTTTCTTCTGTCTCGGCAATTCAGAGAAACTCTGTTGTGAAACACTGCCACTGCTGGTCATTCAGTATAACCTGCAGATGGAAAAGTCCACTGTTAGCACATTTACTATAAGCAATACAATTTTTTTTTTATTTTTATAAAGGGTAAACAGATCAATAATATGGAGTCCATTTTATTGTGAAAATCAAGAGCTCACTAGAAAATCAAATCTCAATGTGTGTTTTTTAACCTCCCATACTTCTCTGCATCCCTTGCTTCATTTGCTAACACTCTCTCAAAAATTGTAGCACGTTCATTAGGGCATAGATAAAAAGATCTTTTTGCAAGCCAAGTGGCAGCGAACGCTTCTAACTTTCTTCGTTTTAGGATATGGTACACCAGTAGCAATTAAGCCAACTCAGAAGTGTAGAGATGAAGGGTTATGCTACAGTTAATGGGAATAATAAAGACTATGAATATCATAATTACCATCTTCATTTCAGACAATTCCTACCAGTTCAGCAATGGTGAAGTTGAGACTCTTATGCTCAAACTTCCGTTCATACAAATTTAGAAGTCTCTAAAAATGTCTAATTTCTTTCACCTTACCATCTTGGTTTTCAGTTGGACATCCTATTTACCCTGCTATTCATTTCATTACCAAGCTAAATGTATCCTACTGCTTGTTAGGCAACAGAGTGGCCCTCATGTCAGACAACATCTTGCCTTAGCTTTATGATGTCAGCTTGCTAGGCAACAGAGTGGCCTTCCTGTCAGACAACATCTAGCTTTAGCTTTATGATGTCAGAGCAGCTCTGGACCAATTGTCCCAGTGGAAGATGACCACACAGGAGTATGAAATATCAGGAGCTTATGCAGTAGGTTACTATCTGTATTCATGACTACAAGGCAAGTAGGAGGGAGCATGGTCAGTCTTTTATGATCAACACCAAACCAATGTGATCCATATTAGTTCTATCTTGATAGAAATATCATTCAGGCTCAGGCTCCCACTGTAAGGTAGGGAGGACATTCTGATGCTGTGAAAGTCTTTGTAAGACCTTAAGGAATGATTGTGAGTTTTACTTACCATATAAATTGGTAAAATGATGTTGTATGCCGGAAGACTGCCTTTTTTTTTTCTTTCTTCTGTCTCGGCAATTCAGAGAAACTCTGTTGTGAAACACTGCCACTGCTGGTCATTCAGTATAACCTGCAGATGGAAAAGTCCACTGTTAGCACATTTACTATAAGCAATACAATTTTTTTTTGATTTTTATAAAGGGTAAACAGATCAATAATATGGAGTCCATTTTATTGTGAAAATCAAGAGCTCACTAGAAAATCAAATCTCAATGTGTGTTTTTTAACCTCCCATACTTCTCTGCATCCCTTGCCTCATTTGCTAACACTCTCTCAAAAATTGTAGCACGTACATTAGGGCATAGATAAAAAGATCTTTTTGCAAGCCAAGTGGCAGCGAACGCTTCTAACTTTCTTCGTTTTAGGATATGGTACACCAGTAGCAATTAAGCCAACTCAGAAGTGTAGAGATGAAGGGTTATGCTACAGTTAATGGGAATAATAAAGACTATGAATATCATAATTACCATCTTCATTTCAGACAATTCCTACCAGTTCAGCAATGGTGAAGTTGAGACTCTTATGCTCAAACTTCCGTTCATACAAATTTAGAAGTCTCTAAAAATGTCTAATTTCTTTCACCTTACCATCTTGGTTTTCAGTTGGACATCCTATTTACCCTGCTATTCATTTCATTACCAAGCTAAATGTATCCTACTGCTTGTTAGGCAACAGAGTGGCCCTCATGTCAGACAACATCTTGCCTTAGCTTTATGAAGTCAGCTTGCTAGGCAACAGAGTGGCCTTCCTGTCAGACAACATCTAGCTTTAGCTTTATGATGTCAGAGCAGCTCTGGACCAATTGTCCCAGTGGAAGATGACCACACAGGAGTATGAAATATCAGGAGGTTATGCAGTAGGTTACTATCTGTATTCATGACTACAAGGCAAGTAGGAGGGAGCATGGTCAGTCTTTTATGATCAACACCAAACCAATGTGATCCATATTAGTTCTATCTTGATAGAAATATCATTCAGGCTCAGGCTCCCACTGTAAGGTAGGGAGGACATTCTGATGCTGTGAAAGTCTTTGTAAGACCTTAAGGAATGATTGTGAGTTTTACTTACCATATAAATTGGTAAAATGATGTTGTATGCCGGAAGACTGCCTTTTTTTTTTCTTTCTTCTGTCTCGGCAATTCAGAGAAACTCTGTTGTGAAACACTGCCACTGCTGGTCATTCAGTATAACCTGCAGATGGAAAAGTCCACTGTTAGCACATTTACTATAAGCAATACAATTTTTTTTTGATTTTTATAAAGGGTAAACAGATCAATAATATGGAGTCCATTTTATTGTGAAAATCAAGAGCTCACTAGAAAATCAAATCTCAATGTGTGTTTTTTAACCTCCCATACTTCTCTGCATCCCTTGCCTCATTTGCTAACACTCTCTCAAAAATTGTAGCACGTACATTAGGGCATAGATAAAAAGATCTTTTTGCAAGCCAAGTGGCAGCGAACGCTTCTAACTTTCTTCGTTTTAGGATATGGTACACCAGTAGCAATTAAGCCAACTCAGAAGTGTAGAGATGAAGGGTTATGCTACAGTTAATGGGAATAATAAAGACTATGAATATCATAATTACCATCTTCATTTCAGACAATTCCTACCAGTTCAGCAATGGTGAAGTTGAGACTCTTATGCTCAAACTTCCGTTCATACAAATTTAGAAGTCTCTAAAAATGTCTAATTTCTTTCACCTTACCATCTTGGTTTTCAGTTGGACATCCTGTTTACCCTGCTATTCATTTCATTACCAAGCTAAACGTATCCTACTGCTTGTTAGGCAACAGAGTGGCCCTCATGTCAGACAACATCTTGCCTTAGCTTTATGAAGTCAGCTTGCTAGGCAACAGAGTGGCCTTCCTGTCAGACAACATCTAGCTTTAGCTTTATGATGTCAGAGCAGCTCTGGACCAATTGTCCCAGTGGAAGATGACCACACAGGAGTATGAAATATCAGGAGGTTATGCAGTAGGTTACTATCTGTATTCATGACTACAAGGCAAGTAGGAGGGAGCATGGTCAGTCTTTTATGATCAACACCAAACCAATGTGATCCATATTAGTTCAATCTTGATAGAAATATCATTCAGGCTCAGGCTCCCACTGTAAGGTAGGGAGGACATTCTGATGCTGTGAAAGTCTTTGTAAGACCTTAAGGAATGATTGTGAGTTTTACTTACCATATAAATTGGTAAAATGATGTTGTATGCCGGAAGACTGCCTTTTTTTTTTCTTTCTTCTGTCTCGGCAATTCAGAGAAACTCTGTTGTGAAACACTGCCACTGCTGGTCATTCAGTATAACCTGCAGATGGAAAAGTCCACTGTTAGCACATTTACTATAAGCAATACAATTTTTTTTTTATTTTTATAAAGGGTAAACAGATCAATAATATGGAGTCCATTTTATTGTGAAAATCAAGAGCTCACTAGAAAATCAAATCTCAATGTGTGTTTTTTAACCTCCCATACTTCTCTGCATCCCTTGCTTCATTTGCTAACACTCTCTCAAAAATTGTAGCACGTTCATTAGGGCATAGATAAAAAGATCTTTTTGCAAGCCAAGTGGCAGCGAACGCTTCTAACTTTCTTCGTTTTAGGATATGGTACACCAGTAGCAATTAAGCCAACTCAGAAGTGTAGAGATGAAGGGTTATGCTACAGTTAATGGGAATAATAAAGACTATGAATATCATAATTACCATCTTCATTTCAGACAATTCCTACCAGTTCAGCAATGGTGAAGTTGAGACTCTTATGCTCAAACTTCCGTTCATACAAATTTAGAAGTCTCTAAAAATGTCTAATTTCTTTCACCTTACCATCTTGGTTTTCAGTTGGACATCCTATTTACCCTGCTATTCATTTCATTACCAAGCTAAATGTATCCTACTGCTTGTTAGGCAACAGAGTGGCCCTCATGTCAGACAACATCTTGCCTTAGCTTTATGATGTCAGCTTGCTAGGCAACAGAGTGGCCTTCCTGTCAGACAACATCTAGCTTTAGCTTTATGATGTCAGAGCAGCTCTGGACCAATTGTCCCAGTGGAAGATGACCACACAGGAGTATGAAATATCAGGAGCTTATGCAGTAGGTTACTATCTGTATTCATGACTACAAGGCAAGTAGGAGGGAGCATGGTCAGTCTTTTATGATCAACACCAAACCAATGTGATCCATATTAGTTCTATCTTGATAGAAATATCATTCAGGCTCAGGCTCCCACTGTAAGGTAGGGAGGACATTCTGATGCTGTGAAAGTCTTTGTAAGACCTTAAGGAATGATTGTGAGTTTTACTTACCATATAAATTGGTAAAATGATGTTGTATGCCGGAAGACTGCCTTTTTTTTTTCTTTCTTCTGTCTCGGCAATTCAGAGAAACTCTGTTGTGAAACACTGCCACTGCTGGTCATTCAGTATAACCTGCAGATGGAAAAGTCCACTGTTAGCACATTTACTATAAGCAATACAATTTTTTTTTGATTTTTATAAAGGGTAAACAGATCAATAATATGGAGTCCATTTTATTGTGAAAATCAAGAGCTCACTAGAAAATCAAATCTCAATGTGTGTTTTTTAACCTCCCATACTTCTCTGCATCCCTTGCCTCATTTGCTAACACTCTCTCAAAAATTGTAGCACGTACATTAGGGCATAGATAAAAAGATCTTTTTGCAAGCCAAGTGGCAGCGAACGCTTCTAACTTTCTTCGTTTTAGGATATGGTACACCAGTAGCAATTAAGCCAACTCAGAAGTGTAGAGATGAAGGGTTATGCTACAGTTAATGGGAATAATAAAGACTATGAATATCATAATTACCATCTTCATTTCAGACAATTCCTACCAGTTCAGCAATGGTGAAGTTGAGACTCTTATGCTCAAACTTCCGTTCATACAAATTTAGAAGTCTCTAAAAATGTCTAATTTCTTTCACCTTACCATCTTGGTTTTCAGTTGGACATCCTGTTTACCCTGCTATTCATTTCATTACCAAGCTAAACGTATCCTACTGCTTGTTAGGCAACAGAGTGGCCCTCATGTCAGACAACATCTTGCCTTAGCTTTATGAAGTCAGCTTGCTAGGCAACAGAGTGGCCTTCCTGTCAGACAACATCTAGCTTTAGCTTTATGATGTCAGAGCAGCTCTGGACCAATTGTCCCAGTGGAAGATGACCACACAGGAGTATGAAATATCAGGAGGTTATGCAGTAGGTTACTATCTGTATTCATGACTACAAGGCAAGTAGGAGGGAGCATGGTCAGTCTTTTATGATCAACACCAAACCAATGTGATCCATATTAGTTCAATCTTGATAGAAATATCATTCAGGCTCAGGCTCCCACTGTAAGGTAGGGAGGACATTCTGATGCTGTGAAAGTCTTTGTAAGACCTTAAGGAATGATTGTGAGTTTTACTTACCATATAAATTGGTAAAATGATGTTGTATGCCGGAAGACTGCCTTTTTTTTTTCTTTCTTCTGTCTCGGCAATTCAGAGAAACTCTGTTGTGAAACACTGCCACTGCTGGTCATTCAGTATAACCTGCAGATGGAAAAGTCCACTGTTAGCACATTTACTATAAGCAATACAATTTTTTTTTTATTTTTATAAAGGGTAAACAGATCAATAATATGGAGTCCATTTTATTGTGAAAATCAAGAGCTCACTAGAAAATCAAATCTCAATGTGTGTTTTTTAACCTCCCATACTTCTCTGCATCCCTTGCCTCATTTGCTAACACTCTCTCAAAAATTGTAGCACGTACATTAGGGCATAGATAAAAAGATCTTTTTGCAAGCCAAGTGGCAGCGAACGCTTCTAACTTTCTTCGTTTTAGGATATGGTACACCAGTAGCAATTAAGCCAACTCAGAAGTGTAGAGATGAAGGGTTATGCTACAGTTAATGGGAATAATAAAGACTATGAATATCATAATTACCATCTTCATTTCAGACAATTCCTACCAGTTCAGCAATGGTGAAGTTGAGACTCTTATGCTCAAACTTCCGTTCATACAAATTAGAAGTCTCTAAAAATGTCTAATTTCTTTCACCTTACCATCTTGGTTTTCAGTTGGACATCCTGTTTACCCTGCTATTCATTTCATTACCAAGCTAAACGTATCCTACTGCTTGTTAGGCAACAGAGTGGCCCTCATGTCAGACAACATCTTGCCTTAGCTTTATGAAGTCAGCTTGCTAGGCAACAGAGTGGCCTTCCTGTCAGACAACATCTAGCTTTAGCTTTATGATGTCAGAGCAGCTCTGGACCAATTGTCCCAGTGGAAGATGACCACACAGGAGTATGAAATATCAGGAGGTTATGCAGTAGGTTACTATCTGTATTCATGACTACAAGGCAAGTAGGAGGGAGCATGGTCAGTCTTTTATGATCAACACCAAACCAATGTGATCCATATTAGTTCTATCTTGATAGAAATATCATTCAGGCTCAGGCTCCCACTGTAAGGTAGGGAGGACATTCTGATGCTGTGAAAGTCTTTGTAAGACCTTAAGGAATGATTGTGAGTTTTACTTACCATATAAATTGGTAAAATGATGTTGTATGCCGGAAGACTGCCTTTTTTTTTTCTTTCTTCTGTCTCGGCAATTCAGAGAAACTCTGTTGTGAAACACTGCCACTGCTGGTCATTCAGTATAACCTGCAGATGGAAAAGTCCACTGTTAGCACATTTACTATAAGCAATACAATTTTTTTTTTATTTTTATAAAGGGTAAACAGATCAATAATATGGAGTCCATTTTATTGTGAAAATCAAGAGCTCACTAGAAAATCAAATCTCAATGTGTGTTTTTTAACCTCCCATACTTCTCTGCATCCCTTGCTTCATTTGCTAACACTCTCTCAAAAATTGTAGCACGTTCATTAGGGCATAGATAAAAAGATCTTTTTGCAAGCCAAGTGGCAGCGAACGCTTCTAACTTTCTTCGTTTTAGGATATGGTACACCAGTAGCAATTAAGCCAACTCAGAAGTGTAGAGATGAAGGGTTATGCTACAGTTAATGGGAATAATAAAGACTATGAATATCATAATTACCATCTTCATTTCAGACAATTCCTACCAGTTCAGCAATGGTGAAGTTGAGACTCTTATGCTCAAACTTCCGTTCATACAAATTTAGAAGTCTCTAAAAATGTCTAATTTCTTTCACCTTACCATCTTGGTTTTCAGTTGGACATCCTATTTACCCTGCTATTCATTTCATTACCAAGCTAAATGTATCCTACTGCTTGTTAGGCAACAGAGTGGCCCTCATGTCAGACAACATCTTGCCTTAGCTTTATGATGTCAGCTTGCTAGGCAACAGAGTGGCCTTCCTGTCAGACAACATCTAGCTTTAGCTTTATGATGTCAGAGCAGCTCTGGACCAATTGTCCCAGTGGAAGATGACCACACAGGAGTATGAAATATCAGGAGCTTATGCAGTAGGTTACTATCTGTATTCATGACTACAAGGCAAGTAGGAGGGAGCATGGTCAGTCTTTTATGATCAACACCAAACCAATGTGATCCATATTAGTTCTATCTTGATAGAAATATCATTCAGGCTCAGGCTCCCACTGTAAGGTAGGGAGGACATTCTGATGCTGTGAAAGTCTTTGTAAGACCTTAAGGAATGATTGTGAGTTTTACTTACCATATAAATTGGTAAAATGATGTTGTATGCCGGAAGACTGCCTTTTTTTTTTCTTTCTTCTGTCTCGGCAATTCAGAGAAACTCTGTTGTGAAACACTGCCACTGCTGGTCATTCAGTATAACCTGCAGATGGAAAAGTCCACTGTTAGCACATTTACTATAAGCAATACAATTTTTTTTTGATTTTTATAAAGGGTAAACAGATCAATAATATGGAGTCCATTTTATTGTGAAAATCAAGAGCTCACTAGAAAATCAAATCTCAATGTGTGTTTTTTAACCTCCCATACTTCTCTGCATCCCTTGCCTCATTTGCTAACACTCTCTCAAAAATTGTAGCACGTACATTAGGGCATAGATAAAAAGATCTTTTTGCAAGCCAAGTGGCAGCGAACGCTTCTAACTTTCTTCGTTTTAGGATATGGTACACCAGTAGCAATTAAGCCAACTCAGAAGTGTAGAGATGAAGGGTTATGCTACAGTTAATGGGAATAATAAAGACTATGAATATCATAATTACCATCTTCATTTCAGACAATTCCTACCAGTTCAGCAATGGTGAAGTTGAGACTCTTATGCTCAAACTTCCGTTCATACAAATTTAGAAGTCTCTAAAAATGTCTAATTTCTTTCACCTTACCATCTTGGTTTTCAGTTGGACATCCTATTTACCCTGCTATTCATTTCATTACCAAGCTAAATGTATCCTACTGCTTGTTAGGCAACAGAGTGGCCCTCATGTCAGACAACATCTTGCCTTAGCTTTATGAAGTCAGCTTGCTAGGCAACAGAGTGGCCTTCCTGTCAGACAACATCTAGCTTTAGCTTTATGATGTCAGAGCAGCTCTGGACCAATTGTCCCAGTGGAAGATGACCACACAGGAGTATGAAATATCAGGAGGTTATGCAGTAGGTTACTATCTGTATTCATGACTACAAGGCAAGTAGGAGGGAGCATGGTCAGTCTTTTATGATCAACACCAAACCAATGTGATCCATATTAGTTCTATCTTGATAGAAATATCATTCAGGCTCAGGCTCCCACTGTAAGGTAGGGAGGACATTCTGATGCTGTGAAAGTCTTTGTAAGACCTTAAGGAATGATTGTGAGTTTTACTTACCATATAAATTGGTAAAATGATGTTGTATGCCGGAAGACTGCCTTTTTTTTTTCTTTCTTCTGTCTCGGCAATTCAGAGAAACTCTGTTGTGAAACACTGCCACTGCTGGTCATTCAGTATAACCTGCAGATGGAAAAGTCCACTGTTAGCACATTTACTATAAGCAATACAATTTTTTTTTGATTTTTATAAAGGGTAAACAGATCAATAATATGGAGTCCATTTTATTGTGAAAATCAAGAGCTCACTAGAAAATCAAATCTCAATGTGTGTTTTTTAACCTCCCATACTTCTCTGCATCCCTTGCCTCATTTGCTAACACTCTCTCAAAAATTGTAGCACGTACATTAGGGCATAGATAAAAAGATCTTTTTGCAAGCCAAGTGGCAGCGAACGCTTCTAACTTTCTTCGTTTTAGGATATGGTACACCAGTAGCAATTAAGCCAACTCAGAAGTGTAGAGATGAAGGGTTATGCTACAGTTAATGGGAATAATAAAGACTATGAATATCATAATTACCATCTTCATTTCAGACAATTCCTACCAGTTCAGCAATGGTGAAGTTGAGACTCTTATGCTCAAACTTCCGTTCATACAAATTTAGAAGTCTCTAAAAATGTCTAATTTCTTTCACCTTACCATCTTGGTTTTCAGTTGGACATCCTGTTTACCCTGCTATTCATTTCATTACCAAGCTAAATGTATCCTACTGCTTGTTAGGCAACAGAGTGGCCCTCATGTCAGACAACATCTTGCCTTAGCTTTATGATGTCAGCTTGCTAGGCAACAGAGTGGCCTTCCTGTCAGACAACATCTAGCTTTAGCTTTATGATGTCAGAGCAGCTCTGGACCAATTGTCCCAGTGGAAGATGACCACACAGGAGTATGAAATATCAGGAGGTTATGCAGTAGGTTACTATCTGTATTCATGACTACAAGGCAAGTAGGAGGGAGCATGGTCAGTCTTTTATGATCAACACCAAACCAATGTGATCCATATTAGTTCTATCTTGATAGAAATATCATTCAGGCTCAGGCTCCCACTGTAAGGTAGGGAGGACATTCTGATGCTGTGAAAGTCTTTGTAAGACCTTAAGGAATGATTGTGAGTTTTACTTACCATATAAATTGGTAAAATGATGTTGTATGCCGGAAGACTGCCTTTTTTTTTTCTTTCTTCTGTCTCGGCAATTCAGAGAAACTCTGTTGTGAAACACTGCCACTGCTGGTCATTCAGTATAACCTGCAGATGGAAAAGTCCACTGTTAGCACATTTACTATAAGCAATACAATTTTTTTTTGATTTTTATAAAGGGTAAACAGATCAATAATATGGAGTCCATTTTATTGTGAAAATCAAGAGCTCACTAGAAAATCAAATCTCAATGTGTGTTTTTTAACCTCCCATACTTCTCTGCATCCCTTGCCTCATTTGCTAACACTCTCTCAAAAATTGTAGCACGTACATTAGGGCATAGATAAAAAGATCTTTTTGCAAGCCAAGTGGCAGCGAACGCTTCTAACTTTCTTCGTTTTAGGATATGGTACACCAGTAGCAATTAAGCCAACTCAGAAGTGTAGAGATGAAGGGTTATGCTACAGTTAATGGGAATAATAAAGACTATGAATATCATAATTACCATCTTCATTTCAGACAATTCCTACCAGTTCAGCAATGGTGAAGTTGAGACTCTTATGCTCAAACTTCCGTTCATACAAATTTAGAAGTCTCTAAAAATGTCTAATTTCTTTCACCTTACCATCTTGGTTTTCAGTTGGACATCCTGTTTACCCTGCT
The DNA here is from genome assembly GCF_964204655.1 of Triturus cristatus. NCBI lineage: Eukaryota > Metazoa > Chordata > Amphibia > Caudata > Salamandridae > Triturus > Triturus cristatus. The sequence goes on from NC_140594.1 coordinate 511,999,531, forward strand.
ATTCATTTCATTACCAAGCTAAATGTATCCTACTGCTTGTTAGGCAACAGAGTGGCCCTCATGTCAGACAACATCTTGCCTTAGCTTTATGAAGTCAGCTTGCTAGGCAACAGAGTGGCCTTCCTGTCAGACAACATCTAGCTTTAGCTTTATGATGTCAGAGCAGCTCTGGACCAATTGTCCCAGTGGAAGATGACCACACAGGAGTATGAAATATCAGGAGGTTATGCAGTAGGTTACTATCTGTATTCATGACTACAAGGCAAGTAGGAGGGAGCATGGTCAGTCTTTTATGATCAACACCAAACCAATGTGATCCATATTAGTTCTATCTTGATAGAAATATCATTCAGGCTCAGGCTCCCACTGTAAGGTAGGGAGGACATTCTGATGCTGTGAAAGTCTTTGTAAGACCTTAAGGAATGATTGTGAGTTTTACTTACCATATAAATTGGTAAAATGATGTCGTATGCCGGAAGACTGCCTTTTTTTTTCTTTCTTCAGTCTCGGCAATTCAGAGAAACTATGTTGTGAAACACTGCCACTGCTGGTCATTCAGTATAACCTGCAGATGGAAAAGTCCACTGTTAGCACATTTACTATAAGCAATACAACATTTTTTTGATTTTTATAAAGGGTAAACAGATCAATAATATGGAGTCCATTTTATTGTGAAAATCAAGAGCTCACTAGAAAATCAAATCTCAATGTGTGTTTTTAACCTCCCATACTTCTCTGCATCCCTTGCCTCATTTGCTAACACTCTCTCAAAAATTGTAGCACGTACATTAGGGCATAGATAAAAAGATCTTTTTGCCAGCCAAGTGGCAGCGAACGCTTCTAACTTGCTTCGTTTTAGGATATGGTACACCAGTAGCAATTAAGCCAACTCAGAAGTGTAGAGATGAAGGGTTATGCTACAGTTAATGGGAATAATAAAGACTATGAATATCATAATTACCATCTTCATTTTAGTCAATTCCTTCCAGTTCAGCAATGGTGAAGTTGAGACTCTTATGCTCAAACTTCCGTTCATACAAATTTAGAAGTCTCAAAAAATGTCTAATTTCTTTCACCTTACCATCTTGGTTTTCAGTTGGACATCCTGTTTACCCTGCTATTCATTTCATTACCAAGCTAAATGTATCCTACTGCTTGTTAGGCAACAGAGTGGCCCTCATGTCAGACAACATCTTGCCTTAGCTTTATGAAGTCAGCTTGCTAGGCAACAGAGTGGCCTTCCTGTCAGACAACATCTAGCTTTAGCTTTATGATGTCAGAGCAGCTCTGGACCAATTGTCCCAGTGGAAGATGACCACACAGGAGTATGAAATATCAGGAGGTTATGCAGTAGGTTACTATCTGTATTCATGACTACAAGACAAGTAGGAGGGAGCATGGTCAGTCTTTTATGATCAACACCAAACCAATGTGATCCATATTAGTTCTATCTTGATAGAAATATCATTCAGGCTCAGGCTCCCACTGTAAGGTAGGGAGGACATTCTGATGCTGTGAAAGTCTTTGTAAGACCTTAAGGAATGATTGTGAGTTTTACTTACTATATAAATTGGTAAAATGATGTTGTATGCCGGAAGACTGCCTTTTTTTTTTCTTTCTTCTGTCTCGGCAATTCAGAGAAACTCTGTTGTGAAACACTGCCACTGCTGGTCATTCAGTATAACCTGCAGATGGAAAAGTCCACTGTTAGCACATTTACTATAAGCAATACAATTTTTTTTTGATTTTTATAAAGGGTAAACAGATCAATAATATGGAGTCCATTTTATTGTGAAAATCAAGAGCTCACTAGAAAATCAAATCTCAATGTGTGTTTTTTAACCTCCCATACTTCTCTGCATCCCTTGCCTCATTTGCTAACACTCTCTCAAAAATTGTAGCACGTACATTAGGGCATAGATAAAAAGATCTTTTTGCCAGCCAAGTGGCAGCGAACGCTTCTAACTTTCTTCGTTTTAGGATATGGTACACCAGTAGCAATTAAGCCAACTCAGAAGTGTAGAGATGAAGGGTTATGCTACAGTTAATGGGAATAATAAAGACTATGAATATCATAATTACCATCTTCATTTCAGACAATTCCTACCAGTTCAGCAATGGTGAAGTTGAGACTCTTATGCTCAAACTTCCGTTCATACAAATTTAGAAGTCTCTAAAAATGTCTAATTTCTTTCACCTTACCATCTTGGTTTTCAGTTGGACATCCTGTTTACCCTGCTATTCATTTCATTACCAAGCTAAATGTATCCTACTGCTTGTTAGGCAACAGAGTGGCCCTCATGTCAGACAACATCTTGCCTTAGCTTTATGAAGTCAGCTTGCTAGGCAACAGAGTGGCCTTCCTGTCAGACAACATCTAGCTTTAGCTTTATGATGTCAGAGCAGCTCTGGACCAATTGTCCCAGTGGAAGATGACCACACAGGAGTATGAAATATCAGGAGGTTATGCAGTAGGTTACTATCTGTATTCATGACTACACGGCAAGTAGGAGGGAGCATGGTCAGTCTTTTATGATCAACACCAAACCAAAGTGATCCATATTAGTTCTATCTTGATAGAAATATCATTCAGGCTCAGGCTCCCACTGTAAGGTAGGGAGGACATTCTGATGCTGTGAAAGTCTTTGTAAGACCTTAAGGAATGATTGTGAGTTTTACTTACCATATAAATTGGTAAAATGATGCCGTATGCCGGAAGACTGCCTTTTTTTTTCTTTCTTCAGTCTCGGCAATTCAGAGAAACTCTGTTGTGAAACACTGCCACTGCTGGTCATTCAGTATAACCTGCAGATGGAAAAGTCCACTGTTAGCACATTTACTATAAGCAATACAATTTTTTTTTGATTTTTATAAAGGGTAAACAGATCAATAATATGGAGTCCATTTTATTGTGAAAATCAAGAGCTCACTAGAAAATCAAATCTCAATGTGTGTTTTTAACCTCCCATACTTCTCTGCATCCCTTGCCTCATTTGCTAACACTCTCTCAAAAATTGTATCACGTACATTAGGGCATAGATAAAAAGATCTTTTTGCCAGCCAAGTGGCAGCGAACGCTTCTAACTTTCTTCGTTTTAGGATATGGTACACCAGTAGCAATTAAGCCAACTCAGAAGTGTAGAGATGAAGGGTTATGCTACAGTTAATGGGAATAATAAAGACTATGAATATCATAATTACCATCTTCATTTTAGACAATTCCTTCCAGTTCAGCAATGGTGAAGTTGACTCTTATGCTCAAACTTCCGTTCATACAAATTTAGAAGTCTCTAAAAATGTCTAATTTCTTTCATCTTACCATCTTGGTTTTCAGTTGGACATCCTGTTTACCCTGCTATTCATTTCATTACCAAGCTAAATGTATCCTACTGCTTGTTAGGCAACAGAGTGGCCCTCATGTCAGACAACATCTTGCCTTAGCTTTATGATGTCAGCTTGCTAGGCAACAGAGTGGCCTTCCTGTCAGACAACATCTAGCTTTAGCTTTATGATGTCAGAGCAGCTCTGGACCAATTGTCCCAGTGGAAGATGACCACACAGGAGTATGAAATATCAGGAGGTTATGCAGAAGGTTACTATCTGTATTCATGACTACAAGGCAAGTAGGAGGGAGCATGGTCAGTCTTTTATACCAAACCAATGTGATCCATATTAGTTCTATCTTGATAGAAATATCATTCAGGCTCAGGCTCCCACTGTAAGGTAGGGAGGACATTCTGATGCTGTGAAAGTCTTTGTAAGACCTGAAGGAATGATTGTGAGTTTTACTTACCATATAAATTGGTAAAATGATGCCGTATGCCGGAAGACTGCCTTTTTTTTTCTTTCTTCAGTCTCGGCAATTCAGAGAAACTCTGGTGTGAAACACTGCCACTGCTGGTCATTCAGTATAACCTGCAGATGGAAAAGTCCACTGTTAGCACATTTACTATAAGCAATACAATTTTTTTTTGATTTTTATAAAGGGTAAACAGATCAATAATATGGAGTCCATTTTATTGTGAAAATCAAGAGCTCACTAGAAAATCAAATCTCAATGTGTGTTTTTAACCTCCCATACTTCTCTGCATCCCTTGCCTCATTTGCTAACACTCTCTCAACAATTGTAGCACGTTCATTAGGGCATAGATAAAAAGATCTTTTTGCCAGCCAAGTGGCAGCGAACGCTTCTAACTTTCTTCGTTTTAGGATATGGTACACCAGTAGCAATTAAGCCAACTCAGAAGTGTAGAGATGAAGGGTTATGCTACAGTTAATGGGAATAATAAAGACTATGAATATCATAATTACCATCTTCATTTTAGACAATTCCTACCAGTTCAGCAATGGTGAAGTTGAGACTCTTATGCTCAAACTTCCGTTCATACAAATTTAGAAGTCTCAAAAAATGTCTAATTTCTTTCATCTTACCATCTTGGTTTTCAGTTGGACATCCTGTTTACCCTGCTATTCATTTCATTACCAAGCTAAATGTATCCTACTGCTTGTTAGGCAACAGAGTGGCCCTCATGTCAGACAACATCTTGCCTTAGCTTTATGATGTCAGCTTGCTAGGCAACAGAGTGGCCTTCCTGTCAGACAACATCTAGCTTTAGCTTTATGATGTCAGAGCAGCTCTGGACCAATTGTCCCAGTGGAAGATGACCACACAGGAGTATGAAATATCAGGAGGTTATGCAGTAGGTTACTATCTGTATTCATGACTACACGGCAAGTAGGAGGGAGCATGGTCAGTCTTTTATGATCAACACCAAACCAAAGTGATCCATATTAGTTCTATCTTGATAGAAATATCATTCAGGCTCCCACTGTAAGGTAGGGAGGACATTCTGATGCTGTGAAAGTCTTTGTAAGACCTGAAGGAATGATTGTGAGTTTTACTTACCATATAAATTGGTAAAATGATGCCGTATGCCGGAAGACTGCCTTTTTTTTTCTTTCTTCAGTCTCGGCAATTCAGAGAAACTCTGTTGTGAAACACTGCCACTGCTGGTCATTCAGTATAACCTGCAGATGGAAAAGTCCACTGTTAGCACATTTACTATAAGCAATACAATTTTTTTTTGATTTTTATAAAGGGTAAACAGATCAATAATATGGAGTCCATTTTATTGTGAAAATCAAGAGCTCACTAGAAAATCAAATCTCAATGTGTGTTTTTAACCTCCCATACTTCTCTGCATCCCTTGCCTCATTTGCTAACACTCTCTCAACAATTGTAGCACGTACATTAGGGCATAGATAAAAAGATCTTTTTGCCAGCCAAGTGGCAGCAAACGCTTCTAACTTTCTTCGTTTTAGGATATGGTACACCAGTAGCAATTAAGCCAACTCAGAAGTGTAGAGATGAAGGGTTATGCTACAGTTAATGGGAATAATAAAGACTATGAATATCATAATTACCATCTTCATTTTAGACAATTCCTACCAGTTCAGCAATGGTGAAGTTGAGACTCTTATGCTCAAACTTCCGTTCATACAAATTTAGAAGTCTCTAAAAATGTCTAATTTCTTTCACCTTACCATCTTGGTTTTCAGTTGGACATCCTGTTTACCCTGCTATTCATTTCATTACCAAGCTAAATGTATCCTACTGCTTGTTAGGCAACAGAGTGGCCCTCATGTCAGACAACATCTTGCCTTAGCTTTATGAAGTCAGCTTGCTAGGCAACAGAGTGGCCTTATTGTCAGACAACATCTAGCTTTAGCTTTATGATGTCAGAGCAGCTCTGGACCAATTGTCCCAGTGGAAGATGACCACACAGGAGTATGAAATATCAGGAGGTTATGCAGTAGGTTACTATCTGTATTCATGACTACAAGGCAAGTAGGAGGGAGCATGGTCAGTCTTTTATGATCAACACCAAACCAATGTGATCCATATTAGTTCTATCTTGATAGAAATATCATTCAGGCTCAGGCTCCCACTGTAAGGTAGGGAGGACATTCTGATGCTGTGAAAGTCTTTGTAAGACCTGAAGGAATGATTGTGAGTCTTACTTACCATATAAATTGGTAAAATGATGTCGTATGCCGGAAGACTGCCTTTTTTTTTCTTTCTTCAGTCTCGGCAATTCAGAGAAACTATGTTGTGAAACACTGCCACTGCTGGTCATTCAGTATAACCTGCAGATGGAAAAGTCCACTGTTAGCACATTTACTATAAGCAATACAACATTTTTTTGATTTTTATAAAGGGTAAACAGATCAATAATATGGAGTCCATTTTATTGTGAAAATCAAGAGCTCACTAGAAAATCAAATCTCAATGTGTGTTTTTAACCTCCCATACTTCTCTGCATCCCTTGCCTCATTTGCTAACACTCTCTCAAAAATTGTAGCACGTACATTAGGGCATAGATAAAAAGATCTTTTTGCCAGCCAAGTGGCAGCGAACGCTTCTAACTTTCTTTGTTTTAGGATATGGTACACCAGTAGCAATTAAGCCAACTCAGAAGTGTAGAGATGAAGGGTTATGCTACAGTTAATGGGAATAATAAAGACTATGAATATCATAATTACCATCTTCATTTTAGACAATTCCTACCAGTTCAGCAATGGTGAAGTTGAGACTCTTATGCTCAAACTTCCGTTCATACAAATTGAGAAGTCTCTAAAAATGTCTAATTTCTTTCATCTTACCATCTTGGTTTTCAGTTGGACATCCTGTTTACCCTGCTATTCATTTCATTACCAAGCTAAATGTATCCTACTGCTTGTTAGGCAACAGAGTGGCCCTCATGTCAGACAACATCTTGCCTTAGCTTTATGATGTCAGCTTGCTAGGCAACAGAGTGGCCTTCCTGTCAGACAACATCTAGCTTTAGCTTTATGATGTCAGAGCAGCTCTGGACCAATTGTCCCAGTGGAAGATGACCACACAGGAGTATGAAATATCAGGAGGTTATGCAGTAGGTTACTATCTGTATTCATGACTACAAGGCAAGTAGGAGGGAGCATGGTCAGTCTTTTATGATCAACACCAAACCAATGTGATCCATATTAGTTCTATCTTGATAGAAATATCATTCAGGCTCAGGCTCCCACTGTAAGGTAGGGAGGACATTCTGATGCTGTGAAAGTCTTTGTAAGACCTGAAGGAATGATTGTGAGTTTTACTTACCATATAAATTGGTAAAATGATGCCGTATGCCGGAAGACTGCCTTTTTTTTTCTTTCTTCAGTCTCGGCAATTCAGAGAAACTCTGTTGTGAAACACTGCCACTGCTGGTCATTCAGTATAACCTGCAGATGGAAAAGTCCACTGCTAGCACATTTACTATAAGCAATACAATTTTTTTTTGATTTTTATAAAGGGTAAACAGATCAATAATATGGAGTCCATTTTATTGTGAAAATCAAGAGCTCACTAGAAAATCAAATCTCAATGTGTGTTTTTTAACCTCCCATACTTCTCTGCATCCCTTGCCTCATTTGCTAACACTCTCAAAAATTGTAGCACGTACATTAGGGCATAGATAAAAAGATCTTTTTGCAAGCCAAGTGGCAGCGAACGCTTCTAACTTTCTTCGTTTTAGGATATGGTACACCAGTAGCAATTAAGCCAACTCAGAAGTGTAGAGATGAAGGGTTATGCTACAGTTAATGGGAATAATAAAGACTATGAATATCATAATTACCATCTTCATTTTAGACAATTCCTTCCAGTTCAGCAATGGTGAAGTTGAGACTCTTATGCTCAAACTTCCGTTCATACAAATTTAGAAGTCTCAAAAAATGTCTAATTTCTTTCATCTTACCATCTTGGTTTTCAGTTGGACATCCTGTTTACCCTGCTATTCATTTCATTACCAAGCTAAATGTATCCTACTGCTTGTTAGGCAACAGAGTGGCCCTCATGTCAGACAACATCTTGCCTTAGCTTTATGATGTCAGCTTGCTAGGCAACAGAGTGGCCTTCCTGTCAGACAACATCTAGCTTTAGCTTTATGATGTCAGAGCAGCTCTGGACCAATTGTCCCAGTGGAAGATGACCACACAGGAGTATGAAATATCAGGAGGTTATGCAGTAGGTTACTATCTGTATTCATGACTACAAGGCAAGTAGGAGGGAGCATGGTCAGTCTTTTATGATCAACACCAAACCAATGTGATCCATATTAGTTCAATCTTGATAGAAATATCATTCAGGCTCAGGCTCCCACTGTAAGGTCGGGAGGACATTCTGATGCTGTGAAAGTTTTGTAAGACCTGAAGGAATGATTGTGAGTTTTACTTACCATATAAATTGGTAAAATGATGCCGTATGCCGGAAGACTGCCTTTTTTTTTCTTTCTTCAGTCTCGGCAATTCAGAGAAACTATGTTGAGAAACACTGCCACTGCTGGTCATTCAGTATAACCTGCAGATGGAAAAGTCCACTGCTAGCACATTTACTATAAGCAATACAATTTTTTTTTGATTTTTATAAAGGGTAAACAGATCAATAATATGGAGTCCATTTTATTGTGAAAATCTAGAGCTCACTAGAAAATCAAATCTCAATGTGTGTTTTTTAACCTCCCATACTTCTCTGCATCCCTTGCCTCATTTGCTAACACTCTCAAAAATTGTAGCACGTACATTAGGGCATAGATAAAAAGATCTTTTTGCCAGCCAAGTGGCAGCGAACGCCTCTAACTTTCTTCGTTTTAGGATATGGTACACCAGTAGCAATTAAGCCAACTCAGAAGTGTAGAGATGAAGCGTTATGCTACAGTTAATGGGAATAATAAAGACTATGAATATCATAATTACCATCTTCATTTTAGACAATTCCTACCAGTTCAGCAATGGTGAAGTTGAGACTCTTATGCTCCAACTTCCGTTCATACAAATTTAGAAGTCTCAAAAAATGTCTAATTTCTTTCATCTTACCATCTTGGTTTTCAGTTGGACATCCTGTTTACCCTGCTATTCATTTCATTACCAAGCTAAATGTATCCTACTGCTTGTTAGGCAACAGAGTGGCCCTCATGTCAGACAACATCTTGCCTTAGCTTTATGATGTCAGCTTGCTAGGCAACAGAGTGGCCTTCCTGTCAGACAACATCTAGCTTTAGCTTTATGATGTCAGAGCAGCTCTGGACCAATTGTCCCAGTGGAAGATGACCACACAGGAGTATGAAATATCAGGAGGTTATGCAGTAGGTTACTATCTGTATTCATGACTACACGGCAAGTAGGAGGGAGCATGGTCAGTCTTTTATGATCAACACCAAACCAAAGTGATCCATATTAGTTCTATCTTGATAGAAATATCATTCAGGCTCAGGCTCCCACTGTAAGGTAGGGAGGACATTCTGATGCTGTGAAAGTCTTTGTAAGACCTGAAGGAATGATTGTGAGTTTTACTTACCATATAAATTGGTAAAATGATGCCGTATGCCGGAAGACTGCCTTTTTTTTTCTTTCTTCAGTCTCGGCAATTCAGAGAAACTCTGTTGTGAAACACTGCCACTGCTGGTCATTCAGTATAACCTGCAGATGGAAAAGTCCACTGTTAGCACATTTACTATAAGCAATACAATTTTTTTTTGATTTTTATAAAGGGTAAACAGATCAATAATATGGAGTCCATTTTATTGTGAAAATCAAGAGCTCACTAGAAAATCAAATCTCAATGTGTGTTTTTAACCTCCCATACTTCTCTGCATCCCTTGCCTCATTTGCTAACACTCTCTCAACAATTGTAGCACGTACATTAGGGCATAGATAAAAAGATCTTTTTGCCAGCCAAGTGGCAGCGAACGCTTCTAACTTTCTTCGTTTTAGGATATGGTACACGAGTAGCAATTAAGCCAACTCAGAAGTGTAGAGATGAAGGGTTATGCTACAGTTAATGGGAATAATAAAGACTATGAATATCATAATTACCATCTTCATTTTAGACAATTCCTACCAGTTCAGCAATGGTGAAGTTGAGACTCTTATGCTCAAACTTCCGTTCATACAAATTTAGAAGTCTCTAAAAATGTCTAATTTCTTTCACCTTACCATCTTGGTTTTCAGTTGGACATCGTTTACCCTGCTATTCATTTCATTACCAAGCTAAATGTATCCTACTGCTTGTTAGGCAACAGAGTGGCCCTCATGTCAGACAACATCTTGCCTTAGCTTTATGAAGTCAGCTTGCTAGGCAACAGAGTGGCCTTCCTGTCAGACAACATCTAGCTTTAGCTTTATGATGTCAGAGCAGCTCTGGACCAATTGTCCCAGTGGAAGATGACCACACAGGAGTATGAAATATCAGGAGGTTATGCAGTAGGTTACTATCTGTATTCATGACTACAAGGCAAGTAGGAGGGAGCATGGTCAGTCTTTTATGATCAACACCAAACCAATGTGATCCATATTAGTTCTATCTTGATAGAAATATCATTCAGGCTCAGGCTCCCACTGTAAGGTAGGGAGGACATTCTGATGCTGTGAAAGTCTTTGTAAGACCTGAAGGAATGATTGTGAGTTTTACTTACCATATAAATTGGTAAAATGATGCCGTATGCCGGAAGACTGCCTTTTTTTTTCTTTCTTCAGTCTCGGCAATTCAGAGAAACTATGTTGTGAAACACTGCCACTGCTGGTCATTCAGTATAACCTGCAGATGGAAAAGTCCACTGCTAGCACATTTACTATAAGCAATACAATTTTTTTTTGATTTTTATAAAGGGTAAACAGATCAATAATATGGAGTCCATTTTATTGTGAAAATCTAGAGCTCACTAGAAAATCAAATCTCAATGTGTGTTTTTTAACCTCCCATACTTCTCTGCATCCCTTGCCTCATTTGCTAACACTCTCAAAAATTGTAGCACGTACATTAGGGCATAGATAAAAAGATCTTTTTGCCAGCCAAGTGGCAGCGAACGCCTCTAACTTTCTTCGTTTTAGGATATGGTACACCAGTAGCAATTAAGCCAACTCAGAAGTGTAGAGATGAAGCGTTATGCTACAGTTAATGGGAATAATAAAGACTATGAATATCATAATTACCATCTTCATTTTAGACAATTCCTACCAGTTCAGCAATGGTGAAGTTGAGACTCTTATGCTCCAACTTCCGTTCATACAAATTTAGAAGTCTCAAAAAATGTCTAATTTCTTTCATCTTACCATCTTGGTTTTCAGTTGGACATCCTGTTTACCCTGCTATTCATTTCATTACCAAGCTAAATGTATCCTACTGCTTGTTAGGCAACAGAGTGGCCCTCATGTCAGACAACATCTTGCCTTAGCTTTATGATGTCAGCTTGCTAGGCAACAGAGTGGCCTTCCTGTCAGACAACATCTAGCTTTAGCTTTATGATGTCAGAGCAGCTCTGGACCAATTGTCCCAGTGGAAGATGACCACACAGGAGTATGAAATATCAGGAGGTTATGCAGTAGGTTACTATCTGTATTCATGACTACACGGCAAGTAGGAGGGAGCATGGTCAGTCTTTTATGATCAACACCAAACCAAAGTGATCCATATTAGTTCTATCTTGATAGAAATATCATTCAGGCTCAGGCTCCCACTGTAAGGTAGGGAGGACATTCTGATGCTGTGAAAGTCTTTGTAAGACCTGAAGGAATGATTGTGAGTTTTACTTACCATATAAATTGGTAAAATGATGCCGTATGCCGGAAGACTGCCTTTTTTTTTCTTTCTTCAGTCTCGGCAATTCAGAGAAACTCTGTTGTGAAACACTGCCACTGCTGGTCATTCAGTATAACCTGCAGATGGAAAAGTCCACTGTTAGCACATTTACTATAAGCAATACAATTTTTTTTTGATTTTTATAAAGGGTAAACAGATCAATAATATGGAGTCCATTTTATTGTGAAAATCAAGAGCTCACTAGAAAATCAAATCTCAATGTGTGTTTTTAACCTCCCATACTTCTCTGCATCCCTTGCCTCATTTGCTAACACTCTCTCAACAATTGTAGCACGTACATTAGGGCATAGATAAAAAGATCTTTTTGCCAGCCAAGTGGCAGCGAACGCTTCTAACTTTCTTCGTTTTAGGATATGGTACACCAGTAGCAATTAAGCCAACTCAGAAGCGTAGAGATGAAGGGTTATGCTACAGTTAATGGGAATAATAAAGACTATGAATATCATAATTACCATCTTCATTTTAGACAATTCCTACCAGTTCAGCAATGGTGAAGTTGAGACTCTTATGCTCAAACTTCCGTTCATACAAATTTAGAAGTCTCAAAAAATGTCTAATTTCTTTCATCTTACCATCTTGGTTTTCAGTTGGACATCCTGTTTACCCTGCTATTCATTTCATTACCAAGCTAAATGTATCCTACTGCTTGTTAGGCAACAGAGTGGCCCTCATGTCAGACAACATCTTGCCTTAGCTTTATGATGTCAGCTTGCTAGGCAACAGAGTGGCCTTCCTGTCAGACAACATCTAGCTTTAGCTTTATGATGTCAGAGCAGCTCTGGACCAATTGTCCCAGTGGAAGATGACCACACAGGAGTATGAAATATCAGGAGGTTATGCAGTAGGTTACTATCTGTATTCATGACTACACGGCAAGTAGGAGGGAGCATGGTCAGTCTTTTATGATCAACACCAAACCAAAGTGATCCATATTAGTTCTATCTTGATAGAAATATCATTCAGGCTCCCACTGTAAGGTAGGGAGGACATTCTGATGCTGTGAAAGTCTTTGTAAGACCTGAAGGAATGATTGTGAGTTTTACTTACCATATAAATTGGTAAAATGATGCCGTATGCCGGAAGACTGCCTTTTTTTTTCTTTCTTCAGTCTCGGCAATTCAGAGAAACTCTGTTGTGAAACACTGCCACTGCTGGTCATTCAGTATAACCTGCAGATGGAAAAGTCCACTGTTAGCACATTTACTATAAGCAATACAATTTTTTTTTGATTTTTATAAAGGGTAAACAGATCAATAATATGGAGTCCATTTTATTGTGAAAATCAAGAGCTCACTAGAAAATCAAATCTCAATGTGTGTTTTTAACCTCCCATACTTCTCTGCATCCCTTGCCTCATTTGCTAACACTCTCTCAACAATTGTAGCACGTACATTAGGGCATAGATAAAAAGATCTTTTTGCCAGCCAAGTGGCAGCGAACGCTTCTAACTTTCTTCGTTTTAGGATACGGTACACGAGTAGCAATTAAGCCAACTCAGAAGTGTAGAGATGAAGGGTTATGCTACAGTTAATGGGAATAATAAAGACTATGGAGATCATAATTACCATCTTCATTTTAGACAATTCCTACCAGTTCAGCAATGGTGAAGTTGAGACTCTTATGCTCAAACTTCCGTTCATACAAATTTAGAAGTCTCTAAAAATGTCTAATTTCTTTCACCTTACCATCTTGGTTTTCAGTTGGACATCGTTTACCCTGCTATTCATTTCATTACCAAGCTAAATGTATCCTACTGCATGTTAGGCAACAGAGTGGCCCTCATGTCAGACAACATCTTGCCTTAGCTTTATGAAGTCAGCTTGCTAGGCAACAGAGTGGCCTTCCTGTCAGACAACATCTAGCTTTAGCTTTATGATGTCAGAGCAGCTCTGGACCAATTGTCCCAGTGGAAGATGACCACACAGGAGTATGAAATATCAGGAGGTTATGCAGTAGGTTACTATCTGTATTCATGACTACAAGGCAAGTAGGAGGGAGCATGGTCAGTCTTTTATGATCAACACCAAACCAATGTGATCCATATTAGTTCTATCTTGATAGAAATATCATTCAGGCTCCCACTGTAAGGTAGGGAGGACATTCTGATGCTGTGAAAGTCTTTGTAAGACCTGAAGGAATGATTGTGAGTTTTACTTACCATATGAATTGGTAAAATGATGCCGTATGCCGGAAGACTGCCTTTTTTTTTCTTTCTTCAGTCTCGGCAATTCAGAGAAACTCTGTTGTGAAACACTGCCACTGCTGGTCATTCAGTATAACCTGCAGATGGAAAAGTCCACTGTTAGCACATTTACTATAAGCAATACAATTTTTTTTTGATTTTTATAAAGGGTAAGCAGATCAATAATATGGAGTCCATTTTATTGTGAAAATCAAGAGCTCACTAGAAAATCAAATCTCAATGTGTGTTTTTAACCTCCCATACTTCTCTGCATCCCTTGCCTCATTTGCTAACACTCTCTCAACAATTGTAGCACGTACATTAGGGCATAGATAAAAAGATCTTTTTGCCAGCCAAGTGGCAGCGAACGCTTCTAACTTTCTTCGTTTTAGGATATGGTACACCAGTAGCAATTAAGCCAACTCAGAAGTGTAGAGATGAAGGGTTATGCTACAGTTAATGGGAATAATAAAGACTATGAATATCATAATTACCATCTTCATTTTAGACAATTCCTTCCAGTTCAGCAATGGTGAAGTTGAGACTCTTATGCTCAAACTTCCGTTCATACAAATTGAGAAGTCTCTAAAAATGTCTAATTTCTTTCATCTTACCATCTTGGTTTTCAGTTGGACATCCTGTTTACCCTGCTATTCATTTCATTACCAAGCTAAATGTATCCTACTGCTTGTTAGGCAACAGAGTGGCCCTCATGTCAGACAACATCTTGCCTTAGCTTTATGATGTCAGCTTGCTAGGCAACAGAGTGGCCTTCCTGTCAGACAACATCTAGCTTTAGCTTTATGATGTCAGAGCAGCTCTGGACCAATTGTCCCAGTGGAAGATGACCACACAGGAGTATGAAATATCAGGAGGTTATGCAGTAGGTTACTATCTGTATTCATGACTACAAGGCAAGTAGGAGGGAGCATGGTCAGTCTTTTATGATCAACACCAAACCAATGTGATCCATATTAGTTCTATCTTGATAGAAATATCATTCAGGCTCAGGCTCCCACTGTAAGGTAGGGAGGACATTCTGATGCTGTGAAAGTCTTTGTAAGACCTGAAGGAATGATTGTGAGTTTTACTTACCATATAAATTGGTAAAATGATGCCGTATGCCGGAAGACTGCCTTTTTTTTTCTTTCTTCAGTCTCGGCAATTCAGAGAAACTCTGTTGTGAAACACTGCCACTGCTGGTCATTCAGTATAACCTGCAGATGGAAAAGTCCACTGCTAGCACATTTACTATAAGCAATACAATTTTTTTTTGATTTTTATAAAGGGTAAACAGATCAATAATATGGAGTCCATTTTATTGTGAAAATCAAGAGCTCACTAGAAAATCAAATCTCAATGTGTGTTTTTTAACCTCCCATACTTCTCTGCATCCCTTGCCTCATTTGCTAACACTCTCAAAAATTGTAGCACGTACATTAGGGCATAGATAAAAAGATCTTTTTGCAAGCCAAGTGGCAGCGAACGCTTCTAACTTTCTTCGTTTTAGGATATGGTACACCAGTAGCAATTAAGCCAACTCAGAAGTGTAGAGATGAAGGGTTATGCTACAGTTAATGGGAATAATAAAGACTATGAATATCATAATTACCATCTTCATTTTAGACAATTCCTACCAGTTCAGCAATGGTGAAGTTGAGACTCTTATGCTCAAACTTCCGTTGATACAAATTTAGAAGTCTCTAAAAATGTCTAATTTCTTTCACCTTACCATCTTGGTTTTCAGTTGGACATCCTGTTTACCCTGCTATTCATTTCATTACCAAGCTAAATGTATCCTACTGCTTGTTAGGCAACAGAGTGGCCCTCATGTCAGACAACATCTTGCCTTAGCTTTATGATGTCAGCTTGCTAGGCAACAGAGTGGCCTTCCTGTCAGACAACATCTAGCTTTAGCTTTATGATGTCAGAGCAGCTCTGGACCAATTGTCCCAGTGGAAGATGACCACACAGGAGTATGAAATATCAGGAGGTTATGCAGAAGGTTACTATCTGTATTCATGACTACAAGGCAAGTAGGAGGGAGCATGGTCAGTCTTTTATGATCAACACCAAACCAATGTGATCCATATTAGTTCTATCTTGATAGAAATATCATTCAGGCTCAGGCTCCCACTGTAAGGTAGGGAGGACATTCTGATGCTGTGAAAGTCTTTGTAAGACCTTAAGGAATGATTGTGAGTTTTACTTACCATATAAATTGATAAAATGATGTTGTATGCCGGAAGACTGCCTTTTTTTTTTCTTTCTTCAGTCTCGGCAATTCAGAGAAACTCTGTTGTGAAACACTGCCACTGCTGGTCATTCAGTATAACCTGCAGATGGAAAAGTCCACTGTTAGCACATTTACTATAAGCAATACAATTTTTTTTTGATTTTTATAAAGGGTAAACAGATCAATAATATGGAGTCCATTTTATTGTGAAAATCAAGAGCTCACTAGAAAATCAAATCTCAATGTGTGTTTTTTAACCTCCCATACTTCTCTGCATCCCTTGCCTCATTTGCTAACACTCTCTCAAAAATTGTAGCACGTACATTAGGGCATAGATAAAAAGATCTTTTTGCCAGCCAAGTGGCAGCGAACGCTTCTAACTTTCTTCGTTTTAGGATATGGTACACCAGTAGCAATTAAGCCAACTCAGAAGTGTAGAGATGAAGGGTTATGCTACAGTTAATGGGAATAATAAAGACTATGAATATCATAATTACCATCTTCATTTTAGACAATTCCTTCCAGTTCAGCAATGGTGAAGTTGAGACTCTTATGCTCAAACTTCCGTTCATACAAATTTAGAAGTCTCAAAAAATGTCTAATTTCTTTCATCTTACCATCTTGGTTTTCAGTTGGACATCCTGTTTACCCTGCTATTCATTTCATTACCAAGCTAAATGTATCCTACTGCTTGTTAGGCAACAGAGTGGCCCTCATGTCAGACAACATCTTGCCTTAGCTTTATGATGTCAGCTTGCTAGGCAACAGAGAGGCCTTCCTGTCAGACAACATCTAGCTTTAGCTTTATGATGTCAGAGCAGCTCTGGACCAATTGTCCCAGTGGAAGATGACCACACAGGAGTATGAAATATCAGGAGGTTATGCAGTAGGTTACTATCTGTATTCATGACTACAAGGCAAGTAGGAGGGAGCATGGTCAGTCTTTTATGATCAACACCAAACCAAAGTGATCCACATTAGTTCTATCTTGATAGAAATATCATTCAGGCTCAGGCTCCCACTGTAAGGTAGGGAGGACATTCTGATGCTGTGAAAGTTTTGTAAGACCTGAAGGAATGATTGTGAGTTTTACTTACCATATAAATTGGTAAAATGATGCCGTATGCCGGAAGACTGCCTTTTTTTTTCTTTCTTCAGTCTCGGCAATTCAGAGAAACTCTGTTGTGAAACACTGCCACTGCTGGTCATTCAGTATAACCTGCAGATGGAAAAGTCCACTGCTAGCACATTTACTATAAGCAATACAATTTTTTTTTGATTTTTATAAAGGGTAAACAGATCAATAATATGGAGTCCATTTTATTGTGAAAATCTAGAGCTCACTAGAAAATCAAATCTCAATGTGTGTTTTTTAACCTCCCATACTTCTCTGCATCCCTTGCCTCATTTGCTAACACTCTCAAAAATTGTAGCACGTACATTAGGGCATAGATAAAAAGATCTTTTTGCCAGCCAAGTGGCAGCGAACCCTTCTAACTTTCTTCGTTTTAGGATATGGTACACCAGTAGCAATTAAGCCAACTCAGAAGTGTAGAGATGAAGGGTTATGCTACAGTTAATGGGAATAATAAAGACTATGAATATCATAATTACCATCTTCATTTTAGACAATTCCTACCAGTTCAGCAATGGTGAAGTTGAGACTCTAATGCTCAAACTTCCATTGATACAAATTTAGAAGTCTCTAAAAATGTCTAATTTCTTTCACCTTACCATCTTGGTTTTCAGTTGGACATCCTGTTTACCCTGCTATTCATTTCATTACCAAGCTAAATGTATCCTACTGCTTGTTAGGCAACAGAGTGGCCCTCATGTCAGACAACATCTAGCTTTAGCTTTATGATGTCAGAGCAGCTCTGGACCAATTGTCCCAGTGGAAGATGACCACACAGGAGTATGAAATATCAGGAGGTTATGCAGTAGGTTACTATCTGTATTCATGACTACAAGGCAAGTAGGAGGGAGCATGGTCAGTCTTTTATGATCAACACCAAACCAAAGTGATCCATATTAGTTCTATCTTGATAGAAATATCATTCAGGCTCAGGCTCCCACTGTAAGGTAGGGAGGACATTCTGATGCTGTGAAAGTCTTTGTAAGACCTGAAGGAATGATTGTGAGTTTTACTTACCATATAAATTGGTAAAATGATGCCGTATGCCGGAAGACTGCCTTTTTTTTTCTTTCTTCAGTCTCGGCAATTCAGAGAAACTCTGTTGTGAAACACTGCCACTGCTGGTCATTCAGTATAACCTGCAGATGGAAAAGTCCACTGTCAGCACATTTACTATAAGCAATACAATTTTTTTTTGATTTTTATAAAGGGTAAACAGATCAATAATATGGAGTCCATTTTATTGTGAAAATCAAGAGCATACTAGAAAATCAAATCTCAATGTGTGTTTTTTAACCTCCCATACTTCTCTGCATCCCTTGCCTCATTTGCTAACACCCTCAAAAATTGTAGCACGTACATTAGGGCATAGATAAAAAGATCTTTTTGCCAGCCAAGTGGCAGCGAACCCTTCTAACTTTCTTCGTTTTAGGATATGGTACACCAGTAGCAATTAAGCCAACTCAGAAGTGTAGAGATGAAGGGTTATGCTACAGTTAATGGGAATAATAAAGACTATGAATATCATAATTACCATCTTCATTTTAGACAATTCCTACCAGTTCAGCAATGGTGAAGTTGAGACTCTTATGCTCAAACTTCCGTTCATACAAATTGAGAAGTCTCTAAAAATGTCTAATTTCTTTCATCTTACCATCTTGGTTTTCAGTTGGACATCCTGTTTACCCTGCTATTCATTTCATTACCAAGCTAAATGTATCCTACTGCTTGTTAGGCAACAGAGTGGCCCTCATGTCAGACAACATCTTGCCTTAGCTTTATGATGTCAGCTTGCTAGGCAACAGAGTGGCCTTCCTGTCAGACAACATCTAGCTTTAGCTTTATGATGTCAGAGCAGCTCTGGACCAATTGTCCCAGTGGAAGATGACCACACAGGAGTATGAAATATCAGGAGGTTATGCAGTAGGTTACTATCTGTATTCATGACTACAAGGCAAGTAGCAGGGAGCATGGTCAGTCTTTTATGATCAACACCAAACCAAAGTGATCCATATTAGTTCTATCTTGATAGAAATATCATTCAGGCTCAGGCTCCCACTGTAAGGTAGGGAGGACATTCTGATGCTGTGAAAGTTTTGTAAGACCTGAAGGAATGATTGTGAGTTTTACTTACCATATAAATTGGTAAAATGATGCCGTATGCCGGAAGACTGCCTTTTTTTTTCTTTCTTCAGTCTCGGCAATTCAGAGAAACTCTGTTGTGAAACACTGCCACTGCTGGTCATTCAGTATAACCTGCAGATGGAAAAGTCCACTGCTAGCACATTTACTATAAGCAATACAATTTTTTTTTGATTTTTATAAAGGGTAAACAGATCAATATTATGGAGTCCATTTTATTGTGAAAATCAAGAGCTCACTAGAAAATCAAATCTCAATGTGTGTTTTTAACCTCCCATACTTCTCTGCATCCCTTGCCTCATTTGCTAACACTCTCTCAAAAATTGTAGCACGTACATTAGGGCATAGATAAAAAGATCTTTTTGCCAGCCAAGTGGCAGCGAACGCTTCTAACTTTCTTCGTTTTAGGATATGGTACACCAGTAGCAATTAAGCCAACTCAGAAGTGTAGAGATGAAGGGTTATGCTACAGTTAATGGGAATAATAAAGACTATGAATATCATAATTACCATCTTCATTTTAGACAATTCCTACCAGTTCAGCAATGGTGAAGTTGAGACTCTTATGCTCAAACTTCCGTTCATACAAATTGAGAAGTCTCTAAAAAGGTCTAATTTCTTTCATCTTACCATCTTGGTTTTCAGTTGGACATCCTGTTTACCCTGCTATTCATTTCATTACCAAGCTAAATGTATCCTACTGCTTGTTAGGCAACAGAGTGGCCCTCATGTCAGACAACATCTTGCCTTAGCTTTATGATGTCAGCTTGCTAGGCAACAGAGTGGCCTTCCTGTCAGACAACATCTAGCTTTAGCTTTATGATGTCAGAGCAGCTCTGGACCAATTGTCCCAGTGGAAGATGACCACACAGGAGTATGAAATATCAGGAGGTTATGCAGTAGGTTACTATCTGTATTCGTGACTACAAGGCAAGTAGGAGGGAGCATGGTCAGTCTTTTATGATCAACACCAAACCAATGTGATCCATATTAGTTCTATCTTGATAGAAATATCATTCAGGCTCAGGCTCCCACTGTAAGGTAGGGAGGACATTCTGATGCTGTGAAAGTCTTTGTAAGACCTGAAGGAATGATTGTGAGTTTTACTTACCATATAAATTGGTAAAATGATGCCGTATGCCGGAAGACTGCCTTTTTTTTTCTTTCTTCAGTCTCGGCAATTCAGAGAAACTATGTTGTGAAACACTGCCACTGCTGGTCATTCAGTATAACCTGCAGATGGAAAAGTCCACTGCTAGCACATTTACTATAAGCAATACAATTTTTTTTTGATTTTTATAATGGGTAAACAGATCAATAATATGGAGTCCATTTTATTGTGAAAATCTAGAGCTCACTAGAAAATCAAATCTCAATGTGTGTTTTTTAACCTCCCATACTTCTCTGCATCCCTTGCCTCATTTGCTAACACTCTCTCAAAAATTGTATCACGTACATTAGGGCATAGATAAAAAGATCTTTTTGCCAGCCAAGTGGCAGCGAACGCTTCTAACTTTCTTCGTTTTAGGATATGGTACACCAGTAGCAATTAAGCCAACTCAGAAGTGTAGAGATGAAGGGTTATGCTACAGTTAATGGGAATAATAAAGACTATGAATATCATAATTACCATCTTCATTTTAGACAATTCCTTCCAGTTCAGCAATGGTGAAGTTGAGACTCTTATGCTCAAACTTCCGTTCATACAAATTGAGAAGTCTCTAAAAATGTCTAATTTCTTTCATCTTACCATCTTGGTTTTCAGTTGGACATCCTGTTTACCCTGCTATTCATTTCATTACCAAGCTAAATGTATCCTACTGCTTGTTAGGCAACAGAGTGGCCCTCATGTCAGACAACATCTTGCCTTAGCTTTATGATGTCAGCTTGCTAGGCAACAGAGTGGCCTTCCTGTCAGACAACATCTAGCTTTAGCTTTATGATGTCAGAGCAGCTCTGGACCAATTGTCCCAGTGGAAGATGACCACACAGGAGTATGAAATATCAGGAGGTTATGCAGTAGGTTACTATCTGTATTCATGACTACAAGGCAAGTAGGAGGGAGCATGGTCAGTCTTTTATGATCAACACCAAACCAATGTGATCCATATTAGTTCTATCTTGATAGAAATATCATTCAGGCTCAGGCTCCCACTGTAAGGTAGGGAGGACATTCTGATGCTGTGAAAGTCTTTGTAAGACCTGAAGGAATGATTGTGAGTTTTACTTACCATATAAATTGGTAAAATGATGCCGTATGCCGGAAGACTGCCTTTTTTTTTCTTTCTTCAGTCTCGGCAATTCAGAGAAACTCTGTTGTGAAACACTGCCACTGCTGGTCATTCAGTATAACCTGCAGATGGAAAAGTCCACTGCTAGCACATTTACTATAAGCAATACAATTTTTTTTTGATTTTTATAAAGGGTAAACAGATCAATAATATGGAGTCCATTTTATTGTGAAAATCAAGAGCTCACTAGAAAATCAAATCTCAATGTGTGTTTTTTAACCTCCCATACTTCTCTGCATCCCTTGCCTCATTTGCTAACACTCTCAAAAATTGTAGCACGTACATTAGGGCATAGATAAAAAGATCTTTTTGCAAGCCAAGTGGCAGCGAACGCTTCTAACTTTCTTCGTTTTAGGATATGGTACACCAGTAGCAATTAAGCCAACTCAGAAGTGTAGAGATGAAGGGTTATGCTACAGTTAATGGGAATAATAAAGACTATGAATATCATAATTACCATCTTCATTTTAGACAATTCCTACCAGTTCAGCAATGGTGAAGTTGAGACTCTTATGCTCAAACTTCCGTTGATACAAATTTAGAAGTCTCTAAAAATGTCTAATTTCTTTCACCTTACCATCTTGGTTTTCAGTTGGACATCCTGTTTACCCTGCTATTCATTTCATTACCAAGCTAAATGTATCCTACTGCTTGTTAGGCAACAGAGTGGCCCTCATGTCAGACAACATCTTGCCTTAGCTTTATGATGTCAGCTTGCTAGGCAACAGAGTGGCCTTCCTGTCAGACAACATCTAGCTTTAGCTTTATGATGTCAGAGCAGCTCTGGACCAATTGTCCCAGTGGAAGATGACCACACAGGAGTATGAAATATCAGGAGGTTATGCAGAAGGTTACTATCTGTATTCATGACTACAAGGCAAGTAGGAGGGAGCATGGTCAGTCTTTTATGATCAACACCAAACCAATGTGATCCATATTAGTTCTATCTTGATAGAAATATCATTCAGGCTCAGGCTCCCACTGTAAGGTAGGGAGGACATTCTGATGCTGTGAAAGTCTTTGTAAGACCTTAAGGAATGATTGTGAGTTTTACTTACCATATAAATTGATAAAATGATGTTGTATGCCGGAAGACTGCCTTTTTTTTTCTTTCTTCAGTCTCGGCAATTCAGAGAAACTCTGTTGTGAAACACTGCCACTGCTGGTCATTCAGTATAACCTGCAGATGGAAAAGTCCACTGTTAGCACATTTACTATAAGCAATACAATTTTTTTTTGATTTTTATAAAGGGTAAACAGATCAATAATATGGAGTCCATTTTATTGTGAAAATCAAGAGCTCACTAGAAAATCAAATCTCAATGTGTGTTTTTTAACCTCCCATACTTCTCTGCATCCCTTGCCTCATTTGCTAACACTCTCTCAAAAATTGTAGCACGTACATTAGGGCATAGATAAAAAGATCTTTTTGCCAGCCAAGTGGCAGCGAACGCTTCTAACTTTCTTCGTTTTAGGATATGGTACACCAGTAGCAATTAAGCCAACTCAGAAGTGTAGAGATGAAGGGTTATGCTACAGTTAATGGGAATAATAAAGACTATGAATATCATAATTACCATCTTCATTTTAGACAATTCCTTCCAGTTCAGCAATGGTGAAGTTGAGACTCTTATGCTCAAACTTCCGTTCATACAAATTTAGAAGTCTCAAAAAATGTCTAATTTCTTTCATCTTACCATCTTGGTTTTCAGTTGGACATCCTGTTTACCCTGCTATTCATTTCATTACCAAGCTAAATGTATCCTACTGCTTGTTAGGCAACAGAGTGGCCCTCATGTCAGACAACATCTTGCCTTAGCTTTATGATGTCAGCTTGCTAGGCAACAGAGAGGCCTTCCTGTCAGACAACATCTAGCTTTAGCTTTATGATGTCAGAGCAGCTCTGGACCAATTGTCCCAGTGGAAGATGACCACACAGGAGTATGAAATATCAGGAGGTTATGCAGTAGGTTACTATCTGTATTCATGACTACAAGGCAAGTAGGAGGGAGCATGGTCAGTCTTTTATGATCAACACCAAACCAAAGTGATCCACATTAGTTCTATCTTGATAGAAATATCATTCAGGCTCAGGCTCCCACTGTAAGGTAGGGAGGACATTCTGATGCTGTGAAAGTTTTGTAAGACCTGAAGGAATGATTGTGAGTTTTACTTACCATATAAATTGGTAAAATGATGCCGTATGCCGGAAGACTGCCTTTTTTTTTCTTTCTTCAGTCTCGGCAATTCAGAGAAACTCTGTTGTGAAACACTGCCACTGCTGGTCATTCAGTATAACCTGCAGATGGAAAAGTCCACTGCTAGCACATTTACTATAAGCAATACAATTTTTTTTTGATTTTTATAAAGGGTAAACAGATCAATAATATGGAGTCCATTTTATTGTGAAAATCTAGAGCTCACTAGAAAATCAAATCTCAATGTGTGTTTTTTAACCTCCCATACTTCTCTGCATCCCTTGCCTCATTTGCTAACACTCTCAAAAATTGTAGCACGTACATTAGGGCATAGATAAAAAGATCTTTTTGCCAGCCAAGTGGCAGCGAACCCTTCTAACTTTCTTCGTTTTAGGATATGGTACACCAGTAGCAATTAAGCCAACTCAGAAGTGTAGAGATGAAGGGTTATGCTACAGTTAATGGGAATAATAAAGACTATGAATATCATAATTACCATCTTCATTTTAGACAATTCCTACCAGTTCAGCAATGGTGAAGTTGAGACTCTAATGCTCAAACTTCCATTGATACAAATTTAGAAGTCTCTAAAAATGTCTAATTTCTTTCACCTTACCATCTTGGTTTTCAGTTGGACATCCTGTTTACCCTGCTATTCATTTCATTACCAAGCTAAATGTATCCTACTGCTTGTTAGGCAACAGAGTGGCCCTCATGTCAGACAACATCTAGCTTTAGCTTTATGATGTCAGAGCAGCTCTGGACCAATTGTCCCAGTGGAAGATGACCACACAGGAGTATGAAATATCAGGAGGTTATGCAGTAGGTTACTATCTGTATTCATGACTACAAGGCAAGTAGGAGGGAGCATGGTCAGTCTTTTATGATCAACACCAAACCAAAGTGATCCATATTAGTTCTATCTTGATAGAAATATCATTCAGGCTCAGGCTCCCACTGTAAGGTAGGGAGGACATTCTGATGCTGTGAAAGTCTTTGTAAGACCTGAAGGAATGATTGTGAGTTTTACTTACCATATAAATTGGTAAAATGATGCCGTATGCCGGAAGACTGCCTTTTTTTTTCTTTCTTCAGTCTCGGCAATTCAGAGAAACTCTGTTGTGAAACACTGCCACTGCTGGTCATTCAGTATAACCTGCAGATGGAAAAGTCCACTGTCAGCACATTTACTATAAGCAATACAATTTTTTTTTGATTTTTATAAAGGGTAAACAGATCAATAATATGGAGTCCATTTTATTGTGAAAATCAAGAGCATACTAGAAAATCAAATCTCAATGTGTGTTTTTTAACCTCCCATACTTCTCTGCATCCCTTGCCTCATTTGCTAACACCCTCAAAAATTGTAGCACGTACATTAGGGCATAGATAAAAAGATCTTTTTGCCAGCCAAGTGGCAGCGAACCCTTCTAACTTTCTTCGTTTTAGGATATGGTACACCAGTAGCAATTAAGCCAACTCAGAAGTGTAGAGATGAAGGGTTATGCTACAGTTAATGGGAATAATAAAGACTATGAATATCATAATTACCATCTTCATTTTAGACAATTCCTACCAGTTCAGCAATGGTGAAGTTGAGACTCTTATGCTCAAACTTCCGTTCATACAAATTGAGAAGTCTCTAAAAATGTCTAATTTCTTTCATCTTACCATCTTGGTTTTCAGTTGGACATCCTGTTTACCCTGCTATTCATTTCATTACCAAGCTAAATGTATCCTACTGCTTGTTAGGCAACAGAGTGGCCCTCATGTCAGACAACATCTTGCCTTAGCTTTATGATGTCAGCTTGCTAGGCAACAGAGTGGCCTTCCTGTCAGACAACATCTAGCTTTAGCTTTATGATGTCAGAGCAGCTCTGGACCAATTGTCCCAGTGGAAGATGACCACACAGGAGTATGAAATATCAGGAGGTTATGCAGTAGGTTACTATCTGTATTCATGACTACAAGGCAAGTAGCAGGGAGCATGGTCAGTCTTTTATGATCAACACCAAACCAAAGTGATCCATATTAGTTCTATCTTGATAGAAATATCATTCAGGCTCAGGCTCCCACTGTAAGGTAGGGAGGACATTCTGATGCTGTGAAAGTTTTGTAAGACCTGAAGGAATGATTGTGAGTTTTACTTACCATATAAATTGGTAAAATGATGCCGTATGCCGGAAGACTGCCTTTTTTTTTCTTTCTTCAGTCTCGGCAATTCAGAGAAACTCTGTTGTGAAACACTGCCACTGCTGGTCATTCAGTATAACCTGCAGATGGAAAAGTCCACTGCTAGCACATTTACTATAAGCAATACAATTTTTTTTTGATTTTTATAAAGGGTAAACAGATCAATATTATGGAGTCCATTTTATTGTGAAAATCAAGAGCTCACTAGAAAATCAAATCTCAATGTGTGTTTTTAACCTCCCATACTTCTCTGCATCCCTTGCCTCATTTGCTAACACTCTCTCAAAAATTGTAGCACGTACATTAGGGCATAGATAAAAAGATCTTTTTGCCAGCCAAGTGGCAGCGAACGCTTCTAACTTTCTTCGTTTTAGGATATGGTACACCAGTAGCAATTAAGCCAACTCAGAAGTGTAGAGATGAAGGGTTATGCTACAGTTAATGGGAATAATAAAGACTATGAATATCATAATTACCATCTTCATTTTAGACAATTCCTACCAGTTCAGCAATGGTGAAGTTGAGACTCTTATGCTCAAACTTCCGTTCATACAAATTGAGAAGTCTCTAAAAAGGTCTAATTTCTTTCATCTTACCATCTTGGTTTTCAGTTGGACATCCTGTTTACCCTGCTATTCATTTCATTACCAAGCTAAATGTATCCTACTGCTTGTTAGGCAACAGAGTGGCCCTCATGTCAGACAACATCTTGCCTTAGCTTTATGATGTCAGCTTGCTAGGCAACAGAGTGGCCTTCCTGTCAGACAACATCTAGCTTTAGCTTTATGATGTCAGAGCAGCTCTGGACCAATTGTCCCAGTGGAAGATGACCACACAGGAGTATGAAATATCAGGAGGTTATGCAGTAGGTTACTATCTGTATTCGTGACTACAAGGCAAGTAGGAGGGAGCATGGTCAGTCTTTTATGATCAACACCAAACCAATGTGATCCATATTAGTTCTATCTTGATAGAAATATCATTCAGGCTCAGGCTCCCACTGTAAGGTAGGGAGGACATTCTGATGCTGTGAAAGTCTTTGTAAGACCTGAAGGAATGATTGTGAGTTTTACTTACCATATAAATTGGTAAAATGATGCCGTATGCCGGAAGACTGCCTTTTTTTTTCTTTCTTCAGTCTCGGCAATTCAGAGAAACTATGTTGTGAAACACTGCCACTGCTGGTCATTCAGTATAACCTGCAGATGGAAAAGTCCACTGTTAGCACATTTACTATAAGCAATACAATTTTTTTTTGATTTTTATAAAGGGTAAACAGATCAATAATATGGAGTCCATTTTATTGTGAAAATCAAGAGCTCACTAGAAAATCAAATCTCAATGTGTGTTTTTAACCTCCCATACTGCTCTGCATCCCTTGCCTCATTTGCTAACACTCTCTCAACAATTGTAGCACGTACATTAGGGCATAGATAAAAAGATCTTTTTGCCAGCCAAGTGGCAGCGAACGCTTCTAACTTTCTTCGTTTTAGGATATGGTACACCAGTAGCAATTAAGCCAACTCAGAAGTGTAGAGATGAAGGGTTATGCTACAGTTAATGGGAATAATAAAGACTATGAATATCATAATTACCATCTTCATTTTAGACAATTCCTACCAGTTCAGCAATGGTGAAGTTGAGACTCTTATGCTCAAACTTCCGTTCATACAAATTTAGAAGTCTCTAAAAATGTCTAATTTCTTTCACCTTACCATCTTGGTTTTCAGTTGGACATCCTGTTTACCCTGCTATTCATTTCATTACCAAGCTAAATGTATCCTACTGCTTGTTAGGCAACAGAGTGGCCCTCATGTCAGACAACATCTTGCCTTAGCTTTATGAAGTCAGCTTGCTAGGCAACAGAGTGGCCTTCCTGTCAGACAACATCTAGCTTTAGCTTTATGATGTCAGAGCAGCTCTGGACCAATTGTCCCAGTGGAAGATGACCACACAGGAGTATGAAATATCAGGAGGTTATGCAGTAGGTTACTATCTGTATTCATGACTACAAGGCAAGTAGGAGGGAGCATGGTCAGTCTTTTATGATCAACACCAAACCAATGTGATCCATATTAGTTCTATCTTGATAGAAATATCATTCAGGCTCCCACTGTAAGGTAGGGAGGACATTCTGATGCTGTGAAAGTCTTTGTAAGACCTGAAGGAATGATTGTGAGTTTTACTTACCATATGAATTGGTAAAATGATGCCGTATGCCGGAAGACTGCCTTTTTTTTTTCTTTCTTCAGTCTCGGCAATTCAGAGAAACTCTGTTGTGAAACACTGCCACTGCTGGTCATTCAGTATAACCTGCAGATGGAAAAGTCCACTGTTAGCACATTTACTATAAGCAATACAATTTTTTTTTGATTTTTATAAAGGGTAAACAGATCAATAATATGGAGTCCATTTTATTGTGAAAATCAAGAGCTCACTAGAAAATCAAATCTCAATGTGTGTTTTTAACCTCCCATACTTCTCTGCATCCCTTGCCTCATTTGCTAACACTCTCTCAACAATTGTAGCACGTACATTAGGGCATAGATAAAAAGATCTTTTTGCCAGCCAAGTGGCAGCGAACGCTTCTAACTTTCTTCGTTTTAGGATATGGTACACCAGTAGCAATTAAGCCAACTCAGAAGTGTAGAGATGAAGGGTTATGCTACAGTTAATGGGAATAATAAAGACTATGAATATCATAATTACCACCTTCATTTTAGACAATTCCTACCAGTTCAGCAATGGTGAAGTTGAGACTCTTATGCTCAAACTTCCGTTCATACAAATTTAGAAGTCTCTAAAAATGTCTAATTTCTTTCACCTTACCATCTTGGTTTTCAGTTGGACATCGTTTACCCTGCTATTCATTTCATTACCAAGCTAAATGTATCCTACTGCTTGTTAGGCAACAGAGTGGCCCTCATGTCAGACAACATCTTGCCTTAGCTTTATGAAGTCAGCTTGCTAGGCAACAGAGTGGCCTTCCTGTCAGACAACATCTAGCTTTAGCTTTATGATGTCAGAGCAGCTCTGGACCAATTGTCCCAGTGGAAGATGACCACACAGGAGTATGAAATATCAGGAGGTTATGCAGTAGGTTACTATCTGTATTCATGACTACAAGGCAAGTAGGAGGGAGCATGGTCAGTCTTTTATGATCAACACCAAACCAATGTGATCCATATTAGTTCTATCTTGATAGAAATATCATTCAGGCTCAGGCTCCCACTGTAAGGTAGGGAGGACATTCTGATGCTGTGAAAGTCTTTGTAAGACCTGAAGGAATGATTGTGAGTTTTACTTACCATATAAATTGGTAAAATGATGTCGTATGCCGGAAGACTGCCTTTTTTTTTCTTTCTTCAGTCTCGGCAATTCAGAGAAACTATGTTGTGAAACACTGCCACTGCTGGTCATTCAGTATAACCTGCAGATGGAAAAGTCCACTGTTAGCACATTTACTATAAGCAATACAACATTTTTTTGATTTTTATAAAGGGTAAACAGATCAATAATATGGAGTCCATTTTATTGTGAAAATCAAGAGCTCACTAGAAAATCAAATCTCAATGTGTGTTTTTAACCTCCCATACTTCTCTGCATCCCTTGCCTCATTTGCTAACACTCTCTCAAAAATTGTATCACGTACATTAGGGCATAGATAAAAAGATCTTTTTGCCAGCCAAGTGGCAGCGAACGCTTCTAACTTTCTTCGTTTTAGGATATGGTACACCAGTAGCAATTAAGCCAACTCAGAAGTGTAGAGATGAAGGGTTATGCTACAGTTAATGGGAATAATAAAGACTATGAATATCATAATTACCATCTTCATTTTAGACAATTCCTTCCAGTTCAGCAATGGTGAAGTTGAGACTCTTATGCTCAAACTTCCGTTCATACAAATTGAGAAGTCTCTAAAAATGTCTAATTTCTTTCATCTTACCATCTTGGTTTTCAGTTGGACATCCTGTTTACCCTGCTATTCATTTCATTACCAAGCTAAATGTATCCTACTGCTTGTTAGGCAACAGAGTGGCCCTCATGTCAGACAACATCTTGCCTTAGCTTTATGATGTCAGCTTGCTAGGCAACAGAGTGGCCTTCCTGTCAGACAACATCTAGCTTTAGCTTTATGATGTCAGAGCAGCTCTGGACCAATTGTCCCAGTGGAAGATGACCACACAGGAGTATGAAATATCAGGAGGTTATGCAGTAGGTTACTATCTGTATTCATGACTACAAGGCAAGTAGGAGGGAGCATGGTCAGTCTTTTATGATCAACACCAAACCAATGTGATCCATATTAGTTCTATCTTGATAGAAATATCATTCAGGCTCAGGCTCCCACTGTAAGGTAGGGAGGACATTCTGATGCTGTGAAAGTCTTTGTAAGACCTGAAGGAATGATTGTGAGTTTTACTTACCATATAAATTGGTAAAATGATGCCGTATGCCGGAAGACTGCCTTTTTTTTTCTTTCTTCAGTCTCGGCAATTCAGAGAAACTCTGTTGTGAAACACTGCCACTGCTGGTCATTCAGTATAACCTGCAGATGGAAAAGTCCACTGCTAGCACATTTACTATAAGCAATACAATTTTTTTTTGATTTTTATAAAGGGTAAACAGATCAATAATATGGAGTCCATTTTATTGTGAAAATCAAGAGCTCACTAGAAAATCAAATCTCAATGTGTGTTTTTTAACCTCCCATACTTCTCTGCATCCCTTGCCTCATTTGCTAACACTCTCAAAAATTGTAGCACGTACATTAGGGCATAGATAAAAAGATCTTTTTGCAAGCCAAGTGGCAGCGAACGCTTCTAACTTTCTTCGTTTTAGGATATGGTACACCAGTAGCAATTAAGCCAACTCAGAAGTGTAGAGATGAAGGGTTATGCTACAGTTAATGGGAATAATAAAGACTATGAATATCATAATTACCATCTTCATTTTAGACAATTCCTTCCAGTTCAGCAATGGTGAAGTTGAGACTCTTATGCTCAAACTTCCGTTCATACAAATTTAGAAGTCTCAAAAAATGTCTAATTTCTTTCATCTTACCATCTTGGTTTTCAGTTGGACATCCTGTTTACCCTGCTATTCATTTCATTACCAAGCTAAATGTATCCTACTGCTTGTTAGGCAACAGAGTGGCCCTCATGTCAGACAACATCTTGCCTTAGCTTTATGATGTCAGCTTGCTAGGCAACAGAGAGGCCTTCCTGTCAGACAACATCTAGCTTTAGCTTTATGATGTCAGAGCAGCTCTGGACCAATTGTCCCAGTGGAAGATGACCACACAGGAGTATGAAATATCAGGAGGTTATGCAGTAGGTTACTATCTG
This sequence comes from Triturus cristatus, assembly GCF_964204655.1. Taxonomy (NCBI): domain Eukaryota; kingdom Metazoa; phylum Chordata; class Amphibia; order Caudata; family Salamandridae; genus Triturus; species Triturus cristatus. The sequence goes on from NC_140594.1 coordinate 512,030,936, forward strand.
TATTCATGACTACAAGGCAAGTAGGAGGGAGCATGGTCAGTCTTTTATGATCAACACCAAACCAAAGTGATCCACATTAGTTCTATCTTGATAGAAATATCATTCAGGCTCAGGCTCCCACTGTAAGGTAGGGAGGACATTCTGATGCTGTGAAAGTTTTGTAAGACCTGAAGGAATGATTGTGAGTTTTACTTACCATATAAATTGGTAAAATGATGCCGTATGCCGGAAGACTGCCTTTTTTTTTCTTTCTTCAGTCTCGGCAATTCAGAGAAACTCTGTTGTGAAACACTGCCACTGCTGGTCATTCAGTATAACCTGCAGATGGAAAAGTCCACTGCTAGCACATTTACTATAAGCAATACAATTTTTTTTTGATTTTTATAAAGGGTAAACAGATCAATAATATGGAGTCCATTTTATTGTGAAAATCTAGAGCTCACTAGAAAATCAAATCTCAATGTGTGTTTTTTAACCTCCCATACTTCTCTGCATCCCTTGCCTCATTTGCTAACACTCTCAAAAATTGTAGCACGTACATTAGGGCATAGATAAAAAGATCTTTTTGCCAGCCAAGTGGCAGCGAACCCTTCTAACTTTCTTCGTTTTAGGATATGGTACACCAGTAGCAATTAAGCCAACTCAGAAGTGTAGAGATGAAGGGTTATGCTACAGTTAATGGGAATAATAAAGACTATGAATATCATAATTACCATCTTCATTTTAGACAATTCCTACCAGTTCAGCAATGGTGAAGTTGAGACTCTAATGCTCAAACTTCCATTGATACAAATTTAGAAGTCTCTAAAAATGTCTAATTTCTTTCACCTTACCATCTTGGTTTTCAGTTGGACATCCTGTTTACCCTGCTATTCATTTCATTACCAAGCTAAATGTATCCTACTGCTTGTTAGGCAACAGAGTGGCCCTCATGTCAGACAACATCTAGCTTTAGCTTTATGATGTCAGAGCAGCTCTGGACCAATTGTCCCAGTGGAAGATGACCACACAGGAGTATGAAATATCAGGAGGTTATGCAGTAGGTTACTATCTGTATTCATGACTACAAGGCAAGTAGGAGGGAGCATGGTCAGTCTTTTATGATCAACACCAAACCAAAGTGATCCATATTAGTTCTATCTTGATAGAAATATCATTCAGGCTCAGGCTCCCACTGTAAGGTAGGGAGGACATTCTGATGCTGTGAAAGTCTTTGTAAGACCTGAAGGAATGATTGTGAGTTTTACTTACCATATAAATTGGTAAAATGATGCCGTATGCCGGAAGACTGCCTTTTTTTTTCTTTCTTCAGTCTCGGCAATTCAGAGAAACTCTGTTGTGAAACACTGCCACTGCTGGTCATTCAGTATAACCTGCAGATGGAAAAGTCCACTGCTAGCACATTTACTATAAGCAATACAATTTTTTTTTGATTTTTATAAAGGGTAAACAGATCAATAATATGGAGTCCATTTTATTGTGAAAATCAAGAGCTCACTAGAAAATCAAATCTCAATGTGTGTTTTTTAACCTCCCATACTTCTCTGCATCCCTTGCCTCATTTGCTAACACTCTCAAAAATTGTAGCACGTACATTAGGGCATAGATAAAAAGATCTTTTTGCAAGCCAAGTGGCAGCGAACGCTTCTAACTTTCTTCGTTTTAGGATATGGTACACCAGTAGCAATTAAGCCAACTCAGAAGTGTAGAGATGAAGGGTTATGCTACAGTTAATGGGAATAATAAAGACTATGAATATCATAATTACCATCTTCATTTTAGACAATTCCTTCCAGTTCAGCAATGGTGAAGTTGAGACTCTTATGCTCAAACTTCCGTTCATACAAATTTAGAAGTCTCAAAAAATGTCTAATTTCTTTCATCTTACCATCTTGGTTTTCAGTTGGACATCCTGTTTACCCTGCTATTCATTTCATTACCAAGCTAAATGTATCCTACTGCTTGTTAGGCAACAGAGTGGCCCTCATGTCAGACAACATCTTGCCTTAGCTTTATGATGTCAGCTTGCTAGGCAACAGAGTGGCCTTCCTGTCAGACAACATCTAGCTTTAGCTTTATGATGTCAGAGCAGCTCTGGACCAATTGTCCCAGTGGAAGATGACCACACAGGAGTATGAAATATCAGGAGGTTATGCAGTAGGTTACTATCTGTATTCATGACTACAAGGCAAGTAGCAGGGAGCATGGTCAGTCTTTTATGATCAACACCAAACCAAAGTGATCCATATTAGTTCTATCTTGATAGAAATATCATTCAGGCTCAGGCTCCCACTGTAAGGTAGGGAGGACATTCTGATGCTGTGAAAGTTTTGTAAGACCTGAAGGAATGATTGTGAGTTTTACTTACCATATAAATTGGTAAAATGATGCCGTATGCTGGAAGACTGCCTTTTTTTTTCTTTCTTCAGTCTCGGCAATTCAGAGAAACTCTGTTGTGAAACACTGCCACTGCTGGTCATTCAGTATAACCTGCAGATGGAAAAGTCCACTGCTAGCACATTTACTATAAGCAATACAATTTTTTTTTGATTTTTATAAAGGGTAAACAGATCAATATTATGGAGTCCATTTTATTGTGAAAATCAAGAGCTCACTAGAAAATCAAATCTCAATGTGTGTTTTTTAACCTCCCATACTTCTCTGCATCCCTTGCCTCATTTGCTAACACTCTCAAAAATTGTAGCACGTACATTAGGGCATAGATAAAAAGATCTTTTTGCCAGCCAAGTGGCAGCGAACGCCTCTAACTTTCTTCGTTTTAGGATATGGTACACCAGTAGCAATTAAGCCAACTCAGAAGTGTAGAGATGAAGCGTTATGCTACAGTTAATGGGAATAATAAAGACTATGAATATCATAATTACCATCTTCATTTTAGACAATTCCTACCAGTTCAGCAATGGTGAAGTTGAGACTCTTATGCTCCAACTTCCGTTCATACAAATTTAGAAGTCTCAAAAAATGTCTAATTTCTTTCATCTTACCATCTTGGTTTTCAGTTGGACATCCTGTTTACCCTGCTATTCATTTCATTACCAAGCTAAATGTATCCTACTGCTTGTTAGGCAACAGAGTGGCCCTCATGTCAGACAACATCTTGCCTTAGCTTTATGATGTCAGCTTGCTAGGCAACAGAGTGGCCTTCCTGTCAGACAACATCTAGCTTTAGCTTTATGATGTCAGAGCAGCTCTGGACCAATTGTCCCAGTGGAAGATGACCACACAGGAGTATGAAATATCAGGAGGTTATGCAGTAGGTTACTATCTGTATTCATGACTACACGGCAAGTAGGAGGGAGCATGGTCAGTCTTTTATGATCAACACCAAACCAAAGTGATCCATATTAGTTCTATCTTGATAGAAATATCATTCAGGCTCAGGCTCCCACTGTAAGGTAGGGAGGACATTCTGATGCTGTGAAAGTCTTTGTAAGACCTGAAGGAATGATTGTGAGTTTTACTTACCATATAAATTGGTAAAATGATGCCGTATGCCGGAAGACTGCCTTTTTTTTTCTTTCTTCAGTCTCGGCAATTCAGAGAAACTCTGTTGTGAAACACTGCCACTGCTGGTCATTCAGTATAACCTGCAGATGGAAAAGTCCACTGTTAGCACATTTACTATAAGCAATACAATTTTTTTTTGATTTTTATAAAGGGTAAACAGATCAATAATATGGAGTCCATTTTATTGTGAAAATCAAGAGCTCACTAGAAAATCAAATCTCAATGTGTGTTTTTAACCTCCCATACTTCTCTGCATCCCTTGCCTCATTTGCTAACACTCTCTCAACAATTGTAGCACGTACATTAGGGCATAGATAAAAAGATCTTTTTGCCAGCCAAGTGGCAGCGAACGCTTCTAACTTTCTTCGTTTTAGGATATGGTACACCAGTAGCAATTAAGCCAACTCAGAAGCGTAGAGATGAAGGGTTATGCTACAGTTAATGGGAATAATAAAGACTATGAATATCATAATTACCATCTTCATTTTAGACAATTCCTACCAGTTCAGCAATGGTGAAGTTGAGACTCTTATGCTCAAACTTCCGTTCATACAAATTTAGAAGTCTCTAAAAATGTCTAATTTCTTTCACCTTACCATCTTGGTTTTCAGTTGGACATCCTGTTTACCCTGCTATTCATTTCATTACCAAGCTAAATGTATCCTACTGCTTGTTAGGCAACAGAGTGGCCCTCATGTCAGACAACATCTTGCCTTAGCTTTATGAAGTCAGCTTGCTAGGCAACAGAGTGGCCTTCCTGTCAGACAACATCTAGCTTTAGCTTTATGATGTCAGAGCAGCTCTGGACCAATTGTCCCAGTGGAAGATGACCACACAGGAGTATGAAATATCAGGAGGTTATGCAGTAGGTTACTATCTGTATTCATGACTACAAGGCAAGTAGGAGGGAGCATGGTCAGTCTTTTATGATCAACACCAAACCAATGTGATCCATATTAGTTCTATCTTGATAGAAATATCATTCAGGCTCCCACTGTAAGGTAGGGAGGACATTCTGATGCTGTGAAAGTCTTTGTAAGACCTGAAGGAATGATTGTGAGTTTTACTTACCATATGAATTGGTAAAATGATGCCGTATGCCGGAAGACTGCCTTTTTTTTTCTTTCTTCAGTCTCGGCAATTCAGAGAAACTCTGTTGTGAAACACTGCCACTGCTGGTCATTCAGTATAACCTGCAGATGGAAAAGTCCACTGTTAGCACATTTACTATAAGCAATACAATTTTTTTTTGATTTTTATAAAGGGTAAACAGATCAATAATATGGAGTCCATTTTATTGTGAAAATCAAGAGCTCAATAGAAAATCAAATCTCAATGTGTGTTTTTAACCTCCCATACTTCTCTGCATCCCTTGCCTCATTTGCTAACACTCTCTCAACAATTGTAGCACGTACATTAGGGCATAGATAAAAAGATCTTTTTGCCAGCCAAGTGGCAGCGAACGCTTCTAACTTTCTTCGTTTTAGGATATGGTACACCAGTAGCAATTAAGCCAACTCAGAAGTGTAGAGATGAAGGGTTATGCTACAGTTAATGGGAATAATAAAGACTATGAATATCATAATTACCATCTTCATTTTAGACAATTCCTACCAGTTCAGCAATGGTGAAGTTGAGACTCTTATGCTCAAACTTCCGTTCATACAAATTTAGAAGTCTCTAAAAATGTCTAATTTCTTTCACCTTACCATCTTGGTTTTCAGTTGGACATCGTTTACCCTGCTATTCATTTCATTACCAAGCTAAATGTATCCTACTGCTTGTTAGGCAACAGAGTGGCCCTCATGTCAGACAACATCTTGCCTTAGCTTTATGAAGTCAGCTTGCTAGGCAACAGAGTGGCCTTCCTGTCAGACAACATCTAGCTTTAGCTTTATGATGTCAGAGCAGCTCTGGACCAATTGTCCCAGTGGAAGATGACCACACAGGAGTATGAAATATCAGGAGGTTATGCAGTAGGTTACTATCTGTATTCATGACTACAAGGCAAGTAGGAGGGAGCATGGTCAGTCTTTTATGATCAACACCAAACCAATGTGATCCATATTAGTTCTATCTTGATAGAAATATCATTCAGGCTCAGGCTCCCACTGTAAGGTAGGGAGGACATTCTGATGCTGTGAAAGTCTTTGTAAGACCTGAAGGAATGATTGTGAGTTTTACTTACCATATAAATTGGTAAAATGATGTCGTATGCCGGAAGACTGCCTTTTTTTTTCTTTCTTCAGTCTCGGCAATTCAGAGAAACTATGTTGTGAAACACTGCCACTGCTGGTCATTCAGTATAACCTGCAGATGGAAAAGTCCACTGTTAGCACATTTACTATAAGCAATACAACATTTTTTTGATTTTTATAAAGGGTAAACAGATCAATAATATGGAGTCCATTTTATTGTGAAAATCAAGAGCTCACTAGAAAATCAAATCTCAATGTGTGTTTTTAACCTCCCATACTTCTCTGCATCCCTTGCCTCATTTGCTAACACTCTCTCAAAAATTGTATCACGTACATTAGGGCATAGATAAAAAGATCTTTTTGCCAGCCAAGTGGCAGCGAACGCTTCTAACTTTCTTCGTTTTAGGATATGGTACACCAGTAGCAATTAAGCCAACTCAGAAGTGTAGAGATGAAGGGTTATGCTACAGTTAATGGGAATAATAAAGACTATGAATATCATAATTACCATCTTCATTTTAGACAATTCCTTCCAGTTCAGCAATGGTGAAGTTGAGACTCTTATGCTCAAACTTCCGTTCATACAAATTGAGAAGTCTCTAAAAATGTCTAATTTCTTTCATCTTACCATCTTGGTTTTCAGTTGGACATCCTGTTTACCCTGCTATTCATTTCATTACCAAGCTAAATGTATCCTACTGCTTGTTAGGCAACAGAGTGGCCCTCATGTCAGACAACATCTTGCCTTAGCTTTATGATGTCAGCTTGCTAGGCAACAGAGTGGCCTTCCTGTCAGACAACATCTAGCTTTAGCTTTATGATGTCAGAGCAGCTCTGGACCAATTGTCCCAGTGGAAGATGACCACACAGGAGTATGAAATATCAGGAGGTTATGCAGTAGGTTACTATCTGTATTCATGACTACAAGGCAAGTAGGAGGGAGCATGGTCAGTCTTTTATGATCAACACCAAACCAATGTGATCCATATTAGTTCTATCTTGATAGAAATATCATTCAGGCTCAGGCTCCCACTGTAAGGTAGGGAGGACATTCTGATGCTGTGAAAGTCTTTGTAAGACCTGAAGGAATGATTGTGAGTTTTACTTACCATATAAATTGGTAAAATGATGCCGTATGCCGGAAGACTGCCTTTTTTTTTCTTTCTTCAGTCTCGGCAATTCAGAGAAACTCTGTTGTGAAACACTGCCACTGCTGGTCATTCAGTATAACCTGCAGATGGAAAAGTCCACTGCTAGCACATTTACTATAAGCAATACAATTTTTTTTTGATTTTTATAAAGGGTAAACAGATCAATAATATGGAGTCCATTTTATTGTGAAAATCAAGAGCTCACTAGAAAATCAAATCTCAATGTGTGTTTTTTAACCTCCCATACTTCTCTGCATCCCTTGCCTCATTTGCTAACACTCTCAAAAATTGTAGCACGTACATTAGGGCATAGATAAAAAGATCTTTTTGCAAGCCAAGTGGCAGCGAACGCTTCTAACTTTCTTCGTTTTAGGATATGGTACACCAGTAGCAATTAAGCCAACTCAGAAGTGTAGAGATGAAGGGTTATGCTACAGTTAATGGGAATAATAAAGACTATGAATATCATAATTACCATCTTCATTTTAGACAATTCCTTCCAGTTCAGCAATGGTGAAGTTGAGACTCTTATGCTCAAACTTCCGTTCATACAAATTTAGAAGTCTCAAAAAATGTCTAATTTCTTTCATCTTACCATCTTGGTTTTCAGTTGGACATCCTGTTTACCCTGCTATTCATTTCATTACCAAGCTAAATGTATCCTACTGCTTGTTAGGCAACAGAGTGGCCCTCATGTCAGACAACATCTTGCCTTAGCTTTATGATGTCAGCTTGCTAGGCAACAGAGTGGCCTTCCTGTCAGACAACATCTAGCTTTAGCTTTATGATGTCAGAGCAGCTCTGGACCAATTGTCCCAGTGGAAGATGACCACACAGGAGTATGAAATATCAGGAGGTTATGCAGTAGGTTACTATCTGTATTCATGACTACAAGGCAAGTAGGAGGGAGCATGGTCAGTCTTTTATGATCAACACCAAACCAATGTGATCCATATTAGTTCAATCTTGATAGAAATATCATTCAGGCTCAGGCTCCCACTGTAAGGTAGGGAGGACATTCTGATGCTGTGAAAGTTTTGTAAGACCTGAAGGAATGATTGTGAGTTTTACTTACCATATAAATTGGTAAAATGATGCCGTATGCCGGAAGACTGCCTTTTTTTTTCTTTCTTCAGTCTCGGCAATTCAGAGAAACTATGTTGAGAAACACTGCCACTGCTGGTCATTCAGTATAACCTGCAGATGGAAAAGTCCACTGCTAGCACATTTACTATAAGCAATACAATTTTTTTTTGATTTTTATAAAGGGTAAACAGATCAATAATATGGAGTCCATTTTATTGTGAAAATCTAGAGCTCACTAGAAAATCAAATCTCAATGTGTGTTTTTTAACCTCCCATACTTCTCTGCATCCCTTGCCTCATTTGCTAACACTCTCAAAAATTGTAGCACGTACATTAGGGCATAGATAAAAAGATCTTTTTGCCAGCCAAGTGGCAGCAAACGCCTCTAACTTTCTTCGTTTTAGGATATGGTACACCAGTAGCAATTAAGCCAACTCAGAAGTGTAGAGATGAAGCGTTATGCTACAGTTAATGGGAATAATAAAGACTATGAATATCATAATTACCATCTTCATTTTAGACAATTCCTACCAGTTCAGCAATGGTGAAGTTGAGACTCTTATGCTCCAACTTCCGTTCATACAAATTTAGAAGTCTCAAAAAATGTCTAATTTCTTTCATCTTACCATCTTGGTTTTCAGTTGGACATCCTGTTTACCCTGCTATTCATTTCATTACCAAGCTAAATGTATCCTACTGCTTGTTAGGCAACAGAGTGGCCCTCATGTCAGACAACATCTTGCCTTAGCTTTATGATGTCAGCTTGCTAGGCAACAGAGTGGCCTTCCTGTCAGACAACATCTAGCTTTAGCTTTATGATGTCAGAGCAGCTCTGGACCAATTGTCCCAGTGGAAGATGACCACACAGGAGTATGAAATATCAGGAGGTTATGCAGTAGGTTACTATCTGTATTCATGACTACACGGCAAGTAGGAGGGAGCATGGTCAGTCTTTTATGATCAACACCAAACCAAAGTGATCCATATTAGTTCTATCTTGATAGAAATATCATTCAGGCTCAGGCTCCCACTGTAAGGTAGGGAGGACATTCTGATGCTGTGAAAGTCTTTGTAAGACCTGAAGGAATGATTGTGAGTTTTACTTACCATATAAATTGGTAAAATGATGCCGTATGCCGGAAGACTGCCTTTTTTTTTCTTTCTTCAGTCTCGGCAATTCAGAGAAACTCTGTTGTGAAACACTGCCACTGCTGGTCATTCAGTATAACCTGCAGATGGAAAAGTCCACTGTTAGCACATTTACTATAAGCAATACAATTTTTTTTTGATTTTTATAAAGGGTAAACAGATCAATAATATGGAGTCCATTTTATTGTGAAAATCAAGAGCTCACTAGAAAATCAAATCTCAATGTGTGTTTTTAACCTCCCATACTTCTCTGCATCCCTTGCCTCATTTGCTAACACTCTCTCAACAATTGTAGCACGTACATTAGGGCATAGATAAAAAGATCTTTTTGCCAGCCAAGTGGCAGCGAACGCTTCTAACTTTCTTCGTTTTAGGATATGGTACACCAGTAGCAATTAAGCCAACTCAGAAGCGTAGAGATGAAGGGTTAAGCTACAGTTAATGGGAATAATAAAGACTATGAATATCATAATTACCATCTTCATTTTAGACAATTCCTACCAGTTCAGCAATGGTGAAGTTGAGACTCTTATGCTCAAACTTCCGTTCATACAAATTTAGAAGTCTCAAAAAATGTCTAATTTCTTTCATCTTACCATCTTGGTTTTCAGTTGGACATCCTGTTTACCCTGCTATTCATTTCATTACCAAGCTAAATGTATCCTACTGCTTGTTAGGCAACAGAGTGGCCCTCATGTCAGACAACATCTTGCCTTAGCTTTATGATGTCAGCTTGCTAGGCAACAGAGTGGCCTTCCTGTCAGACAACATCTAGCTTTAGCTTTATGATGTCAGAGCAGCTCTGGACCAATTGTCCCAGTGGAAGATGACCACACAGGAGTATGAAATATCAGGAGGTTATGCAGTAGGTTACTATCTGTATTCATGACTACACGGCAAGTAGGAGGGAGCATGGTCAGTCTTTTATGATCAACACCAAACCAAAGTGATCCATATTAGTTCTATCTTGATAGAAATATCATTCAGGCTCCCACTGTAAGGTAGGGAGGACATTCTGATGCTGTGAAAGTCTTTGTAAGACCTGAAGGAATGATTGTGAGTTTTACTTACCATATAAATTGGTAAAATGATGCCGTATGCCGGAAGACTGCCTTTTTTTTTCTTTCTTCAGTCTCGGCAATTCAGAGAAACTCTGTTGTGAAACACTGCCACTGCTGGTCATTCAGTATAACCTGCAGATGGAAAAGTCCACTGTTAGCACATTTACTATAAGCAATACAATTTTTTTTTGATTTTTATAAAGGGTAAACAGATCAATAATATGGAGTCCATTTTATTGTGAAAATCAAGAGCTCACTAGAAAATCAAATCTCAATGTGTGTTTTTAACCTCCCATACTGCTCTGCATCCCTTGCCTCATTTGCTAACACTCTCTCAACAATTGTAGCACGTACATTAGGGCATAGATAAAAAGATCTTTTTGCCAGCCAAGTGGCAGCGAACGCTTCTAACTTTCTTCGTTTTAGGATATGGTACACCAGTAGCAATTAAGCCAACTCAGAAGTGTAGAGATGAAGGGTTATGCTACAGTTAATGGGAATAATAAAGACTATGAATATCATAATTACCATCTTCATTTTAGACAATTCCTACCAGTTCAGCAATGGTGAAGTTGAGACTCTTATGCTCAAACTTCCGTTCATACAAATTTAGAAGTCTCTAAAAATGTCTAATTTCTTTCACCTTACCATCTTGGTTTTCAGTTGGACATCCTGTTTACCCTGCTATTCATTTCATTACCAAGCTAAATGTATCCTACTGCTTGTTAGGCAACAGAGTGGCCCTCATGTCAGACAACATCTTGCCTTAGCTTTATGAAGTCAGCTTGCTAGGCAACAGAGTGGCCTTCCTGTCAGACAACATCTAGCTTTAGCTTTATGATGTCAGAGCAGCTCTGGACCAATTGTCCCAGTGGAAGATGACCACACAGGAGTATGAAATATCAGGAGGTTATGCAGTAGGTTACTATCTGTATTCATGACTACAAGGCAAGTAGGAGGGAGCATGGTCAGTCTTTTATGATCAACACCAAACCAATGTGATCCATATTAGTTCTATCTTGATAGAAATATCATTCAGGCTCCCACTGTAAGGTAGGGAGGACATTCTGATGCTGTGAAAGTCTTTGTAAGACCTGAAGGAATGATTGTGAGTTTTACTTACCATATGAATTGGTAAAATGATGCCGTATGCCGGAAGACTGCCTTTTTTTTTCTTTCTTCAGTCTCGGCAATTCAGAGAAACTCTGTTGTGAAACACTGCCACTGCTGGTCATTCAGTATAACCTGCAGATGGAAAAGTCCACTGTTAGCACATTTACTATAAGCAATACAATTTTTTTTTGATTTTTATAAAGGGTAAACAGATCAATAATATGGAGTCCATTTTATTGTGAAAATCAAGAGCTCACTAGAAAATCAAATCTCAATGTGTGTTTTTAACCTCCCATACTTCTCTGCATCCCTTGCCTCATTTGCTAACACTCTCTCAACAATTGTAGCACGTACATTAGGGCATAGATAAAAAGATCTTTTTGCCAGCCAAGTGGCAGCGAACGCTTCTAACTTTCTTCGTTTTAGGATATGGTACACCAGTAGCAATTAAGCCAACTCAGAAGTGTAGAGATGAAGGGTTATGCTACAGTTAATGGGAATAATAAAGACTATGAATATCATAATTACCATCTTCATTTTAGACAATTCCTACCAGTTCAGCAATGGTGAAGTTGAGACTCTTATGCTCAAACTTCCGTTCATACAAATTTAGAAGTCTCTAAAAATGTCTAATTTCTTTCACCTTACCATCTTGGTTTTCAGTTGGACATCGTTTACCCTGCTATTCATTTCATTACCAAGCTAAATGTATCCTACTGCTTGTTAGGCAACAGAGTGGCCCTCATGTCAGACAACATCTTGCCTTAGCTTTATGAAGTCAGCTTGCTAGGCAACAGAGTGGCCTTCCTGTCAGACAACATCTAGCTTTAGCTTTATGATGTCAGAGCAGCTCTGGACCAATTGTCCCAGTGGAAGATGACCACACAGGAGTATGAAATATCAGGAGGTTATGCAGTAGGTTACTATCTGTATTCATGACTACAAGGCAAGTAGGAGGGAGCATGGTCAGTCTTTTATGATCAACACCAAACCAATGTGATCCATATTAGTTCTATCTTGATAGAAATATCATTCAGGCTCAGGCTCCCACTGTAAGGTAGGGAGGACATTCTGATGCTGTGAAAGTCTTTGTAAGACCTGAAGGAATGATTGTGAGTTTTACTTACCATATAAATTGGTAAAATGATGTCGTATGCCGGAAGACTGCCTTTTTTTTTCTTTCTTCAGTCTCGGCAATTCAGAGAAACTATGTTGTGAAACACTGCCACTGCTGGTCATTCAGTATAACCTGCAGATGGAAAAGTCCACTGTTAGCACATTTACTATAAGCAATACAACATTTTTTTGATTTTTATAAAGGGTAAACAGATCAATAATATGGAGTCCATTTTATTGTGAAAATCAAGAGCTCACTAGAAAATCAAATCTCAATGTGTGTTTTTAACCTCCCATACTTCTCTGCATCCCTTGCCTCATTTGCTAACACTCTCTCAAAAATTGTATCACGTACATTAGGGCATAGATAAAAAGATCTTTTTGCCAGCCAAGTGGCAGCGAACGCTTCTAACTTTCTTCGTTTTAGGATATGGTACACCAGTAGCAATTAAGCCAACTCAGAAGTGTAGAGATGAAGGGTTATGCTACAGTTAATGGGAATAATAAAGACTATGAATATCATAATTACCATCTTCATTTTAGACAATTCCTTCCAGTTCAGCAATGGTGAAGTTGAGACTCTTATGCTCAAACTTCCGTTCATACAAATTGAGAAGTCTCTAAAAATGTCTAATTTCTTTCATCTTACCATCTTGGTTTTCAGTTGGACATCCTGTTTACCCTGCTATTCATTTCATTACCAAGCTAAATGTATCCTACTGCTTGTTAGGCAACAGAGTGGCCCTCATGTCAGACAACATCTTGCCTTAGCTTTATGATGTCAGCTTGCTAGGCAACAGAGTGGCCTTCCTGTCAGACAACATCTAGCTTTAGCTTTATGATGTCAGAGCAGCTCTGGACCAATTGTCCCAGTGGAAGATGACCACACAGGAGTATGAAATATCAGGAGGTTATGCAGTAGGTTACTATCTGTATTCATGACTACAAGGCAAGTAGGAGGGAGCATGGTCAGTCTTTTATGATCAACACCAAACCAATGTGATCCATATTAGTTCTATCTTGATAGAAATATCATTCAGGCTCAGGCTCCCACTGTAAGGTAGGGAGGACATTCTGATGCTGTGAAAGTCTTTGTAAGACCTGAAGGAATGATTGTGAGTTTTACTTACCATATAAATTGGTAAAATGATGCCGTATGCCGGAAGACTGCCTTTTTTTTTCTTTCTTCAGTCTCGGCAATTCAGAGAAACTCTGTTGTGAAACACTGCCACTGCTGGTCATTCAGTATAACCTGCAGATGGAAAAGTCCACTGCTAGCACATTTACTATAAGCAATACAATTTTTTTTTGATTTTTATAAAGGGTAAACAGATCAATAATATGGAGTCCATTTTATTGTGAAAATCAAGAGCTCACTAGAAAATCAAATCTCAATGTGTGTTTTTTAACCTCCCATACTTCTCTGCATCCCTTGCCTCATTTGCTAACACTCTCAAAAATTGTAGCACGTACATTAGGGCATAGATAAAAAGATCTTTTTGCAAGCCAAGTGGCAGCGAACGCTTCTAACTTTCTTCGTTTTAGGATATGGTACACCAGTAGCAATTAAGCCAACTCAGAAGTGTAGAGATGAAGGGTTATGCTACAGTTAATGGGAATAATAAAGACTATGAATATCATAATTACCATCTTCATTTTAGACAATTCCTACCAGTTCAGCAATGGTGAAGTTGAGACTCTTATGCTCAAACTTCCGTTGATACAAATTTAGAAGTCTCTAAAAATGTCTAATTTCTTTCACCTTACCATCTTGGTTTTCAGTTGGACATCCTGTTTACCCTGCTATTCATTTCATTACCAAGCTAAATGTATCCTACTGCTTGTTAGGCAACAGAGTGGCCCTCATGTCAGACAACATCTTGCCTTAGCTTTATGATGTCAGCTTGCTAGGCAACAGAGTGGCCTTCCTGTCAGTCAACATCTAGCTTTAGCTTTATGATGTCAGAGCAGCTCTGGACCAATTGTCCCAGTGGAAGATGACCACACAGGAGTATGAAATATCAGGAGGTTATGCAGAAGGTTACTATCTGTATTCATGACTACAAGGCAAGTAGGAGGGAGCATGGTCAGTCTTTTATGATCAACACCAAACCAATGTGATCCATATTAGTTCTATCTTGATAGAAATATCATTCAGGCTCAGGCTCCCACTGTAAGGTAGGGAGGACATTCTGATGCTGTGAAAGTCTTTGTAAGACCTTAAGGAATGATTGTGAGTTTTACTTACCATATAAATTGATAAAATGATGTTGTATGCCGGAAGACTGCCTTTTTTTTTTCTTTCTTCAGTCTCGGCAATTCAGAGAAACTCTGTTGTGAAACACTGCCACTGCTGGTCATTCAGTATAACCTGCAGATGGAAAAGTCCACTGTTAGCACATTTACTATAAGCAATACAATTTTTTTTTGATTTTTATAAAGGGTAAACAGATCAATAATATGGAGTCCATTTTATTGTGAAAATCAAGAGCTCACTAGAAAATCAAATCTCAATGTGTGTTTTTTAACCTCCCATACTTCTCTGCATCCCTTGCCTCATTTGCTAACACTCTCTCAAAAATTGTAGCACGTACATTAGGGCATAGATAAAAAGATCTTTTTGCCAGCCAAGTGGCAGCGAACGCTTCTAACTTTCTTCGTTTTAGGATATGGTACACCAGTAGCAATTAAGCCAACTCAGAAGTGTAGAGATGAAGGGTTATGCTACAGTTAATGGGAATAATAAAGACTATGAATATCATAATTACCATCTTCATTTTAGACAATTCCTTCCAGTTCAGCAATGGTGAAGTTGAGACTCTTATGCTCAAACTTCCGTTCATACAAATTTAGAAGTCTCAAAAAATGTCTAATTTCTTTCATCTTACCATCTTGGTTTTCAGTTGGACATCCTGTTTACCCTGCTATTCATTTCATTACCAAGCTAAATGTATCCTACTGCTTGTTAGGCAACAGAGTGGCCCTCATGTCAGACAACATCTTGCCTTAGCTTTATGATGTCAGCTTGCTAGGCAACAGAGAGGCCTTCCTGTCAGACAACATCTAGCTTTAGCTTTATGATGTCAGAGCAGCTCTGGACCAATTGTCCCAGTGGAAGATGACCACACAGGAGTATGAAATATCAGGAGGTTATGCAGTAGGTTACTATCTGTATTCATGACTACAAGGCAAGTAGGAGGGAGCATGGTCAGTCTTTTATGATCAACACCAAACCAAAGTGATCCACATTAGTTCTATCTTGATAGAAATATCATTCAGGCTCAGGCTCCCACTGTAAGGTAGGGAGGACATTCTGATGCTGTGAAAGTTTTGTAAGACCTGAAGGAATGATTGTGAGTTTTACTTACCATATAAATTGGTAAAATGATGCCGTATGCCGGAAGACTGCCTTTTTTTTTTCTTTCTTCAGTCTCGGCAATTCAGAGAAACTCTGTTGTGAAACACTGCCACTGCTGGTCATTCAGTATAACCTGCAGATGGAAAAGTCCACTGCTAGCACATTTACTATAAGCAATACAATTTTTTTTTGATTTTTATAAAGGGTAAACAGATCAATAATATGGAGTCCATTTTATTGTGAAAATCTAGAGCTCACTAGAAAATCAAATCTCAATGTGTGTTTTTTAACCTCCCATACTTCTCTGCATCCCTTGCCTCATTTGCTAACACTCTCAAAAATTGTAGCACGTACATTAGGGCATAGATAAAAAGATCTTTTTGCCAGCCAAGTGGCAGCGAACCCTTCTAACTTTCTTCGTTTTAGGATATGGTACACCAGTAGCAATTAAGCCAACTCAGAAGTGTAGAGATGAAGGGTTATGCTACAGTTAATGGGAATAATAAAGACTATGAATATCATAATTACCATCTTCATTTTAGACAATTCCTACCAGTTCAGCAATGGTGAAGTTGAGACTCTAATGCTCAAACTTCCATTGATACAAATTTAGAAGTCTCTAAAAATGTCTAATTTCTTTCACCTTACCATCTTGGTTTTCAGTTGGACATCCTGTTTACCCTGCTATTCATTTCATTACCAAGCTAAATGTATCCTACTGCTTGTTAGGCAACAGAGTGGCCCTCATGTCAGACAACATCTAGCTTTAGCTTTATGATGTCAGAGCAGCTCTGGACCAATTGTCCCAGTGGAAGATGACCACACAGGAGTATGAAATATCAGGAGGTTATGCAGTAGGTTACTATCTGTATTCATGACTACAAGGCAAGTAGGAGGGAGCATGGTCAGTCTTTTATGATCAACACCAAACCAAAGTGATCCATATTAGTTCTATCTTGATAGAAATATCATTCAGGCTCAGGCTCCCACTGTAAGGTAGGGAGGACATTCTGATGCTGTGAAAGTCTTTGTAAGACCTGAAGGAATGATTGTGAGTTTTACTTACCATATAAATTGGTAAAATGATGCCGTATGCCGGAAGACTGCCTTTTTTTTTCTTTCTTCAGTCTCGGCAATTCAGAGAAACTCTGTTGTGAAACACTGCCACTGCTGGTCATTCAGTATAACCTGCAGATGGAAAAGTCCACTGTCAGCACATTTACTATAAGCAATACAATTTTTTTTTGATTTTTATAAAGGGTAAACAGATCAATAATATGGAGTCCATTTTATTGTGAAAATCAAGAGCATACTAGAAAATCAAATCTCAATGTGTGTTTTTTAACCTCCCATACTTCTCTGCATCCCTTGCCTCATTTGCTAACACCCTCAAAAATTGTAGCACGTACATTAGGGCATAGATAAAAAGATCTTTTTGCCAGCCAAGTGGCAGCGAACCCTTCTAACTTTCTTCGTTTTAGGATATGGTACACCAGTAGCAATTAAGCCAACTCAGAAGTGTAGAGATGAAGGGTTATGCTACAGTTAATGGGAATAATAAAGACTATGAATATCATAATTACCATCTTCATTTTAGACAATTCCTACCAGTTCAGCAATGGTGAAGTTGAGACTCTTATGCTCAAACTTCCGTTCATACAAATTGAGAAGTCTCTAAAAATGTCTAATTTCTTTCATCTTACCATCTTGGTTTTCAGTTGGACATCCTGTTTACCCTGCTATTCATTTCATTACCAAGCTAAATGTATCCTACTGCTTGTTAGGCAACAGAGTGGCCCTCATGTCAGACAACATCTTGCCTTAGCTTTATGATGTCAGCTTGCTAGGCAACAGAGTGGCCTTCCTGTCAGACAACATCTAGCTTTAGCTTTATGATGTCAGAGCAGCTCTGGACCAATTGTCCCAGTGGAAGATGACCACACAGGAGTATGAAATATCAGGAGGTTATGCAGTAGGTTACTATCTGTATTCATGACTACAAGGCAAGTAGGAGGGAGCATGGTCAGTCTTTTATGATCAACACCAAACCAATGTGATCCATATTAGTTCTATCTTGATAGAAATATCATTCAGGCTCAGGCTCCCACTGTAAGGTAGGGAGGACATTCTGATGCTGTGAAAGTCTTTGTAAGACCTGAAGGAATGATTGTGAGTTTTACTTACCATATAAATTGGTAAAATGATGCCGTATGCCGGAAGACTGCCTTTTTTTTTCTTTCTTCAGTCTCGGCAATTCAGAGAAACTCTGTTGTGAAACACTGCCACTGCTGGTCATTCAGTATAACCTGCAGATGGAAAAGTCCACTGCTAGCACATTTACTATAAGCAATACAATTTTTTTTTGATTTTTATAAAGGGTAAACAGATCAATAATATGGAGTCCATTTTATTGTGAAAATCAAGAGCTCACTAGAAAATCAAATCTCAATGTGTGTTTTTTAACCTCCCATACTTCTCTGCATCCCTTGCCTCATTTGCTAACACTCTCAAAAATTGTAGCACGTACATTAGGGCATAGATAAAAAGATCTTTTTGCAAGCCAAGTGGCAGCGAACGCTTCTAACTTTCTTCGTTTTAGGATATGGTACACCAGTAGCAATTAAGCCAACTCAGAAGTGTAGAGATGAAGGGTTATGCTACAGTTAATGGGAATAATAAAGACTATGAATATCATAATTACCATCTTCATTTTAGACAATTCCTTCCAGTTCAGCAATGGTGAAGTTGAGACTCTTATGCTCAAACTTCCGTTCATACAAATTTAGAAGTCTCAAAAAATGTCTAATTTCTTTCATCTTACCATCTTGGTTTTCAGTTGGACATCCTGTTTACCCTGCTATTCATTTCATTACCAAGCTAAATGTATCCTACTGCTTGTTAGGCAACAGAGTGGCCCTCATGTCAGACAACATCTTGCCTTAGCTTTATGATGTCAGCTTGCTAGGCAACAGAGTGGCCTTCCTGTCAGACAACATCTAGCTTTAGCTTTATGATGTCAGAGCAGCTCTGGACCAATTGTCCCAGTGGAAGATGACCACACAGGAGTATGAAATATCAGGAGGTTATGCAGTAGGTTACTATCTGTATTCATGACTACAAGGCAAGTAGCAGGGAGCATGGTCAGTCTTTTATGATCAACACCAAACCAAAGTGATCCATATTAGTTCTATCTTGATAGAAATATCATTCAGGCTCAGGCTCCCACTGTAAGGTAGGGAGGACATTCTGATGCTGTGAAAGTTTTGTAAGACCTGAAGGAATGATTGTGAGTTTTACTTACCATATAAATTGGTAAAATGATGCCGTATGCCGGAAGACTGCCTTTTTTTTTCTTTCTTCAGTCTCGGCAATTCAGAGAAACTCTGTTGTGAAACACTGCCACTGCTGGTCATTCAGTATAACCTGCAGATGGAAAAGTCCACTGCTAGCACATTTACTATAAGCAATACAATTTTTTTTTGATTTTTATAAAGGGTAAACAGATCAATATTATGGAGTCCATTTTATTGTGAAAATCAAGAGCTCACTAGAAAATCAAATCTCAATGTGTGTTTTTAACCTCCCATACTTCTCTGCATCCCTTGCCTCATTTGCTAACACTCTCTCAAAAATTGTAGCACGTACATTAGGGCATAGATAAAAAGATCTTTTTGCCAGCCAAGTGGCAGCGAACGCTTCTAACTTTCTTCGTTTTAGGATATGGTACACCAGTAGCAATTAAGCCAACTCAGAAGTGTAGAGATGAAGGGTTATGCTACAGTTAATGGGAATAATAAAGACTATGAATATCATAATTACCATCTTCATTTTAGACAATTCCTACCAGTTCAGCAATGGTGAAGTTGAGACTCTTATGCTCAAACTTCCGTTCATACAAATTGAGAAGTCTCTAAAAAGGTCTAATTTCTTTCATCTTACCATCTTGGTTTTCAGTTGGACATCCTGTTTACCCTGCTATTCATTTCATTACCAAGCTAAATGTATCCTACTGCTTGTTAGGCAACAGAGTGGCCCTCATGTCAGACAACATCTTGCCTTAGCTTTATGATGTCAGCTTGCTAGGCAACAGAGTGGCCTTCCTGTCAGACAACATCTAGCTTTAGCTTTATGATGTCAGAGCAGCTCTGGACCAATTGTCCCAGTGGAAGATGACCACACAGGAGTATGAAATATCAGGAGGTTATGCAGTAGGTTACTATCTGTATTCGTGACTACAAGGCAAGTAGGAGGGAGCATGGTCAGTCTTTTATGATCAACACCAAACCAATGTGATCCATATTAGTTCTATCTTGATAGAAATATCATTCAGGCTCAGGCTCCCACTGTAAGGTAGGGAGGACATTCTGATGCTGTGAAAGTCTTTGTAAGACCTGAAGGAATGATTGTGAGTTTTACTTACCATATAAATTGGTAAAATGATGCCGTATGCCGGAAGACTGCCTTTTTTTTTCTTTCTTCAGTCTCGGCAATTCAGAGAAACTATGTTGTGAAACACTGCCACTGCTGGTCATTCAGTATAACCTGCAGATGGAAAAGTCCACTGCTAGCACATTTACTATAAGCAATACAATTTTTTTTTGATTTTTATAAAGGGTAAACAGATCAATAATATGGAGTCCATTTTATTGTGAAAATCTAGAGCTCACTAGAAAATCAAATCTCAATGTGTGTTTTTTAACCTCCCATACTTCTCTGCATCCCTTGCCTCATTTGCTAACACTCTCAAAAATTGTAGCACGTACATTAGGGCATAGATAAAAAGATCTTTTTGCCAGCCAAGTGGCAGCGAACGCCTCTAACTTTCTTCGTTTTAGGATATGGTACACCAGTAGCAATTAAGCCAACTCAGAAGTGTAGAGATGAAGCGTTATGCTACAGTTAATGGGAATAATAAAGACTATGAATATCATAATTACCATCTTCATTTTAGACAATTCCTACCAGTTCAGCAATGGTGAAGTTGAGACTCTTATGCTCCAACTTCCGTTCATACAAATTTAGAAGTCTCAAAAAATGTCTAATTTCTTTCATCTTACCATCTTGGTTTTCAGTTGGACATCCTGTTTACCCTGCTATTCATTTCATTACCAAGCTAAATGTATCCTACTGCTTGTTAGGCAACAGAGTGGCCCTCATGTCAGACAACATCTTGCCTTAGCTTTATGATGTCAGCTTGCTAGGCAACAGAGTGGCCTTCCTGTCAGACAACATCTAGCTTTAGCTTTATGATGTCAGAGCAGCTCTGGACCAATTGTCCCAGTGGAAGATGACCACACAGGAGTATGAAATATCAGGAGGTTATGCAGTAGGTTACTATCTGTATTCATGACTACACGGCAAGTAGGAGGGAGCATGGTCAGTCTTTTATGATCAACACCAAACCAAAGTGATCCATATTAGTTCTATCTTGATAGAAATATCATTCAGGCTCAGGCTCCCACTGTAAGGTAGGGAGGACATTCTGATGCTGTGAAAGTCTTTGTAAGACCTGAAGGAATGATTGTGAGTTTTACTTACCATATAAATTGGTAAAATGATGCCGTATGCCGGAAGACTGCCTTTTTTTTTCTTTCTTCAGTCTCGGCAATTCAGAGAAACTCTGTTGTGAAACACTGCCACTGCTGGTCATTCAGTATAACCTGCAGATGGAAAAGTCCACTGTTAGCACATTTACTATAAGCAATACAATTTTTTTTTGATTTTTATAAAGGGTAAACAGATCAATAATATGGAGTCCATTTTATTGTGAAAATCAAGAGCTCACTAGAAAATCAAATCTCAATGTGTGTTTTTAACCTCCCATACTTCTCTGCATCCCTTGCCTCATTTGCTAACACTCTCTCAACAATTGTAGCACGTACATTAGGGCATAGATAAAAAGATCTTTTTGCCAGCCAAGTGGCAGCAAACGCTTCTAACTTTCTTCGTTTTAGGATATGGTACACCAGTAGCAATTAAGCCAACTCAGAAGCGTAGAGATGAAGGGTTATGCTACAGTTAATGGGAATAATAAAGACTATGAATATCATAATTACCATCTTCATTTTAGACAATTCCTACCAGTTCAGCAATGGTGAAGTTGAGACTCTTATGCTCAAACTTCCGTTCATACAAATTTAGAAGTCTCAAAAAATGTCTAATTTCTTTCATCTTACCATCTTGGTTTTCAGTTGGACATCCTGTTTACCCTGCTATTCATTTCATTACCAAGCTAAATGTATCCTACTGCTTGTTAGGCAACAGAGTGGCCCTCATGTCAGACAACATCTTGCCTTAGCTTTATGATGTCAGCTTGCTAGGCAACAGAGTGGCCTTCCTGTCAGACAACATCTAGCTTTAGCTTTATGATGTCAGAGCAGCTCTGGACCAATTGTCCCAGTGGAAGATGACCACACAGGAGTATGAAATATCAGGAGGTTATGCAGTAGGTTACTATCTGTATTCATGACTACACGGCAAGTAGGAGGGAGCATGGTCAGTCTTTTATGATCAACACCAAACCAAAGTGATCCATATTAGTTCTATCTTGATAGAAATATCATTCAGGCTCAGGCTCCCACTGTAAGGTAGGGAGGACATTCTGATGCTGTGAAAGTCTTTGTAAGACCTGAAGGAATGATTGTGAGTTTTACTTACCATATAAATTGGTAAAATGATGCCGTATGCCGGAAGACTGCCTTTTTTTTTCTTTCTTCAGTCTCGGCAATTCAGAGAAACTCTGTTGTGAAACACTGCCACTGCTGGTCATTCAGTATAACCTGCAGATGGAAAAGTCCACTGTTAGCACATTTACTATAAGCAATACAATTTTTTTTTGATTTTTATAAAGGGTAAACAGATCAATAATATGGAGTCCATTTTATTGTGAAAATCAAGAGCTCACTAGAAAATCAAATCTCAATGTGTGTTTTTAACCTCCCATACTTCTCTGCATCCCTTGCCTCATTTGCTAACACTCTCTCAACAATTGTAGCACGTACATTAGGGCATAGATAAAAAGATCTTTTTGCCAGCCAAGTGGCAGCGA
Organism: Triturus cristatus; assembly: GCF_964204655.1. Classification (NCBI taxonomy): domain Eukaryota; kingdom Metazoa; phylum Chordata; class Amphibia; order Caudata; family Salamandridae; genus Triturus; species Triturus cristatus. The sequence goes on from NC_140594.1 coordinate 512,053,744, forward strand.
ACGCTTCTAACTTTCTTCGTTTTAGGATATGGTACACCAGTAGCAATTAAGCCAACTCAGAAGTGTAGAGATGAAGGGTTATGCTACAGTTAATGGGAATAATAAAGACTATGGAGATCATAATTACCATCTTCATTTTAGACAATTCCTACCAGTTCAGCAATGGTGAAGTTGAGACTCTTATGCTCAAACTTCCGTTCATACAAATTTAGAAGTCTCTAAAAATGTCTAATTTCTTTCACCTTACCATCTTGGTTTTCAGTTGGACATCGTTTACCCTGCTATTCATTTCATTACCAAGCTAAATGTATCCTACTGCTTGTTAGGCAACAGAGTGGCCCTCATGTCAGACAACATCTTGCCTTAGCTTTATGAAGTCAGCTTGCTAGGCAACAGAGTGGCCTTCCTGTCAGACAACATCTAGCTTTAGCTTTATGATGTCAGAGCAGCTCTGGACCAATTGTCCCAGTGGAAGATGACCACACAGGAGTATGAAATATCAGGAGGTTATGCAGTAGGTTACTATCTGTATTCATGACTACAAGGCAAGTAGGAGGGAGCATGGTCAGTCTTTTATGATCAACACCAAACCAATGTGATCCATATTAGTTCTATCTTGATAGAAATATCATTCAGGCTCAGGCTCCCACTGTAAGGTAGGGAGGACATTCTGATGCTGTGAAAGTCTTTGTAAGACCTGAAGGAATGATTGTGAGTTTTACTTACCATATAAATTGGTAAAATGATGCCGTATGCCGGAAGACTGCCTTTTTTTTTCTTTCTTCAGTCTCGGCAATTCAGAGAAACTCTGTTGTGAAACACTGCCACTGCTGGTCATTCAGTATAACCTGCAGATGGAAAAGTCCACTGTTAGCACATTTACTATAAGCAATACAATTTTTTTTTGATTTTTATAAAGGGTAAACAGATCAATAATATGGAGTCCATTTTATTGTGAAAATCAAGAGCTCACTAGAAAATCAAATCTCAATGTGTGTTTTTAACCTCCCATACTGCTCTGCATCCCTTGCCTCATTTGCTAACACTCTCTCAACAATTGTAGCACGTACATTAGGGCATAGATAAAAAGATCTTTTTGCCAGCCAAGTGGCAGCGAACGCTTCTAACTTTCTTCGTTTTAGGATATGGTACACCAGTAGCAATTAAGCCAACTCAGAAGTGTAGAGATGAAGGGTTATGCTACAGTTAATGGGAATAATAAAGACTATGAATATCATAATTACCATCTTCATTTTAGACAATTCCTACCAGTTCAGCAATGGTGAAGTTGAGACTCTTATGCTCAAACTTCCGTTCATACAAATTTAGAAGTCTCTAAAAATGTCTAATTTCTTTCACCTTACCATCTTGGTTTTCAGTTGGACATCCTGTTTACCCTGCTATTCATTTCATTACCAAGCTAAATGTATCCTACTGCTTGTTAGGCAACAGAGTGGCCCTCATGTCAGACAACATCTTGCCTTAGCTTTATGAAGTCAGCTTGCTAGGCAACAGAGTGGCCTTCCTGTCAGACAACATCTAGCTTTAGCTTTATGATGTCAGAGCAGCTCTGGACCAATTGTCCCAGTGGAAGATGACCACACAGGAGTATGAAATATCAGGAGGTTATGCAGTAGGTTACTATCTGTATTCATGACTACAAGGCAAGTAGGAGGGAGCATGGTCAGTCTTTTATGATCAACACCAAACCAATGTGATCCATATTAGTTCTATCTTGATAGAAATATCATTCAGGCTCAGGCTCCCACTGTAAGGTAGGGAGGACATTCTGATGCTGTGAAAGTCTTTGTAAGACCTGAAGGAATGATTGTGAGTTTTACTTACCATATAAATTGGTAAAATGATGTCGTATGCCGGAAGACTGCCTTTTTTTTTCTTTCTTCAGTCTCGGCAATTCAGAGAAACTCTGTTGTGAAACACTGCCACTGCTGGTCATTCAGTATAACCTGCAGATGGAAAAGTCCACTGCTAGCACATTTACTATAAGCAATACAATTTTTTTTTGATTTTTATAAAGGGTAAACAGATCAATAATATGGAGTCCATTTTATTGTGAAAATCAAGAGCTCACTAGAAAATCAAATCTCAATGTGTGTTTTTTAACCTCCCATACTTCTCTGCATCCCTTGCCTCATTTGCTAACACTCTCAAAAATTGTAGCACGTACATTAGGGCATAGATAAAAAGATCTTTTTGCAAGCCAAGTGGCAGCGAACGCTTCTAACTTTCTTCGTTTTAGGATATGGTACACCAGTAGCAATTAAGCCAACTCAGAAGTGTAGAGATGAAGGGTTATGCTACAGTTAATGGGAATAATAAAGACTATGAATATCATAATTACCATCTTCATTTTAGACAATTCCTACCAGTTCAGCAATGGTGAAGTTGAGACTCTTATGCTCAAACTTCCGTTGATACAAATTTAGAAGTCTCTAAAAATGTCTAATTTCTTTCACCTTACCATCTTGGTTTTCAGTTGGACATCCTGTTTACCCTGCTATTCATTTCATTACCAAGCTAAATGTATCCTACTGCTTGTTAGGCAACAGAGTGGCCCTCATGTCAGACAACATCTTGCCTTAGCTTTATGATGTCAGCTTGCTAGGCAACAGAGTGGCCTTCCTGTCAGACAACATCTAGCTTTAGCTTTATGATGTCAGAGCAGCTCTGGACCAATTGTCCCAGTGGAAGATGACCACACAGGAGTATGAAATATCAGGAGGTTATGCAGAAGGTTACTATCTGTATTCATGACTACAAGGCAAGTAGGAGGGAGCATGGTCAGTCTTTTATGATCAACACCAAACCAATGTGATCCATATTAGTTCTATCTTGATAGAAATATCATTCAGGCTCAGGCTCCCACTGTAAGGTAGGGAGGACATTCTGATGCTGTGAAAGTCTTTGTAAGACCTTAAGGAATGATTGTGAGTTTTACTTACCATATAAATTGGTAAAATGATGTTGTATGCCGGAAGACTGCCTTTTTTTTTTTCTTTCTTCAGTCTCGGCAATTCAGAGAAACTCTGTTGTGAAACACTGCCACTGCTGGTCATTCAGTATAACCTGCAGATGGAAAAGTCCACTGTTAGCACATTTACTATAAGCAATACAATTTTTTTTTGATTTTTATAAAGGGTAAACAGATCAATAATATGGAGTCCATTTTATTGTGAAAATCAAGAGCTCACTAGAAAATCAAATCTCAATGTGTGTTTTTTAACCTCCCATACTTCTCTGCATCCCTTGCCTCATTTGCTAACACTCTCTCAAAAATTGTAGCACGTACATTAGGGCATAGATAAAAAGATCTTTTTGCCAGCCAAGTGGCAGCGAACGCTTCTAACTTTCTTCGTTTTAGGATATGGTACACCAGTAGCAATTAAGCCAACTCAGAAGTGTAGAGATGAAGGGTTATGCTACAGTTAATGGGAATAATAAAGACTATGAATATCATAATTACCATCTTCATTTTAGACAATTCCTTCCAGTTCAGCAATGGTGAAGTTGAGACTCTTATGCTCAAACTTCCGTTCATACAAATTTAGAAGTCTCAAAAAATGTCTAATTTCTTTCATCTTACCATCTTGGTTTTCAGTTGGACATCCTGTTTACCCTGCTATTCATTTCATTACCAAGCTAAACGTATCCTACTGCTTGTTAGGCAACAGAGTGGCCCTCATGTCAGACAACATCTTGCCTTAGCTTTATGATGTCAGCTTGCTAGGCAACAGAGAGGCCTTCCTGTCAGACAACATCTAGCTTTAGCTTTATGATGTCAGAGCAGCTCTGGACCAATTGTCCCAGTGGAAGATGACCACACAGGAGTATGAAATATCAGGAGGTTATGCAGTAGGTTACTATCTGTATTCATGACTACAAGGCAAGTAGGAGGGAGCATGGTCAGTCTTTTATGATCAACACCAAACCAAAGTGATCCACATTAGTTCTATCTTGATAGAAATATCATTCAGGCTCAGGCTCCCACTGTAAGGTAGGGAGGACATTCTGATGCTGTGAAAGTTTTGTAAGACCTGAAGGAATGATTGTGAGTTTTACTTACCATATAAATTGGTAAAATGATGCCGTATGCCGGAAGACTGCCTTTTTTTTTCTTTCTTCAGTCTCGGCAATTCAGAGAAACTCTGTTGTGAAACACTGCCACTGCTGGTCATTCAGTATAACCTGCAGATGGAAAAGTCCACTGCTAGCACATTTACTATAAGCAATACAATTTTTTTTTGATTTTTATAAAGGGTAAACAGATCAATAATATGGAGTCCATTTTATTGTGAAAATCTAGAGCTCACTAGAAAATCAAATCTCAATGTGTGTTTTTTAACCTCCCATACTTCTCTGCATCCCTTGCCTCATTTGCTAACACTCTCAAAAATTGTAGCACGTACATTAGGGCATAGATAAAAAGATCTTTTTGCCAGCCAAGTGGCAGCGAACCCTTCTAACTTTCTTCGTTTTAGGATATGGTACACCAGTAGCAATTAAGCCAACTCAGAAGTGTAGAGATGAAGGGTTATGCTACAGTTAATGGGAATAATAAAGACTATGAATATCATAATTACCATCTTCATTTTAGACAATTCCTACCAGTTCAGCAATGGTGAAGTTGAGACTCTAATGCTCAAACTTCCATTGATACAAATTTAGAAGTCTCTAAAAATGTCTAATTTCTTTCACCTTACCATCTTGGTTTTCAGTTGGACATCCTGTTTACCCTGCTATTCATTTCATTACCAAGCTAAATGTATCCTACTGCTTGTTAGGCAACAGAGTGGCCCTCATGTCAGACAACATCTAGCTTTAGCTTTATGATGTCAGAGCAGCTCTGGACCAATTGTCCCAGTGGAAGATGACCACACAGGAGTATGAAATATCAGGAGGTTATGCAGTAGGTTACTATCTGTATTCATGACTACAAGGCAAGTAGGAGGGAGCATGGTCAGTCTTTTATGATCAACACCAAACCAAAGTGATCCATATTAGTTCTATCTTGATAGAAATATCATTCAGGCTCAGGCTCCCACTGTAAGGTAGGGAGGACATTCTGATGCTGTGAAAGTCTTTGTAAGACCTGAAGGAATGATTGTGAGTTTTACTTACCATATAAATTGGTAAAATGATGCCGTATGCCGGAAGACTGCCTTTTTTTTTCTTTCTTCAGTCTCGGCAATTCAGAGAAACTCTGTTGTGAAACACTGCCACTGCTGGTCATTCAGTATAACCTGCAGATGGAAAAGTCCACTGTCAGCACATTTACTATAAGCAATACAATTTTTTTTTGATTTTTATAAAGGGTAAACAGATCAATAATATGGAGTCCATTTTATTGTGAAAATCAAGAGCATACTAGAAAATCAAATCTCAATGTGTGTTTTTTAACCTCCCATACTTCTCTGCATCCCTTGCCTCATTTGCTAACACTCTCTCAACAATTGTAGCACGTACATTAGGGCATAGATAAAAAGATCTTTTTGCCAGCCAAGTGGCAGCGAACCCTTCTAACTTTCTTCGTTTTAGGACATGGTACACCAGTAGCAATTAAGCCAACTCAGAAGTGTAGAGATGAAGGGTTATGCTACAGTTAATGGGAATAATAAAGACTATGAATATCATAATTACCATCTTCATTTTAGACAATTCCTACCAGTTCAGCAATGGTGAAGTTGAGACTCTTATGCTCAAACTTCCGTTCATACAAATTTAGAAGTCTCTAAAAATGTCTAATTTCTTTCACCTTACCATCTTGGTTTTCAGTTGGACATCGTTTACCCTGCTATTCATTTCATTACCAAGCTAAATGTATCCTACTGCTTGTTAGGCAACAGAGTGGCCCTCATGTCAGACAACATCTTGCCTTAGCTTTATGAAGTCAGCTTGCTAGGCAACAGAGTGGCCTTCCTGTCAGACAACATCTAGCTTTAGCTTTATGATGTCAGAGCAGCTCTGGACCAATTGTCCCAGTGGAAGATGACCACACAGGAGTATGAAATATCAGGAGGTTATGCAGTAGGTTACTATCTGTATTCATGACTACAAGGCAAGTAGGAGGGAGCATGGTCAGTCTTTTATGATCAACACCAAACCAATGTGATCCATATTAGTTCTATCTTGATAGAAATATCATTCAGGCTCAGGCTCCCACTGTAAGGTAGGGAGGACATTCTGATGCTGTGAAAGTCTTTGTAAGACCTGAAGGAATGATTGTGAGTTTTACTTACCATATAAATTGGTAAAATGATGTCGTATGCCGGAAGACTGCCTTTTTTTTTCTTTCTTCAGTCTCGGCAATTCAGAGAAACTCTGTTGTGAAACACTGCCACTGCTGGTCATTCAGTATAACCTGCAGATGGAAAAGTCCACTGCTAGCACATTTACTATAAGCAATACAATTTTTTTTTGATTTTTATAAAGGGTAAACAGATCAATAATATGGAGTCCATTTTATTGTGAAAATCAAGAGCTCACTAGAAAATCAAATCTCAATGTGTGTTTTTTAACCTCCCATACTTCTCTGCATCCCTTGCCTCATTTGCTAACACTCTCAAAAATTGTAGCACGTACATTAGGGCATAGATAAAAAGATCTTTTTGCAAGCCAAGTGGCAGCGAACGCTTCTAACTTTCTTCGTTTTAGGATATGGTACACCAGTAGCAATTAAGCCAACTCAGAAGTGTAGAGATGAAGGGTTATGCTACAGTTAATGGGAATAATAAAGACTATGAATATCATAATTACCATCTTCATTTTAGACAATTCCTACCAGTTCAGCAATGGTGAAGTTGAGACTCTTATGCTCAAACTTCCGTTGATACAAATTTAGAAGTCTCTAAAAATGTCTAATTTCTTTCACCTTACCATCTTGGTTTTCAGTTGGACATCCTGTTTACCCTGCTATTCATTTCATTACCAAGCTAAATGTATCCTACTGCTTGTTAGGCAACAGAGTGGCCCTCATGTCAGACAACATCTTGCCTTAGCTTTATGATGTCAGCTTGCTAGGCAACAGAGTGGCCTTCCTGTCAGACAACATCTAGCTTTAGCTTTATGATGTCAGAGCAGCTCTGGACCAATTGTCCCAGTGGAAGATGACCACACAGGAGTATGAAATATCAGGAGGTTATGCAGAAGGTTACTATCTGTATTCATGACTACAAGGCAAGTAGGAGGGAGCATGGTCAGTCTTTTATGATCAACACCAAACCAATGTGATCCATATTAGTTCTATCTTGATAGAAATATCATTCAGGCTCAGGCTCCCACTGTAAGGTAGGGAGGACATTCTGATGCTGTGAAAGTCTTTGTAAGACCTTAAGGAATGATTGTGAGTTTTACTTACCATATAAATTGGTAAAATGATGTTGTATGCCGGAAGACTGCCTTTTTTTTTTTCTTTCTTCAGTCTCGGCAATTCAGAGAAACTCTGTTGTGAAACACTGCCACTGCTGGTCATTCAGTATAACCTGCAGATGGAAAAGTCCACTGTTAGCACATTTACTATAAGCAATACAATTTTTTTTTGATTTTTATAAAGGGTAAACAGATCAATAATATGGAGTCCATTTTATTGTGAAAATCAAGAGCTCACTAGAAAATCAAATCTCAATGTGTGTTTTTTAACCTCCCATACTTCTCTGCATCCCTTGCCTCATTTGCTAACACTCTCTCAAAAATTGTAGCACGTACATTAGGGCATAGATAAAAAGATCTTTTTGCCAGCCAAGTGGCAGCGAACGCTTCTAACTTTCTTCGTTTTAGGATATGGTACACCAGTAGCAATTAAGCCAACTCAGAAGTGTAGAGATGAAGGGTTATGCTACAGTTAATGGGAATAATAAAGACTATGAATATCATAATTACCATCTTCATTTTAGACAATTCCTTCCAGTTCAGCAATGGTGAAGTTGAGACTCTTATGCTCAAACTTCCGTTCATACAAATTTAGAAGTCTCAAAAAATGTCTAATTTCTTTCATCTTACCATCTTGGTTTTCAGTTGGACATCCTGTTTACCCTGCTATTCATTTCATTACCAAGCTAAATGTATCCTACTGCTTGTTAGGCAACAGAGTGGCCCTCATGTCAGACAACATCTTGCCTTAGCTTTATGATGTCAGCTTGCTAGGCAACAGAGAGGCCTTCCTGTCAGACAACATCTAGCTTTAGCTTTATGATGTCAGAGCAGCTCTGGACCAATTGTCCCAGTGGAAGATGACCACACAGGAGTATGAAATATCAGGAGGTTATGCAGTAGGTTACTATCTGTATTCATGACTACAAGGCAAGTAGGAGGGAGCATGGTCAGTCTTTTATGATCAACACCAAACCAAAGTGATCCACATTAGTTCTATCTTGATAGAAATATCATTCAGGCTCAGGCTCCCACTGTAAGGTAGGGAGGACATTCTGATGCTGTGAAAGTTTTGTAAGACCTGAAGGAATGATTGTGAGTTTTACTTACCATATAAATTGGTAAAATGATGCCGTATGCCGGAAGACTGCCTTTTTTTTTCTTTCTTCAGTCTCGGCAATTCAGAGAAACTCTGTTGTGAAACACTGCCACTGCTGGTCATTCAGTATAACCTGCAGATGGAAAAGTCCACTGCTAGCACATTTACTATAAGCAATACAATTTTTTTTTGATTTTTATAAAGGGTAAACAGATCAATAATATGGAGTCCATTTTATTGTGAAAATCTAGAGCTCACTAGAAAATCAAATCTCAATGTGTGTTTTTTAACCTCCCATACTTCTCTGCATCCCTTGCCTCATTTGCTAACACTCTCAAAAATTGTAGCACGTACATTAGGGCATAGATAAAAAGATCTTTTTGCCAGCCAAGTGGCAGCGAACCCTTCTAACTTTCTTCGTTTTAGGATATGGTACACCAGTAGCAATTAAGCCAACTCAGAAGTGTAGAGATGAAGGGTTATGCTACAGTTAATGGGAATAATAAAGACTATGAATATCATAATTACCATCTTCATTTTAGACAATTCCTACCAGTTCAGCAATGGTGAAGTTGAGACTCTAATGCTCAAACTTCCATTGATACAAATTTAGAAGTCTCTAAAAATGTCTAATTTCTTTCACCTTACCATCTTGGTTTTCAGTTGGACATCCTGTTTACCCTGCTATTCATTTCATTACCAAGCTAAATGTATCCTACTGCTTGTTAGGCAACAGAGTGGCCCTCATGTCAGACAACATCTAGCTTTAGCTTTATGATGTCAGAGCAGCTCTGGACCAATTGTCCCAGTGGAAGATGACCACACAGGAGTATGAAATATCAGGAGGTTATGCAGTAGGTTACTATCTGTATTCATGACTACAAGGCAAGTAGGAGGGAGCATGGTCAGTCTTTTATGATCAACACCAAACCAAAGTGATCCATATTAGTTCTATCTTGATAGAAATATCATTCAGGCTCAGGCTCCCACTGTAAGGTAGGGAGGACATTCTGATGCTGTGAAAGTCTTTGTAAGACCTGAAGGAATGATTGTGAGTTTTACTTACCATATAAATTGGTAAAATGATGCCGTATGCCGGAAGACTGCCTTTTTTTTTCTTTCTTCAGTCTCGGCAATTCAGAGAAACTCTGTTGTGAAACACTGCCACTGCTGGTCATTCAGTATAACCTGCAGATGGAAAAGTCCACTGTCAGCACATTTACTATAAGCAATACAATTTTTTTTTGATTTTTATAAAGGGTAAACAGATCAATAATATGGAGTCCATTTTATTGTGAAAATCAAGAGCATACTAGAAAATCAAATCTCAATGTGTGTTTTTTAACCTCCCATACTTCTCTGCATCCCTTGCCTCATTTGCTAACACTCTCTCAACAATTGTAGCACGTACATTAGGGCATAGATAAAAAGATCTTTTTGCCAGCCAAGTGGCAGCGAACCCTTCTAACTTTCTTCGTTTTAGGACATGGTACACCAGTAGCAATTAAGCCAACTCAGAAGTGTAGAGATGAAGGGTTATGCTACAGTTAATGGGAATAATAAAGACTATGAATATCATAATTACCATCTTCATTTTAGACAATTCCTACCAGTTCAGCAATGGTGAAGTTGAGACTCTTATGCTCAAACTTCCGTTCATACAAATTTAGAAGTCTCTAAAAATGTCTAATTTCTTTCACCTTACCATCTTGGTTTTCAGTTGGACATCCTGTTTACCCTGCTATTCATTTCATTACCAAGCTAAATGTATCCTACTGCTTGTTAGGCAACAGAGTGGCCCTCATGTCAGACAACATCTTGCCTTAGCTTTATGATGTCAGCTTGCTAGGCAACAGAGTGGCCTTCCTGTCAGACAACATCTAGCTTTAGCTTTATGATGTCAGAGCAGCTCTGGACCAATTGTCCCAGTGGAAGATGACCACACAGGAGTATGAAATATCAGGAGGTTATGCAGTAGGTTACTATCTGTATTCATGACTACAAGGCAAGTAGGAGGGAGCATGGTCAGTCTTTTATGATCAACACCAAACCAATGTGATCCATATTAGTTCTATCTTGATAGAAATATCATTCAGGCTCAGGCTCCCACCGTAAGGTAGGGAGGACATTCTGATGCTGTGAAAGTCTTTGTAAGACCTGAAGGAATGATTGTGAGTTTTACTTACCATATAAATTGGTAAAATGATGCCGTATGCCAGAAGACTGCCTTTTTTTTTCTTTCTTCAGTCTCGAGAATTCAGAGAAACTCTGTTGTGAAACACTGCCACTGCTGGTCCTTCAGTATAACCTGCAGATGGAAAAGTCCACTATTAGCACATTTACTATAAGCAATACAACATTTTTTTGATTTTTTATAAAGGGTAAACAGATCAATAATATGAAGTCCATTTTATTGTGAAAATTAGGAGCTCACTAGAAAATCAAATCTCAATGTGTGTTTTTAACCTCCCATACTTCTCTGCATCCCTTGCCTCATTTGCTAACACTCTCTCAAAAATTGTAGCACGTACATTAGGGCATAGATAAAAAGATCTTTTTGCCAGCCAAGTGGCAGCGAACGCTTCTAACTTTCTTCGTTTTAGGATATGGTACACCAGTAGCAATTAAGCCAACTCAGAAGTGCAGAGATGAAGGGTTATGCTACAGTTAATGGGAATAATAAAGACTATGAATATCATAATTACCATCTTCATTTTAGACAATTCCTACCAGTTCAGCAATGGTGAAGTTGACTCTTATGCTCAAACTTCCGTTCATACAAATTTAGAAGTCTCTAAAAATGTCTAATTTCTTTCACCTTACCATCTTGGTTTTCAGTTGGACATCCTGTTTACCCTGTTATTCATTTCATTACCAAGCTAAATGTATCCTACTGCTTGTTAGGCAACAGAGTGGCCCTCATGTCAGACAACATCTTGCCTTAGCTTTATGATGTCAGCTTGCTAGGCAACAGAGTGGCCTTCCTGTCAGACAACATCTAGCTTTAGCTTTATGATGTCAGAGCAGCTCTGGACCAATTGTCCCAGTGGAAGATGACCACACAGGAGTATGAAATATCAGGAGGTTATGCAGTAGGTTACTATCTGTATTCATGACTACAAGGCAAGTAGGAGGGAGCATGGTCAGTCTTTTATGATCAACACCAAACCAATGTGATCCATATTAGTTCTATCTTGATAGAAATATCATTCAGGCTCAGGCTCCCACTGTAAGGTAGGGAGGACATTCTGATGCTCTGAAAGTCTTTGTAAGACCTGAAGGAATGATTGTGAGTTTTACTTACCATATAAATTGGTAAAATGATGTCGTATGCCGGAAGACTGCCTTTTTTTTTCTTTCTTCAGTCTCGGCAATTCAGAGAAACTATGTTGTGAAACACTGCCACTGCTGGTCATTCAGTATAACCTGCAGATGGAAAAGTCCACTGTTAGCACATTTACTATAAGCAATACAACATTTTTTTGCTTTTTATAAAGGGTAAACAGATCAATAATATGGAGTCCATTTTATTGTGAAAATCAAGAGCTCACTAGAAAATCAAATCTCAATGTGTGTTTTTAACCTCCCATACTTCTCTGCATCCCTTGCCTCATTTGCTAACACTCTCTCAAAAATTGTAGCACGTACATTAGGGCATAGATAAAAAGATCTTTTTGCCAGCCAAGAGGCAGCGAACCCTTCTAACTTTCTTCGTTTTAGGATATGGTACACCAGTAGCAATTAAGCCAACTCAGAAGTGTAGAGATGAAGGGTTATGCTACAGTTAGTTAATGGGAATAATAAAGACTATGAATATCATAATTACCATCTTCATTTTAGACAATTCCTACCAGTTCAGCAATGGTGAAGTTGAGACTCTTATGCTCAAACTTCCGTTGATACAAATTTAGAAGTCTCTAAAAATGTCTAATTTCTTTCACCTTACCATCTTGGTTTTCAGTTGGACATCCTGTTTACCCTGCTATTCATTTCATTACCAAGCTAAATGTATCCTACTGCTTGTTAGGCAACAGAGTGGCCCTCATGTCAGACAACATCTAGCTTTAGCTTTATGATGTCAGCTTGCTAGACAACAGAGTGGCCTTCCTGTCAGACAACATCTAGCTTTAGCTTTATGATGTCAGAGCAGCTCTGGACCAATTGTCCCAGTGGAAGATGACCACACAGGAGTATGAAATATCAGGAGGTTATGCAGTAGGTTACTATCTGTATTCATGACTACAAGGCAAGTAGGAGGGAGCATGGTCAGTCTTTTATGATCAACACCAAACCAATGTGATCCATATTAGTTCTATCTTGATAGAAATATCATTCAGGCTCAGGCTCCCACCGTAAGGTAGGGAGGACATTCTGATGCTGTGAAAGTCTTTGTAAGACCTGAAGGAATGATTGTGAGTTTTACTTACCATATAAATTGGTAAAATGATGCCGTATGCCGGAAGACTGCCTTTTTTTTTCTTTCTTCAGTCTCGAGAATTCAGAGAAACTCTGTTGTGAAACACTGCCACTGCTGGTCCTTCAGTATAACCTGCAGATGGAAAAGTCCACTATTAGCACATTTACTATAAGCAATACAACATTTTTTTGATTTTTATAAAGGGTAAACAGATCAATAATATGAAGTCCATTTTATTGTGAAAATTAGGAGCTCACTAGAAAATCAAATCTCAATGTGTGTTTTTAACCTCCCATACTTCTCTGCATCCCTTGCCTCATTTGCTAACACTCTCTCAACAATTGTAGCACGTACATTAGGGCATAGATAAAAAGATCTTTTTGCCAGCCAAGTGGCAGCGAACCCTTCTAACTTTCTTCGTTTTAGGATATGGTACACCAGTAGCAATTAAGCCAACTCAGAAGTGTAGAGATGAAGGGTTATGCTACAGTTAGTTAATGGGAATAATAAAGACTATGAATATCATAATTACCATCTTCATTTTAGACAATTTCTACCAGTTCAGCAATGGTGAAGTTGAGACTCTTATGCTCAAACTTCCGTTCATACAAATTGAGAAGTCTCTAAAAATGTCTAATTTCTTTCACCTTACCATCTTGGTTTTCAGTTGGACATCCTGTTTACCCTGCTATTCATTTCATTACCAAGCTAAATGTATCCTACTGCTTGTTAGGCAACAGAGTGGCCCTCATGTCAGACAACATCTTGCCTTAGCTTTATGATGTCAGCTTGCTAGGCAACAGAGTGGCCTTCCTGTCAGACAACATCTAGCTTTAGCTTTATGATGTCAGAGCAGCTCTGGACCAATTGTCCCAGTGGAAGATGACCACACAGGAGTATGAAATATCAGGAGGGTATGCAGTAGGTTACTATCTGTATTCATGACTACAAGGCAAGTAGGAGGGAGCATGGTCAGTCTTTTATGATCAACACCAAACCAATGTGATCCATATTAGTTCTATCTTGATAGAAATATCATTCAGGCTCAGGCTCCCACCGTAAGGTAGGGAGGACATTCTGATGCTGTGAAAGTCTTTGTAAGACCTGAAGGAATGATTGTGAGTTTTACTTACCATATAAATTGGTAAAATGATGTCGTATGCCGGAAGACTGACTTTTTTTTTTCTTTCTTCAGTCTCGGCAATTCAGAGAAACTCTGTTGTGAAACACTGCCACTGCTGGTCATTCAGTATAACCTGCAGATGGAAAAGTCCACTGTTAGCACATTTACTATAAGCAATACAATTTTTTTTTGATTTTTATAAAGGGTAAACAGATCAATAATATGGAGTCCATTTTAGTGTGAAAATCAAGAGCTCACTAGAAAATCAAATCTCAATGTGTGTTTTTAACCTCCCATACTTCTCTGCATCCCTTGCCTCATTTGCTAACACTCTCTCAACAATTGTAGCACGTACATTAGGGCATAGATAAAAAGATCTTTTTGCCAGCCAAGTGGCAGCGAACCCTTCTAACTTTCTTCGTTTTAGGATATGGTACACCAGTAGCAATGAAGCCAACTCAGAAGTGTAGAGATGAAGGGTTATGCTACAGTTAATGGGAATAATAAAGACTATGAATATCATAATTACCATCTTCATTTTAGACAATTCCTACCAGTTCAGCAATGGTGAAGTTGAGACTCTTATGCTCAAACTTCCGTTCATACAAATTGAGAAGTCTCTAAAAATGTCAAATTTCTTTCACCTTACCATCTTGGTTTTCAGTTGGACATCCTGTTTACCCTGCTATTCATTTCATTACCAAGCTAAATGTATCCTACTGCTTGTTAGGCAACAGAGTGGCCCTCATGTCAGACAACATCTTGCCTTAGCTTTATGATGTCAGCTTGCTAGGCAACAGAGTGGTCTTCCTGTCAGACAACATCTAGCTTTAGCTTTATGATGTCAGAGCAGCTCTGGACCAATTGTCCCAGTGGAAGATGACCACACAGGAGTATGAAATATCAGGAGGTTATGCAGTAGGTTACTATCTGTATTCATGACTACAAGGCAAGTAGGAGGGAGCATGGTCAGTCTTTTATGATCAACACCAAACCAATGTGATCCATATTAGTTCTATCTTGATAGAAATATCATTCAGGCTCAGGCTCCCACTGTAAGGTAGGGAGGACATTCTGATGCTGTGAAAGTCTTTGTAAGACCTGAAGGAATGATTGTGAGTTTTACTTACCATATAAATTGGTAAAATGATGCCGTATGCCGGAAGACTGCCTTTTTTTTTCTTTCTTCAGTCTCGGCAATTCAGAGAAACTCTGTTGTGAAACACTGCCACTGCTGGTCATTCAGAATAACCTGCAGATGGAAAAGTCCACTGTTAGCACATTTACTATAAGCAATACAATTTTTTTTTGATTTTTATAAAGGGTAAACAGATCAATAATATGGAGTCCATTTTATTGTGAAAATCAAGAGCTCACTAGAAAATCAAATCTCAATGTGTGTTTTTAACCTCCCATACTTCTCTGCATCCCTTGCCTCATTTGCTAACACTCTCTCAACAATTGTAGCACGTACATTAGGGCATAGATAAAAAGATCTTTTTGCCAGCCAAGTGGCAGCGAACCCTTCTAACTTTCTTCGTTTTAGGACATGGTACACCAGTAGCAATTAAGCCAACTCAGAAGTGTAGAGATGAAGGGTTATGCTACAGTTAATGGGAATAATAAAGACTATGAATATCATAATTACCATCTTCATTTTAGACAATTCCTACCAGTTCAGCAATGGTGAAGTTGAGACTCTTATGCTCAAACTTCCGTTCATACAAATTTAGAAGTCTCTAAAAATGTCTAATTTCTTTCACCTTACAATCTTGGTTTTCAGTTGGACATCCTGTTTACCCTGCTATTCATTTCATTACCAAGCTAAATGTATCCTACTGCTTGTTAGGCAACAGAGTGGCCCTCATGTCAGACAACATCTTGCCTTAGCTTTATGATGTCAGCTTGCTAGGCAACAGAGTGGCCTTCCTGTCAGACAACATCTAGCTTTAGCTTTATGATGTCAGAGCAGCTCTGGACCAATTGTCCCAGTGGAAGATGACCACACAGGAGTATGAAATATCAGGAGGTTATGCAGTAGGTTACTATCTGTATTCATGACTACAAGGCAAGTAGGAGGGAGCATGGTCAGTCTTTTATGATCAACACCAAACCAATGTGATCCATATTAGTTCTATCTTGATAGAAATATCATTCAGGCTCAGGCTCCCACCGTAAGGTAGGGAGGACATTCTGATGCTGTGAAAGTCTTTGTAAGACCTGAAGGAATGATTGTGAGTTTTACTTACCATATAAATTGGTAAAATGATGCCGTATGCCGGAAGACTGCCTTTTTTTTTCTTTCTTCAGTCTCGAGAATTCAGAGAAACTCTGTTGTGAAACACTGCCACTGCTGGTCCTTCAGTATAACCTGCAGATGGAAAAGTCCACTATTAGCACATTTACTATAAGCAATACAACATTTTTTTGATTTTTATAAAGGGTAAACAGATCAATAATATGAAGTCCATTTTATTGTGAAAATTAGGAGCTCACTAGAAAATCAAATCTCAATGTGTGTTTTTAACCTCCCATACTTCTCTGCATCCCTTGCCTCATTTGCTAACACTCTCTCAACAATTGTAGCACGTACATTAGGGCATAGATAAAAAGATCTTTTTGCCAGCCAAGTGGCAGCGAACGCTTCTAACTTTCTTCGTTTTAGGATATGGTACACCAGTAGCAATTAAGCCAACTCAGAAGTGTAGAGATGAAGGGTTATGCTACAGTTAATGGGAATAATAAAGACTATGAATATCATAATTACCATCTTCATTTTAGACAATTCCTACCAGTTCAGCAATGGTGAAGTTGAGACTCTTATGCTCAAACTTCCGTTCATACAAATTGAGAAGTCTCTAAAAATGTCAAATTTCTTTCACCTTACCATCTTGGTTTTCAGTTGGACATCCTGTTTACCCTGCTATTCATTTCATTACCAAGCTAAATGTATCCTACTGCTTGTTAGGCAACAGAGTGGCCCTCATGTCAGACAACATCTTGCCTTAGCTTTATGATGTCAGCTTGCTAGGCAACAGAGTGGTCTTCCTGTCAGACAACATCTAGCTTTAGCTTTATGATGTCAGAGCAGCTCTGGACCAATTGTCCCAGTGGAAGATGACCACACAGGAGTATGAAATATCAGGAGGTTATGCAGTAGGTTACTATCTGTATTCATGACTACAAGGCAAGTAGGAGGGAGCATGGTCAGTCTTTTATGATCAACACCAAACCAATGTGATCCATATTAGTTCTATCTTGATAGAAATATCATTCAGGCTCAGGCTCCCACTGTAAGGTAGGGAGGACATTCTGATGCTGTGAAAGTCTTTGTAAGACCTGAAGGAATGATTGTGAGTTTTACTTACCATATAAATTGGTAAAATGATGCCGTATGCCGGAAGACTGCCTTTTTTTTTCTTTCTTCAGTCTCGAGAATTCAGAGAAACTCTGTTGTGAAACACTGCCACTGCTGGTCCTTCAGTATAACCTGCAGATGGAAAAGTCCACTATTAGCACATTTACTATAAGCAATACAACATTTTTTTGATTTTTATAAAGGGTAAACAGATCAATAATATGAAGTCCATTTTATTGTGAAAATTAGGAGCTCACTAGAAAATCAAATCTCAATGTGTGTTTTTAACCTCCCATACTTCTCTGCATCCCTTGCCTCATTTGCTAACACTCTCTCAAAAATTGTAGCACGTACATTAGGGCATAGATAAAAAGATCTTTTTGCCAGCCAAGTGGCAGCGAACGCTTCTAACTTTCTTCGTTTTAGGATATGGTACACCAGTAGCAATTAAGCCAACTCAGAAGTGCAGAGATGAAGGGTTATGCTACAGTTAATGGGAATAATAAAGACTATGAATATCATAATTACCATCTTCATTTTAGACAATTCCTACCAGTTCAGCAATGGTGAAGTTGAGACTCTTATGCTCAAACTTCCGTTCATACAAATTTAGAAGTCTCTAAAAATGTCTAATTTCTTTCATCTTACCATCTTGGTTTTCAGTTGGACATCCTGTTTACCCTGCTATTCATTTCAATACCAAGCTAAATGTATCCTACTGCTTGTTAGGCAACAGAGTGGCCCTCATGTCAGACAACATCTTGCCTTAGCTTTATGATGTCAGCTTGCTAGGCAACAGAGTGGCCTTCCTGTCAGACAACATCTAGCTTTAGCTTTATGATGTCAGAGCAGCTCTGGACCAATTGTCCCAGTGGAAGATGACCACACAGGAGTATGAAATATCAGGAGGTTATGCAGTAGGTTACTATCTGTATTCATGACTACAAGGCAAGTAGGAGGGAGCATGGTCAGTCTTTTATGATCAACACCAAACCAATGTGATCCATATTAGTTCTATCTTGATAGAAATATCATTCAGGCTCAGGCTCCCACCGTAAGGTAGGGAGGACATTCTGATGCTGTGAAAGTCTTTGTAAGACCTGAAGGAATGATTGTGAGTTTTACTTACCATATAAATTGGTAAAATGATGTCGTATGCCGGAAGACTGCCTTTTTTTTTCTTTCTTCAGTCTCGGCAATTCAGAGAAACCCTTTTGTGAAACACTGCCACTGCTGGTCATTCAGTATAACCTGCAGATGGAAAAGTCCACTGTTAGCACATTTACTATAAGCAATACAATTTTTTTTTGATTTTTATAAAGGGTAAACAGATCAATAATATGGAGTCCATTTTAGTGTGAAAATCAAGAGCTCACTAGAAAATCAAATCTCAATGTGTGTTTTTAACCTCCCATACTTCTCTGCATCCCTTGCCTCATTTGCTAACACTCTCTCAACAATTGTAGCACGTACATTAGGGCATAGATAAAAAGATCTTTTTGCCAGCCAAGTGGCAGCGAACCCTTCTAACTTTCTTCGTTTTAGGATATGGTACACCAGTAGCAATTAAGCCAACTCAGAAGTGTAGAGATGAAGGGTTATGCTACAGTTAATGGGAATAATAAAGACTATGAATATCATAATTACCATCTTCATTTTAGACAATTCCTACCAGTTCAGCAATGGTGAAGTTGAGACTCTTATGCTCAAACTTCCGTTCATACAAATTTAGAAGTCTCTAAAAATGTCTAATTTCTTTCACCTTACAATCTTGGTTTTCAGTTGGACATCCTGTTTACCCTGCTATTCATTTCATTACCAAGCTAAATGTATCCTACTGCTTGTTAGGCAACAGAGTGGCCCTCATGTCAGACAACATCTTGCCTTAGCTTTATGATGTCAGCTTGCTAGGCAACAGAGTGGCCTTCCTGTCAGACAACATCTAGCTTTAGCTTTATGATGTCAGAGCAGCTCTGGACCAATTGTCCCAGTGGAAGATGACCACACAGGAGCATGAAATATCAGGAGGTTATGCAGTAGGTTACTATCTGTATTCATGACTACAAGGCAAGTAGGAGGGAGCATGGTCAGTCTTTTATGATCAACACCAAACCAATGTGATCCATATTAGTTCTATCTTGATAGAAATATCATTCAGGCTCAGGCTCCCACCGTAAGGTAGGGAGGACATTCTGATGCTGTGAAAGTCTTTGTAAGACCTGAAGGAATGATTGTGAGTTTTACTTACCATATAAATTGGTAAAATGATGCCGTATGCCGGAAGACTGCCTTTTTTTTTCTTTCTTCAGTCTCGAGAATTCAGAGAAACTCTGTTGTGAAACACTGCCACTGCTGGTCCTTCAGTATAACCTGCAGATGGAAAAGTCCACTATTAGCACATTTACTATAAGCAATACAACATTTTTTTGATTTTTATAAAGGGTAAACAGATCAATAATATGAAGTCCATTTTATTGTGAAAATTAGGAGCTCACTAGAAAATCAAATCTCAATGTGTGTTTTTAACCTCCCATACTTCTCTGCATCCCTTGCCTCATTTGCTAACACTCTCTCAACAATTGTAGCACGTACATTAGGGCATAGATAAAAAGATCTTTTTGCCAGCCAAGTGGCAGCGAACGCTTCTAACTTTCTTCGTTTTAGGATATGGTACACCAGTAGCAATTAAGCCAACTCAGAAGTGTAGAGATGAAGGGTTATGCTACAGTTAATGGGAATAATAAAGACTATGAATATCATAATTACCATCTTCATTTTAGACAATTCCTACCAGTTCAGCAATGGTGAGGTTGAGACTCTTATGCTCAAACTTCCGTTCATACAAATTGGGAAGTCTCTAAAAATGTCTAATTTCTTTCATCTTACCATCTTGGTTTTCAGTTGGACATCCTGTTTACCCTGCTATTCATTTCATTACCAAGCTAAATGTATCCTACTGCTTGTTAGGCAACAGAGTGGCCCTCATGTCAGACAACATCTTGCCTTAGCTTTATGATGTCAGCTTGCTAGGCAACAGAGTGGCCTTCCTGTCAGACAACATCTAGCTTTAGCTTTATGATGTCAGAGCAGCTCTGGACCAATTGTCCCAGTGGAAGATGACCACACAGGAGTATGAAATATCAGGAGGTTATGCAGTAGGTTACTATCTGTATTCATGACTACAAGGCAAGTAGGGGGGAGCATGGTCAGTCTTTTATGATCAACACCAAACCAATGTGATCCATATTAGTTCTATCTTGATAGAAATATCATTCAGGCTCAGGCTCCCACCGTAAGGTAGGGAGGACATTCTGATGCTGTGAAAGTCTTTGTAAGACCTGAAGGAATGATTGTGAGTTTTACTTACCATATAAATTGGTAAAATGATGCCGTATGCCGGAAGACTGCCTTTTTTTTTCTTTCTTCAGTCTCGAGAATTCAGAGAAACTCTGTTGTGAAACACTGCCACTGCTGGTCCTTCAGTATAACCTGCAGATGGAAAAGTCCACTATTAGCACATTTACTATAAGCAATACAACATTTTTTTGATTTTTATAAAGGGTAAACAGATCAATAATATGAAGTCCATTTTATTGTGAAAATTAGGAGCTCACTAGAAAATCAAATCTCAATGTGTGTTTTTAACCTCCCATACTTCTCTGCATCCCTTGCCTCATTTGCTAACACTCTCTCAACAATTGTAGCACGTACATTAGGGCATAGATAAAAAGATCTTTTTGCCAGCCAAGTGGCAGCGAACGCTTCTAACTTTCTTCGTTTTAGGATATGGTACACCAGTAGCAATTAAGCCAACTCAGAAGTGTAGAGATGAAGGGTTATGCTACAGTTAATGGGAATAATAAAGACTATGAATATCATAATTACCATCTTCATTTTAGACAATTCCTACCAGTTCAGCAATGGTGAGGTTGAGACTCTTATGCTCAAACTTCCGTTCATACAAATTGGGAAGTCTCTAAAAATGTCTAATTTCTTTCATCTTACCATCTTGGTTTTCAGTTGGACATCCTGTTTACCCTGCTATTCATTTCATTACCAAGCTAAATGTATCCTACTGCTTGTTAGGCAACAGAGTGGCCCTCATGTCAGACAACATCTTGCCTTAGCTTTATGATGTCAGCTTGCTAGGCAACAGAGTGGCCTTCCTGTCAGACAACATCTAGCTTTAGCTTTATGATGTCAGAGCAGCTCTGGACCAATTGTCCCAGTGGAAGATGACCACACAGGAGTATGAAATATCAGGAGGTTATGCAGTAGGTTACTATCTGTATTCATGACTACAAGGCAAGTAGGGGGGAGCATGGTCAGTCTTTTATGATCAACACCAAACCAAAGTGATCCATATTAGTTCTATCTTGATAGAAATATCATTCAGGCTCAGGCTCCCACTGTAAGATAGGGAGGACATTCTGATGCTGTGAAAGTCTTTGTAAGACCTGAAGGAATGATTGTGAGTTTTACTTACCATATAAATTGGTAAAATGATGCCGTATGCCGGAAGACTGCCTTTTTTTTTCTTTCTTCAGTCTCGGCAATTCAGAGAAACTCTGTTGTGAAACACTGCCACTGCTGGTCATTCAGTATAACCTGCAGATGGAAAAGTCCACTGTTAGCACATTTACTATAAGCAATACAATTTTTTTTTGATTTTTATAAAGGGTAAACAGATCAATAATATGGAGTCCATTTTATTGTGAAAATCAAGAGCTCATTAGAAAATCAAATCTCAATGTGTGTTTTTAACCTCCCATACTTCTCTGCATCCCCTGCCTAATTTGCTAACACTCTCTCAACAATTGTAGCACGTACATTAGGGCATAGATAAAAAGATCTTTTTGCCAGCCAAGTGGCAGCGAACCCTTCTAACTTTCTTCGTTTTAGGATATGGTACACCAGTAGCAATTAAGCCAACTCAGAAGTGTAGAGATGAAGGGTTATGCTACAGTTAATGGGAATAATAAAGACTATGAATATCATAATTACCATCTTCATTTTAGACAATTCCTTCCAGTTCAGCAATGGTGAAGTTGAGACTCTTATGCTCAAACTTCCGTTCATACAAATTTAGAAGTCTCAAAAAATGTCTAATTTCTTTCATCTTACCATCTTGGTTTTCAGTTGGACATCCTGTTTACCCTGCTATTCATTTCATTACCAAGCTAAATATATCCTATTGCTTGTTAGGCAACAGAGTGGCCCTCATGTCAGACAACATCTTGCCTTAGCTTTATGATGTCAGCTTGCTAGGCAACAGAGTGGCCTTCCTGTCAGACAACATCTAGCTTTAGCTTTAGGATGTCAGAGCAGCTCTGGACCAATTGTCCCAGTGGAAGATGACCACACAGGAGTATGAAATATCAGGAGGTTATGCAGTAGGTTACTATCTGTATTCATGACTACAAGGCAAGTAGGAGGGAGCATGGTCAGTCTTTTATGATCAACACCAAACCAATGTGATCCATATTAGTTCTATCTTGATAGAAATATCATTCAGGCTCAAGCTCCCACTGTAAGGTAGGGAGGACATTCTGATGCTGTGAAAGTCTTTGTAAGACCTGAAGGAATGATTGTGAGTTTTACTTACCATATAAATTGGTAAAATGATGCCGTATGCCGGAAGACTGCCTTTTTTTTACTTTCTTCAGTCTCGGCAATTCAGAGAAACTCTGTTGTGAAACACTGCCACTGCTGGTCATTCAGTATAACCTGCAGATGGAAAAGTCCACTGTTAGCACATTTACTATAAGCAATACAATTTTTTTGGGATTTTTATAAAAGGTAAACAGATCAATAATATGGAGTCCATTTTATTGTGAAAATCAAGAGCTCACTAGAAAATCAAATCTCAATGTGTGTTTTTAACCTCCCATACTTCTCTGCATCCCTTGCCTCATTTGCTAACACTCGCTCAACAATTGTAGCACGTACATTAGGGCATAGATAAAAAGATCTTTTTGCCAGCCAAGTGGCAGCGAACCCTTCTAACTTTCTTCGTTTTAGGATATGGTACACCAGTAGCAATTAAGCCAACTCAGAAGTGTAGAGATGAAGGGTTATGCTACAGTTAATGGGAATAATAAAGACTATGAATATCATAATTACCATCTTCATTGTAGACAATTCCTTCCAGTTCAGCAATGGTGAAGTTGAGACTCTTATGCTCAAACTTCCGTTCATACAAATTTAGAAGTCTCAAAAAATGTCTAATTTCTTTCATCTTACCATCTTGGTTTTCAGTTGGACATCCTGTTTACCCTTCTATTCATTTCATTACCAAGCTAAATATATCCTATTGCTTGTTAGGCAACAGAGTGGCCCTCATGTCAGACAACAACTTGCCTTAGCTTTATGATGTCAGCTTGCTAGGCAACAGAGTGGCCTTCCTGTCAGACAACATCTAGCTTTAGCTTTAGGATGTCAGAGCAGCTCTGGACCAATTGTCCCAGTGGAAGATGACCACACAGGAGTATGAAATATCAGGAGGTTATGCAGTAGGTTACTATCTGTATTCATGACTACAAGGCAAGTAGGAGGGAGCATGGTCAGTCTTTTATGATCAACACCAAACCAATGTGATCCATATTAGTTCTATCTTGATAGAAATATCATTCAGGCTCAGGCTCCCACTGTAAGGTAGGGAGGACATTCTGATGCTGTGAAAGTCTTTGTAAGACCTGAAGGAATGATTGTGAGTTTTACTTACCATATAAATTGGTAAAATGATGCCGTATGCCGGAAGACTGCCTTTTTTTTTTCTTTCTTCAGTCTCGGCAATTCAGAGAAACTCTGTTGAGAAACACTGCCACTGCTGGTCATTTAGTATAACCTGCAGATGGAAAAGTCCACTGTTAGCACATTTACTATAAGCAATACAATTTTTTTTTGATTTTTATAAAGGGTAAACAGATCAATAATATGGAGTCCATTTTATTGTGAAAATCAAGAGCTCACTAGAAAATCAAATCTCAGTGTGTGTTTTTAACCTCCCATACTTCTCTGCATCCCTTGCCTCATTTGCTAACAATCTCTCAACAATTGTAGCACGTACATTAGGGCATAGATAAAAAGATCTTTTTGCCAGCCAAGTGGCAGCGAACCCTTCTAATTTTCTTCGTTTTAGGATATGGTACACCAGTAGCAATTAAGCCAACTCAGAAGTGTAGAGATGAAGGGTTATGCTACAGTTAATGGGAATAATAAAGACTATGAATATCATAATTACCATCTTCATTTTAGACAATTCCTACCAGTTCAGCAATGGTGAAGTTGAGACTCTTATGCTCAAACTTCCGTTCATACAAATTTAGAAGTCTCTAAAAATGTCTAATTTCTTTCATCTTACCATCTTGGTTTTCAGTTGGACATCCTGTTTACCCTGCTATTCATTTCATTACCAAGCTAAATGTATCCTACTGCTTGTTAGGCAACAGAGTGGCCCTCATGTCAGACAACATCTTGCCTTAGCTTTATAATGTCAGCTTGCTAGGCAACAGAGTGGCCTTCCTGTCAGACAACATCTAGCTTTAGCTTTATGATGTCAGAGCAGCTCTGGACCAATTGTCCCAGTGGAAGATGACCACACAGGAGTATGAAATATCAGGAGGTTATGCAGTAGGTTACTATCTGTATTCATGACTACAAGGCAAGTAGGAGGGAGCATGGTCAGTCTTTTATGATCAACACCAAACCAATGTGATCCATATTAGTTCTATCTTGATAGAAATATCATTCAGGCTCAGGCTCCCACTGTAAGGTAGGGAGGACATTCTGATGCTGTGAAAGTCTTTGTAAGACCTGAAGGAATGATTGTGAGTTTTACTTACCATATAAATTGGTAAAATGATGCCGTATGCCGGAAGACTGCCTTTTTTTTTCTTTCTTCAGTCTCGGCAATTCAGAGAAACTCTGTTGTTAAACACTGCCACTGCTGGTCATTCAGTATAACCTGCAGATGGAAAAGTCCACTGTTAGCACATTTACTATAAGCAATACAATTTTTTTTTGATTTTTATAAAGGGTAAACAGATCAATAATATGGAGTCCATTTTATTGTGAAAATCAAGAGCTCACTAGAAAATCAAATCTCAATGTGTGTTTTTAACCTCCCATACTTCTCTGCATCCCTTGCCTCATTTGCTAACACTCTCTCAACAATTGTAGCACGTACATTAGGGCATAGATAAAAAGATCTTTTTGCCAGCCAAGTGGCAGCGAACCCTTCTAACTTTCTTCGTTTTAGGATATGGTACACCAGTAGCAATTAAGCCAACTCAGAAGTGTAGAGATGAAGGGTTATGCTACAGTTAATGGGAATAATAAAGACTATGAATATCATAATTACCATCTTCATGTTAGACAATTCCTACCAGTTCAGCAATGGTGAAGTTGAGACTCTTATGCTCAAACTTCCGTTCATACAAATTTAGAAGTCTCAAAAAATGTCTAATTTCTTTCATCTTACCATCTTGGTTTTCAGTTGGACATCCTGTTTACCCTGCTATTCATTTCATTACCAAGCTAAATGTATCCTACTGCTTGTTAGGCAACAGAGTGGCACTCATGTCAGACAACATCTTGCCTTAGCTTTATGATGTCAGCTTGCTAGGCAACAGAGTGGCCTTCCTGTCAGACAACATCTAGCTTTAGCTTTATGATGTCAGAGCAGCTCTGGACCAATTGTCCCAGTGGAAGAGGACCACACAGGAGTATGAAATATCAGGAGGTTATGCAGTAGGTTACTATCTGTATTCATGACTACAAGGCAAGTAGGAGGGAGCATGGTCAGTCTTTTATGATCAACACCAAACCAATGTGATCCATATTAGTTCTATCTGGATAGAAATATCATTCAGGCTCAGGCTCCCACTGTAAGGTAGGGAGGACATTCTGATGCTGTGAAAGTCTTTGTAAGACCTGAAGGAATGATTGTGAGTTTTACTTCCCATATAAATTGGTAAAATGATGCCGTATGCCGGAAGACTGCCTTTTTTTTTTTTTTTCTTCAGTCTCGGCAATTCAGAGAAACTCTGTTGTGAAACACTGCCACTGCTGGTCATTCAGTATAACCTGCAGATGGAAAAGTCCACGGTTAGCACATTTACTATAAGCAATACAATGTTTTTTTTATTTTTATAAAGGGTAAACAGATAAATAATATGGAGTCCATTTTATTGTGAAAATCAAGAGCTCACTAGAAAATCAAATCTCAATGTGTGTTTTTAACCTCCCATACTTCTCTGTATCCCTTGCCTCATTTGCTAACACTCTCTCAACAATTGTAGCACGTACATTAGGGCATAGATAAAAAGTTCTTTTTGCCAGCCAAGTGGCAGCGAACGCTTCTAACATTCTTCGTTTTAGGATAGGGTACACCAGTAGCAATTAAGCCAACTCAGAAGTGTAGAGATGAAGGGTTATGCTACAGTTAATGGGAATAATAAAGACTATGAATATCATAATTACCATCTTCATTTTAGACAATTCCTACCAGTTCAGCAATGGTGAAGTTGAGACTCTTATGCTCAAACTTCCGTTCATACAAATTTAGAAGTCTCTAAAAATGTCTAATTTCTTTCACCTTACCATCTTGGTTTACAGTTGGACATCCTGTTTACCCTGCTATTCATTTCATTACCAAGCTAAATGTATCCTACTGCTTGTTAGGCAACAGAGTGGCCCTCATGTCAGACAACATCTTGCCTTAGCTTTATGATGTCAGCTTGCTAGGCAACAGAGTGGCCTTCCTGTCAGACAACATCTAGCTTTAGCTTTATGATGTCAGAGCAGCTCTGGACCAATTGTCCCAGTGGAAGAGGACCACACAGGAGTATGAAATATCAGGAGGTTATGCAGTAGGTTACTATCTGTATTCATGACTACAAGGCAAGTAGGAGGGAGCATGGTCAGTCTTTTATGATCAACACCAAACCAATGTGATCCATATTAGTTCTATCTTGATAGAAATATCATTCAGGCTCAGGCTCCCACTGTAAGGTAGGGAGGACATTCTGATGCTGTGAAACTCTTTGTAAGACATGAAGGAATGATTGTGAGTTTTACTTACCATATAAATTGGTAAAATGATGCCGTATGCCGGAAGACTGCCTTTTTTTTTCTTTCTTCAGTCTCAGCAATTCAGAGAAACTCTGTTGTGAAACACTGCCACTGCTGGTCATTCAGTATAACCTGCAGATGGAAAAGTCCACTGTTAGCACATTTACTATAAGCAATACAATTTTTTTTTTGATTTTTATGAAGGGTAAACAGATAAATAATATGGAGTCCATTTTATTGTGAAAATCAAGAGCTCACTAGAAAATCAAATCTCAATGTGTGTTTTTAACCTCCCATACTTCTCTGCATCCCTTGCCTCATTTGCTAACACTCTCTCAACAATTGTAGCACGTACATTAGGGCATAGATCAAAAGATCTTTTTGCCAGCCAAGTGGCAGCGAACCCTTCTAACTTTCTTCGTTTTAGGATAGGGTACACCAGTAGCAATTAAGCCAACTCAGAAGTGTAGAGATGAAGGGTTATGCTACAGTTAATGGGAATAATAAAGACTATGAATATCATAATTACCATCTTCATTTTAGACAATTCCTACCAGTTCAGCAATGGTGAAGTTGAGACTCTTATGCTCAAACTTCCGTTCATACAAATTTAGAAGTCTCTAAAAATGTCTAATTTCTTTCACCTTACCATCTTGGTTTTCAGTTGGACATCCTGTTTACCCTGCTATTCATTTCATTACCAAGCTAAATGTATCCTACTGCTTGTTAGGCAACAGAGTGGCCCTCATGTCAGACAACATCTTGCCTTAGCTTTATGATGTCAGCTTGCTAGGCAACAGAGTGGCCTTCCTGTCAGACAACATCTAGCTTTATGATGTCAGAGCAGCTCTGGACCAATTGTCCCAGTGGAAGATGACCACACCGGAGTATGAAATATCAGGAGGTTATGCAGTAGGTTACTATCTGTATTCATGACTACAAGGCAAGTAGGAGGGAGCATGGTCAGTCTTTTATGATCAACACCAAACCAATGTGATCCATATTAGTTCTATCTGGATAGAAATATCATTCAGGCTCAGGCTCCCACTGTAAGGTAGGGAGGACATTCTGATGCTGTGAAAGTCTTTGTAAGACCTGAAGGAATGATTGTGAGTTTTACTTACCATATAAATTGGTAAAATGATGCCGTATGCCGGAAGACTGCCTTTTTTTTTTTCTTTCTTCAGTCTCGGCAATTCAGAGAAACTCTGTTGTGAAACACTGCCACTGCTGGTCATTCAGTATAACCTGCAGATGGAAAAGTCCACTGTTAGCACATTTACTATAAGCAATACAATTTTTTTTGATTTTTATAAAGGGTAAACAGATCAATAATATGGAGTCCATTTTATTGTGAAAATCAAGAGCTCACTAGAAAATCAAATCTCAATGTGTGTTTTTAACCTCCCATACTTCTCTGCATCCCTTGCCTCATTTGCTAACACTCTCTCAACAATTGTAGCACGTACATTAGGGCATAGATAAAAAGATCTTTTTGCCAGCCAAGTGGCAGCGAACCCTTCTAACTTTCTTCGTTTTAGGATATGGTACGCCAGTAGCAATTAAGCCAACTCAGAAGTGTAGAGATGTAGGGTTATGCTACAGTTAGTTAATGGGAATAATAAAGACTATGAATATCATAATTACCATCTTCATTTTAGACAATTCCTACCAGTTCAGCAATGGTGAAGTTGAGACTCTTATGCTCAAACTTCCGTTCATACAAATTTAGAAGTCTCTAAAAATGTCTAATTTCTTTCACCTTTCCATCTTGGTTTTCAGTTGGACATCCTGTTTACCCTGCTATTCATTTCATTACCAAGCTAAATGTATCCTACTGCTTGTTAGGCAACAGAGTGGCCCTCATGTCAGACAACATCTTGCCTTAGCTTTATGATGTCATAGCAGCTCTGGACCAATTGTCCCAGTGGAAGATGACCACACAGGAGTATGAAATATCAGGAGGTTATGCAGTAGGTTACTATCTGTATTCATGACTACAAGGCAAGTAGGAGGGAGCATGGTCAGTCTTTTATGATCAACACCAAACCAATGTGATCCATATTAGTTCTATCTTGATAGAAATATCATTCAGGCTCAGGCTCCCACTGTAAGGTAGGGAGGACATTCTGATGCTGTGAAACTCTTTGTAAGACCTGAAGGAATGATTATGAGTTTTACTTACCATATAAATTGGTAAAATGATGCCGTATGCCGGAAGACTGCTTTTTTTTTTTCTTTCTTCAGTCTCGGCAATTCAGAGAAACTCTGTTGTGAAACACTGCCACTGCTGGTCATTCAGTATAACCTGCAGATGGAAAAGTCCACTGTTAGCACATTTACTATAAGCAATACAATTTTTTTTTTGATTTTTATGACGGGTAAACAGATAAATATGGAGTCCATTTTATTGTGAAAATCAAGAGCTCACTAGAAAATCAAATCTCAATGTGTGTTTTTAACCTCCCATACTTCTCTGCATCCCTTGCCTCATTTGCTAACACTCTCTCAACAATTGTAGCACGTACATTAGGGCATAGATAAAAAGATCTTTTTGCCAGCCAAGTGGCAGCGAACCCTTCTAACTTTCTTCGTTTTAGGATATGGTACACCAGTAGCAATTAAGCCAACTCAGAAGTGTAGAGATGAAGGGTTATGCTACAGTTAATGGGAATAATAAAGACTATGAATATCATAATTACCATCTTCATTTTAGACAATTCCTACCAGTTCAGCAATGGTGAAGTTGAGACTCTTATGCTCAAACTTCCGTTCATACAAATTTAGAAGTCTCTAAAAATGTCTAATTTCTTTCATCTTACCATCTTGGTTTTCAGTTGGACATCCTGTTTACCCTGCTATTCATTTCATTACCAAGCTAAATGTATCCTACTGCTTGTTAGGCAACAGAGTGGCCCTCATGTCAGACAACATCTTGCCTTAGCTTTATGATGTCAGCTTGCTAGGCAACAGAGTGGCCTTCCTGTCAGACAACATCTAGCTTTAGCTTTATGATGTCAGAGCAGCTCTGGACCAATTGTCCCAGTGGAAGATGACCACACAGGAGTATGAAATATCAGGAGGTTATGCAGTAGGTTACTATCTGTATTCATGACTACAAGGCAAGTAGGAGGGAGCATGGTCAGTCTTTTATGATCAACACCAAACCAATGTGATCCATATTAGTTCTATCTTGATAGAAATATCATTCAGGCTCAGGCTCCCACTGTAAGGTAGGGAGGACATTCTGATGCTGTGAAAGTCTTTGTAAGACCTGAAGGAATGATTGTGAGTTTTACTTACCATATAAATTGGTAAAATGATGCCGTATGCCGGAAGACTGCCTTTTTTTTTCTTTCTTCAGTCTCGGCAATTCAGAGAAACTCTGTTGTGAAACACTGCCACTGCTGGTCATTCAGTATAACCTGCAGATGGAAAAGTCCACTGTTGGCACATTTACTATAAGCAATACAATTTTTTTTTTGATTTTTATGAAGGGTAAACAGATAAATAATATGGAGTCCATTTTATTGTGAAAATCAAGAGCTCACTAGAAAATCAAATCTCAATGTGTGTTTTTAACCTCCCATACTTCTCTGCATCCCTTGCCTCATTTGCTAACACTCTCTCAACAATTGTAGCACGTACATTAGGGCATAGATCAAAAGATCTTTTTGCCAGCCAAGTGGCAGCGAACCCTTCTAACTTTCTTCGTTTTAGGATAGGGTACACCAGTAGCAATTAAGCCAACTCAGAAGTGTAGAGATGAAGGGTTATGCTACAGTTAATGGGAATAATAAAGACTATGAATATCATAATTACCATCTTCATTTTAGACAATTCCTACCAGTTCAGCAATGGTGAAGTTGAGACTCTTATGCTCAAACTTCCGTTCATACAAATTTAGAAGTCTCTAAAAATGTCTAATTTCTTTCACCTTACCATCTTGGTTTTCAGTTGGACATCCTGTTTACCCTGCTATTCATTTCATTACCAAGCTAAATGTATCCTACTGCTTGTTAGGCAACAGAGTGGCCCTCATGTCAGACAACATCTTGCCTTAGCTTTATGATGTCAGCTTGCTAGGCAACAGAGTGGCCTTCCTGTCAGACAACATCTAGCTTTATGATGTCAGAGCAGCTCTGGACCAATTGTCCCAGTGGAAGATGACCACACAGGAGTATGAAATATCAGGAGGTTATGCAGTAGGTTACTATCTGTATTCATGACTACAAGGCAAGTAGGAGGGAGCATGGTCAGTCTTTTATGATCAACACCAAACCAATGTGATCCATATTAGTTCTATCTGGATAGAAATATCATTCAGGCTCAGGCTCCCACTGTAAGGTAGGGAGGACATTCTGATGCTGTGAAAGTCTTTGTAAGACCTGAAGGAATGATTGTGAGTTTTACTTACCATATAAATTGGTAAAATGATGCCGTATGCCGGAAGACTGCCTTTTTTTTTTTCTTTCTTCAGTCTCGGCAATTCAGAGAAACTCTGTTGTGAAACACTGCCACTGCTGGTCATTCAGTATAACCTGCAGATGGAAAAGTCCACTGTTAGCACATTTACTATAAGCAATACAATTTTTTTTGATTTTTATAAAGGGTAAACAGATCAATAATATGGAGTCCATTTTATTGTGAAAATCAAGAGCTCACTAGAAAATCAAATCTCAATGTGTGTTTTTAACCTCCCATACTTCTCTGCATCCCTTGCCTCATTTGCTAACACTCTCTCAACAATTGTAGCACGTACATTAGGGCATAGATAAAAAGATCTTTTTGCCAGCCAAGTGGCAGCGAACCCTTCTAACTTTCTTCGTTTTAGGATATGGTACGCCAGTAGCAATTAAGCCAACTCAGAAGTGTAGAGATGTAGGGTTATGCTACAGTTAGTTAATGGGAATAATAAAGACTATGAATATCATAATTACCATCTTCATTTTAGACAATTCCTACCAGTTCAGCAATGGTGAAGTTGAGACTCTTATGCTCAAACTTCCGTTCATACAAATTTAGAAGTCTCTAAAAATGTCTAATTTCTTTCACCTTTCCATCTTGGTTTTCAGTTGGACATCCTGTTTACCCTGCTATTCATTTCATTACCAAGCTAAATGTATCCTACTGCTTGTTAGGCAACAGAGTGGCCCTCATGTCAGACAACATCTTGCCTTAGCTTTATGATGTCATAGCAGCTCTGGACCAATTGTCCCAGTGGAAGATGACCACACAGGAGTATGAAATATCAGGAGGTTATGCAGTAGGTTACTATCTGTATTCATGACTACAAGGCAAGTAGGAGGGAGCATGGTCAGTCTTTTATGATCAACACCAAACCAATGTGATCCATATTAGTTCTATCTTGATAGAAATATCATTCAGGCTCAGGCTCCCACTGTAAGGTAGGGAGGACATTCTGATGCTGTGAAACTCTTTGTAAGACCTGAAGGAATGATTATGAGTTTTACTTACCATATAAATTGGTAAAATGATGCCGTATGCCGGAAGACTGCTTTTTTTTTTTCTTTCTTCAGTCTCGGCAATTCAGAGAAACTCTGTTGTGAAACACTGCCACTGCTGGTCATTCAGTATAACCTGCAGATGGAAAAGTCCACTGTTAGCACATTTACTATAAGCAATACAATTTTTTTTTTGATTTTTATGACGGGTAAACAGATAAATATGGAGTCCATTTTATTGTGAAAATCAAGAGCTCACTAGAAAATCAAATCTCAATGTGTGTTTTTAACCTCCCATACTTCTCTGCATCCCTTGCCTCATTTGCTAACACTCTCTCAACAATTGTAGCACGTACATTAGGGCATAGATAAAAAGATCTTTTTGCCAGCCAAGTGGCAGCGAACCCTTCTAACTTTCTTCGTTTTAGGATATGGTACACCAGTAGCAATTAAGCCAACTCAGAAGTGTAGAGATGAAGGGTTATGCTACAGTTAATGGGAATAATAAAGACTATGAATATCATAATTACCATCTTCATTTTAGACAATTCCTACCAGTTCAGCAATGGTGAAGTTGAGACTCTTATGCTCAAACTTCCGTTCATACAAATTTAGAAGTCTCTAAAAATGTCTAATTTCTTTCATCTTACCATCTTGGTTTTCAGTTGGACATCCTGTTTACCCTGCTATTCATTTCATTACCAAGCTAAATGTATCCTACTGCTTGTTAGGCAACAGAGTGGCCCTCATGTCAGACAACATCTTGCCTTAGCTTTATGATGTCAGCTTGCTAGGCAACAGAGTGGCCTTCCTGTCAGACAACATCTAGCTTTAGCTTTATGATGTCAGAGCAGCTCTGGACCAATTGTCCCAGTGGAAGATGACCACACAGGAGTATGAAATATCAGGAGGTTATGCAGTAGGTTACTATCTGTATTCATGACTACAAGGCAAGTAGGAGGGAGCATGGTCAGTCTTTTATGATCAACACCAAACCAATGTGATCCATATTAGTTCTATCTTGATAGAAATATCATTCAGGCTCAGGCTCCCACTGTAAGGTAGGGAGGACATTCTGATGCTGTGAAAGTCTTTGTAAGACCTGAAGGAATGATTGTGAGTTTTACTTACCATACAAATTGGTAAAATGATGCCGTATGCCGGAAGACTGCCTTTTTTTTTCTTTCTTCAGTCTCGGCAATTCAGAGAAACTCTGTTGTGAAACACTGCCACTGCTGGTCATTCAGTATAACCTGCAGATGGAAAAGTCCACTGTTGGCACATTTACTATAAGCAATACAATTTTTTTTTTATTTTTATAAAGGGTAAACAGATCAATAATATGGAGTCCATTTTATTGTGAAAATCAAGAGCTCACTAGAAAATCAAATCTCAATGTGTGTTTTTAACCTCCCATACTTCTCTGCATCCCTTGCCTCATTTGCTAACACTCTCTCAACAATTGTAGCACGTACATTAGGGCATAGATAAAAAGATCTTTTTGCCAGCCAAGTGGCAGCGAACCCTTCTAACTTTCTTCGTTTTAGGATATGGTACACCAGTAGCAATTAAGCCAACTCAGAAGTGTAGAGATGAAGGGTTATGCTACAGTTAATGGGAATAATAAAGACTATGAATATCATAATTACCATCTTCATTTTAGACAATTCCTACCAGTTCAGCAATGGTGAAGTTGAGACTCTTATGCTCAAACTTCCGTTCATACAAATTTAGAAGTCTCTAAAAATGTCTAATTTCTTTCATCTTACCATCTTGGTTTTCAGTTGGACATCCTGTTTACCCTGCTATTCATTTCATTACCAAGCTAAATGTATCCTACTGCTTGTTAGGCAACAGAGTGGCCTTCATGTCAGACAACATCTTGCCTTAGCTTTATGATGTCAGCTTGCTAGGCAACAGAGTGGCCTTCCTGTCAGACAACATCTAGCTTTAGCTTTATGATGTCAGAGCAGCTCTGGACCAATTGTCCCAGTGGAAGATGACCACACAGGAGTATGAAATATCAGGAGGTTATGCAGTAGGTTACTATCTGTATTCATGACTACAAGGCAAGTAGGAGGGAGCATGGTCAGTCTTTTATGATCAACACCAAACCAATGTGATCCATATTAGTTCTATCTTGATAGAAATATCATTCAGGCTCAGGCTCCCACTGTAAGGTAGGGAGGACATTCTGATGCTGTGAAACTCTTTGTAAGACCTGAAGGAATGATTATGAGTTTTACTTACCATATAAATTGGTAAAATGATGCCGTATGCCGGAAGACTGCTTTTTTTTTTTCTTTCTTCAGTCTCGGCAATTCAGAGAAACTCTGTTGTGAAACACTGCCACTGCTGGTCATTCAGTATAACCTGCAGATGGAAAAGTCCACTGTTAGCACATTTACTATAAGCAATACAATTTTTTTTTTGATTTTTATGACGGGTAAACAGATAAATATGGAGTCCATTTTATTGTGAAAATCAAGAGCTCACTAGAAAATCAAATCTCAATGTGTGTTTTTAACCTCCCATACTTCTCTGCATCCCTTGCCTCATTTGCTAACACTCTCTCAACAATTGTAGCACGTACATTAGGGCATAGATAAAAAGATCTTTTTGCCAGCCAAGTGGCAGCGAACCCTTCTAACTTTCTTCGTTTTAGGATATGGTACACCAGTAGCAATTAAGCCAACTCAGAAGTGTAGAGATGAAGGGTTATGCTACAGTTAATGGGAATAATAAAGACTATGAATATCATAATTACCATCTTCATTTTAGACAATTCCTACCAGTTCAGCAATGGTGAAGTTGAGACTCTTATGCTCAAACTTCCGTTCATACAAATTTAGAAGTCTCTAAAAATGTCTAATTTCTTTCATCTTACCATCTTGGTTTTCAGTTGGACATCCTGTTTACCCTGCTATTCATTTCATTACCAAGCTAAATGTATCCTACTGCTTGTTAGGCAACAGAGTGGCACTCAAGTCAGACAACATCTTGCCTTAGCTTTATGATGTCAGCTTGCTAGGCAACAGAGTGGACTTCCTGTCAGACAACATCTAGCTTTAGCTTTATGATGTCAGAGCAGCTCTGGACCAATTGTCCCAGTGGAAGATGACCACACAGGAGTATTAAATTTCAGAAGGTTATGCAGTAGGTTACTATCTGTATTCATGACTACAAGGCAAGTAGGAGGGAGCATGGTCAGTCTTTTATGATCAACACCAAAACAATGTGATCCATATTAGTTCCATCTTGATAGAAATATCATTCAGGCTCAGGCTCCCACTGTAAGGTAGGGAGGACATTCTGATGCTGTGAAAGTCTTTGTAAGACCTGAAGGAATGATTGTGAGTTTTACTTACCATATAAATTGGTAAAATGATGCTGTATGCCGGAAGACTGCCTTTTTTTTTCTTTCTTCAGTCTCGGCAATTCAGAGAAACTCTGTTGTGAAACACTGCCACTGCTGGTCATTCAGTATAACCTGCAGATGGAAAAGTCCACTGTTGGCACATTTACTATAAGCAATACAATTTTTTTTTTGATTTTTATGAAGGGTAAACAGATAAATAATATGGAGTCCATTTTATTGTGAAAATCAAGAGCTCACTAGAAAATCAAATCTCAATGTGTGTTTTTAACCTCCCATACTTCTCTGCATCCCTTGCCTCATTTGCTAACACTCTCTCAACAATTGTAGCACGTACATTAGGGCATAGATCAAAAGATCTTTTTGCCAGCCAAGTGGCAGCGAACCCTTCTAACTTTCTTCGTTTTAGGATAGGGTACACCAGTAGCAATTAAGCCAACTCAGAAGTGTAGAGATGAAGGGTTATGCTACAGTTAATGGGAATAATAAAGACTATGAATATCATAATTACCATCTTCATTTTAGACAATTCCTACCAGTTCAGCAATGGTGAAGTTGAGACTCTTATGCTCAAACTTCCGTTCATACAAATTTAGAAGTCTCTAAAAATGTCTAATTTCTTTCACCTTACCATCTTGGTTTTCAGTTGGACATCCTGTTTACCCTGCTATTCATTTCATTACCAAGCTAAATGTATCCTACTGCTTGTTAGGCAACAGAGTGGCCCTCATGTCAGACAACATCTTGCCTTAGCTTTATGATGTCAGCTTGCTAGGCAACAGAGTGGCCTTCCTGTCAGACAACATCTAGCTTTATGATGTCGGAGCAGCTCTGGACCAATTGTCCCAGTGGAAGATGACCACACAGGAGTATGAAATATCAGGAGGTTATGCAGTAGGTTACTATCTGTATTCATGACTACAAGGCAAGTAGGAGGGAGCATGGTCAGTCTTTTATGATCAACACCAAACCAATGTGATCCATATTAGTTCTATCTGGATAGAAATATCATTCAGGCTCAGGCTCCCACTGTAAGGTAGGGAGGACATTCTGATGCTGTGAAAGTCTTTGTAAGACCTGAAGGAATGATTGTGAGTTTTACTTACCATATAAATTGGTAAAATGATGCCGTATGCCGGAAGACTGCCTTTTTTTTTTTCTTTCTTCAGTCTCGGCAATTCAGAGAAACTCTGTTGTGAAACACTGCCACTGCTGGTCATTCAGTATAACCTGCAGATGGAAAAGTCCACTGTTAGCACATTTACTATAAGCAATACAATTTTTTTTGATTTTTATAAAGGGTAAACAGATCAATAATATGGAGTCCATTTTATTGTGAAAATCAAGAGCTCACTAGAAAATCAAATCTCAATGTGTGTTTTTAACCTCCCATACTTCTCTGCATCCCTTGCCTCATTTGCTAACACTCTCTCAACAATTGTAGCACGTACATTAGGGCATAGATAAAAAGATCTTTTTGCCAGCCAAGTGGCAGCGAACCCTTCTAACTTTCTTCGTTTTAGGATATGGTACGCCAGTAGCAATTAAGCCAACTCAGAAGTGTAGAGATGTAGGGTTATGCTACAGTTAGTTAATGGGAATAATAAAGACTATGAATATCATAATTACCATCTTCATTTTAGACAATTCCTACCAGTTCAGCAATGGTGAAGTTGAGACTCTTATGCTCAAACTTCCGTTCATACAAATTTAGAAGTCTCTAAAAATGTCTAATTTCTTTCACCTTTCCATCTTGGTTTTCAGTTGGACATCCTGTTTACCCTGCTATTCATTTCATTACCAAGCTAAATGTATCCTACTGCTTGTTAGGCAACAGAGTGGCCCTCATGTCAGACAACATCTTGCCTTAGCTTTATGATGTCATAGCAGCTCTGGACCAATTGTCCCAGTGGAAGATGACCACACAGGAGTATGAAATATCAGGAGGTTATGCAGTAGGTTACTATCTGTATTCATGACTACAAGGCAAGTAGGAGGGAGCATGGTCAGTCTTTTATGATCAACACCAAACCAATGTGATCCATATTAGTTCTATCTTGATAGAAATATCATTCAGGCTCAGGCTCCCACTGTAAGGTAGGGAGGACATTCTGATGCTGTGAAACTCTTTGTAAGACCTGAAGGAATGATTATGAGTTTTACTTACCATATAAATTGGTAAAATGATGCCGTATGCCGGAAGACTGCTTTTTTTTTTTCTTTCTTCAGTCTCGGCAATTCAGAGAAACTCTGTTGTGAAACACTGCCACTGCTGGTCATTCAGTATAACCTGCAGATGGAAAAGTCCAATGTTAGCACATTTACTATAAGCAATACAATTTTTTTTTTGATTTTTATGACGGGTAAACAGATAAATATGGAGTCCATTTTATTGTGAAAATCAAGAGCTCACTAGAAAATCAAATCTCAATGTGTGTTTTTAACCTCCCATACTTCTCTGCATCCCTTGCCTCATTTGCTAACACTCTCTCAACAATTGTAGCACGTACATTAGGGCATAGATAAAAAGATCTTTTTGCCAGCCAAGTGGCAGCGAACCCTTCTAACTTTCTTCGTTTTAGGATATGGTACACCAGTAGCAATTAAGCCAACTCAGAAGTGTAGAGATGAAGGGTTATGCTACAGTTAATGGGAATAATAAAGACTATGAATATCATAATTACCATCTTCATTTTAGACAATTCCTACCAGTTCAGCAATGGTGAAGTTGAGACTCTTATGCTCAAACTTCCGTTCATACAAATTTAGAAGTCTCTAAAAATGTCTAATTTCTTTCATCTTACCATCTTGGTTTTCAGTTGGACATCCTGTTTACCCTGCTATTCATTTCATTACCAAGCTAAATGTATCCTACTGCTTGTTAGGCAACAGAGTGGCCCTCATGTCAGACAACATCTTGCCTTAGCTTTATGATGTCAGCTTGCTAGGCAACAGAGTGGCCTTCCTGTCAGACAACATCTAGCTTTAGCTTTATGATGTCAGAGCAGCTCTGGACCAATTGTCCCAGTGGAAGATGACCACACAGGAGTATGAAATATCAGGAGGTTATGCAGTAGGTTACTATCTGTATTCATGACTACAAGGCAAGTAGGAGGGAGCATGGTCAGTCTTTTATGATCAACACCAAACCAATGTGATCCATATTAGTTCTATCTTGATAGAAATATCATTCAGGCTCAGGCTCCCACTGTAAGGTAGGGAGGACATTCTGATGCTGTGAAAGTCTTTGTAAGACCTGAAGGAATGATTGTGAGTTTTACTTACCATATAAATTGGTAAAATGATGCCGTATGCCGGAAGACTGCCTTTTTTTTTCTTTCTTCAGTCTCGGCAATTCAGAGAAACTCTGTTGTGAAACACTGCCACTGCTGGTCATTCAGTATAACCTGCAGATGGAAAAGTCCACTGTTGGCACATTTACTATAAGCAATACAATTTTTTTTTTGATTTTTATGAAGGGTAAACAGATAAATAATATGGAGTCCATTTTATTGTGAAAATCAAGAGCTCACTAGAAAATCAAATCTCAATGTGTGTTTTTAACCTCCCATACTTCTCTGCATCCCTTGCCTCATTTGCTAACACTCTCTCAACAATTGTAGCACGTACATTAGGGCATAGATCAAAAGATCTTTTTGCCAGCCAAGTGGCAGCGAACCCTTCTAACTTTCTTCGTTTTAGGATAGGGTACACCAGTAGCAATTAAGCCAACTCAGAAGTGTAGAGATGAAGGGTTATGCTACAGTTAATGGGAATAATAAAGACTATGAATATCATAATTACCATCTTCATTTTAGACAATTCCTACCAGTTCAGCAATGGTGAAGTTGAGACTCTTATGCTCAAACTTCCGTTCATACAAATTTAGAAGTCTCTAAAAATGTCTAATTTCTTTCACCTTACCATCTTGGTTTTCAGTTGGACATCCTGTTTACCCTGCTATTCATTTCATTACCAAGCTAAATGTATCCTACTGCTTGTTAGGCAACAGAGTGGCCCTCATGTCAGACAACATCTTGCCTTAGCTTTATGATGTCAGCTTGCTAGGCAACAGAGTGGCCTTCCTGTCAGACAACATCTAGCTTTATGATGTCAGAGCAGCTCT
The DNA here is from genome assembly GCF_964204655.1 of Triturus cristatus. Taxonomy (NCBI): domain Eukaryota; kingdom Metazoa; phylum Chordata; class Amphibia; order Caudata; family Salamandridae; genus Triturus; species Triturus cristatus. Next base: position 512,094,168 of record NC_140594.1, read on the forward strand.
GGACCAATTGTCCCAGTGGAAGATGACCACACAGGAGTATGAAATATCAGGAGGTTATGCAGTAGGTTACTATCTGTATTCATGACTACAAGGCAAGTAGGAGGGAGCATGGTCAGTCTTTTATGATCAACACCAAACCAATGTGATCCATATTAGTTCTATCTGGATAGAAATATCATTCAGGCTCAGGCTCCCACTGTAAGGTAGGGAGGACATTCTGATGCTGTGAAAGTCTTTGTAAGACCTGAAGGAATGATTGTGAGTTTTACTTACCATATAAATTGGTAAAATGATGCCGTATGCCGGAAGACTGCCTTTTTTTTTTTCTTTCTTCAGTCTCGGCAATTCAGAGAAACTCTGTTGTGAAACACTGCCACTGCTGGTCATTCAGTATAACCTGCAGATGGAAAAGTCCACTGTTAGCACATTTACTATAAGCAATACAATTTTTTTTGATTTTTATAAAGGGTAAACAGATCAATAATATGGAGTCCATTTTATTGTGAAAATCAAGAGCTCACTAGAAAATCAAATCTCAATGTGTGTTTTTAACCTCCCATACTTCTCTGCATCCCTTGCCTCATTTGCTAACACTCTCTCAACAATTGTAGCACGTACATTAGGGCATAGATAAAAAGATCTTTTTGCCAGCCAAGTGGCAGCGAACCCTTCTAACTTTCTTCGTTTTAAGATATGGTACGCCAGTAGCAATTAAGCCAACTCAGAAGTGTAGAGATGTAGGGTTATGCTACAGTTAGTTAATGGGAATAATAAAGACTATGAATATCATAATTACCATCTTCATTTTAGACAATTCCTACCAGTTCAGCAATGGTGAAGTTGAGACTCTTATGCTCAAACTTCCGTTCATACAAATTTAGAAGTCTCTAAAAATGTCTAATTTCTTTCACCTTTCCATCTTGGTTTTCAGTTGGACATCCTGTTTACCCTGCTATTCATTTCATTACCAAGCTAAATGTATCCTACTGCTTGTTAGGCAACAGAGTGGCCCTCATGTCAGACAACATCTTGCCTTAGCTTTATGATGTCATAGCAGCTCTGGACCAATTGTCCCAGTGGAAGATGACCACACAGGAGTATGAAATATCAGGAGGTTATGCAGTAGGTTACTATCTGTATTCATGACTACAAGGCAAGTAGGAGGGAGCATGGTCAGTCTTTTATGATCAACACCAAACCAATGTGATCCATATTAGTTCTATCTTGATAGAAATATCATTCAGGCTCAGGCTCCCACTGTAAGGTAGGGAGGACATTCTGATGCTGTGAAACTCTTTGTAAGACCTGAAGGAATGATTATGAGTTTTACTTACCATATAAATTGGTAAAATGATGCCGTATGCCGGAAGACTGCTTTTTTTTTTTCTTTCTTCAGTCTCGGCAATTCAGAGAAACTCTGTTGTGAAACACTGCCACTGCTGGTCATTCAGTATAACCTGCAGATGGAAAAGTCCACTGTTAGCACATTTACTATAAGCAATACAATTTTTTTTTTTATTTTTATGACGGGTAAACAGATAAATATGGAGTCCATTTTATTGTGAAAATCAAGAGCTCACTAGAAAATCAAATCTCAATGTGTGTTTTTAACCTCCCATACTTCTCTGCATCCCTTGCCTCATTTGCTAACACTCTCTCAACAATTGTAGCACGTACATTAGGGCATAGATAAAAAGATCTTTTTGCCAGCCAAGTGGCAGCGAACGCTTCTAACTTTCTTCGTTTTAGGATAGGGTACACCAGTAGCAATTAAGCCAACTCAGAAGTGTAGAGATGAAGGGTTATGCTACAGTTAATGGGAATAATAAAGACTATGAATATCATAATTACCATCTTCATTTTAGACAATTCCTACCAGTTCAGCAATGGTGAAGTTGAGACTCTTATGCTCAAACTTCCGTTCATACAAATTTAGAAGTCTCTAAAAATGTCTAATTTCTTTCACCTTACCATCTTGGTTTTCAGTTGGACATCCTGTTTACCCTGCTATTCATTTCATTACCAAGCTAAATGTATCCTACTGCTTGTTAGGCAACAGAGTGGCCCTCATGTCAGACAACATCTTGCCTTAGCTTTATGATGTCAGCTTGCTAGGCAACAGAGTGGCCTTCCTGTCAGACAACATCTAGCTTTATGATGTCAGAGCAGCTCTGGACCAATTGTCCCAGTGGAAGATGACCACACAGGAGTATGAAATATCAGGAGGTTATGCAGTAGGTTACTATCTGTATTCATGACTACAAGGCAAGTAGGAGGGAGCATGGTCAGTCTTTTATGATCAACACCAAACCAATGTGATCCATATTAGTTCTATCTGGATAGAAATATCATTCAGGCTCAGGCTCCCACTGTAAGGTAGGGAGGACATTCTGATGCTGTGAAAGTCTTTGTAAGACCTGAAGGAATGATTGTGAGTTTTACTTACCATATAAATTGGTAAAATGATGCCGTATGCCGGAAGACTACCTTTTTTTTTTTTCTTTCTTCAGTCTCGGCAATTCAGAGAAACTCTGTTGTGAAACACTGCCACTGCTGGTCATTCAGTATAACCTGCAGATGGAAAAGTCCACTGTTAGTACATTTACTATAAGCAATACAATTTTTTTTGATTTTTATAAAGGGTAAACAGATCAATAATATGGAGTCCATTTTATTGTGAAAATCAAGAGCTCACTAGAAAATCAAATCTCAATGTGTGTTTTTAACCTCCCATACTTCTCTGCATCCCTTGCCTCATTTGCTAACACTCTCTCAACAATTGTAGCACGTACATTAGGGCATAGATAAAAAGATCTTTTTGCCAGCCAAGTGGCAGCGAACGCTTCTAACTTTCTTCGTTTTAGGATAGGGTACACCAGTAGCAATTAAGCCAACTCAGAAGTGTAGAGATGAAGGGTTATGCTACAGTTAATGGGAATAATAAAGACTATGAATATCATAATTACCATCTTCATTTTAGACAATTCCTACCAGTTCAGCAATGGTGAAGTTGAGACTCTTATGCTCAAACTTCCGTTCATACAAATTTAGAAGTCTCTAAAAAGGTCTAATTTCTTTCACCTTACCATCTTGGTTTTCAGTTGGACATCCTGTTTACCCTGCTATTCATTTCATTACCAAGCTAAATGTATCCTACTGCTTGTTAGGCAACAGAGTGGCACTCATGTCAGACAACATCTTGCCTTAGCTTTATGATGTCAGCTTGCTAGGCAACAGAGTGGCCTTCCTGTCAGACAACATCTAGCTTTATGATGTCAGAGCAGCTCTGGACCAATTGTCCCAGTGGAAGAGGACCACACAGGAGTATGAAATATCAGGAGGTTATGCAGTAGGTTACTATCTGTATTCATGACTACAAGGCAAGTAGGAGGGAGCATGGTCAGTCTTTTATGATCAACACCAAACCAATGTGATCCATATTAGTTCTATCTTGATAGAAATATCATTCAGGCTCAGGCTCCCACTGTAAGGTAGGGAGGACATTCTGATGCTGTGAAAGTCTTTGTAAGACCTGAAGGAATGATTGTGAGTTTTACTTACCATATAAATTGGTAAAATGATGCCGTATGCCGGAAGACTGCCTTTTTTTTTTTCTTTCTTCAGTCTCGGCAATTCAGAGAAACTCTGTTGTGAAACACTGCCACTGCTGGTCATTCAGTATAACCTGCAGATGGAAAAGTCCACTGTTAGCACATTTACTATAAGCAATACAATTTTTTTTTTGATTTTTATGAAGGGTAAACAGATAAATATGGAGTCCATTTTATTGTGAAAATCAAGAGCTCACTAGAAAATCAAATCTCAATGTGTGTTTTTAACCTCCCATACTTCTCTGCATCCCTTGCCTCATTTGCTAACACTCTCTCAACAATTGTAGCACGTACATTAGGGCATAGATAAAAAGATCTTTTTGCCAGCCAAGTGGCAGCGAACCCTTCTAACTTTCTTCGTTTTAGGATAGGGTACACCAGTAGCAATTAAGCCAACTCAGAAGTGTAGAGATGAAGGGTTATGCTACAGTTAATGGGAATAATAAAGACTATGAATATCATAATTACCATCTTCATTTTAGACAATTCCTACCAGTTCAGCAATGGTGAAGTTGAGACTCTTATGCTCAAACTTCCGTTCATACAAATTTAGAAGTCTCTAAAAATGTCTAATTTCTTTCACCTTACCATCTTGGTTTTCAGTTGGACATCCTGTTTACCCTGCTATTCATTTCATTACCAAGCTAAATGTATCCTACTGCTTGTTAGGCAACAGAGTGGCCCTCATGTCAGACAACAGCTTGCCTTAGCTTTATGATGTCAGCTTGCTAGGCAACAGAGTGGCCTTCCTGTCAGACAACATCTAGCTTTATGATGTCAGAGCAGCTCTGGACCAATTGTCCCAGTGGAAGATGACCACACAGGAGTATGAAATATCAGGAGGTTATGCAGTAGGTTACTATCTGTATTCATGACTACAAGGCAAGTAGGAGGGAGCATGGTCAGTCTTTTATGATCAACACCAAACCAATGTGATCCATATTAGTTCTATCTGGATAGAAATATCATTCAGGCTCAGGCTCCCACTGTAAGGTAGGGAGGACATTCTGATGCTGTGAAAGTCTTTGTAAGACCTGAAGGAATGATTGTGAGTTTTACTTACCATATAAATTGGTAAAATGATGCCGTATGCCGGAAGACTGCCTTTTTTTTTTTCTTTCTTCAGTCTCGGCAATTCAGAGAAACTCTGTTGTGAAACACTGCCACTGCTGGTCATTCAGTATAACCTGCAGATGGAAAAGTCCACTGTTAGCACATTTACTATAAGCAATACAATTTTTTTTGATTTTTATAAAGGGTAAACAGATCAATAATATGGAGTCCATTTTATTGTGAAAATCAAGAGCTCACTAGAAAATCAAATCTCAATGTGTGTTTTTAACCTCCCATACTTCTCTGCATCCCTTGCCTCATTTGCTAACACTCTCTCAACAATTGTAGCACGTACATTAGGGCATAGATAAAAAGATCTTTTTGCCAGCCAAGTGGCAGCGAACCCTTCTAACTTTCTTCGTTTTAGGATATGGTATGCCAGTAGCAATTAAGCCAACTCAGAAGTGTAGAGATGAAGGGTCATGCTACAATTAATGGGAATAATAAAGACTATGAATATCATAATTACCATCTTCATTTTAGACAATTCCTACCAGTTCAGCAATGGTGAAGTTGAGACTCTTATGCTCAAACTTCCGTTCATACAAATTTAGAAGTCTCTAAAAAGGTCTAATTTCTTTCACCTTACCATCTTGGTTTTCAGTTGGACATCCTGTTTACCCTGCTATTCATTTCATTACCAAGCTAAATGTATCCTACTGCTTGTTAGGCAACAGAGTGGCCCTCATGTCAGACAACATCTTGCCTTAGCTTTATGATGTCAGCTTGCTAGGCAACAGAGTGGCCTTCCTGTCAGACACCATCTAGCTTTATGATGTCATAGCAGCTCTGGACCAATTGTCCCAGTGGAAGATGACCACACAGGAGTATGAAATATCAGGAGGTTATGCAGTAGGTTACTATCTGTATTCATGACTACAAGGCAAGTAGGAGGGAGCATGGTCAGTCTTTTATGATCAACACCAAACCAATGTGATCCATATTAGTTCAATCTGGATAGAAATATCATTCAGGCTCAGGCTCCCACTGTAAGGTAGGGAGGACATTCTGATGCTGTGAAAGTCTTTGTAAGACCTGAAGGAATGATTGTGAGTTTTACTTACCATATAAATTGGTAAAATGATGCCGTATGCCGGAAGACTGCCTTTTTTTTTTTCTTTCTTCAGTCTCGGCAATTCAGAGAAACTCTGTTGTGAAACACTGCCACTGCTGGTCATTCAGTATAACCTGCAGATGGAAAAGTCCACTGTTAGCACATTTACTATAAGCAATACAATTTTTTTTGATTTTTATAAAGGGTAAACAGATCAATAATATGGAGTCCATTTTATAGTGAAAATCAAGAGCTCACTAGAAAATCAAATCTCAATGTGTGTTTTTAACCTCCCATACTTCTCTGCATCCCTTGCCTCATTTGCTAACACTCTCTCAACAATTGTAGCACGTACATTAGGGCATAGATAAAAAGATCTTTTTGCCAGCCAAGTGGCAGCGAACCCTTCTAACTTTCTTCGTTTTAGGATATGGTACACCAGTAGCAATTAAGCCAACTCAGAAGTGTAGAGATGTAGGGTTATGCTACAGTTAATGGGAATAATAAAGACTATGAATATCATAATTACCATCTTCATTTTAGACAATTCCTACCAGTTCAGCAATGGTGAAGTTGAGACTCTTATGCTCAAACTTCCGTTCATACAAATTTAGAAGTCTCTAAAAATGTCTAATTTCTTTCACCTTACCATCTTGGTTTTCAGTTGGACATCCTGTTTACCCTGCTATTCATTTCATTACCAAGCTAAATGTATCCTACTGCTTGTTAGGCAACAGAGTGGCCCTCATGTCAGACAACATCTTGCCTTAGCTTTATGATGTCAGCTTGCTAGGCAACAGAGTGGCCTTCCTGTCAGACACCATCTAGCTTTAGCTTTATGATGTCATAGCAGCTCTGGACCAATTGTCCCAGTGGAAGATGACCACACAGGAGTATGAAATATCAGGAGGTTATGCAGTAGGTTACTATCTGTATTCATGACTACAAGGCAAGTAGGAGGGAGCATGGTCAGTCTTTTATGATCAACACCAAACCAATGTGATCCATATTAGTTCTATCTGGATAGAAATATCATTCAGGCTCAGGCTCCCACTGTAAGGTAGGGAGGACATTCTGATGCTGTGAAAGTCTTTGTAAGACCTGAAGGAATGATTGTGAGTTTTACTTACCATATAAATTGGTAAAATGATGCCGTATGCCGGAAGACTGCCTTTTTTTTTCTTTCTTCAGTCTCGGCAATTCAGAGAAACTCTGTTGTGAAACACTGCCACTGCTGGTCATTCAGTATAACCTGCAGATGGAAAAGTCCACGGTTAGCACATTTACTATAAGCAATACAATGTTTTTTTTATTTTTATAAAGGGTAAACAGATAAATAATATGGAGTCCATTTTATTGTGAAAATCAAGAGCTCACTAGAAAATCAAATCTCAATGTGTGTTTTTAACCTCCCATACTTCTCTGCATCCCTTGCCTCATTTGCTAACACTCTCTCAACAATTGTAGCACGTACATTAGGGCATAGATAAAAAGATCTTTTTGCCAGCCAAGTGGCAGCGAACCCTTCTAACTTTCTTCGTTTTAGGATATGGTATGCCAGTAGCAATTAAGCCAACTCAGAAGTGTAGAGATGAAGGGTTATGCTACAATTAATGGGAATAATAAAGACTATGAATATCATAATTACCATCTTCATTTTAGACAATTCCTACCAGTTCAGCAATGGTGAAGTTGAGACTCTTATGCTCAAACTTCCGTTCATACAAATTTAGAAGTCTCTAAAAAGGTCTAATTTCTTTCGCCTTACCATCTTGGTTTTCAGTTGGACATCCTGTTTACCCTGCTATTCATTTCATTACCAAGCTAAATGTATCCTACTGCTTGTTAGGCAACAGAGTGGCACTCATGTCAGACAACATCTTGCCTTAGCTTTATGATGTCAGCTTGCTAGGCAACAGAGTGGCCTTCCTGTCAGACAACATCTAGCTTTAGCTTTATGATGTCAGAGCAGCTCTGGACCAATTGTCCCAGTGGAAGAGGACCACACAGGAGTATGAAATATCAGGAGGTTATGCAGTAGGTTACTATCTGTATTCATGACTACAAGGCAAGTAGGAGGGAGCATGGTCAGTCTTTTATGATCAACACCAAACCAATGTGATCCATATTAGTTCTATCTTGATAGAAATATCATTCAGGCTCAGGCTCCCACTGTAAGGTAGGGAGGACATTCTGATGCTGTGAAACTCTTTGTAAGACCTGAAGGAATGATTGTGAGTTTTACTTACCATATAAATTAGTAAAATGATGCCGTATGCCGGAAGACTGCCTTTTTTTTTTTCTTTCTTCAGTCTCGGCAATTCAGAGAAACTCTGTTGTGAAACACTGCCACTGCTGGTCATTCAGTATAACCTGCAGATGGAAAAGTCCACGGTTAGCACATTTACTATAAGCAATACAATGTTTTTTTTATTTTTATAAAGGGTAAACAGATAAATAATATGGAGTCCATTTTATTGTGAAAATCAAGAGCTCACTAGAAAATCAAATCTCAATGTGTGTTTTTAACCTCCCATACTTCTCTGCATCCCTTGCCTCATTTGCTAACACTCTCTCAACAATTGTAGCACGTACATTAGGGCATAGATAAAAAGATCTTTTTGCCAGTCAAGTGGCAGCGAACGCTTCTAACTTTCTTCGTTTTAGGATAGGGTACACCAGTAGCAATTAAGCCAACTCAGAAGTGTAGAGATGAAGGGTTATGCTACAGTTAATGGGAATAATAAAGACTATGAATATCATAATTACCATCTTCATTTTAGACAATTCCTACCAGTTCAGCAGTGGTGAAGTTGAGACTCTTATGCTCAAACTTCCGTTCATACAAATTTAGAAGTCTCTAAAAATGTCTAATTTCTTTCACCTTACCATCTTGGTTTTCAGTTGGACATCCTGTTTACCCTGCTATTCATTTCATTACCAAGCTAAATGTATCCTACTGCTTGTTAGGCAACAGAGTGGCCCTCATGTCAGACAACATCTTGCCTTAGCTTTATGATGTCAGCTTGCTAGGCAACAGAGTGGCCTTCCTGTCAGACAACATCTAGCTTTATGATGTCAGAGCAGCTCTGGACCAATTGTCCCAGTGGAAGATGACCACACAGGAGTATGAAATATCAGGAGGTTATGCAGTAGGTTACTATCTGTATTCATGACTACAAGGCAAGTAGGAGGGAGCATGGTCAGTCTTTTATGATCAACACCAAACCAATGTGATCCATATTAGTTCTATCTGGATAGAAATATCATTCAGGCTCAGGCTCCCACTGTAAGGTAGGGAGGACATTCTGATGCTGTGAAAGTCTTTGTAAGACCTGAAGGAATGATTGTGAGTTTTACTTACCATATAAATTGGTAAAATGATGCCGTATGCCGGAAGACTGCCTTTTTTTTTTTCTTTCTTCAGTCTCGGCAATTCAGAGAAACTCTGTTGTGAAACACTGCCACTGCTGGTCATTCAGTATAACCTGCAGATGGAAAAGTCCACTGTTAGCACATTTACTATAAGCAATACAATTTTTTTTGATTTTTATAAAGGGTAAACAGATCAATAATATGGAGTCCATTTTATTGTGAAAATCAAGAGCTCACTAGAAAATCAAATCTCAATGTGTGTTTTTAACCTCCCATACTTCTCTGCATCCCTTGCCTCATTTGCTAACACTCTCTCAACAATTGTAGCACGTACATTAGGGCATAGATAAAAAGATCTTTTTGCCAGCCAAGTGGCAGCGAACCCTTCTAACTTTCTTCGTTTTAGGATATGGTATGCCAGTAGCAATTACGCCAACTCAGAAGTGTAGAGATGAAGGGTCATGCTACAATTAATGGGAATAATAAAGACTATGAATATCATAATTACCATCTTCATTTTAGACAATTCCTACCAGTTCAGCAATGGTGAAGTTGAGACTCTTATGCTCAAACTTCCGTTCATACAAATTTAGAAGTCTCTAAAAAGGTCTAATTTCTTTCACCTTACCATCTTGGTTTTCAGTTGGACATCCTGTTTACCCTGCTATTCATTTCATTACCAAGCTAAATGTATCCTACTGCTTGTTAGGCAACAGAGTGGCCCTCATGTCAGACAACATCTTGCCTTAGCTTTATGATGTCAGCTTGCTAGGCAACAGAGTGGCCTTCCTGTCAGACACCATCTAGCTTTAGCTTTATGATGTCATAGCAGCTCTGGACCAATTGTCCCAGTGGAAGATGACCACACAGGAGTATGAAATATCAGGAGGTTATGCAGTAGGTTACTATCTGTATTCATGACTACAAGGCAAGTAGGAGGGAGCATGGTCAGTCTTTTATGATCAACACCAAACCAATGTGATCCATATTAGTTCTATCTGGATAGAAATATCATTCAGGCTCAGGCTCCCACTGTAAGGTAGGGAGGACATTCTGATGCTGTGAAAGTCTTTGTAAGACCTGAAGGAATGATTGTGAGTTTTACTTACCATATAAATTGGTAAAATGATGCCGTATGCCGGAAGACTGCCTTTTTTTTTCTTTCTTCAGTCTCGGCAATTCAGAGAAACTCTGTTGTGAAACACTGCCACTGCTGGTCATTCAGTATAACCTGCAGATGGAAAAGTCCACGGTTAGCACATTTACTATAAGCAATACAATGTTTTTTTTATTTTTATAAAGGGTAAACAGATAAATAATATGGAGTCCATTTTATTGTGAAAATCAAGAGCTCACTAGAAAATCAAATCTCAATGTGTGTTTTTAACCTCCCATACTTCTCTGCATCCCTTGCCTCATTTGCTAACACTCTCTCAACAATTGTAGCACGTACATTAGGGCATAGATAAAAAGATCTTTTTGCCAGCCAAGTGGCAGCGAACCCTTCTAACTTTCTTCGTTTTAGGATATGGTACACCAGTAGCAATTAAGCCAACTCAGAAGTGTAGAGATGTAGGGTTATGCTACAGTTAATGGGAATAATAAAGACTATGAATATCATAATTACCATCTTCATTTTAGACAATTCCTACCAGTTCAGCAATGGTGAAGTTGAGACTCTTATGCTCAAACTTCCGTTCATACAAATTTAGAAGTCTCTAAAAATGTCTAATTTCTTTCACCTTACCATCTTGGTTTTCAGTTGGACATCCTGTTTACCCTGCTATTCATTTCATTACCAAGCTAAATGTATCCTACTGCTTGTTAGGCAACAGAGTGGCCCTCATGTCAGACAACATCTTGCCTTAGCTTTATGATGTCAGCTTGCTAGGCAACAGAGTGGCCTTCCTGTCAGACAACATCTAGCTTTATGATGTCAGAGCAGCTCTGGACCAATTGTCCCAGTGGAAGATGACCACACAGGAGTATGAAATATCAGGAGGTTATGCAGTAGGTTACTATCTGTATTCATGACTACAAGGCAAGTAGGAGGGAGCATGGTCAGAACTAATATGGATCACATTGGTTTGGTGTTGATCATAAAAGACTATCTGGATAGAAATATCATTCAGGCTCAGGCTCCCACTGTAAGGTAGGGAGGACATTCTGATGCTGTGAAAGTCTTTGTAAGACCTGAAGGTATGATTGTGAGTTTTACTTACCATATAAATTGGTAAAATGATGCCGTATGCCGGAAGACTGCCTTTTTTTTTTCTTTCTTCAGTCTCGGCAATTCAGAGAAACTCTGTTGTGAAACACTGCCACTGCTGGTCATTCAGTATAACCTGCAGATGGAAAAGTCCACGGTTAGCACATTTACTATAAGCAATACAATGTTTTTTTTATTTTATAAAGGGTAAACAGATAAATAATATGGAGTCCAATTTATTGTGAAAATCAAGAGCTCACTAGAAAATCAAATCTCAATGTGTGTTTTTAACCTCCCATACTTCTCTGCATCCCTTGCCTCATTTGCTAACACTCTCTCAACAATTGTAGCACGTACATTAGGGCATAGATAAAAAGATCTTTTTGCCAGCCAAGTGGCAGCGAACGCTTCTAACTTTCTTCGTTTTAGGATAGGGTACACCAGTAGCAATTAAGCCAACTCAGAAGTGTAGAGATGAAGGGTTATGCTACAGTTAATGGGAATAATAAAGTCTATGAATATCATAATTACCATCTTCATGTTAGACAATTCCTACCAGTTCAGCAATGGTGAAGTTGAGACTCTTATGCTCAAACTTCCGTTCATACAAATTTAGAAGTCTCAAAAAATGTCTAATTTCTTTCATCTTACCATCTTGGTTTTCAGTTGGACATCCTGTTTACCCTGCTATTCATTTCATTACCAAGCTAAATGTATCCTACTGCTTGTTAGGCAACAGAGTGGCACTCATGTCAGACAACATCTTGCCTTAGCTTTATGATGTCAGCTTGCTAGGCAACAGAGTGGCCTTCCTGTCAGACAACATCTAGCTTTAGCTTTATGATGTCAGAGCAGCTCTGGACCAATTGTCCCAGTGGAAGAGGACCACACAGGAGTATGAAATATCAGGAGGTTATGCAGTAGGTTACTATCTGTATTCATGACTACAAGGCAAGTAGGAGGGAGCATGGTCAGTCTTTTATGATCAACACCAAACCAATGTGATCCATATTAGTTCTATCTGGATAGAAATATCATTCAGGCTCAGGCTCCCACTGTAAGGTAGGGAGGACATTCTGATGCTGTGAAAGTCTTTGTAAGACCTGAAGGAATGATTGTGAGTTTTACTTCCCATATAAATTGGTAAAATGATGCCGTATGCCGGAAGACTGCCTTTTTTTTTTTTTTTCTTCAGTCTCGGCAATTCAGAGAAACTCTGTTGTGAAACACTGCCACTGCTGGTCATTCAGTATAACCTGCAGATGGAAAAGTCCACGGTTAGCACATTTACTATAAGCAATACAATGTTTTTTTTATTTTTATAAAGGGTAAACAGATAAATAATATGGAGTCCATTTTATTGTGAAAATCAAGAGCTCACTAGAAAATCAAATCTCAATGTGTGTTTTTAACCTCCCATACTTCTCTGTATCCCTTGCCTCATTTGCTAACACTCTCTCAACAATTGTAGCACGTACATTAGGGCATAGATAAAAAGTTCTTTTTGCCAGCCAAGTGGCAGCGAACGCTTCTAACATTCTTCGTTTTAGGATAGGGTACACCAGTAGCAATTAAGCCAACTCAGAAGTGTAGAGATGAAGGGTTATGCTACAGTTAATGGGAATAATAAAGACTATGAATATCATAATTACCATCTTCATTTTAGACAATTCCTACCAGTTCAGCAATGGTGAAGTTGAGACTCTTATGCTCAAACTTCCGTTCATACAAATTTAGAAGTCTCTAAAAATGTCTAATTTCTTTCACCTTACCATCTTGGTTTACAGTTGGACATCCTGTTTACCCTGCTATTCATTTCATTACCAAGCTAAATGTATCCTACTGCTTGTTAGGCAACAGAGTGGCCCTCATGTCAGACAACATCTTGCCTTAGCTTTATGATGTCAGCTTGCTAGGCAACAGAGTGGCCTTCCTGTCAGACAACATCTAGCTTTAGCTTTATGATGTCAGAGCAGCTCTGGACCAATTGTCCCAGTGGAAGAGGACCACACAGGAGTATGAAATATCAGGAGGTTATGCAGTAGGTTACTATCTGTATTCATGACTACAAGGCAAGTAGGAGGGAGCATGGTCAGTCTTTTATGATCAACACCAAACCAATGTGATCCATATTAGTTCTATCTTGATAGAAATATCATTCAGGCTCAGGCTCCCACTGTAAGGTAGGGAGGACATTCTGATGCTGTGAAACTCTTTGTAAGACCTGAAGGAATGATTGTGAGTTTTACTTACCATATAAATTGGTAAAATGATGCCGTATGCCGGAAGACTGCCTTTTTTTTTCTTTCTTCAGTCTCAGCAATTCAGAGAAACTCTGTTGTGAAACACTGCCACTGCTGGTAATTCAGTATAACCTGCAGATGGAAAAGTCCACTGTTAGCACATTTACTATAAGCAATACAATTTTTTTTTTGATTTTTATGAAGGGTAAACAGATAAATAATATGGAGTCCATTTTATTGTGAAAATCAAGAGCTCACTAGAAAATCAAATCTCAATGTGTGTTTTTAACCTCCCATACTTCTCTGCATCCCTTGCCTCATTTGCTAACACTCTCTCAACAATTGTAGCACGTACATTAGGGCATAGATCAAAAGATCTTTTTGCCAGCCAAGTGGCAGCGAACCCTTCTAACTTTCTTCGTTTTAGGATAGGGTACACCAGTAGCAATTAAGCCAACTCAGAAGTGTAGAGATGAAGGGTTATGCTACAGTTAATGGGAATAATAAAGACTATGAATATCATAATTACCATCTTCATTTTAGACAATTCCTACCAGTTCAGCAATGGTGAAGTTGAGACTCTTATGCTCAAACTTCCGTTCATACAAATTTAGAAGTCTCTAAAAATGTCTAATTTCTTTCACCTTACCATCTTGGTTTTCAGTTGGACATCCTGTTTACCCTGCTATTCATTTCATTACCAAGCTAAATGTATCCTACTGCTTGTTAGGCAACAGAGTGGCCCTCATGTCAGACAACATCTTGCCTTAGCTTTATGATGTCAGCTTGCTAGGCAACAGAGTGGCCTTCCTGTCAGACAACATCTAGCTTTATGATGTCAGAGCAGCTCTGGACCAATTGTCCCAGTGGAAGATGACCACACAGGAGTATGAAATATCAGGAGGTTATGCAGTAGGTTACTATCTGTATTCATGACTACAAGGCAAGTAGGAGGGAGCATGGTCAGTCTTTTATGATCAACACCAAACCAATGTGATCCATATTAGTTCTATCTGGATAGAAATATCATTCAGGCTCAGGCTCCCACTGTAAGGTAGGGAGGACATTCTGATGCTGTGAAAGTCTTTGTAAGACCTGAAGGAATGATTGTGAGTTTTACTTACCATATAAATTGGTAAAATGATGCCGTATGCCGGAAGACTGCCTTTTTTTTTTTCTTTCTTCAGTCTCGGCAATTCAGAGAAACTCTGTTGTGAAACACTGCCACTGCTGGTCATTCAGTATAACCTGCAGATGGAAAAGTCCACTGTTAGCACATTTACTATAAGCAATACAATTTTTTTTGATTTTTATAAAGGGTAAACAGATCAATAATATGGAGTCCATTTTATTGTGAAAATCAAGAGCTCACTAGAAAATCAAATCTCAATGTGTGTTTTTAACCTCCCATACTTCTCTGCATCCCTTGCCTCATTTGCTAACACTCTCTCAACAATTGTAGCACGTACATTAGGGCATAGATAAAAAGATCTTTTTGCCAGCCAAGTGGCAGCGAACCCTTCTAACTTTCTTCGTTTTAGGATATGGTACGCCAGTAGCAATTAAGCCAACTCAGAAGTGTAGAGATGTAGGGTTATGCTACAGTTAGTTAATGGGAATAATAAAGACTATGAATATCATAATTACCATCTTCATTTTAGACAATTCCTACCAGTTCAGCAATGGTGAAGTTGAGACTCTTATGCTCAAACTTCCGTTCATACAAATTTAGAAGTCTCTAAAAATGTCTAATTTCTTTCACCTTTCCATCTTGGTTTTCAGTTGGACATCCTGTTTACCCTGCTATTCATTTCATTACCAAGCTAAATGTATCCTACTGCTTGTTAGGCAACAGAGTGGCCCTCATGTCAGACAACATCTTGCCTTAGCTTTATGATGTCATAGCAGCTCTGGACCAATTGTCCCAGTGGAAGATGACCACACAGGAGTATGAAATATCAGGAGGTTATGCAGTAGGTTACTATCTGTATTCATGACTACAAGGCAAGTAGGAGGGATCATGGTCAGTCTTTTATGATCAACACCAAACCAATGTGATCCATATTAGTTCTATCTTGATAGAAATATCATTCAGGCTCAGGCTCCCACTGTAAGGTAGGGAGGACATTCTGATGCTGTGAAACTCTTTGTAAGACCTGAAGGAATGATTATGAGTTTTACTTACCATATAAATTGGTAAAATGATGCCGTATGCCGGAAGACTGCTTTTTTTTTTTCTTTCTTCAGTCTCGGCAATTCAGAGAAACTCTGTTGTGAAACACTGCCACTGCTGGTCATTCAGTATAACCTGCAGATGGAAAAGTCCACTGTTAGCACATTTACTATAAGCAATACAATTTTTTTTTTGATTTTTATGACGGGTAAACAGATAAATATGGAGTCCATTTTATTGTGAAAATCAAGAGCTCACTAGAAAATCAAATCTCAATGTGTGTTTTTAACCTCCCATACTTCTCTGCATCCCTTGCCTCATTTGCTAACACTCTCTCAACAATTGTAGCACGTACATTAGGGCATAGATAAAAAGATCTTTTTGCCAGCCAAGTGGCAGCGAACCCTTCTAATTTTCTTCGTTTTAGGATATGGTACACCAGTAGCAATTAAGCCAACTCAGAAGTGTAGAGATGAAGGGTTATGCTACAGTTAATGGGAATAATAAAGACTATGAATATCATAATTACCATCTTCATTTTAGACAATTCCTACCAGTTCAGCAATGGTGAAGTTGAGACTCTTATGCTCAAACTTCCGTTCATACAAATTTAGAAGTCTCTAAAAATGTCTAATTTCTTTCATCTTACCATCTTGGTTTTCAGTTGGACATCCTGTTTACCCTGCTATTCATTTCATTACCAAGCTAAATGTATCCTACTGCTTGTTAGGCAACAGAGTGGCCCTCATGTCAGACAACATCTTGCCTTAGCTTTATGATGTCAGCTTGCTAGGCAACAGAGTGGCCTTCCTGTCAGACAACATCTAGCTTTAGCTTTATGATGTCAGAGCAGCTCTGGACCAATTGTCCCAGTGGAAGATGACCACACAGGAGTATGAAATATCAGGAGGTTATGCAGTAGGTTACTATCTGTATTCATGACTACAAGGCAAGTAGGAGGGAGCATGGTCAGTCTTTTATGATCAACACCAAACCAATGTGATCCATATTAGTTCTATCTTGATAGAAATATCATTCAGGCTCAGGCTCCCACTGTAAGGTAGGGAGGACATTCTGATGCTGTGAAAGTCTTTGTAAGACCTGAAGGAATGATTGTGAGTTTTACTTACCATATAAATTGGTAAAATGATGCCGTATGCCGGAAGACTGCCTTTTTTTTTCTTTCTTCAGTCTCGGCAATTCAGAGAAACTCTGTTGTTAAACACTGCCACTGCTGGTCATTCAGTATAACCTGCAGATGGAAAAGTCCACTGTTAGCACATTTACTATAAGCAATACAATTTTTTTTTGATTTTTATAAAGGGTAAACAGATCAATAATATGGAGTCCATTTTATTGTGAAAATCAAGAGCTCACTAGAAAATCAAATCTCAATGTGTGTTTTTAACCTCCCATACTTCTCTGCATCCCTTGCCTCATTTGCTAACACTCTCTCAACAATTGTAGCACGTACATTAGGGCATAGATAAAAAGATCTTTTTGCCAGCCAAGTGGCAGCGAACCCTTCTAACTTTCTTCGTTTTAGGATATGGTACACCAGTAGCAATTAAGCCAACTCAGAAGTGTAGAGATGAAGGGTTATGCTACAGTTAATGGGAATAATAAAGACTATGAATATCATAATTACCATCTTCATTTTAGACAATTCCTACCAGTTCAGCAATGGTGAAGTTGAGACTCTTATGCTCAAACTTCCGTTCATACAAATTTAGAAGTCTCTAAAAATGTCTAATTTCTTTCATCTTACCATCTTGGTTTTCAGTTGGACATCCTGTTTACCCTGCTATTCATTTCATTACCAAGCTAAATGTATCCTACTGCTTGTTAGGCAACAGAGTGGCCCTCATGTCAGACAACATCTTGCCTTAGCTTTATGATGTCAGCTTGCTAGGCAACAGAGTGGCCTTCCTGTCAGACAACATCTAGCTTTAGCTTTATGATGTCAGAGCAGCTCTGGACCAATTGTCCCAGTGGAAGATGACCACACAGGAGTATGAAATATCAGGAGGTTATGCAGTAGGTTACTATCTGTATTCATGACTACAAGGCAAGTAGGAGGGAGCATGGTCAGTCTTTTATGATCAACACCAAACCAATGTGATCCATATTAGTTCTATCTTGATAGAAATATCATTCAGGCTCAGGCTCCCACTGTAAGGTAGGGAGGACATTCTGATGCTGTGAAAGTCTTTGTAAGACCTGAAGGAATGATTGTGAGTTTTACTTACCATATAAATTGGTAAAATGATGCCGTATGCCGGAAGACTGCCTTTTTTTTTCTTTCTTCAGTCTCGGCAATTCAGAGAAACTCTGTTGTGAAACACTGCCACTGCTGGTCATTCAGTATAACCTGCAGATGGAAAAGTCCACTGTTGGCACATTTACTATAAGCAATACAATTTTTTTTTTATTTTTATAAAGGGTAAACAGATCAATAATATGGAGTCCATTTTATTGTGAAAATCAAGAGCTCACTAGAAAATCAAATCTCAATGTGTGTTTTTAACCTCCCATACTTCTCTGCATCCCTTGCCTCATTTGCTAACACTCTCTCAACAATTGTAGCACGTACATTAGGGCATAGATAAAAAGATCTTTTTGCCAGCCAAGTGGCAGCGAACCCTTCTAACTTTCTTCGTTTTAGGATATGGTACACCAGTAGCAATTAAGCCAACTCAGAAGTGTAGAGATGAAGGGTTATGCTACAGTTAATGGGAATAATAAAGACTATGAATATCATAATTACCATCTTCATTTTAGACAATTCCTACCAGTTCAGCAATGGTGAAGTTGAGACTCTTATGCTCAAACTTCCGTTCATACAAATTTAGAAGTCTCTAAAAATGTCTAATTTCTTTCATCTTACCATCTTGGTTTTCAGTTGGACATCCTGTTTACCCTGCTATTCATTTCATTACCAAGCTAAATGTATCCTACTGCTTGTTAGGCAACAGAGTGGCCTTCATGTCAGACAACATCTTGCCTTAGCTTTATGATGTCAGCTTGCTAGGCAACAGAGTGGCCTTCCTGTCAGACAACATCTAGCTTTAGCTTTATGATGTCAGAGCAGCTCTGGACCAATTGTCCCAGTGGAAGATGACCACACAGGAGTATGAAATATCAGGAGGTTATGCAGTAGGTTACTATCTGTATTCATGACTACAAGGCAAGTAGGAGGGAGCATGGTCAGTCTTTAAGGATCAACACCAAACCAATGTGATCCATATTAGTTCTATCTGGATAGAAATATCATTCAGGCTCAGGCTCCCACTGTAAGGTAGGGAGGACATTCGGATGCTGTGAAAGTCTTTGTAAGACCTGAAGGAATGATTGTGAGTTTTACTTCCCATATAAATTGGTAAAATGATGCCGTATGCCGGAAGACTGCCTTTTTTTTTTTTTTCTTCAGTCTCGGCAATTCAGAGAAACTCTGTTGTGAAACACTGCCACTGCTGGTCATTCAGTATAACCTGCAGATGGAAAAGTCCACGGTTAGCACATTTACTATAAGCAATACAATGTTTTTTTTATTTTTATAAAGGGTAAACAGATAAATAATATGGAGTCCATTTTATTGTGAAAATCAAGAGCTCACTAGAAAATCAAATCTCAATGTGTGTTTTTAACCTCCCATACTTCTCTGTATCCCTTGCCTCATTTGCTAACACTCTCTCAACAATTGTAGCACGTACATTAGGGCATAGATAAAAAGTTCTTTTTGCCAGCCAAGTGGCAGCGAACGCTTCTAACATTCTTCGTTTTAGGATAGGGTACACCAGTAGCAATTAAGCCAACTCAGAAGTGTAGAGATGAAGGGTTATGCTACAGTTAATGGGAATAATAAAGACTATGAATATCATAATTACCATCTTCATTTTAGACAATTCCTACCAGTTCAGCAATGGTGAAGTTGAGACTCTTATGCTCAAACTTCCGTTCATACAAATTTAGAAGTCTCTAAAAATGTCTAATTTCTTTCACCTTACCATCTTGGTTTACAGTTGGACATCCTGTTTACCCTGCTATTCATTTCATTACCAAGCTAAATGTATCCTACTGCTTGTTAGGCAACAGAGTGGCCCTCATGTCAGACAACATCTTGCCTTAGCTTTATGATGTCAGCTTGCTAGGCAACAGAGTGGCCTTCCTGTCAGACAACATCTAGCTTTAGCTTTATGATGTCAGAGCAGCTCTGGACCAATTGTCCCAGTGGAAGAGGACCACACAGGAGTATGAAATATCAGGAGGTTATGCAGTAGGTTACTATCTGTATTCATGACTACAAGGCAAGTAGGAGGGAGCATGGTCAGTCTTTTATGATCAACACCAAACCAATGTGATCCATATTAGTTCTATCTTGATAGAAATATCATTCAGGCTCAGGCTCCCACTGTAAGGTAGGGAGGACATTCTGATGCTGTGAAACTCTTTGTAAGACCTGAAGGAATGATTGTGAGTTTTACTTACCATATAAATTGGTAAAATGATGCCGTATGCCGGAAGACTGCCTTTTTTTTTCTTTCTTCAGTCTCAGCAATTCAGAGAAACTCTGTTGTGAAACACTGCCACTGCTGGTCATTCAGTATAACCTGCAGATGGAAAAGTCCACTGTTAGCACATTTACTATAAGCAATACAATTTTTTTTTTGATTTTTATGAAGGGTAAACAGATAAATAATATGGAGTCCATTTTATTGTGAAAATCAAGAGCTCACTAGAAAATCAAATCTCAATGTGTGTTTTTAACCTCCCATACTTCTCTGCATCCCTTGCCTCATTTGCTAACACTCTCTCAACAATTGTAGCACGTACATTAGGGCATAGATCAAAAGATCTTTTTGCCAGCCAAGTGGCAGCGAACCCTTCTAACTTTCTTCGTTTTAGGATAGGGTACACCAGTAGCAATTAAGCCAACTCAGAAGTGTAGAGATGAAGGGTTATGCTACAGTTAATGGGAATAATAAAGACTATGAATATCATAATTACCATCTTCATTTTAGACAATTCCTACCAGTTCAGCAATGGTGAAGTTGAGACTCTTATGCTCAAACTTCCGTTCATACAAATTTAGAAGTCTCTAAAAATGTCTAATTTCTTTCACCTTACCATCTTGGTTTTCAGTTGGACATCCTGTTTACCCTGCTATTCATTTCATTACCAAGCTAAATGTATCCTACTGCTTGTTAGGCAACAGAGTGGCCCTCATGTCAGACAACATCTTGCCTTAGCTTTATGATGTCAGCTTGCTAGGCAACAGAGTGGCCTTCCTGTCAGACAACATCTAGCTTTATGATGTCAGAGCAGCTCTGGACCAATTGTCCCAGTGGAAGATGACCACACAGGAGTATGAAATATCAGGAGGTTATGCAGTAGGTTACTATCTGTATTCATGACTACAAGGCAAGTAGGAGGGAGCATGGTCAGTCTTTTATGATCAACACCAAACCAATGTGATCCATATTAGTTCTATCTGGATAGAAATATCATTCAGGCTCAGGCTCCCACTGTAAGGTAGGGAGGACATTCTGATGCTGTGAAAGTCTTTGTAAGACCTGAAGGAATGATTGTGAGTTTTACTTACCATATAAATTGGTAAAATGATGCCGTATGCCGGAAGACTGCCTTTTTTTTTTTCTTTCTTCAGTCTCGGCAATTCAGAGAAACTCTGTTGTGAAACACTGCCACTGCTGGTCATTCAGTATAACCTGCAGATGGAAAAGTCCACTGTTAGCACATTTACTATAAGCAATACAATTTTTTTTGATTTTTATAAAGGGTAAACAGATCAATAATATGGAGTCCATTTTATTGTGAAAATCAAGAGCTCACTAGAAAATCAAATCTCAATGTGTGTTTTTAACCTCCCATACTTCTCTGCATCCCTTGCCTCATTTGCTAACACTCTCTCAACAATTGTAGCACGTACATTAGGGCATAGATAAAAAGATCTTTTTGCCAGCCAAGTGGCAGCGAACCCTTCTAACTTTCTTCGTTTTAAGATATGGTACGCCAGTAGCAATTAAGCCAACTCAGAAGTGTAGAGATGTAGGGTTATGCTACAGTTAGTTAATGGGAATAATAAAGACTATGAATATCATAATTACCATCTTCATTTTAGACAATTCCTACCAGTTCAGCAATGGTGAAGTTGAGACTCTTATGCTCAAACTTCCGTTCATACAAATTTAGAAGTCTCTAAAAATGTCTAATTTCTTTCACCTTTCCATCTTGGTTTTCAGTTGGACATCCTGTTTACCCTGCTATTCATTTCATTACCAAGCTAAATGTATCCTACTGCTTGTTAGGCAACAGAGTGGCCCTCATGTCAGACAACATCTTGCCTTAGCTTTATGATGTCATAGCAGCTCTGGACCAATTGTCCCAGTGGAAGATGACCACACAGGAGTATGAAATATCAGGAGGTTATGCAGTAGGTTACTATCTGTATTCATGACTACAAGGCAAGTAGGAGGGAGCATGGTCAGTCTTTTATGATCAACACCAAACCAATGTGATCCATATTAGTTCTATCTTGATAGAAATATCATTCAGGCTCAGGCTCCCACTGTAAGGTAGGGAGGACATTCTGATGCTGTGAAACTCTTTGTAAGACCTGAAGGAATGATTATGAGTTTTACTTACCATATAAATTGGTAAAATGATGCCGTATGCCGGAAGACTGCTTTTTTTTTTTCTTTCTTCAGTCTCGGCAATTCAGAGAAACTCTGTTGTGAAACACTGCCACTGCTGGTCATTCAGTATAACCTGCAGATGGAAAAGTCCACTGTTAGCACATTTACTATAAGCAATACAATTTTTTTTTTGATTTTTATGACGGGTAAACAGATAAATATGGAGTCCATTTTATTGTGAAAATCAAGAGCTCACTAGAAAATCAAATCTCAATGTGTGTTTTTAACCTCCCATACTTCTCTGCATCCCTTGCCTCATTTGCTAACACTCTCTCAACAATTGTAGCACGTACATTAGGGCATAGATAAAAAGATCTTTTTGCCAGCCAAGTGGCAGCGAACGCTTCTAACTTTCTTCGTTTTAGGATAGGGTACACCAGTATCAATTAAGCCAACTCAGAAGTGTAGAGATGAAGGGTTATGCTACAGTTAATGGGAATAATAAAGACTATGAATATCATAATTACCATCTTCATTTTAGACAATTCCTACCAGTTCAGCAATGGTGAAGTTGAGACTCTTATGCTCAAACTTCCGTTCATACAAATTTAGAAGTCTCTAAAAAGGTCTAATTTCTTTCACCTTACCATCTTGGTTTTCAGTTGGACATCCTGTTTACCCTGCTATTCATTTCATTACCAAGCTAAATGTATCCTACTGCTTGTTAGGCAACAGAGTGGCACTCATGTCAGACAACATCTTGCCTTAGCTTTATGATGTCAGCTTGCTAGGCAACAGAGTGGCCTTCCTGTCAGACAACATCTAGCTTTATGATGTCAGAGCAGCTCTGGACCAATTGTCCCAGTGGAAGAGGACCACACAGGAGTATGAAATATCAGGAGGTTATGCAGTAGGTTACTATCTGTATTCATGACTACAAGGCAAGTAGGAGGGAGCATGGTCAGTCTTTTATGATCAACACCAAACCAATGTGATCCATATTAGTTCTATCTTGATAGAAATATCATTCAGGCTCAGGCTCCCACTGTAAGGTAGGGAGGACATTCTGATGCTGTGAAAGTCTTTGTAAGACCTGAAGGAATGATTGTGAGTTTTACTTACCATATAAATTGGTAAAATGATGCCGTATGCCGGAAGACTGCCTTTTTTTTTTTTCTTTCTTCAGTCTCGGCAATTCAGAGAAACTCTGTTGTGAAACACTGCCACTGCTGGTCATTCAGTATAACCTGCAGATGGAAAAGTCCACTGTTAGCACATTTACTATAAGCAATACAATTTTTTTTTTGATTTTTATGAAGGGTAAACAGATAAATATGGAGTCCATTTTATTGTGAAAATCAAGAGCTCACTAGAAAATCAAATCTCAATGTGTGTTTTTAACCTCCCATACTTCTCTGCATCCCTTGCCTCATTTGCTAACACTCTCTCAACAATTGTAGCACGTACATTAGGGCATAGATAAAAAGATCTTTTTGCCAGCCAAGTGGCAGCGAACCCTTCTAACTTTCTTCGTTTTAGGATAGGGTACACCAGTAGCAATTAAGCCAACTCAGAAGTGTAGAGATGAAGGGTTATGCTACAGTTAATGGGAATAATAAAGACTATGAATATCATAATTACCATCTTCATTTTAGACAATTCCTACCAGTTCAGCAATGGTGAAGTTGAGACTCTTATGCTCAAACTTCCGTTCATACAAATTTAGAAGTCTCTAAAAAGGTCTAATTTCTTTCACCTTACCATCTTGGTTTTCAGTTGGACATCCTGTTTACCCTGCTATTCATTTCATTACCAAGCTAAATGTATCCTACTGCTTGTTAGGCAACAGAGTGGCCCTCATGTCAGACAACATCTTGCCTTAGCTTTATGATGTCAGCTTGCTAGGCAACAGAGTGGCCTTCCTGTCAGACACCATCTAGCTTTAGCTTTATGATGTCATAGCAGCTCTGGACCAATTGTCCCAGTGGAAGATGACCACACAGGAGTATGAAATATCAGGAGGTTATGCAGTAGGTTACTATCTGTATTCATGACTACAAGGCAAGTAGGAGGGAGCATGGTCAGTCTTTTATGATCAACACCAAACCAATGTGATCCATATTAGTTCTATCTGGATAGAAATATCATTCAGGCTCAGGCTCCCACTGTAAGGTAGGGAGGACATTCTGATGCTGTGAAAGTCTTTGTAAGACCTGAAGGAATGATTGTGAGTTTTACTTACCATATAAATTGGTAAAATGATGCCGTATGCCGGAAGACTGCCTTTTTTTTTCTTTCTTCAGTCTCGGCAATTCAGAGAAACTCTGTTGTGAAACACTGCCACTGCTGGTCATTCAGTATAACCTGCAGATGGAAAAGTCCACGGTTAGCACATTTACTATAAGCAATACAATGTTTTTTTTATTTTTATAAAGGGTAAACAGATAAATAATATGGAGTCCATTTTATTGTGAAAATCAAGAGCTCACTAGAAAATCAAATCTCAATGTGTGTTTTTAACCTCCCATACTTCTCTGCATCCCTTGCCTCATTTGCTAACACTCTCTCAACAATTGTAGCACGTACATTAGGGCATAGATAAAAAGATCTTTTTGCCAGCCAAGTGGCAGCGAACCCTTCTAACTTTCTTCGTTTTAGGATATGGTACACCAGTAGCAATTAAGCCAACTCAGAAGTGTAGAGATGTAGGGTTATGCTACAGTTAATGGGAATAATAAAGACTATGAATATCATAATTACCATCTTCATTTTAGACAATTCCTACCAGTTCAGCAATGGTGAAGTTGAGACTCTTATGCTCAAACTTCCGTTCATACAAATTTAGAAGTCTCTAAAAATGTCTAATTTCTTTCACCTTACCATCTTGGTTTTCAGTTGGACATCCTGTTTACCCTGCTATTCATTTCATTACCAAGCTAAATGTATCCTACTGCTTGTTAGGCAACAGAGTGGCCCTCATGTCAGACAACAGCTTGCCTTAGCTTTATGATGTCAGCTTGCTAGGCAACAGAGTGGCCTTCCTGTCAGACAACATCTAGCTTTATGATGTCAGAGCAGCTCTGGACCAATTGTCCCAGTGGAAGATGACCACACAGGAGTATGAAATATCAGGAGGTTATGCAGTAGGTTACTATCTGTATTCATGACTACAAGGCAAGTAGGAGGGAGCATGGTCAGTCTTTTATGATCAACACCAAACCAATGTGATCCATATTAGTTCAATCTGGATAGAAATATCATTCAGGCTCAGGCTCCCACTGTAAGGTAGGGAGGACATTCTGATGCTGTGAAAGTCTTTGTAAGACCTGAAGGAATGATTGTGAGTTTTACTTACCATATAAATTGGTAAAATGATGCCGTATGCCGGAAGACTGCCTTTTTTTTTTTCTTTCTTCAGTCTCGGCAATTCAGAGAAACTCTGTTGTGAAACACTGCCACTGCTGGTCATTCAGTATAACCTGCAGATGGAAAAGTCCACTGTTAGCACATTTACTATAAGCAATACAATTTTTTTTGATTTTTATAAAGGGTAAACAGATCAATAATATGGAGTCCATTTTATAGTGAAAATCAAGAGCTCACTAGAAAATCAAATCTCAATGTGTGTTTTTAACCTCCCATACTTCTCTGCATCCCTTGCCTCATTTGCTAACACTCTCTCAACAATTGTAGCACGTACATTAGGGCATAGATAAAAAGATCTTTTTGCCAGCCAAGTGGCAGCGAACCCTTCTAACTTTCTTCGTTTTAGGATATGGTATGCCAGTAGCAATTACGCCAACTCAGAAGTGTAGAGATGAAGGGTCATGCTACAATTAATGGGAATAATAAAGACTATGAATATCATAATTACCATCTTCATTTTAGACAATTCCTACCAGTTCAGCAATGGTGAAGTTGAGACTCTTATGCTCAAACTTCCGTTCATACAAATTTAGAAGTCTCTAAAAAGGTCTAATTTCTTTCACCTTACCATCTTGGTTTTCAGTTGGACATCCTGTTTACCCTGCTATTCATTTCATTACCAAGCTAAATGTATCCTACTGCTTGTTAGGCAACAGAGTGGCCCTCATGTCAGACAACATCTTGCCTTAGCTTTATGATGTCAGCTTGCTAGGCAACAGAGTGGCCTTCCTGTCAGACACCATCTAGCTTTAGCTTTATGATGTCATAGCAGCTCTGGACCAATTGTCCCAGTGGAAGATGACCACACAGGAGTATGAAATATCAGGAGGTTATGCAGTAGGTTACTATCTGTATTCATGACTACAAGGCAAGTAGGAGGGAGCATGGTCAGTCTTTTATGATCAACACCAAACCAATGTGATCCATATTAGTTCTATCTGGATAGAAATATCATTCAGGCTCAGGCTCCCACTGTAAGGTAGGGAGGACATTCTGATGCTGTGAAAGTCTTTGTAAGACCTGAAGGAATGATTGTGAGTTTTACTTACCATATAAATTGGTAAAATGATGCCGTATGCCGGAAGACTGCCTTTTTTTTTCTTTCTTCAGTCTCGGCAATTCAGAGAAACTCTGTTGTGAAACACTGCCACTGCTGGTCATTCAGTATAACCTGCAGATGGAAAAGTCCACGGTTAGCACATTTACTATAAGCAATACAATGTTTTTTTTATTTTTATAAAGGGTAAACAGATAAATAATATGGAGTCCATTTTATTGTGAAAATCAAGAGCTCACTAGAAAATCAAATCTCAATGTGTGTTTTTAACCTCCCATACTTCTCTGCATCCCTTGCCTCATTTGCTAACACTCTCTCAACAATTGTAGCACGTACATTAGGGCATAGATAAAAAGATCTTTTTGCCAGCCAAGTGGCAGCGAACCCTTCTAACTTTCTTTGTTTTAGGATATGGTATGCCAGTAGCAATTAAGCCAACTCAGAAGTGTAGAGATGAAGGGTTATGCTACAATTAATGGGAATAATAAAGACTATGAATATCATAATTACCATCTTCATTTTAGACAATTCCTACCAGTTCAGCAATGGTGAAGTTGAGACTCTTATGCTCAAACTTCCGTTCATACAAATTTAGAAGTCTCTAAAAAGGTCTAATTTCTTTCGCCTTACCATCTTGGTTTTCAGTTGGACATCCTGTTTACCCTGCTATTCATTTCATTACCAAGCTAAATGTATCCTACTGCTTGTTAGGCAACAGAGTGGCACTCATGTCAGACAACATCTTGCCTTAGCTTTATGATGTCAGCTTGCTAGGCAACAGAGTGGCCTTCCTGTCAGACAACATCTAGCTTTAGCTTTATGATGTCAGAGCAGCTCTGGACCAATTGTCCCAGTGGAAGAGGACCACACAGGAGTATGAAATATCAGGAGGTTATGCAGTAGGTTACTATCTGTATTCATGACTACAAGGCAAGTAGGAGGGAGCATGGTCAGTCTTTTATGATCAACACCAAACCAATGTGATCCATATTAGTTCTATCTTGATAGAAATATCATTCAGGCTCAGGCTCCCACTGTAAGGTAGGGAGGACATTCTGATGCTGTGAAACTCTTTGTAAGACCTGAAGGAATGATTGTGAGTTTTACTTACCATATAAATTAGTAAAATGATGCCGTATGCCGGAAGACTGCCTTTTTTTTTTTCTTTCTTCAGTCTCGGCAATTCAGAGAAACTCTGTTGTGAAACACTGCCACTGCTGGTCATTCAGTATAACCTGCAGATGGAAAAGTCCACGGTTAGCACATTTACTATAAGCAATACAATGTTTTTTTTATTTTTATAAAGGGTAAACAGATAAATAATATGGAGTCCATTTTATTGTGAAAATCAAGAGCTCACTAGAAAATCAAATCTCAATGTGTGTTTTTAACCTCCCATACTTCTCTGCATCCCTTGCCTCATTTGCTAACACTCTCTCAACAATTGTAGCACGTACATTAGGGCATAGATAAAAAGATCTTTTTGCCAGTCAAGTGGCAGCGAACGCTTCTAACTTTCTTCGTTTTAGGATAGGGTACACCAGTAGCAATTAAGCCAACTCAGAAGTGTAGAGATGAAGGGTTATGCTACAGTTAATGGGAATAATAAAGACTATGAATATCATAATTACCATCTTCATTTTAGACAATTCCTACCAGTTCAGCAGTGGTGAAGTTGAGACTCTTATGCTCAAACTTCCGTTCATACAAATTTAGAAGTCTCTAAAAATGTCTAATTTCTTTCACCTTACCATCTTGGTTTTCAGTTGGACATCCTGTTTACCCTGCTATTCATTTCATTACCAAGCTAAATGTATCCTACTGCTTGTTAGGCAACAGAGTGGCCCTCATGTCAGACAACATCTTGCCTTAGCTTTATGATGTCAGCTTGCTAGGCAACAGAGTGGCCTTCCTGTCAGACAACATCTAGCTTTATGATGTCAGAGCAGCTCTGGACCAATTGTCCCAGTGGAAGATGACCACACAGGAGTATGAAATATCAGGAGGTTATGCAGTAGGTTACTATCTGTATTCATGACTACAAGGCAAGTAGGAGGGAGCATGGTCAGTCTTTTATGATCAACACCAAACCAATGTGATCCATATTAGTTCTATCTGGATAGAAATATCATTCAGGCTCAGGCTCCCACTGTAAGGTAGGGAGGACATTCTGATGCTGTGAAAGTCTTTGTAAGACCTGAAGGAATGATTGTGAGTTTTACTTACCATATAAATTGGTAAAATGATGCCGTATGCCGGAAGACTGCCTTTTTTTTTTTCTTTCTTCAGTCTCGGCAATTCAGAGAAACTCTGTTGTGAAACACTGCCACTGCTGGTCATTCAGTATAACCTGCAGATGGAAAAGTCCACTGTTAGCACATTTACTATAAGCAATACAATTTTTTTTGATTTTTATAAAGGGTAAACAGATCAATAATATGGAGTCCATTTTATTGTGAAAATCAAGAGCTCACTAGAAAATCAAATCTCAATGTGTGTTTTTAACCTCCCATACTTCTCTGCATCCCTTGCCTCATTTGCTAACACTCTCTCAACAATTGTAGCACGTACATTAGGGCATAGATAAAAAGATCTTTTTGCCAGCCAAGTGGCAGCGAACCCTTCTAACTTTCTTCGTTTTAGGATATGGTATGCCAGTAGCAATTACGCCAACTCAGAAGTGTAGAGATGAAGGGTCATGCTACAATTAATGCGAATAATAAAGACTATGAATATCATAATTACCATCTTCATTTTAGACAATTCCTACCAGTTCAGCAATGGTGAAGTTGAGACTCTTATGCTCAAACTTCCGTTCATACAAATTTAGAAGTCTCTAAAAAGGTCTAATTTCTTTCACCTTACCATCTTGGTTTTCAGTTGGACATCCTGTTTACCCTGCTATTCATTTCATTACCAAGCTAAATGTATCCTACTGCTTGTTAGGCAACAGAGTGGCCCTCATGTCAGACAACATCTTGCCTTAGCTTTATGATGTCAGCTTGCTAGGCAACAGAGTGGCCTTCCTGTCAGACACCATCTAGCTTTAGCTTTATGATGTCATAGCAGCTCTGGACCAATTGTCCCAGTGGAAGATGACCACACAGGAGTACGAAATATCAGGAGGTTATGCAGTAGGTTACTATCTGTATTCATGACTACAAGGCAAGTAGGAGGGAGCATGGTCAGTCTTTTATGATCAACACCAAACCAATGTGATCCATATTAGTTCTATCTGGATAGAAATATCATTCAGGCTCAGGCTCCCACTGTAAGGTAGGGAGGACATTCTGATGCTGTGAAAGTCTTTGTAAGACCTGAAGGAATGATTGTGAGTTTTACTTACCATATAAATTGGTAAAATGATGCCGTATGCCGGAAGACTGCCTTTTTTTTTCTTTCTTCAGTCTCGGCAATTCAGAGAAACTCTGTTGTGAAACACTGCCACTGCTGGTCATTCAGTATAACCTGCAGATGGAAAAGTCCACGGTTAGCACATTTACTATAAGCAATACAATGTTTTTTTTATTTTTATAAAGGGTAAACAGATAAATAATATGGAGTCCATTTTATTGTGAAAATCAAGAGCTCACTAGAAAATCAAATCTCAATGTGTGTTTTTAACCTCCCATACTTCTCTGCATCCCTTGCCTCATTTGCTAACAC
The DNA here is from genome assembly GCF_964204655.1 of Triturus cristatus. Classification (NCBI taxonomy): domain Eukaryota; kingdom Metazoa; phylum Chordata; class Amphibia; order Caudata; family Salamandridae; genus Triturus; species Triturus cristatus. The sequence continues at coordinate 512,124,748 of NC_140594.1, forward strand.
TCTCTCAACAATTGTAGCACGTACATTAGGGCATAGATAAAAAGATCTTTTTGCCAGCCAAGTGGCAGCGAACCCTTCTAACTTTCTTCGTTTTAGGATATGGTACACCAGTAGCAATTAAGCCAACTCAGAAGTGTAGAGATGTAGGGTTATGCTACAGTTAATGGGAATAATAAAGACTATGAATATCATAATTACCATCTTCATTTTAGACAATTCCTACCAGTTCAGCAATGGTGAAGTTGAGACTCTTATGCTCAAACTTCCGTTCATACAAATTTAGAAGTCTCTAAAAATGTCTAATTTCTTTCACCTTACCATCTTGGTTTTCAGTTGGACATCCTGTTTACCCTGCTATTCATTTCATTACCAAGCTAAATGTATCCTACTGCTTGTTAGGCAACAGAGTGGCCCTCATGTCAGACAACATCTTGCCTTAGCTTTATGATGTCAGCTTGCTAGGCAACAGAGTGGCCTTCCTGTCAGACACCATCTAGCTTTAGCTTTATGATGTCATAGCAGCTCTGGACCAATTGTCCCAGTGGAAGATGACCACACAGGAGTATGAAATATCAGAAGGTTATGCAGTAGGTTACTATCTGTATTCATGACTACAAGGCAAGTAGGAGGGAGCATGGTCAGTCTTTTATGATCAACACCAAAACAATGTGATCCATATTAGTTCCATCTTGATAGAAATATCATTCAGGCTCAGGCTCCCACTGTAAGGTAGGGAGGACATTCTGATGCTGTGAAAGTCTTTGTAAGACCTGAAGGAATGATTGTGAGTTTTACTTACCATATAAATTGGTAAAATGATGCCGTATGCCGGAAGACTGCCTTTTTTTTTCTTTCTTCAGTCTCGGCAATTCAGAGAAACTCTGTTGTGAAACACTGCCACTGCTGGTCATTCAGTATAACCTGCAGATGGAAAAGTCCACGGTTAGCACATTTACTATAAGCAATACAATTTTTTTTTGATTTTTATAAAGGGTAAACAGATCAATAATATGGAGTCCATTTTATTGTGAAAATCAAGAGCTCACTAGAAAATCAAATCTCAATGTTTTTTTTTTAACCTCCCATACTTCTCTAAATCCCTTGCCTCATTTGCTAACACTCTCTCAACAATTGTAGCACGTACATTAGGGCATAGATAAAAAGATCTTTTTGCCAGCCAAGTGGCAGCGAACGCTTCTAACTTTCTTCGTTTTAGGATAGGGTACACCAGTAGCAATTAAGCCAACTCAGAAGTGTAGAGATGAAGGGTTATGCTACAGTTAATGGGAATAATAAAGACTATGAATATCATAATTACCATCTTCATTTTAGACAATTCCTACCAGTTCAGCAATGGTGAAGATGAGACTCTTATGCTCAAACTTCCGTTCATACAAATTTAGAAGTCTCTAAAAATGTCTAATTTCTTTCACCTTACCATCTTGGTTTTCAGTTGGACATCCTGTTTACCCTGCTATTCATTTCATTACCAAGCTAAATGTATCCTACTGCTTGTTAGGCAACAGAGTGGCCCTCATGTCAGACAACATCTTGCCTTAGCTTTATGATGTCAGCTTGCTAGGCAACAGAGTGGCCTTCCTGTCAGACACCATCTAGCTTTAGCTTTATGATGTCAGAGCAGCTCTGGACCAATTGTCCCAGTGGAAGATGACCACACAGGAGTATGAAATATCAGAAGGTTATGCAGTAGGTTACTATCTGTATTCATGACTACAAGGCAAGTAGGAGGGAGCATGGTCAGTCTTTTATGATCAACACCAAAACAATGTGATCCATATTAGTTCCATCTTGATAGAAATATCATTCAGGCTCAGGCTCCCACTGTAAGGTAGGGAGGACATTCTGATGCTGTGAAAGTCTTTGTAAGACCTGAAGGAATGATTGTGAGTTTTACTTACCATATAAATTGGTAAAATGATGCCGTATGCCGGAAGACTGCCTTTTTTTTTCTTTCTTCAGTCTCGGCAATTCAGAGAAACTCTGTTGTGAAACACTGCCACTGCTGGTCATTCAGTATAACCTGCAGATGGAAAAGTCCACGGTTAGCACATTTACTATAAGCAATACAATTTTTTTTTGATTTTTATAAAGGGTAAACAGATCAATAATATGGAGTCCATTTTATTGTGAAAATCAAGAGCTCACTAGAAAATCAAATCTCAATGTGTGTTTTTAACCTCCCATACTTCTCTAAATCCCTTGCCTCATTTGCTAACACTCTCTCAACAATTGTAGCACGTACATTAGGGCATAGATAAAAAGATCTTTTTGAAGCCAATTTGCAGCGAACGCTTCTAACTTTCTTCGTTTTAGGATAGGGTACACCAGTAGCAATTAAGCCAACTCAGAAGTGTAGAGATGTAGGGTTATGCTACAGTTAATGGGAATAATAAAGACTATGAATATCATAATTACCATCTTCATTTTAGACAATTCCTACCAGTTCAGCAATGGTGAAGTTGAGACTCTTATGCTCAAACTTCCGTTCATACAAATTTAGAAGTCTCTAAAAATGTCTAATTTCTTTCATCTTACCATCTTGGTTTTCAGTTGGACATCCTGTTTACCCTGCTATTCATTTCATTACCAAGCTAAATGTATCCTACTGCTTGTTAGGCAACAGAGTGGCACTCAAGTCAGACAACATCTTGCCTTAGCTTTATGATGTCAGCTTGCTAGGCAAGAGAGTGGCCTTCCTGTCAGACAACATCTAGCTTTAGCTTTATGATGTCAGAGCAGCTCTGGACCAATTGTCCCAGTGGAAGATGACCACACAGGAGTATGAAATATCAGAAGGTTATGCAGTAGGTTACTATCTGTATTCATGACTACAAGGCAAGTAGGAGGGAGCATGGTCAGTCTTTTAAGATCAACACCAAAACAATGTGATCCATATTAGTTCCATCTTGATAGAAATATCATTCAGGCTCAGGCTCCCACTGTAAGGTAGGGAGGACATTCTGATGCTGTGAAAGTCTTTGTAAGACCTGAAGGAATGATTGTGAGTTTTACTTACCATATAAATTGGTGAAATGATGCCGTATGCCGGAAGACTGCCTTTTTTTTTCTTTCTTCAGTCTCGGCAATTCAGAGAAACTCTGTTGTGAAACACTGCCACTGCTGGTTATTCAGTATAACCTGCAGATGGAAAAGTCCACGGTTAGCACATTTACTATACGCAATACAATTTTTTTTTGATTTTTATAAAGGGTAAACAGATCAATAATATGGAGTCCATTTTATTGTGAAAATCAAGAGCTCACTAGAAAATCAAATCTCAATGTGTGTTTTTAACCTCCCATACTTCTCTAAATCCCTTGCCTCATTTGCTAACACTCTCTCAACAATTGTAGCACGTACATTAGGGCATAGATAAAAAGATCTTTTTGCCAGCCAAGTGGCAGCGAACGCTTCTAACTTTCTTCGTTTTAGGATAGGGTACACCAGTAGCAATTAAGCCAACTCAGAAGGGTAGAGATGAAGGGTTATGCTACAGTTAATGGGAATAATAAAGACTATGAATATCATAATTACCATCTTCATTTTAGACAATTCCTACCAGTTCAGCAATGGTGAAGTTGAGACTCTTATGCTCAAACTTCCGTTCATACAAATTTAGAAGTCTCTAAAAATGTCTAATTTCTTTCACCTTACCATCTTGGTTTTCAGTTGGACATCCTGTTTACCCTGCTATTCATTTCATTACCAAGCTAAATGTATCCTACTGCTTGTTAGGCAACAGAGTGGCCCTCATGTCAGACAACATCTTGCCTTAGCTTTATGATGTCAGCTTGCTAGGCAACAGAGTGGCCTTCCTGTCAGACACCATCTAGCTTTAGCTTTATGATGTCATAGCAGCTCTGGACCAATTGTCCCAGTGGAAGATGACCACACAGGAGTATGAAATATCAGGAGGTTATGCAGTAGGTTACGATCTGTATTCATGACTACAAGGCAAGTAGGAGGGAGCATGGTCAGTCTTTTAAGATCAACACCAAAACAATGTGATCCATATTAGTTCCATCTTGATAGAAATATCATTCAGGCTCCCACTGTAAGGTAGGGAGGACATTCTGATGCTGTGAAAGTCTTTGTAAGACCTGAAGGAATGATTGTGAGTTTTACTTACCATATAAATTGGTAAAATGATGCCGTATGCCGGAAGACTGCCTTTTTTTTTCTTTCTTCAGTCTCGGCAATTCAGAGAAACTCTGTTGTGAAACACTGCCACTGCTGGTCATTCAGTATAACCTGCAGATGGAAAAGTCCACTGTTAGCACATTTACTATAAGCAATACAATGTTTTTTTTATTTTTATAAAGTGTAAACAGATCAATAATATGGAGTCCATTTTATTGTGAAAATCAAGAGCTCACTAGAAAATCAAATCTCAATGTGTGTTTTTAACCTCCCATACTTCTCTGCATCCCTTGCCTCATTTGCTAACACTGTCTCAACAATTGTAGCACGTATATTAGGGCATAGATAAAAAGATCTTTTTGCCAGCCAAGTGGCAGCAAACCCTTCTAACTTTCTTCGTTTTAGGATATGGTACACCAGTAGCAATTAAGCCAACTCAGAAGTGTAGAGATGTAGGGTTATGCTACAGTTAATGGGAATAATAAAGACTATGAATATCATAATTACCATCTTCATTTTAGACAATTCCTACCAGTTCAGCAATGGCGAAGTTGAGACTCTTATGCTCAAACTTCCGTTCATACAAATTTAGAAGTCTCTAAAAATGTCTAATTTCTTTCATCTTACCATCTTGGTTTTCAGTTGGACATCCTGTTTACCCTGCTATTCATTTCATTACCAAGCTAAATGTATCCTACTGCTTGTTAGGCAACAGAGTGGCCCTCATGTCAGACAACATCTAGCTTTATGATGTCAGAGCAGCTCTGGACCAATTGTCCCAGTGGAAGATGACCACACAGGAGTATGAAATATCAGAAGGTTATGCAGTAGGTTACTATCTGTATTCATGACTACAAGGCAAGTAGGTGGGAGCATGGTCAGTCTTTTATGATCAACACCAAAACAATGTGATCCATATTATTTCCATCTTGATAGAAATATCATTCAGGCTCAGGCTCCCACTGTAAGGTAGGGAGGACATTCTGATGCTGTGAAAGTCTTTGTAAGACCTGAAGGAATGATTGTGAGTTTTACTTACCATATAAATTGGTAAAATGATGCCGTATGCCGGAAGACTGCCTTTTTTTCTTTCTTCAGTCTCGGCAATTCAGAGAAACTCTGTTGTGAAACACTGCCACTGCTGGTCATTCAGTATAACCTGCAGATGGAAAAGTCCACGGTTAGCACATTTACTATAAGCAATACAATTTTTTTTTTATTTTTATAAAGGGTAAACAGATCAATAATATGGAGTCCATTTTATTGTGAAAATCAAGAGCTCACTAGAAAATCAAATCTCAATGTGTGTTTTTAACCTCCCATACTTCTCTAAATCCCTTGCCTCATTTGCTAACACTCTCTCAACAATTGTAGCACGTACATTAGGGCATAGATAAAAAGATCTTTTTGCCAGCCAAGTGGCAGCGAACCCTTCTAACTTTCTTCGTTTTAGGATATGGTATGCCAGTAGCAATTAAGCCAACTCAGAAGTGTAGAGATGAAGGGTTATGCTACAATTAATGGGAATAATAAAGACTATGAATATCATAATTACCATCTTCATTTTAGACAATTCCTACCAGTTCAGCAATGGTGAAGTTGAGACTCTTATGCTCAAACTTCCGTTCATACAAATTTAGAAGTCTCTAAAAAGGTCTAATTTCTTTCGCCTTACCATCTTGGTTTTCAGTTGGACATCCTGTTTACCCTGCTATTCATTTCATTACCAAGCTAAATGTATCCTACTGCTTGTTAGGCAACAGAGTGGCACTCATGTCAGACAACATCTTGCCTTAGCTTTATGATGTCAGCTTGCTAGGCAACAGAGTGGCCTTCCTGTCAGACAACATCTAGCTTTAGCTTTATGATGTCAGAGCAGCTCTGGACCAATTGTCCCAGTGGAAGAGGACCACACAGGAGTATGAAATATCAGGAGGTTATGCAGTAGGTTACTATCTGTATTCATGACTACAAGGCAAGTAGGAGGGAGCATGGTCAGTCTTTTATGATCAACACCAAACCAATGTGATCCATATTAGTTCTATCTTGATAGAAATATCATTCAGGCTCAGGCTCCCACTGTAAGGTAGGGAGGACATTCTGATGCTGTGAAACTCTTTGTAAGACCTGAAGGAATGATTGTGAGTTTTACTTACCATATAAATTAGTAAAATGATGCCGTATGCCGGAAGACTGCCTTTTTTTTTTTCTTTCTTCAGTCTCGGCAATTCAGAGAAACTCTGTTGTGAAACACTGCCACTGCTGGTCATTCAGTATAACCTGCAGATGGAAAAGTCCACGGTTAGCACATTTACTATAAGCAATACAATGTTTTTTTTATTTTTATAAAGGGTAAACAGATAAATAATATGGAGTCCATTTTATTGTGAAAATCAAGAGCTCACTAGAAAATCAAATCTCAATGTGTGTTTTTAACCTCCCATACTTCTCTGCATCCCTTGCCTCATTTGCTAACACTCTCTCAACAATTGTAGCACGTACATTAGGGCATAGATAAAAAGATCTTTTTGCCAGTCAAGTGGCAGCGAACGCTTCTAACTTTCTTCGTTTTAGGATAGGGTACACCAGTAGCAATTAAGCCAACTCAGAAGTGTAGAGATGAAGGGTTATGCTACAGTTAATGGGAATAATAAAGACTATGAATATCATAATTACCATCTTCATTTTAGACAATTCCTACCAGTTCAGCAGTGGTGAAGTTGAGACTCTTATGCTCAAACTTCCGTTCATACAAATTTAGAAGTCTCTAAAAATGTCTAATTTCTTTCACCTTACCATCTTGGTTTTCAGTTGGACATCCTGTTTACCCTGCTATTCATTTCATTACCAAGCTAAATGTATCCTACTGCTTGTTAGGCAACAGAGTGGCCCTCATGTCAGACAACATCTTGCCTTAGCTTTATGATGTCAGCTTGCTAGGCAACAGAGTGGCCTTCCTGTCAGACAACATCTAGCTTTATGATGTCAGAGCAGCTCTGGACCAATTGTCCCAGTGGAAGATGACCACACAGGAGTATGAAATATCAGGAGGTTATGCAGTAGGTTACTATCTGTATTCATGACTACAAGGCAAGTAGGAGGGAGCATGGTCAGTCTTTTATGATCAACACCAAACCAATGTGATCCATATTAGTTCTATCTGGATAGAAATATCATTCAGGCTCAGGCTCCCACTGTAAGGTAGGGAGGACATTCTGATGCTGTGAAAGTCTTTGTAAGACCTGAAGGAATGATTGTGAGTTTTACTTACCATATAAATTGGTAAAATGATGCCGTATGCCGGAAGACTGCCTTTTTTTTTCTTTCTTCAGTCTCGGCAATTCAGAGAAACTCTGTTGTGAAACACTGCCACTGCTGGTCATTCAGTATAACCTGCAGATGGAAAAGTCCACGGTTAGCACATTTACTATAAGCAATACAATGTTTTTTTTATTTTTATAAAGGGTAAACAGATAAATAATATGGAGTCCATTTTATTGTGAAAATCAAGAGCTCACTAGAAAATCAAATCTCAATGTGTGTTTTTAACCTCCCATACTTCTCTGCATCCCTTGCCTCATTTGCTAACACTCTCTCAACAATTGTAGCACGTACATTAGGGCATAGATAAAAAGATCTTTTTGCCAGCCAAGTGGCAGCGAACCCTTCTAACTTTCTTCGTTTTAGGATATGGTACACCAGTAGCAATTAAGCCAACTCAGAAGTGTAGAGATGAAGGGTTATGCTACAGTTAATGGGAATAATAAAGACTATGAATATCATAATTACCATCTTCATTTTAGACAATTCCTACCAGTTCAGCAATGGTGAAGTTGAGACTCTTATGCTCAAACTTCCGTTCATACAAATTTAGAAGTCTCTAAAAATGTCTAATTTCCTTCATCTTACCATCTTGGTTTTCAGTTGGACATCCTGTTTACCCTGCTATTCATTTCATTACCAAGCTAAATGTATCCTACTGCTTGTTAGGCAACAGAGTGGCACTCAAGTCAGACAACATCTTGCCTTAGCTTTATGATGTCAGCTTGCTAGGCAACAGAGTGGCCTTCCTGTCAGACACCATCTAGCTTTAGCTTTATGATGTCATAGCAGCTCTGGACCAATTGTCCCAGTGGAAGATGACCACACAGGAGTATGAAATATCAGAAGGTTATGCAGTAGGTTACTATCTGTATTCATGACTACAAGGCAAGTAGGAGGGAGCATGGTCAGTCTTTTATGATCAACACCAAAACAATGTGATCCATATTAGTTCCATCTTGATAGAAATATCATTCAGGCTCAGGCTCCCACTGTAAGGTAGGGAGGACATTCTGATGCTGTGAAAGTCTTTGTAAGACCTGAAGGAATGATTGTGAGTTTTACTTACCATATAAATTGGTAAAATGATGCCGTATGCCGGAAGACTGCCTTTTTTTTTCTTTCTTCAGTCTCGGCAATTCAGAGAAACTCTGTTGTGAAACACTGCCACTGCTGGTCATTCAGTATAACCTGCAGATGGAAAAGTCCACGGTTAGCACATTTACTATAAGCAATACAATTTTTTTTTGATTTTTATAAAGGGTAAACAGATCAATAATATGGAGTCCATTTTATTGTGAAAATCAAGAGCTCACTAGAAAATCAAATCTCAATGTTTTTTTTTTAACCTCCCATACTTCTCTAAATCCCTTGCCTCATTTGCTAACACTCTCTCAACAATTGTAGCACGTACATTAGGGCATAGATAAAAAGATCTTTTTGCCAGCCAAGTGGCAGCGAACGCTTCTAACTTTCTTCGTTTTAGGATATGGTACACCAGTAGCAATTAAGCCAACTCAGAAGTGTAGAGATGAAGGGTTATGCTACAGTTAATGGGAATAATAAAGACTATGAATATCATAATTACCATCTTCATTTTAGACAATTCCTACCAGTTCAGCAATGGTGAAGATGAGACTCTTATGCTCAAACTTCCGTTCATACAAATTTAGAAGTCTCTAAAAATGTCTAATTTCTTTCACCTTACCATCTTGGTTTTCAGTTGGACATCCTGTTTACCCTGCTATTCATTTCATTACCAAGCTAAATGTATCCTACTGCTTGTTAGGCAACAGAGTGGCCCTCATATCAGACAACATCTTGCCTTAGCTTTATGATGTCAGCTTGCTAGGCAACAGAGTGGCCTTCCTGTCAGACACCATCTAGCTTTAGCTTTATGATGTCAGAGCAGCTCTGGACCAATTGTCCCAGTGGAAGATGACCACACAGGAGTATGAAATATCAGAAGGTTATGCAGTAGGTTACTATCTGTATTCATGACTACAAGGCAAGTAGGAGGGAGCATGGTCAGTCTTTTATGATCAACACCAAAACAATGTGATCCATATTAGTTCCATCTTGATAGAAATATCATTCAGGCTCAGGCTCCCACTGTAAGGTAGGGAGGACATTCTGATGCTGTGAAAGTCTTTGTAAGACCTGAAGGAATGATTGTGAGTTTTACTTACCATATAAATTGGTAAAATGATGCCGTATGCCGGAAGACTGCCTTTTTTTTTCTTTCTTCAGTCTCGGCAATTCAGAGAAACTCTGTTGTGAAACACTGCCACTGCTGGTCATTCAGTATAACCTGCAGATGGAAAAGTCCACGGTTAGCACATTTACTATAAGCAATACAATTTTTTTTTGATTTTTATAAAGGGTAAACAGATCAATAATATGGAGTCCATTTTATTGTGAAAATCAAGAGCTCACTAGAAAATCAAATCTCAATGTGTGTTTTTAACCTCCCATACTTCTCTAAATCCCTTGCCTCATTTGCTAACTCTCTCTCAACAATTGTAGCACGTACATTAGGGCATAGATAAAAAGATCTTTTTGAAGCCAATTTGCAGCGAACGCTTCTAACTTTCTTCGTTTTAGGATAGGGTACACCAGTAGCAATTAAGCCAACTCAGAAGTGTAGAGATGTAGGGTTATGCTACAGTTAATGGGAATAATAAAGACTATGAATATCATAATTACCATCTTCATTTTAGACAATTCCTACCAGTTCAGCAATGGTGAAGTTGAGACTCTTATGCTCAAACTTCCGTTCATACAAATTTAGAAGTCTCTAAAAATGTCTAATTTCTTTCATCTTACCATCTTGGTTTTCAGTTGGACATCCTGTTTACCCTGCTATTCATTTCATTACCAAGCTAAATGTATCCTACTGCTTGTTAGGCAACAGAGTGGCACTCAAGTCAGACAACATCTTGCCTTAGCTTTATGATGTCAGCTTGCTAGGCAAGAGAGTGGCCTTCCTGTCAGACAACATCTAGCTTTAGCTTTATGATGTCAGAGCAGCTCTGGACCAATTGTCCCAGTGGAAGATGACCACACAGGAGTATGAAATATCAGAAGGTTATGCAGTAGGTTACTATCTGTATTCATGACTACAAGGCAAGTAGGAGGGAGCATGGTCAGTCTTTTAAGATCAACACCAAAACAATGTGATCCATATTAGTTCCATCTTGATAGAAATATCATTCAGGCTCAGGCTCCCACTGTAAGGTAGGGAGGACATTCTGATGCTGTGAAAGTCTTTGTAAGACCTGAAGGAATGATTGTGAGTTTTACTTACCATATAAATTGGTAAAATGATGCCGTATGCCGGAAGACTGCCTTTTTTTTTCTTTCTTCAGTCTCGGCAATTCAGAGAAACTCTGTTGTGAAACACTGCCACTGCTGGTCATTCAGTATAACCTGCAGATGGAAAAGTCCACGGTTAGCACATTTACT